>NC_140594.1:998214023-998838190 GCF_964204655.1 Triturus cristatus | reverse complement strand
TTAAACCAGTTCAAACCAGTCAAAACCAGTTTAAACCTGTCAAAACCAGTGTAAAGCAGTTCAAACCAGTTCAAACCAGTCAAAACCAGTTTAAATCAGTCAAAACCAGCTTAGTCAAAATCCAGTCTAAACCAGTTCAAACCATTCAAAACCAGTTCAAAGCCGTCAAACCCATTTCAAACCAGTTTAAAACAGTCACAACCGGTTCAAACCAGTCAAAAATCAGTTTAAACCAGTCAAAACCAGTTCAAACCAGTCAAAACTACTTCAAACCAGTTCTAACCAGCCGAAACCAGTCAAAACCTGTTCAAACCAGTCAAAAGCAGTTCAAACCAGTCCAAACCAGTTCAGACCAGTTCAAACCAGTCAGAACCAGTTTAAATCAGTCAAAACCAGCTTAAACCAGTCAAAAACCAGTCTAAACCAGTTCAAACCATTCAAAACCAGTTTAAAGCAGTGAAAACCATTTCAAACCAGTTTAAACAGTCATAACCAGTTCAAACCAGTCACAAACCAGTTTAACCAAGTCAAAACTACTTCAAACCAGTTCTAACCAGTCGAAACCAGTCAAAACCTGTTCAAACCAGTCAAAACCAGTCCAAACTAAGCTTTGAACACCGTTAAGCAGTTTGTTGGGGTGTTTGGACCTATTGTATTTTATTCACTATCAGAGAGCGTACTATAAAGGTCAGCTGCAGGAGTTGTTTCTTCAGTATAGCAGCCCTGGACTGTCAGCGAGCCTATAACAAACAGAAAAATTTTCATGGGACTAATGAAGAAAAACGAAGTTGTCTCTTTTCACTCATACGCGTGCAAGAGAATGCTAGGAACCAAGGTGTGCCTCACATACGATTAAGAACGAGAAATACATGTGGGCTGTAATTCTGCTGCCTAGCACTGCACTTAATGTACGGGCACACCTTAAAATGAACTTAAAGTGAAATAAATGCAGCAATTTTCACATGCAACATATATGCCTTGTCTGCACCAAAAAACACCAGGCAAAAGTTTCAAAAGACATGTCAACAAAAAAGCACACCCTTCAGCATTAGGCGCTGTACTATACATGTTTAAAAGCTAAACACAATTCTTGAAATCACATTTAGTTAGTGCAATGCCCGGAAGTGTACTGTAATAGTACAGGCTCAAAGACTGTCTGGGTTGTGTGTGCCTGAGGTGGAGTGGAGAACATGCATTAAAAACCAATATATGTATAAATGCACGCTCCCTCTCATGTTTTAAAAAAGGTGCATTGTAGCAAACAATTTGTGATCTCGATCACAAAGTGGTTCCCAACAAGGTTTCATCAATGCAAAATAATGTTTTACCCACGCCTCACTATCAGAATGCAATGTAGAACTACGCCGCCAACAGCTCCTAAGGTCAACACACATGAGCATAAAGGCAACACCGAAATGTATTTAATCGTATGTCCAAACCAGTTCAAACCAGTCAAATACCAGTTTAAACCTGTTCAAACCAGTCAAACCCAGGTTTAAACCAGTCAAAATCAGTTCAAACCAGTTCAAACCAGTCAAAACCAGTTTAAACCAGTTTAAACCAGTCAAAACCAGTTTAAACCAGTCAAAACCAGTGTAAACCAGTTCAAACCAGTTCAAACCAGTTCAAACCAGTTTAAACCAGTCAAAACAGTTTAAGCAGTCCAGTCAAAACCAGTCAAAACCAGTTCAAACCAGTCAAAACCAGTTTAATCCAGTTCAAACCAGTTCAAACCAGTTTAAACCAGTCAAAACCAGTGTAAACTAGTTCAAACCAGTCACAACCAGTTTAAACCAGTTTAAACCAGTCAAACACAGTACAGTTCAAACCAGTCACCAGTTTAATCCAGTTTAAACCAGTCAAAACCAGTTCAAACCGTTCAACACAGTCAAAACCAGTTCAAACCAGTCATAACCAGTCGAAACCGGTCGAAACCAGTCAAAACCAGTCAAAACCAGTCAAAACCAGTCAAGACCAGTCCAAACCAAGCTTTCAACACCGTTAAGCAATTTGTTGGGGTGTTTGGACCTATTGTATCTTATTCACTATCAGAGAGCGTACTGTAAAGGTCAGCTGCAGGAGTTGTTTCTTCAGTATAGCAGCCCTGGACTGTCAGCGAGCCTATAACAAACAGAAATGTTTTCATGGGACTAATGATGAAAAACGAACTTGTCTCTTTTTACTCATACGCGTGCAATAGAATTCTAGGAACCAAGGTGTGCCTGTTTGTAAGTCTTGCCTCACATACGATTAAGAACGAGAAATATATGTGGGCTGTAATTCTGCTGCCTAGCTGTGCACTTAATGTACGGGCACACCTTAAAATGAACTTAAAGTGAAATAAATGTAGCAATTTTCACATGCAAAATATATGCGTTGTCTGCACCAAAAAACACTAGGCAAAAGTTTCAAAAGACAGGTCAACAAAAAAGCACACCCTTCAGCATTAGGCGCTGTACTATACATGTTTAAAAGCTAAACACAATTCTTGAAATCACATTTAGTTAGTGCAATGCCCGGAAGTGTACTGTAATAGTACAGGCTCAAAGACTGTCTGGGTTGTGTGTGCCTGAGGTGGAGTGGAGAACATGCATTAAAAACCAATATATGTATAAATGCACGCTCCCTCTCATGTTTTAAAAAAGGTGCATTGTAGCAAACAATTTGTGATCTCGATCACAAAGTGGTTCCCAACAAGGTTTCATCAATGCAAAATAATGTTTTACCCACGCCTCACTATCAGAATGCAATGTAGAACTACGCCGCCTATGAGCATAAAGGCAACACCGAAATGTATTTAATCGTATGTCCAAACCAGTTCAAACCAGTCAGAACCAGTTTAAACCAGTAAAAACCAGTCAAATACCAGTTTAAACCAGTTCAAACCAGTTCAAACCAGTTCAAACCAGTTTAAACAATTCTAAACCAGTTTAAACCATGTCAAACCAGTCAAAACCAGTTTAAACCAGTCAAAAACTAAGCAGTCCATTCAAAACCAGTCAAAACCAGTAAAAACCAGTTTAATCCAGTTCAAACCAGTTCAAACCAGTTTAAACCATTCAAAACAAGTTTAAACCAGTTCAAACCAGTCAAAACCAGTTTAAACCAGTCAAAACCAGTGTAAACCAGTTCAAACCAGTTCAAACCAGTTTAAACCAGTCAAAAACAGTTTACGCAGTCCAGTCAAAACCAGTCAAAACCAGTTCAAACCAGTCAAAACCAGTTTAATCCAGTTCAAACCAGTTCAAACCAGTTTAAACCAGTTGAAACCAGTCAAAACCAGTTTAAACCAGTCAAAACCAGTGTAAACCAGTTCAAACCAGTTCAAACCAGTTTAAACCAGTCAAAAACAGTTTACGCAGTCCAGTCAAAACCAGTCAAAACCAGTTCAAACCAGTCAAAACCAGTTTAATCCAGTTCAAACCAGTTCAAACCAGTTTAAACCATTCAAAACCAGTGTAAACCAGTTCAAACCAGTCACAACCAGTTTAAACCAGTTTAAACCAGTCAAACACAGTAAACCAGTCCAAACTAGTCAAAACCAGTCAAAACCAGTCAAAACCAGTTCAAACCAGTCAAAACCAGTTTAATCCAGTTTAAACCAGTCAAAACCAGCTCAAACCGTTCAACACAGTCAAAACCAGTTCAAACCAGTCATAACCAGTCGAAACCAGTCAAAACCAGTCAAAACCAGTCCAAATCAAGCTTTGAACACTGTTAAGCAGTTTGTTGGGGTGTTTGGACCTATTGTATTTTATTCACTATCAGAGAGCGTACTATAAAGGTCAGCTGCAGGAGTTGTTTCTTCAGTATAGCAGCCCTGGACTGTCAGCGAGCCTATAACAAACAGAAACATTTTCATGGGACTAATGAAGAAAAACGAAGTTGTCTCTTTTCACTCATACGCGTGTAAGAGAATTCTAGGAACCAAGGTGTGCCTGTTTGTAAGTCTTGCCTCACATACGATTAAGAACGAGAAATACATGTGGGCGGTAATTCTGCTGCCCAGCACTGCACTTAATGTACGGGCACACCTTAAAATGAACTTAAAGTGAAATAAATGCAGCAATTTTCACATGCAACATATATGCCTTGTCTGCACCAAAAAACACCAGGCAAAAGTTTCAAAAGACAGGTCAACAAAAAAGCACATCCTTCAGCATTAGGCGCTGTACTATACATGTTTAAAAGCTAAACACAATTCTTGAAATCACATTTAGTTAGTGCAATGCCCGGAAGTGTACTGTAATAGTACAGGCTCAAAGACTGTCTGGGTTGTGTGTGCCTGAGGTGGAGTGGAGAACATGCATTAAAAACCAATATATGTATAAATGCACGCTCCCTCTCATGTTTTAAAAAAGGTGCATTGTAGCAAACAATTTGTGATCTCGATCACAAAGTGGTTCCCAACAAGGTTTCATCAATGCAAAATAATGTTTTACCCACGCCTCACTATCAGAATGCAATGTAGAACTACGCCGCCAACAGCTCCTAAGGTCAACACACATGAGCATAAAGGCAACACCGAAATGTATTTAATCGTATGTCCAAACCAGTTCAAACCAGTCAGAACCAGTTTAAACCAGTAAAAACCAGTTCAAACCAGTCAAATACCAGTTTAAACCAGTTCAAACCAGTCAAACCCAGGTTTAAACCAGTCAAAATCAGTTCAAACCAGTTCAAACCAGTCAAAACCAGTTTAAACCAGTTTAAACCAGTCAAAACCAGCTTAAACCAGTCAAAACCAGTGTAAACCAGTTCAAACCAGTTTAAACCAGTTTAAACCAGTTTAAACCAGTCAAAACAGTTTAAGCAGTCCAGTCAAAACCAGTCAAAACCAGTTCAAACCAGTCAAAACCAGTTTAATCCAGTTCAAACCAGTTCAAACCAGTTTAAACCAGTCAAAACCAGTTTAATCCAGTTCAAACCAGTCACAACCAGTTTAAACCAGTTTAAACCAGTCAAACACAGTAAACCAGTTCAAACCAGTCAAAACCAGTTTAATCCAGTTTAAACCAGTCAAAACCAGTTCAAACCGTTCAACACAGTCTAAACCAGTTCAAACCAGTCATAACCAGTCAAAACCGGTCGAAACCAGTCAAAACCAGTCAAAACCAGTCAAAACCAGTCAAGACCAGTCCAAACCAAGCTTTCAACACCGTTAAGCAGTTTTTTGGGGTGTTTGGACCTATTGTATCTTATTCACTATCAGAGAGCGTACTATAAAGGTCAGCTGCAGGAGTTGTTTCTTCAGTATAGCAGCCCTGGACTGTCAGCGAGCCTATAACAAACAGAAATGTTTTCATGGGACTAATGATGAAAAACGAACTTGTCTGTTTTTACTCATACGCGTGCAATAGAATTCTAGGAACCAAGGTGTGCCTGTTTGTAAGTCTTGCCTCACATACGATCAAGAACGATAAATATATGTGGGCTGTAATTCTGCTGCCTAGCACTGCACTTAATGTACGGGCGCACCTTAAAATGAACTTAAAGTGAAATAAATGTAGCAATAATCACATGCAACATATATGCTTTCTATGCATCAAAAAACACCAGGCAAAAGTTTAAAAAGACAGGTCAACAAATAAACACACACTTCAGCATTAGGTACTGTACTATACATGTTTAAAAGCTAAACAAAATTCTTGAAATCACATTCAGTTAGTGCAATGCGCAGAAGTGTACTGTACTAGTACAGGCTCAAAGACTGTGGGTTGTGTGTTCCTGAGGTGGAGTGGAGAACATGCGTTAAAAACCAATATATGTAGAAATGCACGCTTCCTCTCATGTTTTAAAAAAGGTGCATTGTAGCAAGATTTGTGATCTCGATCACAAAGTGGTTCTCAACAAGGTTTCATCAATGCAAAATATTATTTTACCCACGTCTCACTATCAGAAGGCAATGTAGAACTACGCCGCCAACAGCTCCTAAGGTCAACACACATGAGCATAAGCAAAACCGAAATGTATTTATCCTATGTCCAAACCAGTCAAAAACCAGTTCAAACCAGTCAAAACCAGTTCAAACCAGTGAGAACCAGTTCAAACCAGTCAAATGCCAGTTTAAACCAGTTCAAACCAGTCAAAACCAGTTTAAACCTGTCAAAACCAGTGTAAAGCAGTTCAAACCAGTTCAAACCAGTCAAAACCAGTTTAAATCAGTCAAAACCAGCTTAGTCAAAATCCAGTCTAAACCAGTTCAAACCATTCAAAACCAGTTCAAAGCAGTCAAAACCATTTCAAACCAGTTTAAAATAGTCACAACCGGTTCAAACCAGTCAAAAATCAGTTTAAACCAGTCAAAACCAGTTCAAACCACTCAAAACTACTTTAAACCAGTTCTAAGCAGTCAAAACCAGTCAAAACCTGTTCAAACCAGTCAAAAGCAGTTCAAACCAGTCCAAACCAGTTCAGACCAGTTTAAACCAGTCAAAACCAGTTTAAACCAGTCAAAATCAGCTTAAACCAGTCAAAAACCAGTCTAAACCAGTTCAAACCAGTCAAAACCAGTTTAAAGCAGGTGGAGTGGAGAACATGCGTTAAAAACCAATATATGTAGAAATGCACGCTTCCTCTCATGTTTTAAAAAAGGTGCATTGTAGCAAGATTTGTGATCTCGATCACAAAGTGGTTCCCAACAAGGTTTCATCAATGCAAAATATTATTTTACCCACGTCTCACTATCAGAAGGCAATGTAGAACTACGCCGCCAACAGCTCCTAAGGTCAACACACATGAGCATAAGCAAAACCGAAATGTATTTATCCTATGTCCAAACCAGTCAAAAACCAGTTCAAACCAGTCAAAACCAGTTCAAACCAGTGAGAACCAGTTCAAACCAGTCAAATGCCAGTTTAAACCAGTTCAAACCAGTCAAAACCAGTTTAAACCTGTCAAAACCAGTGTAAAGCAGTTCAAACCAGTTCAAACCAGTCAAAACCAGTTTAAATCAGTCAAAACCAGCTTAGTCAAAATCCAGTCTAAACCAGTTCAAACCATTCAAAACCAGTTCAAAGCAGTCAAAACCATTTCAAACCAGTTTAAAATAGTCACAACCGGTTCAAATCAGTCAAAAATCAGTTTAAACCAGTCAAAACCAGTTCAAACCACTCAAAACTACTTTAAACCAGTTCTAAGCAGTCAAAACCAGTCAAAACCTGTTCAAACCAGTCAAAAGCAGTTCAAACCAGTCCAAACCAGTTCAGACCAGTTTAAACCAGTCAAAACCAGTTTAAACCAGTCAAAATCAGCTTAAACCAGTCAAAAACCAGTCTAAACCAGTTCAAACCAGTCAAAACCAGTTTAAAGCAGGTGGAGTGGAGAACATGCGTTAAAAACCAATATATGTAGAAATGCACGCTTCCTCTCATGTTTTAAAAAAGGTGCATTGTAGCAAGATTTGTGATCTCGATCACAAAGTGGTTCCCAACAAGGTTTCATCAATGCAAAATATTATTTTACCCACGTCTCACTATCAGAATGCAATGTAAAACTACGCCGCCAACAGCTCCTGAGGTCAACACACATGAGCATAAAGGCAACACCGAAATGTATTTAATCGTGTGTCCAAACCAGTTCAAACCAGTCAGAACCAGTTTAAACCAGTAAAAACCAGTTCAAACCAGTCAAATACCAGTTTAAACCAGTTCAAACCAGTCAAACCCAGGTTTAAACCAGTCAAAATCAGTTCAAACCAGTTCAAACCAGTCAAAACCAGTTTAAACCAGTTTAAACCAGTCAAAACCAGTTTACACCAGTCAAAACCAGTGTAAACCAGTTCAAACCAGTTCAAACAAGTTCAAACCAGTTTAAACCAGTCAAAACAGTTTAAGCAGTCCAGTCAAAACCAGTCAAAACCAGTCAAAACCAGTTCAAACCAGTCAAAACCAGTTTAATCCAGTTCAAACCAGTTCAAACCAGTTTAAACCAGTCAAAACCAGTGTAAACTAGTTCAAACCAGTCACAACCAGTTTAAACCAGTCAAACACAGTAAACCAGTTCAAACCAGTCAAAACCAGTTTAATCCAGTTTAAACCAGTCAAAACCAGTTCAAACCGTTCAACACAGTCAAAACCAGTTCAAACTAGTCATAACCAGTCGAAACCGGTCGAAACCAGTCAAAACCAGTCAAAACCAGTCAAAACCAGTCCAAACCAGTCCAAACCAAGCTTTCAACACCGTTAAGCAGTTTGTTGGGGTGTTTGGACCTATTGTATTTTATTCACTATCAGAGAGCGTACTATAAAGGTCAGCTGCAGGAGTTGTTTCTTTAGTATAGCAGCCCTGGACTGTCAGCGAGCCTATAACAAACAGAAAAATTTTCATGGGACTAATGAAGAAAAACGAAGTTGTCTCTTTTCACTCATACGCGTGCAAGAGAATTCTAGGAACCAAGGTGTGCCTGTTTGTAAGTCTTGCCTCACATACGATTAAGAACGAGAAATACATGTGGGCTGTAATTCTGCTGCCTAGCACTGCACTTAATGTACGGGCACACCTTAAAATGAACTTAAAGTGAAATAAATGCAGCAATTTTCACATGCAAAATATATGCCTTGTCTGCACCAAAAAACACCAGGCAAAAGTTTCAAAAGACAGGTGAACAAAAAAGCACACCCTTCAGCATTAGGCACTGTACTATACATGTTTAAAAGCTAAACACAATTCTTGAAATCACATTGAGTTAGTGCAATGCCCGGAAGTGTACTGTAATAGTACAGGCTCAAAGACTGTCTGGGTTGTGTGTGCCTGAGGTGGAGTGGAGAACATGCATTAAAAACCAATATATGTATAAATGCACGCTCCCTCTCATGTTTTAAAAAAAGGTGCATTGTAGCAAACAATTTGTGATCTCGATCACAAAGTGGTTCCCAACAAGGTTTCATCAATGCAAAATAATGTTTTACCCACGCCTCACTATCAGAATGCAATGTAGAACTACGCCGCCTATGAGCATAAAGGCAACACCGAAATGTATTTAATCGTATGTCCAAACCAGTTCAAACCAGTCAGAACCAGTTTAAACCAGTAAAAACCAGTCAAATACCAGTTTAATCCAGTTCAAACCAGTTCAAACCAGTTTAAACCATTCAAAACCAGTTTAAACCAGTTCAAACCAGTCAAAACCAGTTTAAACCAGTCAAAACCAGTGTAAACCAGTTCAAACCAGTTCAAACCAGTTCAAACCAGTTCAAACCAGTTCAAACCAGTTTAAACCAGTCAAAAACTACAGTCCAGTCAAAACCAGTCAAAACCAGTCAAAACCAGTTCAAACCAGACAAAACCAGTTTAATCCAGTTCAAACCAGTTCAAACCAGTTTAAACCATTCAAATCCAGTGTAAACCAGTTCAAACCAGTCACAACCAGTTTAAACCAGTTTAAACCAGTCAAACACAGTAAACCAGTCCAAACTAGTCAAAACCAGTCAAAACCAGTCAAAACCAGTTCAAGCCAGTCAAAACCAGTTTAATCCAGTTTAAACCAGTCAAAACCAGCTCAAACCGTTCAACACAGTCAAAACCAGTTCAAACCAGTCATAACCAGACGAAACCAGTCAAAACCAGTCAAAACCAGTCAAAACCAGTCAAAACCAGTCAAAATCAGTCCAAATCAAGCTTTGAACACCGTTAAGCAGTTTGTTGGGGTGTTTGGACCTATTGTATTTTATTCACTATCAGAGAGCGTACTATAAAGGTCAGCTGCAGGAGTTGTTTCTTCAGTATAGCAGCCCTGGACTGTCAGCGAGCCTATAACAAACAGAAATGTTTTCATGGGACTAATGATGAAAAACGAACTTGTCTCTTTTTACTCATACACGTGCAAGAGAATTCTAGGAACCAAGGTGTGCCTGTTTGTAAGTCTTGCCTCACATACGATCAAGAACGAGAAATATATGTGGGCTGTAATTCTGCTGCCTAGCACTGCACTTAATGTATGGGCGCACCTTAAAATGAACTTAAAGTGAAATAAATGTAGCAATAATCAAATGCAAGGCCCTCCATGCCTTACATTTATCCATAAAAAAAGCCAAAAAAATCTTCTTTGCGACCTCCATCCAGCAGGCGGAACAATCAAGTAAAGAAGTTTTTAAGTTTGTTAAATCTTTCTTCAAGCCCAGAGCCATCGAGACGGATATCATCCCATCCGCAAGACTCTGTGAAACCATCTCAGATTTCTTTGACACCAAAATATTAAAAGTGTATGATACTTTAACGAACCCCGAGCCGAAATTTATGGATGAGCTGGGAGTTTCTGAGCCACCCGCTTCCTCCTTAAATCAATTTCAGCCCATCACCCTCTCTGAGGCATTGAAAGAAATAAAAAAATGCAAATCTGGGGCACCTGATGATCCATGCCCACCTAAACTGTGGAAATTAATGTCTGACGCAATCGCAGTTCCCCTCTTACACATATGGAACACGTCCATTACAACAGGCATGTTCCCGGATTGCTGGAAACAGGCCACTCTTCTCCCGCTGAAAAAAAAACCCCAAGGCACGCCGGATGATCTGAGCAATCTCCGACCCATCTCCCTTTTAGCAGCCCCTGGCAAAATGCTCGAAAAACTGTTCCAACGGCAGCTTAACAGCTTTATTGAAGTAAGCGGTGCCCTACATGAAACTCAGTCTGGCTTTAGGGGCGGCTTTAGCACCGAGACGGCCCTCATTGAGGTTGCCGAGTCAATCAGGTGGTCCTTAGATTCAGGGGCATCAGCTATGCTGGTGCTCCTGGATCTATCCGCTGTTTTTGATACGGTAGATCATAGCAGACTGCTGATTCGACTTAAGGACATCGGCCTTGGAGACAAAGCTCTTAACTGGCTACACTCCTACCTCACAGATCGGTCCCAGAAAGTGGCTCTGGGCCCCTTCTCTTCTGAACCTAAAGGCCTCCGGTGTGGTGTCCCACAGGGGTCGGCACTCAGCCCTCTGCTGTTCAATGTCTATCTGGCCCCGCTTTTCACCTTGATTGCTAAATGGGGGGTCAAGGCAATATCATACGCGGATGACACTCAATTGGTCTTCCCCCATACAGACACGTCAGAGGCAGCTTTTAGTAAAATCAGGGGCTGTCTTCGAGACGTGGCCAAATGGATGAACACTAATAAACTCAAAATGAATGCGAGCAAAACAGAGGTGTTATTTTTGGAAATCTCAAACACCCCCCTCCGGACCTGTGGTGGCCAACGGAAATGGGCCCTGCCCCATCTCCCGGAACCCATGCAAAAAATCTAGGAGTAAGATGGGATGAGAATTTGTCTTTCTTGCCGCATATACAACAGCTTACCGCTGGCTGCCTGCACAAACTCAGAAATTTGCGAAAATTTCTGCCCCTGCTACCAGTCGAGTGTCGAAAAACGGTTGTTCACGCAACAATCACATGTCGACTTGACTATTCTAATGGCCTTTTTCTTGGTCTGCCCTAATATGAGGTGCAACGCTTACAGATCGTGCAGAATGCGGCTGCGAGATTGATAAAACGTGTCCCTTTCAGGCAGCATATCTCTCCGCATCTGCATGAGCTGCACTGGTTGCCAGTGGCAAGCAGAATTAAGTTCAAGGTGCTTACCTTGGCTTTCAGAGCACTAAAAGGCACGTGTCCCAACTATCTAAAACTTCGACTTCCCCGTTACCACCAAAAACGAGAGCTGCGCTCAAACTCCTTGCTCAAGCTAACTACTCCGCGTGTGAGGAAAGCTAGACTTGGAGGCAGGTCCTTCTCTGCCGGCACAACTAAGCTATGGAATACCTTGCCCCCTCCATCCAATCTCCCACTACAGAAGCTAGCTTTAGGAAGCTCCTAAAAACTTGGCTCTTTATGCAATAATCTTGATCTTCCCCCTGACTACTCGCTCTTGGCTGTAGAACTCGCTAGCGCCGGGACACCTCACCTGAGGTAGCTGTTCGCGCTCTACAAGCATCTGTATTATTATATGCTTTCTATGCATCAAAAAACACCAGGCAAAAGTTTAAAAAGACAGGTCAACAAATAAACACTCCCTTCAGCATTAGGTACTGTACTATACATGTTTAAAAGCTAAACAAAATTCTTGAAATCACATTTAGTTAGTGCAATGCTCAGAAGTGTACTGTACTAGTACAGGCTCAAAGACTGTCTGGGTTGTGTGTTCCTGAGGTGGAGTGGAGAACATGCGTTAAAAACCAATATATGTAGAAATGCACGCTTCCTCTCATGTTTTAAAAAAGGTGCATTGTAGCAAGATTTGTGATCTCGATCACAAAGTGGTTCCCAACAAGGTTTCATCAATGCAAAATATTATTTTACCCACGTCTCACTATCAAAAGGCAATGTAGAACTACGCCGCCAACAGCTCCTAAGGTCAACACACATGAGCATAAAGGCAACACCGAAATGTATTTATCCTATGTCCAAACCAGTCAAAAACCAGTTCAAACCAGTTAAAACCAGTTCAAACCAGTGAGAACCAGTTCAAACCAGTCAAATGCCAGTTTAAACCAGTTCAAACCAGTCAAAACCAGTTTAAACCTGTCAAAACCAGTGTAAAGCAGTTCAAACCAGTTCAAACCAGTCAAAACCAGTTTAAATCAGTCAAAACCAGCTTAGTCAAAATCCAGTCTAAACCAGTTCAAACCATTCAAAACCAGTTCAAAGCCGTCAAACCCATTTCAAACCAGTTTAAAACAGTCACAACTGGTTCAAACCAGTCAAAAATCAGTTTAAACCAGTCAAAACCAGTTCAAACCAGTCAAAACTACTTCAAACCAGTTCTAACCAGCCGAAACCAGTCAAAACCTGTTCAAACCAGTCAAAAGCAGTTCAAACCAGTCCAAACCAGTTCAGACCAGTTCAAACCAGTCAAAACCAGTTTAAATCAGTCAAAACCAGCTTAAACCAGTCAAAAACCAGTCTAAACCAGTTCAAACCATTCAAAACCAGTTTAAAGCAGTCAAAACCATTTCAAACCAGTTTAAACAGTCATAACCAGTTCAAACCAGTCACAAACCAGTTTAAACCAGTCAAAACTACTTCAAACCAGTTCTAACCTGTCGAAACCAGTCAAAACCTGTTCAAACCAGTCAAAACCAGTCCAAACCAAGCTTTGAACACCGTTAAGCAGTTTGTTGGGGTGTTTGGACCTATTGTATTTTATTCACTATCAGAGAGCGTACTATAAAGGTCAGCTGCAGGAGTTGTTTCTTCAGTATAGCAGCCCTGGACTGTCAGCGAACAGAAAAATTTTCATGGGACTAATGAAGAAAAACGAAGTTGTCTCTTTTCACTCATATGCGTGCAAGAGAATGCTAGGAACCAAGGTGTGCCTGTTTGTAAGTCTTGCCTCACATACGATTAAGAACGAGAAATACATGTGGGCTGTAATTCTGCTGCCTAGCACTGCACTTAATGTACGGGCACACCTTAAAATGAACTTAAAGTGAAATAAATGCAGCAATTTTCACATGCAAAATATATGCCTTGTCTGCACCAAAAAACACCAGGCAAAAATTTCAAAAGACAGGTCAGCAAAAAAGCACACCCTTCAGCATTAGGCGCTGTACTATACATGTTTAAAAGCTAAACAAAATTCTTGAAATCACATTTAGTTAGTGCAATACGCAGAAGTGTACTGTACTAGTACAGGCTCAAAGACTGTCTGGGTTGTGTGTTCCTGAGGTGGAGTGGAGAACATGCGTTAAAAACCAATATATGTAGAAATGCACGCTTCCTCTCATGTTTTAAAAAAGGTGCATTGTAGCAAGATTTGTGATCTCGATCACAAAGTGTTCCCAACAAGGTTTCATCAATGCAAAATATTGTTTTACCCACGTCTCACTATCAGAAGGCAATGTAGAACTACGCCGCCAACAGCTCCTAAGGTCAACACACATGAGCATAAAGGCAACATCGAAATGTATTTATCCTATGTCCAAACCAGTCAAAAACCAGTTCAAACCAGTTCAAACCAGTCAAAACCAGTTCAAACCAGTCAAAACCAGTTCAAACCAGTCAGAACCAGTTCAAACCAGTCAAATGCTAGTTTAAACCAGTTCAAACCAGTCAAAACCAGTTTAAACCAGTCAAAACCAGTATAAAGCAGTTCAAACCAGTCAAAACCAGTTTAAATCAGTCAAAACCCGCTTAGTCAAAATCCAGTCTAAACCAGTTCAAACCATTCAAAACCAGTTCAAAGCAGTCAAAACCATTTCAAACCAGTTTAAAACAGTCACAACCGGTTCAAACCAGTCAAAAAACAGTTCAAACCAGTCAAAACCAGTTCAAACCAGTCAAAACTACTTCAAACCAGTTCTAACCAGTCGAAACCAGTCAAAACCTGTTCAAACCAGTCAAAAGCAGTTCAAACCAGCCCAAACCAGTTCAGACCAGGTCAAACCAGTCAAAACCAGTTTAAATCAGTCAAAACCAGCTTAAATCAGTCAAAAACCAGTCTAAACCAGTTCAAACCATTCCAAACCAGTTTAAAGCAGTCATAACCAGTTCAAACCAGTCACAAACCAGTTTAAACCAGTCAAAACTACTTCAAACCAGTTCTAACCAGTCGAAACCAGTCAAAACCTGTTCAAACCAGTCCAAACCAGTCCAAACCAGTCCAAACCAGCCCAAACCAAGCTTTGAACAGCGTTAAGCAGTTTGTTGGGGTGTTAGGATCTATTGTATTTTATTCACTATCAGAGAGCGTACTATAAAGGTCAGCTGCAGGAGTTGTTTTTTCAGTATAGCAGCCCTGGACTGTCAGCGAGCCTATAACAAACAGAAAAATTTTCATGGGACTTATGAAGAAAAACGAAGTTGTCTCTTTTCACTCATACGCGTGCAAGAGAATTCTAGGAGCCAAGGTGTGCCTGTTTGTAAGTCTTGCCTCACATACGATTAAGAACGAGAAATACATGTGGGCTGTAATTCTGCTGCCTAGCTGTGCACTTAATGTACGGGCACACCTTAAACTGAACTTAAAGTGAAATAAATGCAGCAATTTTCACATGCAAAATATATGCGTTGTCTGCACCAAAAAACACCAGGCAAAAGTTTCAAAAGACAGGTCAACAAAAAAGCACACCCTTCAGCATTAGGCGCTGTACTATACATGTTTAAAAGCTAAACACAATTCTTGAAATCACATTTAGTTAGTGCAATGCCCGGAAGTGTACTGTAATAGTACAGGCTCAAAGACTGTCTGGGTTGTGTGTGCCTGAGGTGGAGTGGAGAACATGCATTAAAAACCAATATATGTATAAATGCACGCTCCCTCTCATGTTTTAAAAAAGGTGCATTGTAGCAAACAATTTGTGATCTCGATCACAAAGTGGTTCCCAACAAGGTTTCATCAATGCAAAATAATGTTTTACCCACGCCTCACTATCAGAATGCAATGTAGAACTACGCCACCTATGAGCATAAAGGCAACACCGAAATGTATTTAATCGTATGTCCAAACCAGTTCAAACCAGTCAGAACCAGTTTAAACCTGTAAAAACCAGTCAAATACCAGTTTATACCAGTTCAAACCAGTTCAAACCAGTTTAAACCATTCTAAACCAGTTTAAACCACGTCAAACCAGTCAAAACCAGTTTAAACCAGTCAAAACTAGTGTAAACCAGTTGAAACCAGTTTAAACCAGTCAAAACTAGTGTAAACCAGTTCAAACCAGTTTAAACCAGTCAAAAACTAAGCAGTCCAGTCAAAACCAGTCAAAACCAGACAAAACCAGTTTAATCCAGTTCAAACCAGTTCAAACCAGTTCAAACCAGTTCAAACCAGTCAAAACCAGTTTAAACCAGTCAAAACCAGTTTACACAGTCCAGTCAAAACCAGTCAACCAGTGTAAACCAGTTCAAACCAGTCACAACCAGTTTAAACCAGTTTAAACCAGTCAAACACAGTAAACCAGTCCAAACTAGTCAAAACCAGTCAAAACCCGTCAAAACCAGTTCAAACCAGTCAAAACCAGTTTAATCCAGTTTAAACCATTCAAAACCAGCTCAACCCGTTCAACAGAGTCAAAACCAGTTCAAACCAGTCGAAACCAGTCAAAACCAGTCAAAACCAGTCAAAACCAGTCAAAATCAGTCCAAATCAAGCTTTGAACACCGTTAAGCAGTTTGTTGGGGTGTTTGGACCTATTGTATTTCATTCACTATCAGAGAGCGTACTATAAAGGTCAGCTGCAGGAGTTGTTTCTTCAGTATAGCAGCCCTGGACTGTCAGCGAGCCTATAACAAACAGAAACATTTTCATGGGACTAATGATGAAAAACAAACTTGTCTCTTTTTACTCATACGCGTGCAATAGAATTCTAGGAACCAAGGTGTGCCTGTTTGTAAGTCTTGCCTCACATACGATCAAGAACGAGAAATATATGTGGGCTGTAATTCTGCTGCCTAGCACTGCACTTAATGTACGGGCGCACCTTAAAATGAACTTAAAGTGAAATAAATGTAGCAATAATCACATGCAACATATATGCTTTCTATGCATCAAAAAACACCAGGCAAAAGTTTAAAAAGACAGGTCAACAAATAAACACACCCTTGAGCATTAGGTACTGTACTATACATGTTTAAAAGCTAAACAAAATTCTTGAAATCACATTCAGTTAGTGCAATGCGCAGAAGTGTACTGTACTAGTACAGGCTCAAAGACTGTCTGGGTTGTGTGTTCCTGAGGTGGAGTGGAGAACATGCGTTAAAAACCAATATATGTAGAAATGCACGCTTCCTCTCATGTTTTAAAAAAGGTGCATTGTAGCAAGATTTGTGATCTCGATCACAAAGTGGTTCCCAACAAGGTTTCATCAATGCAAAATATTATTTTACCCACGTCTCACTATCAGAAGGCAATGTAGAACTACGCCGCCAACAGCTCCTAAGGTCAACACACATGAGCATAAGCAAAACCGAAATGTATTTATCCTATGTCCAAACCAGTCAAAAACCAGTTCAAACCAGTCAAAACCAGTTCAAACCAGTGAGAACCAGTTCAAACCAGTCAAATGCCAGTTTAAACCAGTTCAAACCAGTCAAAACCAGTTGAAACCTGTCAAAACCAGTGTAAAGCAGTTCAAACCAGTTCAAACCAGTCAAAACCAGTTTAAATCAGTCAAAACCAGCTTAGTCAAAATCCAGTCTAAACCAGTTCAAACCATTCAAAACCAGTTCAAAGCAGTCAAAACCATTTCAAACCAGTTTAAAACAGTCATAACCGGTTCAAAACCAGTCAAAAATCAGTTTAAACCAGTCAAAACCAGTTCAAACCAGTCAAAACTATTTTAAACCAGTTCTAACCAGTCGAAACCAGTCAAAACCTGTTCAAACCAGTCAAAAGCACTTCAAACCAGTCCAAACCAGTTCAGACCAGTTCAAACCAGTCAAAACCAGTTTAAACCAGTCAAAATCAGCTTTAACCAGTCAAAAACCAGTCTAAACCAGTTCAAACCAGTCAAAACCAGTTTAAAGCAGGTGGAGTGGAGAACATGCGTTAAAAACCAATATATGTAGAAATGCACGCTTCCTCTCATGTTTTAAAAAAGGTGCATTGTAGCAAGATTTGTGATCTCGATCACAAAGTGGTTCCCAACAAGGTTTCATCAATGCAAAATATTATTTTACCCACGTCTCACTATCAGAATGCAATGTAGAACTACGCCGCCAACAGCTCCTGAGGTCAACACACATGAGCATAAAGGCAACACCGAAATGTATTTAATCGTGTGTCCAAACCAGTTCAAACCAGTCAGAACCAGTTTAATCCAGTAAAAACCAGTTCAAACCAGTCAAATACCAGTTTAAACCAGTTCAAACCAGTCAAATCCAGGTTTAAACCAGTCAAAATCAGTTCAAACCAGTTCAAACCAGTCAGAACCAGTTTAAACCAGTAAAAACCAGTTCAAACCAGTCAAATACCAGTTTAAACCAGTTCAAACCAGTCAAACCCAGGTTTAAACCAGTCAAAATCAGTTCAAACAGTCAAAACCAGTTTAAACCAGTTCAAACCAGTCAAATCCAGGTTTAAACCAGTCAAAATCAGTTCAAACCAGTTCAAACCATTCAGAACCAGTTTAAACCAGTAAAAACCAGTTCAAACCAGTCAAATACCAGTTTAAACCAGTTCAAACCAGTCAAATCCAGGTTTAAACCAGTCAAAATCAGTTCAAACCAGTTCAAACCAGTCAGAACCAGTTTAAACCAGTAAAAACCAGTTCAAACCAGTCAAATACCAGTTTAAACCAGTTCAAACCAGTCACACCCAGGTTTAAACCAGTCAAAATCAGTTCAAACCAGTTCAAACCAGTCAAAACCAGTTTAAACCAGTCTAAATCAGTTTACACCAGTCAAAACCAGTATAAACCAGTTCAAACCAGTTCAAACCAGTTCAAACCAGTTTAAACCAGTCAAAACAGTTTAAGCAGTCCAGTCAAAACCAGTCAAAACCAGTCAAAACCAGTTCAAACCAGTCAAAACCAGTTTAATCCAGTTCAAACCAGTTCAAACCAGTTTAAACCAGTCAAAACCAGTGTAAACTAGTTCAAACCAGTCACAACCAGTTTAAACCAGTCAAACACAGTAAACCAGTTCAAACCAGTCAAAACCAGTTTAATCCAGTTTAAACCAGTCAAAACCAGTTCAAACCGTTCAACACAGTCAAAACCAGTTCAAACTAGTCATAACCAGTCGAAACCGGTCGAAACCAGTCAAAACCAGTCAAAACCAGTCAAAACCAGTCCAAACCAAGCTTTCAACACCGTTAAGCAGTTTGTTGGGGTGTTTGGACCTATTGTATCTTATTCACTATCAGAGAGCGTACTATAAAGGTCAGCTGCAGGAGTTGTTTCTTCAGTATAGCAGCCCTGGACTGTCAGCGAGCCTATAACAAACAGAAATGTTTTCATGGGACTAATGATGAAAAACGAACTTGTCTCTTTTTACTCATACGCGTGCAAGAGAATTCTAGGAACCAAGGTGTGCCTGTTTGTAAGTCTTGCCTCACATACGATCAAGAACGAGAAATATATGTGGGCTGTAATTCTGCTGCCTAGCACTGCACTTAATGTACGGGCGCACCTTAAAATGAACTTAAAGTGAAATAAATGTAGCAATAATCACATGCAACATATATGCTTTCTATGCATCAAAAAACACCAGGCAAAAGTTTAAAAAGACAGGTCAACAAATAAACACACCCTTGAGCATTAGGTACTGTACTATACATGTTTAAAAGCTAAACAAAATTCTTGAAATCACATTCAGTTAGTGCAATGCGCAGAAGTGTACTGTACTAGTACAGGCTCAAAGACTGTCTGGGTTGTGTGTTCCTGAGGTGGAGTGGAGAACATGCGTTAAAAACCAATATATGTAGAAATGCACGCTTCCTCTCATGTTTTAAAAAAGGTGCATTGTAGCAAGATTTGTGATCTCGATCACAAAGTGGTTCCCAACAAGGTTTCATCAATGCAAAATATTATTTTACCCACATCTCACTTTCAGAAGGCAATGTGAACTACGCCGCCAACAGCTCCTAAGGTCAACACACATGAGCATAAGCAAAACCGAAATGTATTTATCCTATGTCCAAACCAGTCAAAAACCAGTTCAAACCAGTCAAAACCAGTTCAAACCAGTGAGAACCAGTTCAAACCAGTCAAATGCCAGTCTAAACCAGTTCAAACCAGTCAAAACCAGTTTAAACCTGTCAAAACCAGTATAAAGCAGTTCAAACCAGTTCAAACCAGTCAAAACCAGTTTAAATCAGTCAAAACCAGCTTAGTCAAAATCCAGTCTAAACCAGTTCAAACCATTCAAAACCAGTTCAAAGCAGTCAAAACCATTTCAAACCAGTTTAAAACAGTCACAACCGGTTCAAACCAGTCAAAAATCAGTTTAAACCAGTCAAAACCAGTTCAAACCAGTCAAAACTACTTTAAACCAGTTCTAACCAGTCGAAACCAGTCAAAACCTGTTCAAACCAGTCAACAGCAGTTCAAACCAGTCCAAACCAGTTCAGACCAGTTCAAACCAGTCAAAACCAGTTTAAATCAGTCAAAACCAGCTTAAACCAGTCAAAAACCAGTCTAAACCAGTTCAAACCATTCAAAACCAGTTTAAAGCAGTCAAAACCATTTCATATTGTATTTTATTAACTATCAGAGAGCGTACTATAAAGGTCAGCTGCAGGAGTTGTTTCTTCAGTATAGCAGCCCTGGACTGTCAGCGAGCCTATAACAAACAGAAAAATGTTCATGGGACTAATGAAGAAAAACGAAGTTGTCTCTTTTCACTCATACGCGTGCAAGAGAATTCTAGGAACCAAGGTGTGCCTGTTTGTAAGTCTTGCCTCACATACGATTAAGAACTGTGGAAATATGGATTTTTCTGATCAGTTATGTCCCCTATCTTGGACCCCAACGGTTTCATGTATGTATCACAAGTACATGTATGTTCCCTCCAGTTCCAGTTATGAAGACGCAAACACATGTGCGTCCACCGTCAACATGCCCTCTGTCAGATCCGCCATGAATAGGCCGGATATTCCATTCCTAAGTATGAAAGGCCACCGGCTTTATATGGTTCACTTATGCCATTTTACAGTCCAGGCAAGTAGGCCCTGATTCTGTCATCAAACTCTTCCTGCCTTCTGCCTCTGAAAGCTCCAGTCTGAGCCTGCATCTGTGACCATGAACTTTGTCTCATTCTCTGCGCGGCTCACGGAGCCTGACATCAGCCTGCTGCCTGCCAAAAACTGTATTTCACCTTCGAAATTATCTGCTCCCTGCCCAATGCATTCCTGTCTAGCAGTTTAAGTAAACATTCTTCCAGCTACCGAGCAAAGGCCCGGCTTCTCTGTCTTTATGCAAGTAATTCATAGCCCTATTTCTATGGAAGATTTCCGCCCTCGCATCTAGTGTAGACACTTAGACGCTTGTACACGCACTAACAGTCAATATAGTCAGTATAGAATAAGATTCTACTTTAAGAAGACCTCTCTTTTGGATAACTTAGTTCTTTAAACATAGGATGTTAGATATGATTTGGGATTAGGTTGACTTGACCCTCCAGACTTCTGTCGCCACATGTAGAGCTAAATGTCAAGTCCTCTTCACCCCCTAGTTGCACGTCAATTACACGTCATGCTGCTGCGCGCGCATTTCTGCCAAGTATTTCTGCTGACATTGCGAAATTCTTTCATGTAACCACCCTCTTATGACATCACATCTGATGACGTTCTTTAAATCACACCTAGTTACGCCTATTTTTTGCTACGCACGAATATATTATCACCACTATCAATTGTTACGCCTCTTGTATTTGCTTCACTGTAATGCCTATTGTATAAAAGTAATTGATTGTCAATAACGTATGTACTTCACTTCCTGAACCTTCGTGGTGATGGAACTTGGAGCAACCGATTATAATCGATCATTGGAATAAAGCCCATTCCGAACCTCTAATACCACGGATTCTGCCTCTTATTTACTGAGCTATTTTATTATGTTTCTGTATCAAATTAAGTCCCGGTAATTAAATTATTTACCACATGAATGGCGCCCGAATAGGGACACTTTCTCATCTCACGCGCCGGCGGTGCGTTGCAGGCCCGGTCTCCTGCCACAGCTGGACGGACAACAACGCGTACCAGCAGGATTTCCTGTATCTCCCTCCGGTCAAGCGGGGGCGACTGAGGCTGCGATCAACACCCAGACGAGGCGGTGAGAAGTGCGAAGTATCCCGACCAGAGCCTAGCTGAGAGAGCAAGATCCGAGGTATACAGAGGCCCACCAGTTCCCGAAGTCCCGAGTCGAGTCCAGTGTCCGAAGTGTTCGAGTCGAGTCCAGTCCGGTTCAAGTTCAGTTCAGTTTCCGAGGCCTTCCGTTTCCGAGCTACCCGGTGAGTACCATTACTGGGGAGGCGTTCTGACGTGCACATAGGTTGTGCCGGTCAAGACGGGTTTGGGTACACAAATCCGGTCTGCACTGTTTCAGCAGTGTATCTGTACTGTTTAGCAGTATATCTAGTATATCAAGTATATAAATTCAGAATAATTCAGTTAAAGTCGAGTATTATGTTTAGTGATTAAGTTTTCCTTAGATCGTCATCATCATCGTTGTTCAGTTAAATGTTAAATGTTAAATGTTTTAAAAACGTTCTGCATATTGTGGTATGAATGACTGTTCATTATTGTGTTTACTGTATTAAGTTTGTTCAAAATCAAGTATCAGATCAGTTTTCAATATGCCGCTCTTTTCGAAATTAAGACAGATCACAACAAGAAAAGGGGTACTCGAAGAAGCCGTTCCTATTCCTCCTAGGGACACTCCAGGGTACTTCATGTATCATAAACATGGCTTAGACGCTATATTATTTCTTGATTTATGGGTAGACTACACCAAGGAATTACCAGAAAGTCAGAGGTGGCCCGCAGCGGGGACCTGGGATGCAGAGTGCATCATGAAAGTAGAGGAAGAGTTATGGAAAAGGAAAGTTAGGCAGTCACAGAAAGACGCCATTGAGTTATGGCGTAAAGAATCTCATAGACGTACAGAAAAAGCACTCCGACAGGAAGAGAGAAATAGAGAGAATTCAAATAAAGTCCGAGAGAATCTATTGATTGAAGAAGGTACCCGAGTGAAATCAGAACAAGTAGACAGACAAAGAAATGCCCTTATGAATGGTATGTATCCCCTTCTGGCCGAAGGATTACCTAAGGCTACTCCAGAGATACCAAAAGACTTGCCACCCCCATTATTTCCAATAAAGGTACATCCTAAGGGGCATCCTAGAACCGCAGAAGATGTTTTCCTTTCCTCATATTTAGATGACGCAGCTCCCGAGTATGCTAATTCCGCCCCACATAGACCGCCTGCCAGGGAGGTTCAACGCCAAGATCCAGTACCCGTATCTCTACAGCAACAAGTCCTGACACAAGTTCCGGCAAGCACATCTGTTTCTACATCTGTTCCTACAGCTACTTCTATAGCTGTGTCCACACCTATAGTTGCTGTATCACGTTCAACGAATCCTTTCACGCCCGATACCCCAGATGGGGCTACGGGAGGTGCTACCAACATTTTTTCTACGCCACCTAGAATAAATAAACTTACCTTTCAAGAGTCAGCACATTCACGTACCCCCAAACTCATAAATGCCCGTACGCTTAAGGAACTTCTTGTAGATTGTAGATATGACCCTGTGCCCGGCAAAGAGGACGAAATGATCATGGCATCATTACGTATCAGACGAGCCGCAGTGTATTTAGGGAAGTTACCAGGAATGACTGCGCATCTAGATAATATATACCATCTTGTTCAAACAGGGCGAGATTCTGAATGTATTAACAGAGCTATGGAATACCAGAAAGTGGAGATACAGGGGGAACTGTTACGTTTCCTCATAAATTGTGTGATCAGAAATCAAGACCGACCGGGGGTAGACCCGGAAGCAATGCAAATTCTTACTAGATGGAGCCAGAATATATCAGAAGGGAGACATGATAAGCAAAATTGTATAATAGCCATGTGCCGAAAGATCCGTAAAGAAATAGAACGCCTACACGAAGAAAGATTAGCGGTAGACCAGTTCGAACAAAGCGAGGAGGAAGGATCAGGACTGCCCACAGGACAGTCAGACACCATAGCCTATGTAGGTAGAGGAAGATCTTGTAATAGTACTAGATGTCTTATTGACCCGATACGTCCGATATGTCCAGATAATAACAGGAATTTCCAAACACCAATAATAAATATAAGGTCTAACGAGCATTCATTCCAAGCCGCTGACAAATTACTCCGAGAACGGAGGGGTTATCATTTTCTCGATTCTATGGATGAACGAGAACTAGCCAGGTCGGCTGTCCATTGGGTTGACAGTCCCGGAAAGTATAGTGATGATACCGTAGCACGCACATTTTTTAATCTCACCCCAGATGAACAGCGTTTAGCTGGGATTTATATGATTCAACAACTCCTTATACTATATCAGAGTCAGCATTCGGATCCTGGTCCCTTGCCTGATATATTGACTGAATTACTCATGAATAGATGGAGAGGTTCAGGTACTAAATTAATTAAAGAAATACTAGAATCAAGAAAACAGTACATTCTTTTTGTATGCTCAGAACATGTCTCACTGCCCATTAAGGAAAGAACCACGTATTACATGGACAGACAGAATCCCTTACGAGAAGTACACCCAATAAAAGGCGAGGACAATGAGTTTAAACGCGTATTTGTATATACGCCCATATCGAAAATAGAATTGTTAGAAATGAAGAAAGTGGTACCCAGTCATGACAAAGACCCAGCGGGTTTTCACCGAGAAATTAAAGACATGTTACTCATGGGAGAATATACCTATCCAGACATTATGACAATATTAAAGGTATTGATGCCTGCTGGCATTTATGAAAAACTCAGGGAAAAAGAGTGGGAGATAGGAGACCAAAAGATAGAATGGTCAGCATTAGAAGCAGAAGAAAAGGCCCGAACTGCAGGAGCAGGACTTGGGGATAAAACTAAAGCACTACCAGGTCTACTAGTACAGGTACTGCCACGTTTATTAACTACGAAAAAGGAAGATTGGGGTACAATTTCAGCCTGTAAACAGAAGCAAGATGAAGACACTAGTGATTTTTATGCCAGATTTGAAAAATGTTTTGGTATAAATAGTGGCATAAAAGCAAGTAGCGAATCATACCCACATCTGTTTGTGACAAAATTAGTAGAAAATGCTTTGCCTCAAGTAAAGAACAGAGTATTAAAATTCGAGAGTACCTGGCAAGGTAACACTCCATCACAAATGTTACAAATGTTACAGTACCATCACAATAGAATTAGAGAGGAACAAGAACATGAACAAAGACGCATGAAAGACACGAAAATGAAAATGCTAGTCTCCCAGACAGTTCCAGCTGAAGGACATAAAAAGGGTACGACACATTCCGGTGATTCAACAGGACCTGTAAAAGGGACATGCAACTATTGTAAAAAGCCAGGTCATTACGTACACGATTGTCCAGTTTTGAAACATAATATCGCCATAGGTAATACAAAGGAAAGACCACGGCCACCTAGACAGGATCAGAATGAACAAGGAGCCCCGCAGCATGCACAGTCCATGCCAGCTCCACCACAGCCTATACAGTTTGTGCCAGCTGCACCAGCGCTGCCTGTTGCTGCCACACAAACGACGACACGACAACTGTACCAGACCGCACAGTATGACTATCCTGATTATCAGCGATACGCATGAAGCAGCCTAGAGAGGGAAGTTGACTTACCCCTTATCGAGATTCCTGTAGATCAAGAAGGACCTTATGTACATAGTGAATTATTAGGCCAAGACAGAAAATTTTTACTCGATACAGGGGCAAGTCGAACAACGATAAAACGTAGTGAAGTTCCAGGGGCACCCCTCTCAGGCTCACAGAATATTTCCCTTGGTTTTTCAGGAAAACCTATTGTTAATGAAGTGTCACAGCCTCTTCCACTTACGATAGGACCTTTGACCCGAACTACAGATTTATTGCTTACTAAATCATGTCCAGAAAACTTGTTAGGAATAAAAACACTGAAAGCTCTAGGAGCTATAATATGTTGTTCTCCGGAAGGAGTAAGATTGTTTTTACGTGATTTCAAAGGTCATTATGTGTCTAGAGACATGGATCCCCGATTGCAGACTTTACCTACACATCTATGGGCACAAGGCCCTACTGATGTTGGTTGCATGAATATTACACCATATCGAGTCACACTAAAGGCAGGAGTGGTACTACCACGAATGCGACAATACAAGTTACCACCAGATGCTGTAGTGGCTTTACTGCAAATCATTGACGAACTCATTGCCCAAGGAGTGGTTGTGGAAACAGACTCCAATGTATGTAATTCACCGATAATTCCGATTCTTAAACGAACAGATCCGAAGGCCCCGCCAGTATATCGATTGGTTATTGATCTGCGCGAATTAAACAAGTGCATTGTGCCACAATTCCCTGTGGTCCCAGATATCTCGTCATTATTGACAGCTATTGATTCCGAAGCAACATTCTTTACTGTAATTGATCTCAAGAATGCCTTTTTCAGCGTCCCAATAGATCCGGAAAGCCAATATTTGTTCGGATTTAGTTTAAATGGACGTAGCTTTAAATTCTCCCGCGCACCTCAAGGATTTACAGAAAGCCCCAGCATCTATAGCCAAGCACTGAAACGAGAACTCGACAGTATCCACATGCCAGTTAACACTGCTCTGCTTCAATATGTCGATGATCTGCTGATCACCGCTAGAAGCGAACCTGAATGTGAGAAAGCATCACTGACAGTTTTACAATTCCTAGCTGAAAAGGGGCACAAGGTGTCCCCTTCTAAGCTGCAATTCTGTGTCCAGCGAGTTGTTTATCTTGGACACTCGCTGTCCAAGGAGGGAAGGCAGCTTACACCCGACCGCATTCAGTTAATAGCTAACATGCCAATACCCAAGACACAAAAGGAGGTACGGGCTTTCATAGGCCTCACTTCATATTGTAGGCAGTGGATCCCTCAGTATGCATTTCTAGCAAAACCACTCATTCAGTTGACAACACAGGAGGCAGCCACATCGACTGTTCTCCCTTGGACTCAGGAACATACACAAGCTTTTGAAAGCTTAAAGAAAGCTTTATGTCAAGCGCCTGTTTTAGCAACGCCATGTTACAATAAACAGTTTACACTCTTTGTTACAGAAGGCGAAGGTACTGCCTTGTCAGTACTCACACAGGAACAAGCAGGAGCACACAAACCATGTGCTTATTTTTCTAGTACATTAGATCCCGTAGCTCAGGCTTTACCTGCGTGTCTGAAATCAGTGGCAGCGACAGCTTTAGCAAGTAGACAAAGCGATGCCATAGTGTTAGGACATCCATTGACAGTTCAAGTACCACATGCAGTAGAGGTTCTTGTGAATAGAACGCAAACACAACACTTGACTATAGCGCGACTTACAGGGTACGAGCTAACATTGTTTCAGCCACATATAGAAATCAGACGTTGTAACACATTGAATCCTGCCACACTTTTGCCTGTAATCGGAACAGACCCACTAGCCCATGACTGTATTGAAGTTATTACAATCACGACGAAACCCAGACAAGACTTAACCGATGTCCCATTGTCAGACCCAGACCTGACGTTGTATGTAGATGGTTCATGTATGAGAATAGGTGCAGGAGACTTAGTGGCCGCTTACGCAGTCACAACAGATACTGAAGTCATTGAAACAAATCGCATAAATACCTTGTCAGCTCAAGCCGCAGAGCTTATCGCTCTGACACAAGCCTGTATTCAAGCCACAAATAAAAAAGTCAACATATACACTGATTCACGTTATGCATTCGGAGTTGTACATGACTTCGGCGTGCTGTGGCGAGAGAGAGGTTATTTAACTTCCCACGGTGCCCACATTCAGCACGGACCCCTTATTGATGCCTTATTAGATGCGATACATCTACCCACTGCAATATCAATCATGAAATGTAAAGCTCATACGAAAGTTACTGATATCATTTCTCAAGGCAATGATCTAGCTGACAGAACAGCTAAACAGACTGCTCAAACTCAAACATCCGACATGACAAAGACAATAGTCCCGACGCCAACACATTGTATGACGGTTAAAGATCCTACTCTTGACGTAATTGACATACAGACACATGCTACACCAGACGAAATAAAGAAATGGACTGAATTAGGAGGGATCCAAACGGATCAAGGATGGATGATGAAGGAAAGGTCTGTGTGGTTCCTTCCTGATTCAATGGTCCAGGTTATAATTAACACTATACATAGTCCAGCACATCTAGGAGAAAAAGCTATGCTAGATAGCATTCAACACATTTGGTTCAATAAACATTTACGAGCAGCAGCTAAACAAAAAGTTCGTACCTGTATGATCTGTTGCCAGTTCAACCCAGGAAAAAGCGTTCCCGTAGAACAGGGTGGATTTCAGCCTCCTGATCACCCTTTTGAAGTCCTCCAGATGGATTATATCCAGATGGAACGATGTAGAGGATTCAAATATGTTCTCGTAGTTGTTTGTGCTCTTTCCCGTTGGACGGAGGCATACCCGGTTTCAGATTACACTGCCCCGACTACTGCCAAACAGTTGGTTCGAGAATTCTTCCCACGATACGGTTTACCACGTGTTGTCTACTCTGATAACGGCCAGCCGTTCTCATCCGAATTAATGAAACACGTTTCACTTTTGTTAGGCTATCAGTGGAAATTCCACTGTGTCCGACACCCCGAAGCAGCAGGTCTCGTAGAAAGACATAATCAGATCCTGAAAATCAGATTGTCCAAAATATGCAGAGAGAAAGGTGTCGACTGGGTAGTAGCATTACCAGTTGCACTCTTTTACATGAGAATGGTAGCACACTCTCGAACAGGGCTATCCCCGTATGAAGTGATCTTCGGCAGACCACCAAATATGTGGGGGACGCCCATACCACGCAAAATAACTGATATTGACTGTAATATGCTGACAGATTACTTGGCTTCCTTGATGTCTGCACTACAATCTTGTCGTTCACAGGTAGCTGCAGCTTTTCCTGACAACACTGAGGTGAAACCCCATGACGTAGTTCCGGGAGACTTGGTCCTCGTGAGGAACTTTGATCGAAAAACTCAGCTGGAACCTAGGTGGAAGTCGCCTCAGCTGGTGTTGCTCACCACAAGGACAGCCGTGAAGATCGAGGGCAGAAAAGGCTGGATTCATTCAAGTCATATCAAGAAATTTCATGGACTACAATTAGATGTGAATACCACACCTCGTGTGTCTTCACCCATTGACTCAAAACTTCCTCTTGTTGAAAAGAGTAATTCCGAACATTATAAACTAAAGCTTAGGTCCAATCAGTCAAGCAATTTGATTGTTTAAGTCCTCTCCAAGGTGAAGCGGTTGAATTGTCTCTGACATGTATCCCTTGGACCTGAATAGAGAAAACTCCCGAAAAATGTTGAAACGACAGGCGTACTGTAAATAACTGTGTAGTCATTGCAGAGTAACATTATTGATTTTGTTTTTCTTAAGTCTTTTAATAATTACTGCAAGTATATTGTTGCACATATTTTATCCTATTTCTAGACATGTTTACAATGTTACTGCTGAACATTCTTTTAGTGAATTACCTCCGCTTGAGTTGTCTTATAGATTTGCGCTGCGCAATAACACGTTTATTAGTATGTTACATCATTCCCATCAGGTTAGCAATGCTACAAATTGTTGGATATGTGGCCGACTCCCTCCCTATCAGAATTATAAAGGAATTCTACCTCTCTTTCCATACCCGTTCACACACAACGGCTCCTGTGGAGCATGGTTTAGTCTAATTAATTCTCTAGATTCGAATTCTGCAGTTTATCAAGATAACTGGGTATGGGGAAATTTGAACTTAGTTTTGCTTAAGGTCTGCCACCCTAACAAGGAGGGACTTCCCCAGAGAACAGGAACTGATCTAGAAAATGAAGTGTATGGATTAGGTAATTTTACACTTAATCTTATGATCCTAAATGTCGAATAAGAAGCTACTCCAATTTTGCCCGCTATGTCAATATTTCCAGTAAAGGGTGAACTATGTGTAAGAAAGAATGGTTCCATGCATATGGGCCATAGTAAATGCACCACTGTAGTAGAATTTAGTGATCAAGGCAAGTCTACATTTAGAGCTTCTCGCCATTCCTATTTTATATGTGGTCAGACGGCATATGTACGTTTGCCTCTAGATTGGGATGGTACTTGCTATATTGGATTCCTTTTGCCACCTGTTTTCCTGGCTCCTCCTGATTATCACAGAAACACTGATCTAGTAAATAATAGAGTAAGGAGAGATCTCCCGATAGTCGATTACACTGAAACAGCATGGGAAAAATACACAGATTTCAATAAAGGTCTCTTTCCCTATATAGGTACCGTTACTAATAGTAAGCTGATACGTAGATTAACTAGAACCCTTGAAGCAGTAGTGAACGAAACTATTTCCGCCTTAGGCAATTTAACAGAAGAGCAGTCTGCTATGCGGATTGTTGTGCTTCAAAATCGTCTTGTCCTTGACGTCATCCTAGCCGATAGGGGCGGAGCTTGTAGGGTCATCGGATCAAGCTGTTGCATTTTCATACCAGAAAATTCGCCATCTGTATATAAAGCCATAACTCGCCTTCATAAGATTGTAAGCCAGATACATCAGAACCCAGGCACCTGGACTTGGTCCGGTTGGTTTTGGAGTGTATTATCTACCTTTGGATGGAAGGTCCTATCTTTCCTAGGTATTGGCCTTCTCATACTATTCAGTTGCTGTCTATGTCTACAATGTGGACCAGCGATTTGTGGTCTGTGTGCCACATCGTGTATTCCACCATCAAGATTTCATTCGTCACAGAAGAAAAAAGAAGAACAAATGATGCTATATGAACAGATCAATGGATTGATGAAGATTGATATCTCTTAACGGGCAAGTAGGGGACAAGGAGGGAATGTGGAAATATGGATTTTTCTGATCAGTTATGTCCCCTATCTTGGACCCCAACGGTTTCATGTATGTATCACAAGTACATGTATGTTCCCTCCAGTTCCAGTTATGAAGACGCAAACACATGTGCGTCCACCGTCAACATGCCCTCTGTCAGATCCGCCATGAATAGGCCGGATATTCCATTCCTAAGTATGAAAGGCCACCGGCTTTATATGGTTCACTTATGCCATTTTACAGTCCAGGCAAGTAGGCCCTGATTCTGTCATCAAACTCTTCCTGCCTTCTGCCTCTGAAAGCTCCAGTCTGAGCCTGCATCTGTGACCATGAACTTTGTCTCATTCTCTGCGCGGCTCACGAAGCCTGACATCAGCCTGCTGCCTGCCAAAAACTGTATTTCACCTTCGAAATTATCTGCTCCGTTCCCTGCCCAATGCATTCCTGTCTAGCAGTTTAAGTAAACATTCTTCCAGCTACCGAGCAAAGGCCCGGCTTCTCTGTCTTTATGCAAGTAATTCATAGCCCTATTTCTATGGAAGATTTCCGCCCTCGCATCTAGTGTAGACACTTAGACGCTTGTACACGCACTAACAGTCAATATAGTCAGTATAGAATAAGATTCTACTTTAAGAAGACCTCTCTTTTGGATAACTTAGTTCTTTAAACATAGGATGTTAGATATGATTTGGGATTAGGTTGACTTGACCCTCCAGACTTCTGTCGCCACATGTAGAGCTAAATGTCAAGTCCTCTTCACCCCCTAGTTGCACGTCAATTACACGTCATGCTGCTGCGCGCACATTTCTGCCAAGTATTTCTGCTGACATTGCGAAATTCTTTCATGTAACCACCCTCTTATGACATCACATCTGATGACGTTCTTTAAATCACACCTAGTTACGCCTATTTTTTGCTACGCACGAATATATTATCACCACTATCAATTGTTACGCCTCTTGTATTTGCTTCACTGTAATGCCTATTGTATAAAAGTAATTGATTGTCAATAACGTATGTACTTCACTTCCTGAACCTTCGTGGTGATGGAACTTGGAGCAACCGATTATAATCGATCATTGGAATAAAGCCCATTCCGAACCTCTAATACCACGGATTCTGCCTCTTATTTACTGAGCTATTTTATTATGTTTCTGTATCAAATTAAGTCCCGGTAATTAAATTATTTACCACAGAACGAGAAATACATGTGGGCTGTAATTCTGCTGCCTAGCACTGCACTTAATGTACGGGCACACCTTAAAATGAACTTAAAGTGAAATAAATGCAGCAATTTTCACATGCAAAATATATGCCTTGTCTGCACCAAAAAAAACCAGGCAAAAGTTTCAAAAGACAGGTCAACAAAAAAGCACACCCTTCAGCATTAGTCGCTGTACTATACATGTTTAAAAGCTAAACACAATTCTTGAAATCACATTTAGTTAGTGCAATGCCCGGAAGTGTACTGTAATAGTACAGGCTCAAAGACTGTCTGGGTTGTGTGTGCCTGAGGTGGAGTGGAGAACATGCATTAAAAACCAATATATGTATAAATGCACGCTCCCTCTCATGTTTTAAAAAAGGTGCATTGTAGCAAACAATTTGTGATCTCGATCACAAAGTGGTTCCCAACAAGGTTTCATCAATGCAAAATAATGTTTTACCCACGCCTCACTATCAGAATGCAATGTAGAACTACGCCGCCAACAGCTCCTGAGGTCAACACACATGAGCATAAAGGCAACACCGAAATGTATTTAATCGTATGTCCAAACCAGTTCAAACCAGTCAGAACCAGTTTAAACCAGTAAAAATCAGTTCAAACCAGTCAAATACCAGTTTAAACCAGTTCAAACCAGTCAAACCCAGGTTTAAACCAGTCAAAATCAGTTCAAACCAGTTCAAACCAGGCAAAACCAGTTTAAACCAGTCAAAACCAGTTTAAACCAGTCAAAACCAGTGTAAACCAGTTCAAACCAGTTCAAACCAGATTAAACCGGTTTAAACCAGTCAAAACAGTTTAAGGAGTCCAGTCAAAACCAGTCAAAACCAGTTTAATCCAGTTCAAACCAGTTCAAACCAGTCAAAACCAGAGTAAACTAGTTCAAACCAGTCACAACCAGTTTAAACCAGTTTAAACCAGTCAAACACAGTAAACCAGTTCAAACCAGTCAAAACCAGTCAAACACAGTAAACCAGTTCAAACCAGTCAAAACCAGTTGAAACCGTTCAACACAGTCAACACCAGTTCAAACCAGTTCTAACCAGTCGAAACCAGTCAAAACCTGTTCAAACCAGTCCAAACCAGTCCAAACCAGTCCAAACTAAGCTTTGAACACCGTTAAGCAGTTTGTTGGGGTGTTTGGACCTATTGTATTTTATTCACTATCAGAGAGCGTACTATAAAGGTCAGCTGCAGGAGTTGTTTCTTCAGTATAGCAGCCCTGGACTGTCAGCGAGCCTATAACAAACATGAAAATTTTCATGGGACTAATGAAGAAAAACGAAGTTGTCTCTTTTCACTGATACGCGTGCAAGAGAATTCTAGGAACCAAGGTGTGCCTGTTTGTAAGTCTTGCCTCACATACGATTAAGAACGAGAAATACATGTGGGCTGTAATTCTGCTGCCTAGCACTGCACTTAATGTACGGGCACACCTTAAAATGAACTTAAAGTGAAATAAATGCAGCAATTTTCACATGCAACATATATGCTTTCTATGCATCAAAAAACACCAGGCAAAAGTTTAAAAAGACAGGTCAACAAATAAACACACCCTTCAGCATTAGGTACTGTACTATACATGTTTAAAAGCTAAACAAAATTCTTGAAATCACATTTAGTTAGTGCAATGCGCAGAAGTGTACTGTACTAGTACAGGCTCAAAGACTGTCTGGGTTGTGTGTTCCTGAGGTGGAGTGGAGAACATGCATTAAAAACCAATATATGTAGAAATGCACACTTCCTCTCATGTTTTAAAAAAGGTGCATTGTAGCAAGATTTGTGATCTCGATCACAAAGTGGTTCCCAACAAGGTTTCATCAATGCAAAATATTATTTTACCCACGTCTCACTATCAGAAGGCAATGTAGAACTACGCCGCCAACAGCTCCTAAGGTCAACACACATGAGCATGAAGGCAACACCGAAATGTATTTATCCTATGTCCAAACCAGTCAAAAACCAGTTCAAACCAGTCAAAACCAGTTCAAACCAGTGAGAACCAGTTCAAACCAGTCAAATGCCAGTTTAAACCAGTTCAAACAAGTCAAAACCAGTTTAAACCTGTCAGAACCAGTGTAAAGCAGTTCAAATCAGTTCAAACCAGTCAAAACCAGTTTATATCAGTTAAAACCAGCTTAGTCAAAATCCAGTCTAAACCAGTTCAAACCATTCAAAACCAGTTCAAAGCAGTCAAAACCATTTCAAACCAGTTTAAAACAGTCACAACCGGTTCAAACCAGTCAAAAATCAGTTTAAACCAGTCAAAACCAGTTCAAACCAGTCAAAACTACTTTAAACCAGTTCTAACCAGTCAAAACCAGTCAAAACCTGTTCAAACCAGTCAAAAGCAGTTCAAACCAGTCCAAACCAGTTCAGACCAGTTCAAACCAGTCAAAACCAGTTTAAATCAGTCAAAACCAGCTTAAACCAGTCAAAAACCAGTCTAAACCAGTTCAAACCATTCAAAACCAGTTTAAAGCAGTCAAAACCATTTCAAACCAGTTTAAACAGTCATAACCAGTTCAAACCAGTCACAAACCAGTTTAAACCAGTCAAAACTACTTCAAACCAGTTCTAACCAGTCGAAACAAGTCAAAACCTGTTCAAACCAGTCCAAACCAGTCCAAACCAGTCCAAACCAAGCTTTGAACACCGTTAAGCAGTTTGTTGGGGTGTTTGGACCTATTGTATTTTATTCACTATCAGAGAGCGTACTATAAAGGTCAGCTGCAGGAGTTGTTTCTTCAGTATAGCAGCCCTGGACTGTCAGCGAGCTTATAACAAACAGAAAAAATGTCATGGGACTAATGAAGAAAAACGAAGTTGTCTCTTTTCACTCATACGCGTGCAAGAGAATTCTAGGAACCAAGGTGTGCCTGTTTGTAAGTCTTGCCTCACATACGATTAAGAACGAGAAATACATGTGGGCTGTAATTCTGCTGCCTAGCACTGCACTTAATGTACGGGCACACCTTAAAATGAACTTAAAGTGAAATAAATGCAGCAATTTTCACATGCAAAATATATGCCTTGTCTGCACCGAAAAACACCAGGCAAAAGTTTCAAAAGACAGGTCAACAAAAAAGCACACCCTTCAGCATTAGGCGCTGTACTATACATGTTGAAAAGCTAAACACAATTCTTGAAATCACATTTAGTTAGTGCAATGCCCGGAAGTGTACTGTAATAGTACAGGCTCAAAGACTGTCTGGGTTGTTTGTGCCTGAGGTGGAGTGGAGAACATTCATTAAAAACCAATATATGTATAAATGCACCGCTCCCTCTCATGTTTTAAAAAAGGTGCATTGTAGCAAACAATTTGTGATCTCGATCACAAAGTGGTTCCTAACAAGGTTTCATCAATGCAAAATAATGTTTTACCCACGTCTCACTATCAGAAGGCAATGTAGAACTAACCCGCCAACAGCTCCTAAGGTCAACACACATGAGCATAAAGGCAACACCGAAATGTATTTAATGCTACGTCCAAACCAGTCAACAAACAGTTCAAACCAGTTCAAACAAGTTCATACCAGTCAAAACCTGTTCAAACCAGTTCAAATCAGTCAGAACCAGTTTAAACCAGTGAAAACCAGTTAAAACCAGTCAAATACCAGTTTAAACCAGTTCACATAAGTCAAAACCACTTCTAACCAGCTTAAACCAGTCAAAAACCAGTCTAAACGAGTTCAAACCATTCAAAACCAGTTTAAAGCAGTCAAAACCATTTCAAACCAGTTTAAACAGTCATAACCAGTTCAAACCAGTCACAAACCAGTTTAAACCAGTCAAAACTACTTCAAACCAGTTCTAACCAGTCGAAACCAGTCAACACCTGTTCAAACCAGTCCAAACCAGTCCAAACCAGTCCAAACCAAGCTTTGAACACCGTTAAGCAGTTTGTTGGGGTGTTTGGACCTATTGTATTTTATTCACTATCAGAGAGCGTACTATAAAGGTCAGCTGCAGGAGTTGTTTCTTCAGTATAGCAACCCTGGACTGTCAGCGAGCCTATAACAAACAGAACATTTTTCGTGGGACTAATGAAGAAAAACTAAGTTGTCTCTTTTCACTCATACGCGTGCAAGAGAATTCTAGGAACCAAGGTGTGCCTGTTTGTAAGTCTTGCCTCACATACGATTAAGAACGAGAAATACATGTGGGCTGTAATTCTGCTGCCTAGCACTGCACTTAATGTACGGGCACACCTTAAAATGAACTTAAAGTGAAATAAATGCAGCAATTTTCACATGCAAAAGATATGCCTTGTCTGCACCAAAAAAAACCAGGCAAAAGTTTCAAAAGACAGGTCAACAAAAAAGCACACCCTTCAGCATTAGTCGCTGTACTATACATGTTTAAAAGCTAAACACAATTCTTGAAATCACATTTAGTTAGTGCAATGCCCGGAAGTGTACTGTAATAGTACAGGCTCAAAGACTGTCTGGGTTGTGTGTGCCTGAGGTGGAGTGGAGAACATGCATTAAAAACCAATATATGTATAAATGCACGCTCCCTCTCATGTTTTAAAAAAGGTGCATTGTAGCAAACAATTTGTGATCTCGATCACAAAGTGGTTCCCAACAAGGTTTCATCAATGCAAAATAATGTTTTACCCACGCCTCACTATCAGAATGCAATGTAGAACTACGCCGCCAACAGCTCCTGAGGTCAACACACATGAGCATAAAGGCAACACCGAAATGTATTTAATCGTATGTCCAAACCAGTTCAAACCAGTCAGAACCAGTTTAAACCAGTAAAAATCAGTTCAAACCAGTCAAATACCAGTTTAAACCAGTTCAAACCAGTCAAACCCAGGTTTAAACCAGTCAAAATCAGTTCAAACCAGTTCAAACCAGGCAAAACCAGTTTAAACCAGTCAAAACCAGTTTAAACCAGTCAAAACCAGTGTAAACCAGTTCAAACCAGTTCAAACCAGATTAAACCGGTTTAAACCAGTCAAAACAGTTTAAGGAGTCCAGTCAAAACCAGTCAAAACCAGTTTAATCCAGTTCAAACCAGTCAAAACCAGAGTAAACTAGTTCAAACCAGTCACAACCAGTTTAAACCAGTTTAAACCAGTCAAACACAGTAAACCAGTTCAAACCAGTCAAAACCAGTCAAACACAGTAAACCAGTTCAAACCAGTCAAAACCAGTTGAAACCGTTCAACACAGTCAACACCAGTTCAAACCAGTTCTAACCAGTCGAAACCAGTCAAAACCTGTTCAAACCAGTCCAAACCAGTCCAAACCAGTCCAAACTAAGCTTTGAACACCGTTAAGCAGTTTGTTGGGGTGTTTGGACCTATTGTATTTTATTCACTATCAGAGAGCGTACTATAAAGGTCAGCTGCAGGAGTTGTTTCTTCAGTATAGCAGCCCTGGACTGTCAGCGAGCCTATAACAAACATAAAAATTTTCATGGGACTAATGAAGAAAAACGAAGTTGTCTCTTTTCACTGATACGCGTGCAAGAGAATTCTAGGAACCAAGGTGTGCCTGTTTGTAAGTCTTGCCTCACATACGATTAAGAACGAGAAATACATGTGGGCTGTAATTCTGCTGCCTAGCACTGCACTTAATGTACGGGCACACCTTAAAATGAACTTAAAGTGAAATAAATGCAGCAATTTTCACATGCAACATATATGCTTTCTATGCATCAAAAAACACCAGGCAAAAGTTTAAAAAGACAGGTCAACAAATAAACACACCCTTCAGCATTAGGTACTGTACTATACATGTTTAAAAGCTAAACAAAATTCTTGAAATCACATTTAGTTAGTGCAATGCGCAGAAGTGTACTGTACTAGTACAGGCTCAAAGACTGTCTGGGTTGTGTGTTCCTGAGGTGGAGTGGAGAACATGCATTAAAAACCAATATATGTAGAAATGCACACTTCCTCTCATTTTTTAAAAAAGGTGCATTGTAGCAAGATTTGTGATCTCGATCACAAAGTGGTTCCCAACAAGGTTTCATCAATGCAAAATATTATTTTACCCACGTCTCACTATCAGAAGGCAATGTAGAACTACGCCGCCAACAGCTCCTAAGGTCAACACACATGAGCATGAAGGCAACACCGAAATGTATTTATCCTATGTACAAACCAGTCAAAAACCAGTTCAAACCAGTCAAAACCAGTTCAAATCAGTGAGAACCAGTTCCAACCAGTCAAATGCCAGTTTAAACCAGTTCAAACCAGTCAAAACCAGTTTAAACCTGTCAGAACCAGTGTAAAGCAGTTCAAATCAGTTCAAACCAGTCAAAACCAGTTTATATCAGTTAAAACCAGCTTAGTCAAAATCCAGTCTAAACCAGTTCAAACCATTCAAAACCAGTTCAAAGCAGTCAAAACCATTTCAAACCAGTTTAAAACAGTCACAACCGGTTCAAACCAGTCAAAAATCAGTTTAAACCAGTCAAAACCAGTTCAAACCAGTCAAAACTACTTTAAACCAGTTCTAACCAGTCAAAACCAGTCAAAACCTGTTCAAACCAGTCAAAAGCAGTTCAAACCAGTCCAAACCAGTTCAGACCAGTTCAAACCAGTCAAAACCAGTTTAAATCAGTCAAAACCAGCTTAAACCAGTCAAAAACCAGTCTAAACCAGTTCAAACCATTCAAAACCAGTTTAAAGCAGTCAAAACCATTTCAAACCAGTTTAAACAGTCATAACCAGTTCAAACCAGTCACAAACCAGTTTAAACCAGTCAAAACTACTTCAAACCAGTTCTAACCAGTCGAAACAAGTCAAAACCTGTTCAAACCAGTCCAAACCAGTCCAAACCAGTCCAAACCAAGCTTTGAAAACCGTTAAGCAGTTTGTTGGGGTGTTTGGACCTATTGTATTTTATTCACTATCAGAGAGCGTACTATAAAGGTCAGCTGCAGGAGTTGTTTCTTCAGTATAGCAGCCCTGGACTGTCAGCGAGCTTATAACAAACAGAAAAAATGTCATGGGACTAATGAAGAAAAACGAAGTTGTCTCTTTTCACTCATACGCGTGCAAGAGAATTCTAGGAACCAAGGTGTGCCTGTTTGTAAGTCTTGCCTCACATACGATTAAGAACGAGAAATACATGTGGGCTGTAATTCTGCTGTCTAGCACTGCACTTAATGTACGGGCACACCTTAAAATGAACTTAAAGTGAAATAAATGCAGCAATTTTCACATGCAAAATATATGCCTTGTCTGCACCAAAAAACACCAGGCAAAAGTTTCAAAAGACAGGTCAACAAAAAAGCACACCCTTCAGCATTAGGCGCTGTACTATACATGTTGAAAAGCTAAACACAATTCTTGAAATCACATTTAGTTAGTGCAATGCCCGGAAGTGTACTGTAATAGTACAGGCTCAAAGACTGTCTGGGTTGTTTGTGCCTGAGGTGGAGTGGAGAACATTCATTAAAAACCAATATATGTATAAATGCACCGCTCCCTCTCATGTTTTAAAAAAGGTGCATTGTAGCAAACAATTTGTGATCTCGATCACAAAGTGGTTCCTAACAAGGTTTCATCAATGCAAAATAATGTTTTACCCACGTCTCACTATCAGAAGGCAATGTAGAACTAACCCGCCAACAGCTCCTAAGGTCAACACACATGAGCATAAAGGCAACACCGAAATGTATTTAATGCTACGTCCAAACCAGTCAACAAACAGTTCAAACCAGTTCAAACAAGTTCATACCAGTCAAAACCTGTTCAAACCAGTTCAAATCAGTCAGAACCAGTTTAAACCAGTGAAAACCAGTTAAAACCAGTCAAATACCAGTTTAAACCAGTTCACATAAGTCAAAACCACTTCTAACCAGCTTAAACCAGTCAAAAACCAGTCTAAACGAGTTCAAACCATTCAAAACCAGTTTAAAGCAGTCAAAACCATTTCAAACCAGTTTAAACAGTCATAACCAGTTCAAACCAGTCACAAACCAGTTTAAACCAGTCAAAACTACTTCAAACCAGTTCTAACCAGTCGAAACCAGTCAACACCTGTTCAAACCAGTCCAAACCAGTCCAAACCAGTCCAAACCAAGCTTTGAACACCGTTAAGCAGTTTGTTGGGGTGTTTGGACCTATTGTATTTTATTCACTATCAGAGAGCGTACTATAAAGGTCAGCTGCAGGAGTTGTTTCTTCAGTATAGCAACCCTGGACTGTCAGCGAGCCTATAACAAACAGAACATTTTTCGTGGGACTAATGAAGAAAAACTAAGTTGTCTCTTTTCACTCATACGCGTGCAAGAGAATTCTAGGAACCAAGGTGTGCCTGTTTGTAAGTCTTGCCTCACATACGATTAAGAACGAGAAATACATGTGGGCTGTAATTCTGCTGCCTAGCACTGCACTTAATGTACGGGCACACCTTAAAATGAACTTAAAGTGAAATAAATGCAGCAATTTTCACATGCAAAATATATGCCTTGTCTGCACCAAAAAAAACCAGGCAAAAGTTTCAAAAGACAGGTCAACAAAAAAGCACACCCTTCAGCATTAGTCGCTGTACTATACATGTTTAAAAGCTAAACACAATTCTTGAAATCACATTTAGTTAGTGCAATGCCCGGAAGTGTACTGTAATAGTACAGGCTCAAAGACTGTCTGGGTTGTGTGTGCCTGAGGTGGAGTGGAGAACATGCATTAAAAACCAATATATGTATAAATGCACGCTCCCTCTCATGTTTTAAAAAAGGTGCATTGTAGCAAACAATTTGTGATCTCGATCACAAAGTGGTTCCCAACAAGGTTTCATCAATGCAAAATAATGTTTTACCCACGCCTCACTATCAGAATGCAATGTAGAACTACGCCGCCAACAGCTCCTGAGGTCAACACACATGAGCATAAAGGCAACACCGAAATGTATTTAATCGTATGTCCAAACCAGTTCAAACCAGTCAGAACCAGTTTAAACCAGTAAAAATCAGTTCAAACCAGTCAAATACCAGTTTAAACCAGTTCAAACCAGTCAAACCCAGGTTTAAACCAGTCAAAATCAGTTCAAACCAGTTCAAACCAGGCAAAACCAGTTTAAACCAGTCAAAACCAGTTTAAACCAGTCAAAACCAGTGTAAACCAGTGTAAACCAGTTCAAACCAGTTCAAACCAGATTAAACCGGTTTAAACCAGTCAAAACAGTTTAAGGAGTCCAGTCAAAACCAGTCAAAACCAGTCAAAACCAGTTTAATCCAGTTCAAACCAGTCAAAACCAGAGTAAACTAGTTCAAACCAGTCACAACCAGTTTAAACCAGTCAAACACAGTAAACCAGTTCAAACCAGTCAAAACCAGTCAAACACAGTAAACCAGTTCAAACCAGTCAAAACCAGTTGAAACCGTTCAACACAGTCAACACCAGTTCAAACCAGTTCTAACCAGTCGAAACCAGTCAAAACCTGTTCAAACCAGTCCAAACCAGTCCAAACCAGTCCAAACTAAGCTTTGAACACCGTTAAGCAGTTTGTTGGGGTGTTTGGACCTATTGTATTTTATTCACTATCAGAGAGCGTACTATAAAGGTCAGCTGCAGGAGTTGTTTCTTCAGTATAGCAGCCCTGGACTGTCAGCGAGCCTATAACAAACATAAAAATTTTCATGGGACTAATGAAGAAAAACGAAGTTGTCTCTTTTCACTGATACGCGTGCAAGAGAATTCTAGGAACCAAGGTGTGCCTGTTTGTAAGTCTTGCCTCACATACGATTAAGAACGAGAAATACATGTGGGCTGTAATTCTGCTGCCTAGCACTGCACTTAATGTACGGGCACACCTTAAAATGAACTTAAAGTGAAATAAATGCAGCAATTTTCACATGCAACATATATGCTTTCTATGCATCAAAAAACACCAGGCAAAAGTTTAAAAAGACAGGTCAACAAATAAACACACCCTTCAGCATTAGGTACTGTACTATACATGTTTAAAAGCTAAACAAAATTCTTGAAATCACATTTAGTTAGTGCAATGCGCAGAAGTGTACTGTACTAGTACAGGCTCAAAGACTGTCTGGGTTGTGTGTTCCTGAGGTGGAGTGGAGAACATGCATTAAAAACCAATATATGTAGAAATGCACACTTCCTCTCATGTTTTAAAAAAGGTGCATTGTAGCAAGATTTGTGATCTCGATCACAAAGTGGTTCCCAACAAGGTTTCATCAATGCAAAATATTATTTTACCCACGTCTCACTATCAGAAGGCAATGTAGAACTACGCCGCCAACAGCTCCTAAGGTCAACACACATGAGCATGAAGGCAACACCGAAATGTATTTATCCTATGTCCAAACCAGTCAAAAACCAGTTCAAACGAGTTCAAACCAGTCAAAACCAGTTCAAACCAGTCAGAACCAGTTCAAACCAGTCAAATGCCAGTTTAAACCATTTCAAACCAGTTTAAACCAGTCAAAACCAGTTTAAATCAGTCAAAACCAGCTTAATCAAAATCCAGTCTAAACCAGTTCAAACCATTCAAAACCAGTTCAAAGCAGTCAAAACCATTTCAAACCAGTTTAAAACAGTCACAACCGGTTCAAACCAGTCAAAAATCAGTTTAAACCAGTCAAAACCAGTTCAAACCAGTCAAAACTACTTCAAACCAGTTCTAACCAGTCGAAACCAGTCAAAACCTGTTCAAACCAGTCAAAAGCAGTTCAAACCAGTCCAAACCAGTTCAGACCAGTTCAAACCAGTCAAAACCAGTTTAAATCAGTCAAAACCAGCTTAAACCAGTCAAAAACCAGTCTAAACCAGTTCAAACCATTCAAAACCAGTTTAAAGCAGTCAAAACCATTTCAAACCAGTTTAAACAGTCATAACCAGTTCAAACCAGTCACAAACCAGTTTAAACCAGTCAAAACAACTTCAAATCAGTTCTAACCAGTCGAAACCAGTCCAAACCAGTCCAAACCAGTCCAAACCAAGCTTTGAACACCGTTAAGCAGTTTGTTGGGGTGTTTGGACCTATTGTATTTTATTCACTATCAGAGAGCGTACTATAAAGGTCAGCTGCAGGAGTTGTTTCTTTAGTATAGCAGCCCTGGACTGTCAGCGAGCCTATAACAAACAGAAAAAATGTCATGGGACTAATGAAGAAAAACGAAGTTGTCTCTTTTCACTCATACGCGTGCAAGAGAATTCTAGGAACCAAGGTGTGCCTTTTTGTAAGTCTTGCCTCACATACGATTAAGAACGAGAAATACATGTGGGCTGTAATTCTGCTGCCGAGCACTGCACTTAATGTACGGGCACACCTTAAAATGAACTTAAAGTGAAATAAATGCAGCAATTTTCACATGCAAAATATATGCCTTGTCTGCACCAAAAAACACCATGCAAAAGTTTCAAAAGACAGGTCAACAAAAAAGCACACCCTTCAGTATTAGGCGCTGTACTATACATGTTTAAAAGCTAAACACAATTCTTGAAATCACATTGAGTTAGTGCAATGCCCGGAAGTGTACTGTAATAGTACAGGCTCAAAGACTGTCTGGGTTGTTTGTGCCTGAGGTGGAGTGGAGAACATTCATTAAAAACCAATATATGTATAAATGCACCGCTCCCTCTCATGTTTTAAAAAAGGTGCATTGTAGCAAACAATTTGTGATCTCGATCACAAAGTGGTTCCCAACAAGGTTTCATCAATGCAAAATAATGTTTTACCCACGCCTCACTATCAGAATGCAATGTAGAACTACGCCGCCAACAGCTCCTAAGGTCAACACACATGAGCATAAAGGCAACACCGAAATGTATTTAATCGTATGTCCAAACCAGTTCAAACCAGTCAGAACCAGTTTAAACCAGTAAAAACCAGTTTAAACCAGTCAAATACCAGTTTAAACCAGTTCAAACCAGTTCAAACTAGTTCAAACTAGTCAAACCCAGTTTAAACCAGTCAAAATCAGTTCAAACCAGTCCAAACCAGTTCAAACCAGTCAAAACCAGTTTAATCCAGTTCAAACCAGTTCAAACCAGTTTAAACCATTCAAAACCAGTGTAAACCAGTTCAAACCAGTCACAACCATGTAAGGATGTTCGAGGGCAGACTAGTGATAGGAAGAAACCAGTCAGTTTATTCGTGAATACGGGGGCACTGTTTATTCGCCACAGTAAGAGGCAAGTAGTCTATGTTACCAAATTGCTTTCAAAGGTAAAATAATAACAGCCTCCAAGAAATTAGGCTTCTGAGTTCTGGTTGTTGCGAAGAGTATTTGTCCCGCTACCACTCTCTACTCCTGGTTGTCCTGGTCCTCCCTCTTCGGAGTCTTGTTATTCTCTCCAGGGGTCTCCTCACCAGGGCAGCAAAAGAATATAAAGAACAGAAAATACTCGGGTTAGGATTTATCCTTTCCTATTCTTGGTTGTGCCACCTCCACCATAACGACGTGAGGGAAAGGAATGGGGTTATCAGGGTGGGAACCTTTTAAAGGGTTGTGAGGGAGTAAAGGGTTCCGGTAGTGTGTAGCTCCTAATGGATGTTCCAGCTACCCCACCAAAAAGACCCTCTGAGTGGCACTTGCCTGAGGCCACGACCCGTGTACCGGGCCGTGGCAGTCGGACCCGGGGCGTTCTCTCCTTCTCGTGAGCTGCCGGGCTTGAACGCAGTGTATTCCTCCTCTGGGGTCGCTGCGGCCTCTGGGATTCCCGCGCACGGGTCTCCGTCCTCCTCCTGTCGTCCCCTTCTCTGTGGTTCTCCGGCAGCGCCTCCAATCCTCCTCTCCTGTGTCTCTACGGCCTCCGCTCCTGATACTCGTTCCTCCGCTGTCCATTCTCCTCCGCTCCCCTCGCTCTCCGTCCTGCTCTTCCCCCCCTCGTTCCGGGTTCCGCCCCTCTTGTTCTCGACAGGCGTCCTGACGTCACGCGTTCCCAGTGTGACTAGAACGCGTCCAGTTTCCGGCGTTTCCCGCATGGCTCCATCCGTGTCTTCCAACTTCCACTGTGCAGATCCGTCCTCCCTCCTCCAAACCAGTTTAAACCAGTTTAAACCAGTCAAATACAGTAAACCAGTTCAAACTAGTCAAAACCAGTCAAAACCAGTCAAACCAGTTCAAACCAGTCAAAACCAGTTTAATCCAGTTTAAACCAGTCAAAACCAGTTCAAACCGTTCAACAGAGTCAAAACCAGTTCAAACCAGTCATAACCAGTCGAAACCGGTCGAAACCAGTCAAAACCAGTGTAAACCAGTTCAAACCAGTCACAACCAGTTTAAACCAGTTTAAACCAGTCAAACACAGTAAACCAGTTCAAACTAGTCAAAACCAGTCAAAACCAGTCAAACCAGTTCAAACCAGTCAAAACCAGTTTAATCCAGTTTAAACCAGTCAAAACCAGTTCAAACCGTTCAACAGAGTCAAAACCAGTTCAAACCAGTCATAACCAGTCGAAACCGGTCGAAACCAGTCAAAATCAGTCCAAACCAGTTCAAACCAGTCAAAACCAGTTTAAACCAGTTCAAACTAGTCAAAACCAGTCAAAACCAGTTCAAACCAGTCAAAACCAGTTTAATCCAGTTTAAACCAGTCAAAACCAGTTCAAACCAGTCATAACCAGTCGAAACCAGTCAAAACCAGTCCAAACAAAGCTTTGAACACCGTTAAGCAGTTTGTTGGGGTGTTTGGACCTATTGTATTTTATTCACTATCAGAGAAAGTACTATAAATGTCAGCTGCAGGAGTTGTTTCTTCAGTATAGCAGCCCTGGACTGTCAGCGAGCCTATAACAAACAGAAATGTTTTCATGGGACTAATGATGAAAAACGAACTTGTCTCTTTTTACTCATACGCGTGCAAGAGAATTCTAGGAACCAAGCTGTGCCTGTTTGTAAGTCTTGCCTCACATACGATCAAGAACGAGATATATATGTGGGCTGTAATTCTGCTGCCAAGCACTGCACTTAATGTACGGGCGCACCTTAAAATGAACTTAAAGTGAAATAAATGTAGCAATAATCACATGCAACATATATGCTTTCTATGCATCAAAAAACACCAGGCAAAAGTTTAAAAAGACAGGTCAACAAATAAACACACCCTTCAGCATTAGGTACTGTACTATACATGTTTAAAAGCTAAACAAAATTCTTGAAATCACATTTAGTTAGTGCAATGCGCAGAAGTGTACTGTACTAGTACAGGCTCAAAGACTGTCTGGGTTGTGTGTTCCTGAGGTGGAGTGGAGAACATGCATTAAAAACCAATATATGTAGAAATGCACACTTCCTCTCATTTTTTAAAAAAGGTGCATTGTAGCAAGATTTGTGATCTCGATCACAAAGTGGTTCCCAACAAGGTTTCATCAATGCAAAATATTGTTTTACCCACGTCTCACTATCAGAAGGCAATGTAGAACTACGCCGCCAACAGCTCCTAAGGTCAACACACATGAGCATAAAGGCAACACCGAAATGTATTTATCCTATGTCCAAACCAGTCAAAAACCAGTTCAAACCAGTCAAAACCAGTTCAAACCAGTCAAAACCAGTTCAAACCAGTCAGAACCAGTTCAAACCAGTCAAATGCTAGATTAAACCAGTTCAAACCAGTTCAAACCAGTCAAAACCAGTCAAAACCAGTTTAAACCAGTCAAAACCAGTATAAAGCCGTTCAAACCAGTTCAAACCAGTCAAAACCAGTTTAAATCAGTCAAAACCAGCTTAGTCAAAATCCAGTCTAAACCAGTTCAAACCATTCAAAACCAGTTCAAAGCAGTCAAAACCATTTCAAACCAGTTTAAAACAGTCACAACCGGTTCAAACCAGTCAAAAATCAGTTTAAACCAGTCAAAACCAGTTCAAACCAGTCAAAACCAGTTCAGACCAGTCAAAACCAGTTCAAACCAGTCACAACCGGTTCAAACCAGTCAAAACCAGCTTAAATCAGTCAAAACCAGCTTAAACCAGTCAAAAACCAGTCTAAACCAGTTCAAACCATTCAAAACCAGTTTAAAGCAGTCATAACCAGTTCAAACCAGTCACAAACCAGTTTAAACCAGTCAAAACTACTTCAAACCAGTTCTAACCAGTCGAAACCAGTCAAAACCTGTTCAAACCAGTCCAAACCAGTCCAAACCAGCCCAAACCAAGCTTTGAACACCGTTAAGCAGTTTGTTGGGGTGTTTGGATCTATTGTATTTTATTCACTATCAGAGAGCGTACTATAAAGGTCAGCTGCAGGAGTTGTTTCTTCAGTATAGCAGCCCTGGACTGTCAGCGAGCCTATAACAAACAGAAAAATTTTCATGGGACTAATGAAGAAAAACGAAGTTGTCTCTTTTCACTCATACGCGTGCAAGAGAATTCTAGGAACCAAGGTGTGCCTGTTTGTAAGTCTTGCCTCACATACGATTAAGAACGATAAATACATGTGGGCTGTAATTCTGCTGCCTAGCTCTGCACTTAATGTACGGGCACACCTTAAAATGAACTTAAAGTGAAATAAATGCAGCAATTTTCACATGCAAAATATATGCCTTGTCTGCACCAAAAAACACCAGGCAAAAGTTTCAAAAGACAGGTCAGCAAAAAAGCACACCCTTCAGCATTAGGCGCTGTACTATACATGTTTAAAAGCTAAACAAAATTCTTGAAATCACATTTAGTTAGTGCAATGCCCGGAAGTGTACTGTAATAGTACAGGCTCAAAGACTGTCTGGGTTGTGTGTGCCTGAGGTGGAGTGGAGAACATGCATTAAAAACCAATATATGTATAAATGCACGCTCCCTCTCATGTTTTAAAAAAGGTGCATTGTAGCAAACAATTTGTGATCTCGATCACAAAGTGGTTCCCAACAAGGTTTCATCAATGCAAAATAATGTTTTACCCACGCCTCACTATCAGAATGCAATGTAGAACTACGCCGCCTATGAGCATAAAGGCAACACCGAAATGTATTTAATCGTATGTCCAAACCAGTTCAAACCAGTCAGAACCAGTTTAAACCAGTAAAAACCAGTCAAATACCAGTTTAATCCAGTTCAAACCAGTTTAAACCATTCAAAACCAGTTTAAACCAGTTCAAACCAGTCAAAACCAGTTTAAACCAGCCAAAACCAGTGTAAACCAGTTCAAGCCAGTTCAAACCAGTTTAAACCAGTTTAAACCAGTCAAAAACTAAACAGTCCAGTCAAAACCAGTCAAAACCAGTTCAAACCAGACAAAACCAGTTTAATCCAGTTCAAACCAGTTCAAACCAGTTTAAACCATTCAAAACCAGTGTAAACCAGTTCAAACCAATCACAACCAGTTTAAACCAGTTTAAACCAGTCAAACACAGTAAACCAGTCCAAACTAGTCAAAACCAGTCAAAACCAGTCAAAACCAGTTCAAGCCAGTCAAAACCAGTTTAATCCAGTTTAAACCAGTCAAAACCAGCTCAAACCGTTCAACACAGTCAAAACCAGTTCAAACCAGTCATAACCAGTCGAAACCAGTCGAAACCAGTCGAAACCATTCAAAACCAGTCAAAACCAGTCAAAATCAGTCCAAATCAAGCTTTGAACACCGTTAAGCAGTTTGTTGGGGTGTTTGGACCTATTGTATTTTATTCACTATCAGAGAGCGTACTATAAAGGTCAGCTGCAGGAGTTGTTTCTTCAGTATAGCAGCCCTGGACTGTCAGCGAGACTATAACAAACAGAAATGTTTTCATGGGACTAATGATGAAAAACGAACTTGTCTCTTTTTACTCATACACGTGCAAGAGAATTCTAGGAACCAAGGTGTGCCTGTTTGTAAGTCTTGCCTCACATACGATCAAGAACGAGAAATATATGTGGGCTGTAATTCTGCTGCCTAGCACTGCACTTAATGTACGGGCGCACCTTAAAATGAACTTAAAGTGAAATAAATGTAGCAATAATCAAATGCAAGGCCCTCCATGCCTTACATTTATCCATAAAAAAAGCCAAAAAAATCTTCTTTGCGACCTCCATCCAGCAGGCGGAACAATCAAGTAAAGAAGTTTTTAAGATTGTTAAATCTTTCTTCAAGCCCAGAGCCATCGAGACGGATATTATCCCATCCACAAGACTCTGTGAAACCATCTCAGATTTCTTTGACACCAAAATATTAAAAGTGTATGATACTTTAACGAACCCCGAGCCGACATTTATGGATGAGCTGGGAGTTTCTGAGCCACCCGCTTCCTCCTTAAATCAACTTCAGCCCATCACCCTCTCTGAGGCATTGAAAGAAATAAAAAAATGCAAATCTGGGGCACCTGATGATCCATGCCCACCTAAACTGTGGAAATTAATGTCTGACGCAATCGCAGTTCCCCTCTTACACATATGGAACACGTCCATTACAACAGGCATGTTCCCGGATTGCTGGAAACAGGCCACTCTTCTCCCGCTGAAAAAAAAACTCCAAGGCACGCCGGATGATCTGAGCAATCTCCGACCCATCTCCCTTTTAGCAGCCCCTGGCAAAATGCTCGAAAAACTGTTCCAACGGCAGCTTAACAGCTTTATTGAAGTAAGCGGTGCCCTACATGAAACTCAGTCTGGCTTTAGGGCCGGCTTTAGCACCGAGACGGCCCTCATTGAGGTTGCCGAGTCAATCAGGTGGTCCTTAGATTCAGGGGCATCAGCTATGCTGGTGCTCCTGGATCTATCCGCTGCTTTTGATACGGTAGATCATAGCAGACTGCTGATTCGACTTAAGGACATTGGCCTTGGAGACAAAGCTCTTAACTGGCTACACTCCTACCTCACAGATCGGTCCCAGAAAGTGGCTCTGGGCCCCTTCTCTTCTGAACCTAAAGGCCTCCGGTGTGGTGTCCCACAGGGGTCGGCACTCAGCCCTCTGCTGTTCAATGTCTATCTGGCCCCGCTTTTCACCTTGATTGCTAAATGGGGGGTCAAGGCAATATCATACGCGGATGACACTCAATTGGTCTTCCCCCATACAGACACGTCAGAGGCAGCTTTTAGTAAAATCAGGGGCTGTCTTCGAGACGTGGCCAAATGGATGAACACTAATAAACTCAAAATGAATGCGAGCAAAACAGAGGTGTTATTCTTTGGAAATCTCAAACACCCCCCTCCGGACCTGTGGTGGCCAACGGAAATGGGCCCTGCCCCATCTCCCGGAACCCATGCAAAAAATCTAGGAGTAAGATGGGATGAGAATTTGTCTTTCTTGCCGCATATACAACAGCTTACCGCTGGCTGCCTGCACAAACTCAGAAATTTGCGAAAATTTCTGCCCCTGCTACCAGTCGAGTGTCGAAAAACGGTTGTTCACGCAACAATCACATCTCGACTTGACTATTCTAATGGCCTTTTTCTTGGTCTGCCCAAATATGCGGTGCAACGCTTACAGATCGTGCAGAATGCGGCTGCGAGATTGATAAAACGTGTCCCTTTCAGGCAGCATATCTCTCCGCATCTGCATGAGCTGCACTGGTTGCCAGTGGCAAGCAGAATTAAGTTCAAGGTGCTTACCTTGGCTTTCAGAGCACTAAAAGGCACATGTCCCAACTATCTAAAACTTCGACTTCCCCGTTACCACCAAAAACGAGAGCTGCGCTCAAACTCCTTGCTCAAGCTAACTACTCCGCATATGAGGAAAGCTAGACTTAGAGGCAGGTCCTTCTCTGCCGGCACAGCTAAGCTATGGAATACCTTGCCCCCTGCCATCCAATCTGCCACTACAGAAGCTAGCTTTAGGAAGCTCCTAAAAACTTGGCTCTTTATGCAATAATCTTGATCTTCCCCCTGACTACTCGCTCTTGGCTGTAGAACTCGCTAGCGCCGGGACACCTCACCTGAGGTAGCTGTTCGCGCTCTACAAGCATCTGTATTATTATATGCTTTCTATGCATCAAAAAACACCAGGCAAAAGTTTAAAAAGACAGGTCAACAAATAAACACACCCTTCAGCATTAGGTACTGTACTATACATGTTTAAAAGCTAAACAAAATTCTTGAAATCACATTTAGTTAGTGCAATGCTCAGAAGTGTACTGTACTAGTACAGGCTCAAAGACTGTCTGGGTTGTGTGTTCCTGAGGTGGAGTGGAGAACATGCGTTAAAAACCAATATATGTAGAAATGCACGCTTCCTCTCATGTTTTAAAAAAGGTGCATTGTAGCAAGATTTGTAATCTCGATCACAAAGTGGTTCCCAACAAGGTTTCATCAATGCAAAATATTATTTTACCCACATCTCACTATCAGAAGGCAATGTAGAACTACGCCGCCAACAGCTCCTAAGGTCAACACACATGAGCATAAAGGCAACACCGAAATGTATTTATCCTATGTCCAAACCAGTCAAAAACCAGTTCAAACCAGTTAAAACCAGTTCAAACCAGTGAGAACCAGTTCAAACCAGTCAAATGCCAGTTTAAACCAGTTCAAACCAGTCAAAACCAGTTTAAACCTGTCAAAACCAGTGTAAAGCAGTTCAAACCAGTTCAAACCAGTCAAAACCAGTTTAAATCAGTCAAAACCAGCTTAGTCAAAATCCAGTCTAAACCAGTTCAAACCATTCAAAACCAGTTCAAAGCCGTCAAACCCATTTCAAACCAGTTTAAAACAGTCACAACCGGTTCAAACCAGTCAAAAATCAGTTTAAACCAGTCAAAACCAGTTCAAACCAGTCAAAACTACTTCAAACCAGTTCTAACCAGCCGAAACCAGTCAAAACCTGTTCAAACCAGTCAAAAGCAGTTCAAACCAGTCCAAACCAGTTCAGACCAGTTCAAACCAGTCAGAACCAGTTTAAATCAGTCAAAACCAGCTTAAACCAGTCAAAAACCAGTCTAAACCAGTTCAACCCATTCAAAACCAGTTTAAAGCAGTGAAAACCATTTCAAACCAGTTTAAACAGTCATAACCAGTTCAAACCAGTCACAAACCAGTTTAACCAAGTCAAAACTACTTCAAACCAGTTCTAACCAGTCGAAACCAGTCAAAACCTGTTCAAACCAGTCAAAACCAGTCCAAACTATGCTTTGAACACCGTTAAGCAGTTTGTTGGGGTGTTTGGACCTATTGTATTTTATTCACTATCAGAGAGCGTACTATAAAGGTCAGCTGCAGGAGTTGTTTCTTCAGTATAGCAGCCCTGGACTGTCAACGAGCCTATAACAAACAGAAAAATTTTCATGGGACTAATGAAGAAAAACGAAGTTGTCTCTTTTCACTCATACGCGTGCAAGAGAATGCTAGGAACCAAGGTGTGCCTCACATACGATTAAGAACGAGAAATACATGTGGGCTGTAATTCTGCTGCCTAGCACTGCACTTAATGTACGGGCACACCTTAAAATGAACTTAAAGTGAAATAAATGCAGCAATTTTCACATGCAACATATATGCCTTGTCTGCACCAAAAAACACCAGGCAAAAGTTTCAAAAGACATGTCAACAAAAAAGCACACCCTTCAGCATTAGGCGCTGTACTATACATGTTTAAAAGCTAAACACAATTCTTGAAATCACATTTAGTTAGTGCAATGCCCGGAAGTGTACTGTAATAGTACAGGCTCAAAGACTGTCTGGGTTGTGTGTGCCTGAGGTGGAGTGGAGAACATGCATTAAAAACCAATATATGTATAAATGCACGCTCCCTCTCATGTTTTAAAAAAGGTGCATTGTAGCAAACAATTTGTGATCTCGATCACAAAGTGGTTCCCAACAAGGTTTCATCAATGCAAAATAATGTTTTACCCACGCCTCACTATCAGAATGCAATGTAGAACTACGCCGCCAACAGCTCCTAAGGTCAACACACATGAGCATAAAGGCAACACCGAAATGTATTTAATCGTATGTCCAAACCAGTTCAAACCAGTCAAATACCAGTTTAAACCTGTTCAAACCAGTCAAACCCAGGTTTAAACCAGTCAAAATCAGTTCAAACCAGTTCAAACCAGTCAAAACCAGTTTAAACCAGTCAAAACCAGTTTAAACCAGTCAAAACCAGTGTAAACCAGTTCAAACCAGTTCAAACCAGTTCAAACCAGTTTAAACCAGTTTAAACCCGTCAAAACAGTTTAAGCAGTCCAGTCAAAACCAGTCAAAACCAGTTCAAACCAGTCCAAACCAGTGTAAACTAGTTCAAACCAGTCACAACCAGTTTAAACCAGTTTAAACCAGTCAAACACAGTACAGTTCAAACCAGTCACCAGTTTAATCCAGTTTAAACCAGTCAAAACCAGTTCAAACCGTTCAACACAGTCAAAACCAGTTCAAACCAGTCATAACCAGTCGAAACCGGTCGAAACCAGTCAAAACCAGTCAAAACCAGTCAAAACCAGTCAAGACCAGTCCAAACCAAGCTTTCAACACCGTTAAGCAATTTGTTGGGGTGTTTGGACCTATTGTATCTTATTCACTATCAGAGAGCATACTGTAAAGGTCAGCTGCAGGAGTTGTTTCTTCAGTATAGCAGCCCTGGACTGTCAGCGAGCCTATAACAAACAGAAATGTTTTCATGGGACTAATGATGAAAAACGAACTTGTCTCTTTTTACTCATACGCGTGCAATAGAATTCTAGGAACCAAGGTGTGCCTGTTTGTAAGTCTTGCCTCACATACGATTAAGAACGAGAAATATATGTGGGCTGTAATTCTGCTGCCTAGCTGTGCACTTAATGTACGGGCACACCTTAAAATGAACTTAAAGTGAAATAAATGTAGCAATTTTCACATGCAAAATATATGCGTTGTCTGCACCAAAAAACACCAGGCAAAAGTTTCCAATAAATGTATAAATGCACGCTCCCTCTCATGTTTTAAAAAAGGTGCATTGTAGCAAACAATTTGTGATCTCGATCACAAAGTGGTTCCCAACAAGGTTTCATCAATGCAAAATAATGTTTTACCCACGCCTCACTATCAGAATGCAATGTAGAACTACGCCGCCTATGAGTATAAAGGCAACACCGAAATGTATTTAATCGTATGTCCAAACCAGTTCAAACCAGTCAGAACCAGTTTAAACCAGTACAAACCAGTCAAATACCAGTTTAAACCAGTTCAAACCAGTTCAAACCAGTTTAAACAATTCTAAACCAGTTTAAACCATGTCAAACCAGTCAAAACCAGTTTAAACCAGTCAAAAACTAAGCAGTCCAGTCAAAACCAGTCAAAACCAGTAAAAACCAGTTTAATCCAGTTCAAACCAGTTCAAACCAGTTTAAACCATTCAAAACCAGTTTAAACCAGTTTAAACCAGTCAAAACCAGTTTAAACCAGTCAAAACCAGTGTAAACCAGTGCAAACCAGTTCAAACCAGTTTAAACCAGTCAAAAACAGTTTACGCAGTCCAGTCAAAACCAGTCAAAACCAGTTCAAACCAGTCAAAACCAGTTTAATCCAGTTCAAACCAGTTCAAACCAGTTTAAACCAGTTGAAACCAGTCAAAACCAGTTTAAACCAGTCAAAACCAGTGTAAACCAGTTCAAACCAGTTCAAACCAGTTTAAACCAGTCAAAAACAGTTTACGCAGTCCAGTCAAAACCAGTTCAAACCAGTCAAAACCAGTTTAATCCAGTTCAAACCAGTTCAAACCAGTTTAAACCATTCAAAACCAGTGTCAGTTCAAACCAGTCACAACCAGTTTAAACCAGTTTAAACCAGTCAAACACAGTAAACCAGTCCAAACTAGTCAAAACCAGTCCAAACTAGTCAAAACCAGTCAAAACCAGTCAAAACCAGTTCAAACCAGTCAAAACCAGTTTAATCCAGTTTAAACCAGTCAAAACCAGCTCAAACCGTTCAACACAGTCAAAACCAGTTCAAACCAGTCATAACCAGTCAAAACCAGTCAAAACCAGTCAAAACCAGTCCAAATCAAGCTTTAAACACTGTTAAGCAGTTTGTTGGGGTGTTTGGACCTATTGTATTTTATTCACTATCAGAGAGCGTACTATAAAGGTCAGCTGCAGGAGTTGTTTCTTCAGTATAGCAGCCCTGGACTGTCAGCGAGCCTATAACAAACAGAAACATTTTCATGGGACTAATGAAGAAAAACGAAGTTGTCTCTTTTCACTCATACGCGTGTAAGAGAATTCTAGGAACCAAGGTGTGCCTGTTTGTAAGTCTTGCCTCACATACGATTAAGAACGAGAAATACATGTGGGCGGTAATTCTGCTGCCCAGCACTGCACTTAATGTACGGGCACACCTTAAAATGAACTTAAAGTGAAATAAATGCGGCAATTTTCACATGCAACATATATGCCTTGTCTGCACCAAAAAACACCAGGCAAAAGTTTCAAAAGACAGGTCAACAAAAAAGCACATCCTTCAGCATTAGGCGCTGTACTATACATGTTTAAAAGCTAAACACAATTCTTAAAATCACATTTAGTTAGTGCAATGCCCGGAAGTGTACTGTAATAGTACAGGCTCAAAGACTGTCTGGGTTGTGTGTGCCTGAGGTGGAGTGGAGAACATGCATTAAAAACCAATATATGTATAAATGCACGCTCCCTCTCATGTTTTAAAAAAGGTGCATTGTAGCAAACAATTTGTGATCTCGATCACAAAGTGGTTCCCAACAAGGTTTCATCAATGCAAAATAATGTTTTACCCACGCCTCAATCAATCAATCAGTGACACTTATAAAGCGCGCTACATACCCGTAGGGTCTCAAGGCGCTGGGGGGGGGGGGTGCCGCTACTGCTCGAATAGCCAGGTCTTCAGCTTCTTCCTGAAGGAGAGGTGGTCTTGGGTCAGGCGCAGGTCGGTCGGGAGGGAGTTCCAGGTCTTGGCGGCCAGGTAGGAGAAGGACCTTCCTCCTGTAGTCGCTCTTCGGATGCGGGGGACGGCGGCGAGGGCGTGGTTGGCTGATCGGAGGTGGCGTGTGGGAGCGTAGAAGTTGACTCGGCTGTTGAGGTAGCTCGGGCCTTGGTCGTGTAGGGCTTTGTGTGCGTGGGTGAGGAGGCGGAAGGTGATTCTCTTGTTGACGGGGAGCCAGTGAAGGTCTCTCAGATGTCCGGAGATGTGGCTGGATCGTGGGATGTCGAGGATGAGTCTGGCTGAGGCGTTCTGGATCCGCTGGAGTCTCTTCTGGAGCTTGGCGGTGGTACCGGCGTAGAGGGCGTTACCGTAGTCCAGTCGGCTGGTGACGAGGGCCTGGGTGACGGTCTTCCTGGTCTCTGTGGGGATCCACCAGAAGATCTTCCGTAGTATGCGTAGGATGTTGAAGCACGCCGAGGAGACGTTGTTGACCTGCCTGGTCATGGAGAGGGAGGAGTCCAGGATGAAGCCCAGGTTACGTGCATGATCTGTCGGTTTGGGTGCGGTGCCCAGGGCGGGAGGCCACCAGGAGTCGTCCCAGGCGGAGGGTGAGGAGCCCAGGATGAGGACCTCCGTCTTGTCCGAGTTCAGTTTCAGGCGGCTGGTCGTCATCCACTCGGCTACCTCTTTCATCCCTTCGTGCAGGTTGGCTCTGGCGGCGGCGGGGTCATTGGTCAGGGAGAGGATCAGCTGGGTGTCGTCGGCGTAGGAGATTATGCTGAGGTTGTGTTTGCGTACGATGGCCGCGAGGGGGCTCATGTAGACGTTGAAGAGGGTGGGGCTCAGAGATGATCCTTGGGGGACGCCGCAGATGACTTCGGAGGCCTCTGACTTGTACGGTGGTAGGCGGACTCTCTGTGTTCTTCCGTCGAGGAAGGAGATGATCCATTCCAGCGCCTTGTCCTTGATTCCGATGTTGCTGAGGCGCCGTACTAGGGTGCGGTGGCAGACCGTGTCGAAAGCCGCGGAGAGGTCTAGGAGGATGAGGGCCGCTGTTTCTCCATTGTCCATCAGGGCTCGGATGTCATCGGTGGCGGCGATGAGGGCGGTCTCGGTGCTGTGTTTGGCTCGGAAGCTAAACACAATTCTTGAAATCACATTTAGTTAGTGCAATGCCCGGAAGTGTACTGTAATAGTACAGGCTCAAAGACTGTCTGGGTTGTGTGTGCCTGAGGTGGAGTGGAGAACATGCATTAAAAACCAATATATCTATAAATGCACGCTCCCTCTCATGTTTTAAAAAAGGTGCATTGTAGCAAACAATTTGTGATCTCGATCACAAAGTGGTTCCCAACAAGGTTTCATCAATGCAAAATAATGTTTTACCCACGCCTCACTATCAGAATGCAATGTAGAACTACGCCGCCAACAGCTCCTAAGGTCAACACACATGAGCATAAAGGCAACACCGAAATGTATTTAATCGTATGTCCAAACCAGTTCAAACCAGTCAAATACCAGTTTAAACCTGTTCAAACCAGTCAAACCCAGGTTTAAACCAGTCAAAATCAGTTCAAACCAGTCCAAACCAAGCTTTCAACACCGTTAAGCAATTTGTTGGGGTGTTTGGACCTATTGTATCTTATTCACTATCAGAGAGCGTACTGTAAAGGTCAGCTGCAGGAGTTGTTTCTTCAGTATAGCAGCCCTGGACTGTCAGCGAGCCTATAACAAACAGAAACATTTTCATGGGACTAATGAAGAAAAACGAAGTTGTCTCTTTTCACTCATACGCGTGCAAGAGAATTCTAGGAACCAAGGTGTGCCTGTTTGTAAGTCTTGCCTCATATACGATTAAGAACGAGAAATACATGTGGGCGGTAATTCTGCTGCCCAGCACTGCACTTAATGTACGGGCACACCTTAAAATGAACTTAAAGTGAAATAAATGCAGCAATTTTCACATGCAACATATATGCCTTGTCTGCACCAAAAAATACCAGGCAAAAGTTTCAAAAGACAGGTCAACAAAAAAGCACATCCTTCAGCATTAGGCGCTGTACTATACATGTTTAAAAGCTAAACACAATTCTTGAAATCACATTGAGTTAGTGCAATGCCCGGAAGTGTACTGTAATAGTACAGGCTCAAAGACTGTCTGGGTTGTGTGTGCCTGAGGTGGAGTGGAGAACATGCATTAAAAACCAATATATGTATAAATGCACGCTCCCTCTCATGTTTTAAAAAAGGTGCATTGTAGCAAACAATTTGTGATCTCGATCACAAAGTGGTTCCCAACAAGGTTTCATCAATGCAAAATAATGTTTTACCCACGCCTCACTATCAGAATGCAATGTAGAACTACGCCGCCAACAGCTCCTAAGGTCAACACACATGAGCATAAAGGCAACACCGAAATGTATTTAATCGTATGTCCAAACCAGTTCAAACCAGTCAGAACCAGTTTAAACCAGTAAAAACCAGTTCAAACCAGTCAAATACCAGTTTAAACCAGTTCAAACCAGTCAAACCCAGGTTTAAACCAGTCAAAATCAGTTCAAACCAGTTCAAACCAGTCAAAACCAGTTTAAACCAGTTTAAACCAGTCAAAACCAGCTTAAACCAGTCAAAACCAGTGTAAACCAGTTCAAACCAGTTCAAACCAGTTTAAACCAGTTTAAACCAGTCAAAACAGTTTAAGCAGTCCAGTCAAAACCATTCAAAACCAGTTCAAACCAGTCAAAACCAGTTTAATCCAGTTAAAACCAGTTCAAACCAGTTTAAACCAGTCAAAACCAGTGTGAACTAGTTCAAACCAGTCACAACCAGTTTAAACCAGTTTAAACCAGTCAAACACAGTAAACCAGTTCAAACCAGTGAAAACCAGTTTAATCCAGTTTAAACCAGTCAAAACCAGTTCAAACCGTTCAACACAGTCAAAACCAGTTCAAACCAGTCATAACCGGTCGAAACCGGTCGAAACCGGTCGAAACCGGTCGAAACCAGTCAAAACCAGTCAAAACCAGTCAAGACCAGTCCAAACCAAGCTTTCAACACCGTTAAGCAGTTTGTTGGGGTGTTTGGACCTATTGTATCTTATTCACTATCAGAGAGCGTACTATAAAGGTCAGCTGCAGGAGTTGTTTCTTCAGTATAGCAGCCCTGGACTGTCAGCGAGCCTATAACAAACAGAAATGTTTTCATGGGACTAATGATGAAAAACGAACTTGTCTCTTTTTACTCATACGCGTGCAATAGAATTCTAGGAACCAAGGTGTGCCTGTTTGTAAGTCTTGCCTCACATACGATCAAGAACGAGAAATATATGTGGGCTGTAATTCTGCTGCCTAGCACTGTACTTAATGTACGGGCGCACCTTAAAATGAACTTAAAGTGAAATAAATGTAGCAATAATCACATGCAACATATATGCTTTCTATGCATCAAAAAACACCAGGCAAAAGTTTAAAAAGACAGGTCAACAAATAAACACACCCTTGAGCATTAGGTACTGTACTATAAATGTTTAAAAGCTAAACAAAATTCTTGAAATCACATTCAGTTAGTGCAATGTGCAGAAGTGTACTGTACTAGTACAGGCTCAAAGACTGTCTGGGTTGTGTGTTCCTGAGGTGGAGTGGAGAACATGCGTTAAAAACCAATATATGTAGAAATGCACGCTTCCTCTCATGTTTTAAAAAAGGTGCATTGTAGCAAGATTTGTGATCTCGATCACAAAGTGGTTCCCAACAAGGTTTCATCAATGCAAAATATTATTTTACCCACGTCTCACTATCAGAAGGCAATGTAGAACTACGCCGCCAACAGCTCCTAAGGTCAACACACATGAGCATAAGCAAAACCGAAATGTATTTATCCTATGTCCAAACCAGTCAAAAACCAGTTCAAACCAGTCAAAACCAGTTCAAACCAGTGAGAACCAGTTCAAACCAGTCAAATGCCAGTTTAAACCAGTTCAAACCAGTCAAAACCAGTTGAAACCTGTCAAAACCAGTGTAAAGCAGTTCAAATCAGTTCAAACCAGTCAAAACCAGTTTAAATCAGTCAAAACCAGCTTAGTCAAAATCCAGTCTAAACCAGTTCAAACCATTCAAAACCAGTTCAAAGCAGTCAAAACCATTTCAAACCAGTTTAAAACAGTCACAACCGGTTCAAACCAGTAAAAAATCCGTTTAAACCAGTCAAAACCAGTTCAAACCAGTCAAAACTACTTTAAACCAGTTCTAACCAGTCGAAACCAGTCAAAACCTGTTCAAACCAGTCAAAAGCAGTTCAAACCAGTTCAGACCAGTTCAAACCAGTCAAAACCAGTTTAAACCAGTCAAAATCAGCTTAAACCAGTCAAAAACCAGTCTAAACCAGTTCAAACCAGTCAAAACCAGTTCAAAGCAGGTGGAGTGGAGAACATGCGTTAAAAACCAATATATGTAGAAATGCACGCTTCCTCTCATGTTTTAAAAAAGGTGCATTGTAGCAAGATTTGTGATCTCGATCACAAAGTGGTTCCCAACAAGGTTTCATCAATGCAAAATATTATTTTACCCACGTCTCACTATCAGAATGCAATGTAGAACTACGCCGCCAACAGCTCCTGAGGTCAACACACATGAGCATAAAGGCAACACCGAAATGTATTTAATCGTGTGTCCAAACCAGTTCAAACCAGTCAGAACCAGTTTAAACCAGTAAAAACCAGTTCAAACCAGTCAAATACCAGTTTAAACCATTTCAAACCAGTCAAACCCAGGTTTAAACCAGTCAAAATCAGTTCAAACCAGTTCAAACCAGTTCAAACCAGTCAGAACCAGTTTAAACCAGTAAAAACCAGTTCAAACCAGTCAAATACCAGTGTAAACCAGTTCAAACCAGTTCAAACCAGTTTAAACCAGTCAAAACAGTTTAAGCAGTCCAGTCAAAACCAGTCAAAACCAGTTCAAACCAGTCAAAACCAGTTTAATCCAGTTAAAACCAGTTCAAACCAGTTTAAACCAGTCAAAACCAGTGTAAACTAGTTCAAACCAGTCACAACCAGTTTAAACCAGTCAAACACAGTAAACCAGTTCAAACCAGTCAAAACCAGTTTAATCCAGTTTAAACCAGTCAAAACCAGTTCAAACCGTTCAACACAGTCAAAACCAGTTCAAACTAGTCATAACCAGTCGAAACCGGTCGAAACCAGTCAAAACCAGTCAAAACCAGTCAAAACCAGTCCAAACCAAGCTTTGAACACCGTTAAGCAGTTTGTTGGGGTGTTTGGACCTATTGTATTTTATTCACTATCAGAGAGCGTACTATAAAGGTCAGCTGCAGGAGTTGTTTCTTTAGTATAGCAACCCTGGACTGCCAGCGAGCCTATAACAAATAGAAAAATTTTCGTGGGACTAATGAAGAAAAACGAAGTTGTCTCTTTTCACTCATACGCGTGCAAGAGAATTCTAGGAACCAAGGTGTGCCTGTTTGTAAGTCTTGCCTCACATACGATTAAGAACGAGAAATACATGTGGGCTGTAATTCTGCTGCCTAGCACTGCACTTAATGTACGGGCACACCTTAAAATGAACTTAAAGTAAAATAAATGCAGCAATTTTCACATGCAAAATATATGCCTTGTCTGCACCAAAAAACACCAGGCAAAAGTTTCAAAAGACAGGTCAACAAAAAAGCACACCCTTCAGCATTAGGCACTGTACTATACATGTTTAAAAGCTAAACACAATTCTTGAAATCACATTTAGTTAGTGCAATGCCCGGAAGTGTACTGTAATAGTAAAGGCTCAAAGACTGTCTGGGTTGTGTGTGCCTGAGGTGGAGTGGAGAACATGCATTAAAAACCAATATATGTATAAATGCACGCTCCCTCTCATGTTTTAAAAAAGGTGCATTGTAGCAAACAATTTGTGATCTCGATCACAAAGTGGTTCCCAACAAGGTTTCATCAATGCAAAATAATGTTTTACCCACGCCTCACTATCAGAATGCAATGTAGAACTACGCCGCCAACAGCTCCTAAGGTCAACACACATGAGCATAAAGGCAACACCGAAATGTATTTAATTGAATGTCCAAACCAGTTCAAACCAGTCAGAACCAGTTTAAACCAGTAAAAACCAGTTAAAACCAGTCAAATACCAGTTTAAACCAATTCAAACCAGTCAAACCCAGTTTAAACCAGTCAAAATCAGTTCAAACCAGTTCAAACCAGTCAAAACCAGTTTAAACCAGTTCAAACCAGTCAAAACAAGTTTAAACCAATCAAAACCAGTGTAAACCAGCTCATACCAGTTCAAACCAGTTTAAACCAGTTTAAACCAGTCAAAAACAGTAAGCAGTCCAGTCAAAACCAGTTCAAACCAGTCAAAACCAGTTTAATCCAGTTCAAATCAGTTCAAACCAGTTTAAACCAGTCAAAACCAGTGTAAACCAGTTCAAACCAGTCACAACCAGTTTAAACCAGTTTAAATCAGTCAAACACAGTAAACCAAACTAGTCAAAACCAGTCAAAACCAGTCCAAACTAGTCAAAACCAGTTCATTCCAGTTTAAACCAGTCAAAACCAGTTCAAACCGTTCAACACAGTCAGAACCAGTTCAAACCAGTCATAACCAGTCGAAACAAGTCGAAACCAGTCAAAACCAGTCAAAACCAGTCCAAACCAAGCTTTGAACACCGTTAAGCAGTTTATTGGGGAGTTTGGACCTATTGTATTTTATTCACTATCAGAGAGCGTACTATAAAGGTCAGCTGCAGGAGTTGTTTCTTCAGTATAGCAGCCCTGGACTGTCAGCGAGCCTATAACAAACAGAAATTGTTTTCATGGGACTAATGATGAAAAACGAAGTTGTCTCTTTTACTCATACGCGTGCAAGAGAATTCTAGGAACCAAGGTGTGCCTGTTTGTAAGTCTTGCCTCACATAGGATCAAGAACGAGAAATACATGTGGGCTGTAATTCTGCTGCCTAGCACTGCACTTAATGTACGGGCACACCTTAAAATGAACTTAAAGTGAAATAAATGCAGCAATTTTCACATGCAAAATATATGCCTTGTCTGCACCAAAAAACACCAGGCAAAAGTTTCAAAAGACAGGTCAACAAAAAAGCACACCGTTCAGCATTAGGCGCTGTACTATACATGTTTAAAAGCTAAACACAATTCTTGAAATCACATTTAGTTAGTGCAATGCCCGGAAGTGTACTGTAATAGTACAGGCTCAAAGACTGTCTGGGTTGTGTGTGCCTGAGGTGGAGTGGAGAACATGCATTAAAAACCAATATATGTATAAATGCACGCTCCCTCTCATGTTTTAAAAAAGGTGCATTGTAGCAAACAATTTGTGATCTCGATCACAAAGTGGTTCTCAACAAGGTTTCATCAATGCAAAATAATGTTTTACCCACGCCTCACTATCAGACTGCAATGTAGAACTACGCCGCCAACAGCTCCTAAGGTCAACACACATGAGCATAAATGCAACACCGAAATGTATTTAATCGTATGTCCAAACCAGTTCAAACCAGTCAGAACCAGTTTAAACCAGTAAAAACCAGTTCAAACCAGTCAAATACCAGTTTAAACCAGTTCAAACCAGTTAAACCCAGTTTAAACCAGTTTAAACCAGTCCAAATCAGTTCAAACCAGTCAAAACCAGTTTAAACCAGTTCAAACAAGTCAAAACCAGTTTAAACCAATCAAAACCAGTTCAAACCAGTTTAAACCAGTCAAAACCAGTGTAAACCAGTTCAAACCAGTCACAACCAGTTTAAACCAGTTTAAATCAGTCAAACACAGTAAACCAGTCAAAACCAGTCAAAACCAGTTCAAACCAGTCAAAACCAGTTTATTCCAGTTTAAACCAGTCAAAACCAGTTCAAACCGTTCAACACAGTCAAAACCAGTTCAAACTAGTCATAACCAGTCAAAACCAGTAAAAACCAGCCAAAACCAAGCTTTGAACACCGTTAAGCAGTTTGTTGGGGTGTTTGGACCTATTGTATTTTATTCACTATCAGAGAGCGTACTATAAAGGTCAGCTGCAGGAGTTGTTTCTTCAGTATAGCAGCCCTGGACTGTCAGCGAGCCTATAACAAACAGAAATTATTTTCATGGGACTAATGATGAAAAACGAAGTTGTCTCTTTTTACTCATACGCGTGCAAGAGAATTCTAGGAACCAAGGTGTGCCTGTTTGTAAGTCTTGCCTCACATACAATCAAGAACGAGAAATACATGTGGGCTGTAATTCTGCTGCCTAGCACTGCACTTAATGTACGGGTACACCTTAAAATGAACTTAAAGTGAAATAAATGCAGCAATTTTCACATGCAAAATATATGCCTTGTATGCACCAAAAAACACCAGGCAAAAGTTTCAAAAGACAGGTCAACAAAAAAGCACACCCTTCAGCATTAGGCGCTGTACTATACATGTTGAAAAGCTAAACACAATTCTTGAAATCACATTTAGTTAGTGCAATGCCCGGAAGTCTACTGTAATAGTACAGGCTCAAAGACTGTCTGGGTTGTGTGTGCCTGAGGTGGAGTGGAGAACATTCATTAAAAACCAATATAAGTATAAATGCACGCTCCCTCTCATGTTTTAAAAAAGGTGCATTGTAGCAAACAATTTGTGATCTTGATCACAAAGTGGTTCCCAACAAGGTTTCATCAATGCAAAATAATGTTTTACCCACGTCTCACTATCAGAAGGCAATGTAGAACTAAGCCGCCAACAGCTCCTAAGGTCAACACACATGAGCATAAAGGCAACACCGAAATGTATTTAATGCTACGTCCAAACCAGTCAACAAACAGTTCAAACCAGTTCAAACCAGTTCATACCAGTCAAAACCTATTCAAAACCAGTTCAAACCAGTCAGAACCAGTTTAAACCAGTGAAAACCAGTTCAAACCAGTCAAATACCAGTTTAAACCAGTTCACATGAGTCAAAACCACTTCTAACCAGCTTAAACCAGTCAAAAACCAGTCTAAACGAGTTCAAACCATTCAAAACCAGTTTAAAGCAGTCAAAACCATTTCAAACCAGTTTAAACAGTCATAACCAGTTCAAACCAGTCACAAACCAGTTTAAACCAGTCAAAACTACTTCAAACCAGTTCTAACCAGTCGAAACCAGTCAAAACCTCTTCAAACCAGTCCAAACCAGTCCAAACCAGTCCAAACCAAGCTTTGAACACCGTTAAGCAGTTTGTTGGGGTGTTTGGACCTATTGTATTTTATTCACTATCAGAGAGCCTACTATAAAGGTCAGCTGCAGGAGTTGTTTCTTCAGTGTAGCAACCCTGGACTGTCAGCGAGCCTATAACAAATAGAAAAATTTTCGTGGGACTAATGAAGAAAAACGAAGTTGTCTCTTTTCACTCATACGCGTGCAAGAGAATTCTAGGAACCAAGGTGTGCCTGTTTGTAAGTCTTGCCTCACATACGATTAAGAACGAGAAATACATGTGGGCTCTAATTCTGCTGCCTAGCACTGCACTTAATGTACGGGCACACCTTAAAATGAACTTAAAGTAAAATAAATGCAGCAATTTTCACATGCAAAATATATGCCTTGTCTGCACCAAAAAACACCAGGCAAAAGTTTCAAAAGACAGGTCAACAAAAAAGCACACCCTTCAGCATTAGGCGCTGTACTATACATGTTTAAAAGCTAAACACAATTCTTGAAATCACATTTAGTTAGTGCAATGCCCAGAAGTGTACTGTAATAGTACAGGCTCAAAGACTGTCTGGGTTGTGTGTGCCTGAGGTGGAGTGGAGAACATGCATTAAAAACCAATATATGTATAAATGCACGCTCCCTCTCATGTTTTAAAAAAAGGTGCATTGTAGCAAACAATTTGTGATCTCGATCACAAAGTGGTTCCCAACAAGGTTTCATCAATGCAAAATAATGTTTTACCTACCCACGCCTCACTATCAGAATGCAATGTAGAACTACGCCGCCAACAGCTCCTAAGGTCAACACACATGAGCATAAAGGCAACACCGAAATGTATTTAATCGTATGTCCAAACCAGTTCAAACCAGTCAGAACCAGTTTAAACCAGTAAAAACCAGTTAAAACCAGTCAAATACCAGTTTAAACCAATTCAAACCAGTCAAACCCAGTTTAAACCAGTCAAAATCAGTTCAAACCAGTTCAAACCAGTCAAAACCAGTTTAAACCAGTCAAAACAAGTTTAAACTAATCAAAACCAGTGTAAACCAGTTCATACCAGTTCAAACCAGTTTAAACCAGTCAAAAACAGTAAGCAGTCCAGTCAAAACCAGTTCAAACCAGTCAAAACCAGTTTAATCCAGTTCAAATCAGTTCAAACCAGTTTAAACCAGTCAAAACCAGTGTAAACCAGTTCAAACCAGTCACAACCAGTTTAAACCAGTTTAAATCAGTCAAACACAGTAAACCAAACTAGTCAAAACCAGTCAAAACCAGTCAAAACCAGTCCAAACTAGTCAAAACCAGTTCATTCCAGTTTAAACCAGTCAAAACCAGTTCAAACCATTCAACACAGTCAGAACCAGTTCAAACCAGTCATAACCAGTCGAAACCAGTCGAAACCAGTCAAAACCAGTCGAAACCAGTCGAAACCAGTCGAAACCAGTCCAAACCAAGCTTTGAACACCGTTAAGCAGTTTATTGGGGTGTTTGGACCTATTGTATTTTATTCACTATCAGAGAGCGTACTATAAAGTTCAGCTGCAGGAGTTGTTTCTTCAGTATAGCAGCCCTGGACTGTCAGCGAGCCTATAACAAACAGAAATTGTTTTCATGGGACTAATGATGAAAAACGAAGTTGTCTCTTTTTACTCATACGCGTGCAAGAGAATTCTAGGAACCAAGGTGTGCCTGTTTGTAAGTCTTGCCTCACATAGGATCAAGAACGAGAAATACATGTGGGCTGTAATTCTGCTGCCTAGCACTGCACTTAATGTACGGGCACACCTTAAAATGAACTTAAAGTGAAATAAATGCAGCAATTTTCACATGCAAAATATATGCCTTGTCTGCACCAAAAAACACCAGGCAAAAGTTTCAAAAGACAGGTCAACAAAAAAGCACACCGTTCAGCATTAGGCGCTGTACTATACATGTTTAAAAGCTAAACACAATTCTTGAAATCACATTTAGTTAGTGCAATGCCCGGAAGTGTACTGTAATAGTACAGGCTCAAAGACTGTCTGGGTTGTGTGTGCCTGAGGTGGAGTGGAGAACATGCATTAAAAACCAATATATGTATAAATGCACGCTCCCTCTCATGTTTTAAAAAAGGTGCATTGTAGCAAACAATTTGTGATCTCGATCACAAAGTGGTTCTCAACAAGGTTTCATCAATGCAAAATAATGTTTTACCCACGCCTCACTATCAGACTGCAATGTAGAACTACGCCGCCAACAGCTCCTAAGGTCAACACACATGAGCATAAATGCAACACCGAAATGTATTTAATCGTATGTCCAAACCAGTTCAAACCAGTCAGAACCAGTTTAAACCAGTAAAAACCAGTTCAAACCAGTCAAATACCAGTTTAAACCAGTTCAAACCAGTTAAACCCAGTTTAAACCAGTTTAAACCAGTCCAAATCAGTTCAAACCAGTCAAAACCAGTTTAAACCAGTTCAAACAAGTCAAAACCAGTTTAAACCAATCAAAACCAGTTCAAACCAGTTTAAACCAGTCAAAACCAGTGTAAACCAGTTCAAACCAGTCACAACCAGTTTAAACCAGTTTAAATCAGTCAAACACAGTAAACCAGTCAAAACCAGTCAAAACCAGTTCAAACCAGTCAAAACCAGTTTATTCCAGTTTAAACCAGTCAAAACCAGTTCAAACCGTTCAACACAGTCAAAACCAGTTCAAACTAGTCATAACCAGTCAAAACCAGTAAAAACCAGCCAAAACCAAGCTTTGAACACCGTTAAGCAGTTTGTTGGGGTGTTTGGACCTATTGTATTTTATTCACTATCAGAGAGCGTACTATAAAGGTCAGCTGCAGGAGTTGTTTCTTCAGTATAGCAGCCCTGGACTGTCAGCGAGCCTATAACAAACAGAAATTATTTTCATGGGACTAATGATGAAAAACGAAGTTGTCTCTTTTTACTCATACGCGTGCAAGAGAATTCTAGGAACCAAGGTGTGCCTGTTTGTAAGTCTTGCCTCACATACAATCAAGAACGAGAAATACATGTGGGCTGTAATTCTGCTGCCTAGCACTGCACTTAATGTACGGGTACACCTTAAAATGAACTTAAAGTGAAATAAATGCAGCAATTTTCACATGCAAAATATATGCCTTGTATGCACCAAAAAACACCAGGCAAAAGTTTCAAAAGACAGGTCAACAAAAAAGCACACCCTTCAGCATTAGGCGCTGTACTATACATGTTGAAAAGCTAAACACAATTCTTGAAATCACATTTAGTTAGTGCAATGCCCGGAAGTGTACTGTAATAGTAAAGGCTCAAAGACTGTCTGGGTTGTGTGTGCCTGAGGTGGAGTGGAGAACATGCATTAAAAACCAATATATGTATAAATGCACGCTCCCTCTCATGTTTTAAAAAAGGTGCATTGTAGCAAACAATTTGTGATCTCGATCACAAAGTGGTTCCCAACAAGGTTTCATCAATGCAAAATAATGTTTTACCCACGCCTCACTATCAGAATGCAATGTAGAACTACGCCGCCAACAGCTCCTAAGGTCAACACACATGAGCATAAAGGCAACACCGAAATGTATTTAATTGTATGTCCAAACCAGTTCAAACCAGTCAGAACCAGTTTAAACCAGTAAAAACCAGTTAAAACCAGTCAAATACCAGTTTAAACCAATTCAAACCAGTCAAACCCAGTTTAAACCAGTCAAAATCAGTTCAAACCAGTTCAAACCAGTCAAAACCAGTTTAAACCAGTTCAAACCAGTCAAAACAAGTTTAAACCAATCAAAACCAGTGTAAACCAGCTCATACCAGTTCAAACCAGTTTAAACCAGTTTAAACCAGTCAAAAACAGTAAGCAGTCCAGTCAAAACCAGTTCAAACCAGTCAAAACCAGTTTAATCCAGTTCAAATCAGTTCAAACCAGTTTAAACCAGTCAAAACCAGTGTAAACCAGTTCAAACCAGTCACAACCAGTTTAAACCAGTTTAAATCAGTCAAACACAGTAAACCAAACTAGTCAAAACCAGTCAAAACCAGTCCAAACTAGTCAAAACCAGTTCATTCCAGTTTAAACCAGTCAAAACCAGTTCAAACCGTTCAACACAGTCAGAACCAGTTCAAACCAGTCATAACCAGTCGAAACAAGTCGAAACCAGTCAAAACCACTCAAAACCAGTCCAAACCAAGCTTTGAACACCGTTAAGCAGTTTATTGGGGAGTTTGGACCTATTGTATTTTATTCACTATCAGAGAGCGTACTATAAAGGTCAGCTGCAGGAGTTGTTTCTTCAGTATAGCAGCCCTGGACTGTCAGCGAGCCTATAACAAACAGAAATTGTTTTCATGGGACTAATGATGAAAAACGAAGTTGTCTCTTTTACTCATACGCGTGCAAGAGAATTCTAGGAACCAAGGTGTGCCTGTTTGTAAGTCTTGCCTCACATAGGATCAAGAACGAGAAATACATGTGGGCTGTAATTCTGCTGCCTAGCACTGCACTTAATGTACGGGCACACCTTAAAATGAACTTAAAGTGAAATAAATGCAGCAATTTTCACATGCAAAATATATGCCTTGTCTGCACCAAAAAACACCAGGCAAAAGTTTCAAAAGACAGGTCAACAAAAAAGCACACCGTTCAGCATTAGGCGCTGTACTATACATGTTTAAAAGCTAAACACAATTCTTGAAATCACATTTAGTTAGTGCAATGCCCGGAAGTGTACTGTAATAGTACAGGCTCAAAGACTGTCTGGGTTGTGTGTGCCTGAGGTGGAGTGGAGAACATGCATTAAAAACCAATATATGTATAAATGCACGCTCCCTCTCATGTTTTAAAAAAGGTGCATTGTAGCAAACAATTTGTGATCTCGATCACAAAGTGGTTCTCAACAAGGTTTCATCAATGCAAAATAATGTTTTACCCACGCCTCACTATCAGACTGCAATGTAGAACTACGCCGCCAACAGCTCCTAAGGTCAACACACATGAGCATAAATGCAACACCGAAATGTATTTAATCGTATGTCCAAACCAGTTCAAACCAGTCAGAACCAGTTTAAACCAGTAAAAACCAGTTCAAACCAGTCAAATACCAGTTTAAACCAGTTCAAACCAGTTAAACCCAGTTTAAACCAGTTTAAACCAGTCCAAATCAGTTCAAACCAGTCAAAACCAGTTTAAACCAGTTCAAACAAGTCAAAACCAGTTTAAACCAATCAAAACCAGTTCAAACCAGTTTAAACCAGTCAAAACCAGTGTAAACCAGTTCAAACCAGTCACAACCAGTTTAAACCAGTTTAAATCAGTCAAACACAGTAAACCAGTCAAAACCAGTCAAAACCAGTTCAAACCAGTCAAAACCAGTTTATTCCAGTTTAAACCAGTCAAAACCAGTTCAAACCGTTCAACACAGTCAAAACCAGTTCAAACTAGTCATAACCAGTCAAAACCAGTAAAAACCAGCCAAAACCAAGCTTTGAACACCGTTAAGCAGTTTGTTGGGGTGTTTGGACCTATTGTATTTTATTCACTATCAGAGAGCGTACTATAAAGGTCAGCTGCAGGAGTTGTTTCTTCAGTATAGCAGCCCTGGACTGTCAGCGAGCCTATAACAAACAGAAATTATTTTCATGGGACTAATGATGAAAAACGAAGTTGTCTCTTTTTACTCATACGCGTGCAAGAGAATTCTAGGAACCAAGGTGTGCCTGTTTGTAAGTCTTGCCTCACATACAATCAAGAACGAGAAATACATGTGGGCTGTAATTCTGCTGCCTAGCACTGCACTTAATGTACGGGTACACCTTAAAATGAACTTAAAGTGAAATAAATGCAGCAATTTTCACATGCAAAATATATGCCTTGTATGCACCAAAAAACACCAGGCAAAAGTTTCAAAAGACAGGTCAACAAAAAAGCACACCCTTCAGCATTAGGCGCTGTACTATACATGTTGAAAAGCTAAACACAATTCTTGAAATCACATTTAGTTAGTGCAATGCCCGGAAGTGTACTGTAATAGTACAGGCTCAAAGACTGTCTGGGTTGTGTGTGCCTGAGGTGGAGTGGAGAACATTCATTAAAAACCAATATATGTATAAATGCACGCTCCCTCTCATGTTTTAAAAAAGGTGCATTGTAGCAAACAATTTGTGATCTTGATCACAAAGTGGTTCCCAACAAGGTTTCATCAATGCAAAATAATGTTTTACCCACGTCTCACTATCAGAAGGCAATGTAGAACTAAGCCGCCAACAGCTCCTAAGGTCAACACACATGAGCATAAAGGCAACACCGAAATGTATTTAATGCTACGTCCAAACCAGTCAACAAACAGTTCAAACCAGTTCAAACCAGTTCATACCAGTCAAAACCTATTCAAAACCAGTTCAAACCAGTCAGAACCAGTTTAAACCAGTGAAAACCAGTTCAAACCAGTCAAATACCAGTTTAAACCAGTTCACATGAGTCAAAACCACTTCTAACCAGCTTAAACCAGTCAAAAACCAGTCTAAACGAGTTCAAACCATTCAAAACCAGTTTAAAGCAGTCAAAACCATTTCAAACCAGTTTAAACAGTCATAACCAGTTCAAACCAGTCACAAACCAGTTTAAACCAGTCAAAACTACTTCAAACCAGTTCTAACCAGTCGAAACCAGTCAAAACCTCTTCAAACCAGTCCAAACCAGTCCAAACCAGTCCAAACCAAGCTTTGAACACCGTTAAGCAGTTTGTTGGGGTGTTTGGACCTATTGTATTTTATTCACTATCAGAGAGCCTACTATAAAGGTCAGCTGCAGGAGTTGTTTCTTCAGTGTAGCAACCCTGGACTGTCAGCGAGCCTATAACAAATAGAAAAATTTTCGTGGGACTAATGAAGAAAAACGAAGTTGTCTCTTTTCACTCATACGCGTGCAAGAGAATTCTAGGAACCAAGGTGTGCCTGTTTGTAAGTCTTGCCTCACATACGATTAAGAATGAGAAATACATGTGGGCTGTAATTCTGCTGCCTAGCACTGCACTTAATGTACGGGCACACCTTAAAATGAACTTAAAGTAAAATAAATGCAGCAATTTTCACATGCAAAATATATGCCTTGTCTGCACCAAAAAACACCAGGCAAAAGTTTCAAAAGACAGGTCAACAAAAAAGCACACCCTTCAGCATTAGGCGCTGTACTATACATGTTTAAAAGCTAAACACAATTCTTGAAATCACATTTAGTTAGTGCAATGCCCAGAAGTGTACTGTAATAGTACAGGCTCAAAGACTGTCTGGGTTGTGTGTGCCTGAGGTGGAGTGGAGAACATGCATTAAAAACCAATATATGTATAAATGCACGCTCCCTCTCATGTTTTAAAAAAAGGTGCATTGTAGCAAACAATTTGTGATCTCGATCACAAAGTGGTTCCCAACAAGGTTTCATCAATGCAAAATAATGTTTTACCTACCCACGCCTCACTATCAGAATGCAATGTAGAACTACGCCGCCAACAGCTCCTAAGGTCAACACACATGAGCATAAAGGCAACACCGAAATGTATTTAATCGTATGTCCAAACCAGTTCAAACCAGTCAGAACCAGTTTAAACCAGTAAAAACCAGTTAAAACCAGTCAAATACCAGTTTAAACCAATTCAAACCAGTCAAACCCAGTTTAAACCAGTCAAAATCAGTTCAAACCAGTTCAAACCAGTCAAAACCAGTTTAAACCAGTCAAAACAAGTTTAAACTAATCAAAACCAGTGTAAACCAGTTCATACCAGTTCAAACCAGTTTAAACCAGTTTAAACCAGTCAAAAACAGTAAGCAGTCCAGTCAAAACCAGTTCAAACCAGTCAAAACCAGTTTAATCCAGTTCAAATCAGTTCAAACCAGTTTAAACCAGTCAAAACCAGTGTAAACCAGTTCAAACCAGTCACAACCAGTTTAAACCAGTTTAAATCAGTCAAACACAGTAAACCAAACTAGTCAAAACCAGTCAAAACCAGTCAAAACCAGTCCAAACTAGTCAAAACCAGTTCATTCCAGTTTAAACCAGTCAAAACCAGTTCAAACCATTCAACACAGTCAGAACCAGTTCAAACCAGTCATAACCAGTCGAAACCAGTCGAAACCAGTCAAAACCAGTCGAAACCAGTCGAAACCAGTCAAAACCAGTCCAAACCAAGCTTTGAACACCGTTAAGCAGTTTATTGGGGTGTTTGGACCTATTGTATTTTATTCACTATCAGAGAGCGTACTATAAAGTTCAGCTGCAGGAGTTGTTTCTTCAGTATAGCAGCCCTGGACTGTCAGCGAGCCTATAACAAACAGAAATTGTTTTCATGGGACTAATGATGAAAAACGAAGTTGTCTCTTTTTACTCATACGCGTGCAAGAGAATTCTAGGAACCAAGGTGTGCCTGTTTGTAAGTCTTGCCTCACATAGGATCAAGAACGAGAAATACATGTGGGCTGTAATTCTGCTGCCTAGCACTGCACTTAATGTACGGGCACACCTTAAAATGAACTTAAAGTGAAATAAATGCAGCAATTTTCACATGCAAAATATATGCCTTGTCTGCACCAAAAAACACCAGGCAAAAGTTTCAAAAGACAGGTCAACAAAAAAGCACACCGTTCAGCATTAGGCGCTGTACTATACATGTTTAAAAGCTAAACACAATTCTTGAAATCACATTTAGTTAGTGCAATGCCCGGAAGTGTACTGTAATAGTACAGGCTCAAAGACTGTCTGGGTTGTGTGTGCCTGAGGTGGAGTGGAGAACATGCATTAAAAACCAATATATGTATAAATGCACGCTCCCTCTCATGTTTTAAAAAAGGTGCATTGTAGCAAACAATTTGTGATCTCGATCACAAAGTGGTTCTCAACAAGGTTTCATCAATGCAAAATAATGTTTTACCCACGCCTCACTATCAGACTGCAATGTAGAACTACGCCGCCAACAGCTCCTAAGGTCAACACACATGAGCATAAATGCAACACCGAAATGTATTTAATCGTATGTCCAAACCAGTTCAAACCAGTCAGAACCAGTTTAAACCAGTAAAAACCAGTTCAAACCAGTCAAATACCAGTTTAAACCAGTTCAAACCAGTTAAACCCAGTTTAAACCAGTTTAAACCAGTCCAAATCAGTTCAAACCAGTCAAAACCAGTTTAAACCAGTTCAAACAAGTCAAAACCAGTTTAAACCAATCAAAACCAGTTCAAACCAGTTTAAACCAGTCAAAACCAGTGTAAACCAGTTCAAACCAGTCACAACCAGTTTAAACCAGTTTAAATCAGTCAAACACAGTAAACCAGTCAAAACCAGTCAAAACCAGTTCAAACCAGTCAAAACCAGTTTATTCCAGTTTAAACCAGTCAAAACCAGTTCAAACCGTTCAACACAGTCAAAACCAGTTCAAACTAGTCATAACCAGTCAAAACCAGTAAAAACCAGCCAAAACCAAGCTTTGAACACCGTTAAGCAGTTTGTTGGGGTGTTTGGACCTATTGTATTTTATTCACTATCAGAGAGCGTACTATAAAGGTCAGCTGCAGGAGTTGTTTCTTCAGTATAGCAGCCCTGGACTGTCAGCGAGCCTATAACAAACAGAAATTATTTTCATGGGACTAATGATGAAAAACGAAGTTGTCTCTTTTTACTCATACGCGTGCAAGAGAATTCTAGGAACCAAGGTGTGCCTGTTTGTAAGTCTTGCCTCACATACAATCAAGAACGAGAAATACATGTGGGCTGTAATTCTGCTGCCTAGCACTGCACTTAATGTACGGGTACACCTTAAAATGAACTTAAAGTGAAATAAATGCAGCAATTTTCACATGCAAAATATATGCCTTGTATGCACCAAAAAACACCAGGCAAAAGTTTCAAAAGACAGGTCAACAAAAAAGCACACCCTTCAGCATTAGGCGCTGTACTATACATGTTGAAAAGCTAAACACAATTCTTGAAATCACATTTAGTTAGTGCAATGCCCGGAAGTGTACTGTAATAGTACAGGCTCAAAGACTGTCTGGGTTGTGAGTGCCTGAGGTGGAGTGGAGAACATTCATTAAAAACCAATATATGTATAAATGCACGCTCCCTCTCATGTTTTAAAAAAGGTGCATTGTAGCAAACAATTTGTGATCTTGATCACAAAGTGGTTCCCAACAAGGTTTCATCAATGCAAAATAATGTTTTACCCACGTCTCACTATCAGAAGGCAATGTAGAACTAAGCCGCCAACAGCTCCTAAGGTCAACACACATGAGCATAAAGGCAACACCGAAATGTATTTAATGCTACGTCCAAACCAGTCAACAAACAGTTCAAACCAGTTCAAACCAGTTCATACCAGTCAAAACCTATTCAAAACCAGTTCAAACCAGTCAGAACCAGTTTAAACCAGTGAAAACCAGTTCAAACCAGTCAAATACCAGTTTAAACCAGTTCACATGAGTCAAAACCACTTCTAACCAGCTTAAACCAGTCAAAAACCAGTCTAAACGAGTTCAAACCATTCAAAACCAGTTTAAAGCAGTCAAAACCATTTCAAACCAGTTTAAACAGTCATAACCAGTTCAAACCAGTCACAAACCAGTTTAAACCAGTCAAAACTACTTCAAACCAGTTCTAACCAGTCGAAACCAGTCAAAACCTCTTCAAACCAGTCCAAACCAGTCCAAACCAGTCCAAACCAAGCTTTGAACACCGTTAAGCAGTTTGTTGGGGTGTTTGGACCTATTGTATTTTATTCACTATCAGAGAGCCTACTATAAAGGTCAGCTGCAGGAGTTGTTTCTTCAGTGTAGCAACCCTGGACTGTCAGCGAGCCTATAACAAATAGAAAAATTTTCGTGGGACTAATGAAGAAAAACGAAGTTGTCTCTTTTCACTCATACGCGTGCAAGAGAATTCTAGGAACCAAGGTGTGCCTGTTTGTAAGTCTTGCCTCACATACGATTAAGAACGAGAAATACATGTGGGCTGTAATTCTGCTGCCTAGCACTGCACTTAATGTACGGGCACACCTTAAAATGAACTTAAAGTAAAATAAATGCAGCAATTTTCACATGCAAAATATATGCCTTGTCTGCACCAAAAAACACCAGGCAAAAGTTTCAAAAGACAGGTCAACAAAAAAGCACACCCTTCAGCATTAGGCGCTGTACTATACATGTTTAAAAGCTAAACACAATTCTTGAAATCACATTTAGTTAGTGCAATGCCCAGAAGTGTACTGTAATAGTACAGGCTCAAAGACTGTCTGGGTTGTGTGTGCCTGAGGTGGAGTGGAGAACATGCATTAAAAACCAATATATGTATAAATGCACGCTCCCTCTCATGTTTTAAAAAAAGGTGCATTGTAGCAAACAATTTGTGATCTCGATCACAAAGTGGTTCCCAACAAGGTTTCATCAATGCAAAATAATGTTTTACCTACCCACGCCTCACTATCAGAATGCAATGTAGAACTACGCCGCCAACAGCTCCTAAGGTCAACACACATGAGCATAAAGGCAACACCGAAATGTATTTAATCGTATGTCCAAACCAGTTCAAACCAGTCAGAACCAGTTTAAACCAGTAAAAACCAGTTAAAACCAGTCAAATACCAGTTTAAACCAATTCAAACCAGTCAAACCCAGTTTAAACCAGTCAAAATCAGTTCAAACCAGTTCAAACCAGTCAAAACCAGTTTAAACCAGTCAAAACAAGTTTAGACTAATCAAAACCAGTGTAAACCAGTTCATACCAGTTCAAACCAGTTTAAACCAGTTTAAACCAGTCAAAAACAGTAAGCAGTCCAGTCAAAACCAGTTCAAACCAGTCAAAACCAGTTTAATCCAGTTCAAATCAGTTCAAACCAGTTTAAACCAGTCAAAACCAGTGTAAACCAGTTCAAACCAGTCACAACCAGTTTAAACCAGTTTAAATCAGTCAAACACAGTAAACCAAACTAGTCAAAACCAGTCAAAACCAGTCAAAACCAGTCCAAACTAGTCAAAACCAGTTCATTCCAGTTTAAACCAGTCAAAACCAGTTCAAACCATTCAACACAGTCAGAACCAGTTCAAACCAGTCATAACCAGTCGAAACCAGTCGAAACCAGTCAAAACCAGTCGAAACCAGTCGAAACCAGTCAAAACCAGTCCAAACCAAGCTTTGAACACCGTTAAGCAGTTTATTGGGGTGTTTGGACCTATTGTATTTTATTCACTATCAGAGAGCGTACTATAAAGTTCAGCTGCAGGAGTTGTTTCTTCAGTATAGCAGCCCTGGACTGTCAGCGAGCCTATAACAAACAGAAATTGTTTTCATGGGACTAATGATGAAAAACGAAGTTGTCTCTTTTTACTCATACGCGTGCAAGAGAATTCTAGGAACCAAGGTGTGCCTGTTTGTAAGTCTTGCCTCACATAGGATCAAGAACGAGAAATACATGTGGGCTGTAATTCTGCTGCCTAGCACTGCACTTAATGTACGGGCACACCTTAAAATGAACTTAAAGTTAAATAAATGCAGCAATTTTCACATGCAAAATATATGCCTTGTCTGCACCAAAAAACACCAGGCAAAAGTTTCAAAAGACAGGTCAACAAAAAAGCACACCCTTCAGCATTAGGCGCTGTACTATACATGTTTAAAAGCTAAACACAATTCTTGAAATCACATTTAGTTAGGGCAATGCCCGGAAGTGCACTGTAATAGTACAGGCTCAAAGACTGTCTGGGTTGTGTGTGCCTGAGGTGGAGTGGAGAACATGCATTAAAAACCAATATATGTATAAATGCACGCTCCCTCTCATGTTTTAAAAAAGGTGCATTGTAGCAAACAATTTGTGATCTAGATCACAAAGTGGTTCCCAACAAAGTTTCATCAATGCAAAATAATGTTTTACCCACGCCTCACTATCAGAATGCAATGTAGAACTACGCCGCCAACAGCTCCTAAGGTCAACACACATGAGCATAAAGGCAACACCGAAATGTATTTAATCGTATGTCCAAACCAGTTCAAACCAGTCAGAACCAGTTTAAACCAGTAAAAACCAGTTAAAACCAGTCAAATACCAGTTTAAACCAGTTCAAACCAGTTAAACCCAGTTTAAACCAGTCCAAATCAGTTCAAACCAGTCAAAACCAGTTTAAACCAGTTCAAACCAGTCAAAACCAGTTTAAACCAATCAAAACCAGTGTAAACCAGTTCAAACCAGTCAAAACCAGTTCAAACCAGTAAAAACCAGTTTAATCCAGTTCAAACCAGTTCAAACCAGTTTAAACCAGTCAAAACCAGTGTAAACCAGTTCAAACCAGTCACAACCAGTTTAAACCAGTTTAAATCAGTCAAACACAGTAAAACAAACTAGTCAAAAACAGTCAAAACCAGTTCAAACCAGTCAAAACCAGTTTATTCCAGTTTAAACCAGTCAAAACCAGTTCAAACCGTTCAACACAGTCAAAACCAGTTCAAACCAGTCATAACCAGTCGAAACCAGTCAAAACCAGTCAAAACCAAGCTTTGAACACCGTTAAGCAGTTTGTTGGGGTGTTTGGACCTATTGTATTTTATTCACTATCAGAGAGCGTACTATAAAGGTCAGCTGCAGGAGTTGTTTCTTCAGTATAGCAGCCCTGGACTGTCAGCGAGCCTATAACAAACAGAAATTGTTTTCATGGGACTAATTATGAGAAACGAAGTTGTCTCTTTTTACTCATACGCGTGCAAGAGAATTCTAGGAACCAAGGTGTGCCTGTTTGTGAGTCTTGCCTCACATACAATTAAGAACGAGAAATACATGTGGGCTGTAATTCTGCTGCCTAGCACTGCACTTAATGTACGGGTACACCTTAAAATGAACTTAAAGTGAAATAAATGCAGCAATTTTCACATGCAAAATATATGCCTTGTATGCACCAAAAAACACCAGGCAAAAGTTTCAAAAGACAGGTCAACAAAAAAGCACACCCTTCAGCATTAGGCGCTGTACTATACATGTTGAAAAGCTAAACACAATTCTTGAAATCACATTTAGTTAGTGCAATGCCCGGAAGTGTACTGTAATAGTACAGGCTCAAAGACTGTCTGGGTTGTGTGTGCCTGAGGTGGAGTGGAGAACATTCATTAAAAACCAATATATGTATAAATGCACGCTCCCTCTCATGTTTTAAAAAAGGTGCATTGTAGCAAACAATTTGTGATCTCGATCACAAAGTGGTTCCCAACAAGGTTTCATCAATGCAAAATAATGTTTTACCCACGTCTCACTATCAGAAGGCAATGTAGAACTAAGCCGCCAACAGCTCCTAAGGTCAACACACATGAGCATAAAGGCAACACCGAAATGTATTTAATGCTACGTCCAAACCAGTCAACAAACAGTTCAAACCAGTTCAAACCAGTTCATACCAGTCAAAACCTGTTCAAACCAGTTCAAACCAGTCAGAACCAGTTTAAACCAGTGAAAACCAGTTCAAACCAGTCAAATACCAGTTTAAACCAGTTCACATGAGTCAAAAACACTTCTAACCAGCTTAAACCAGTCAAAAACCAGTCTAAACGAGTTCAAACCATTCAAAACCAGTTTAAAGCAGTCAAAACCATTTCAAACCAGTTTAAACAGTCATAACCAGTTCAAACCAGTCACAAACCAGTTTAAACCAGTCAAAACTACTTCAAACCAGTTCTAACCAGTCGAAACCAGTCAAAACCTCTTCAAACCAGTCCAAACCAGTCCAAACCAAGCAATGAACACCGTTAAGCAGTTTGTTAGGGTGTTTGGACCTATTGTATTTTATTCACTATCAGAGAGCGTACTATAAAGGTCAGCTGCCGGAGTTGTTTCTTCAGTGTAGCAACCCTGGACTGTCAGCGAGCCTATAACAAATAGAAAAATTTTCGTGGGACTAATGAAGAAAAACGAAGTTGTCTCTTTTCACTCATACGCGTGCACGAGAATTCTAGGAACCAAGGTGTGCCTGTTTGTAAGTCTTGCCTTACATACGATTAAGAACGAGAAATACATGTGGGCTGTAATTCTGCTGCCTAGCACTGCACTTAATGTACGGGCACACCTTAAAATGAACTTAAAGTGAAATAAATGCAGCAATTTTCACATGCAAAATATATGCCTTGTCTGCACCAAAAAACACCAGGCAAAAGTTTCAAAAGACAGGTCAACAAAAAAGCACACCCTTCAGCATTAGGCGCTGTACTATACATGTTTAAAAGCTAAACATAATTCTTGAAATCACATTTAGTTAGTGCAATGCCCGGAAGTGTACTGTAATAGTACAGGCTCAAAGACTGTCTGGGTTGTGTGTGCCTGAGGTGGAGTGGAGAACATGCATTAAAAACCAATATATGTATAAATGCACGCTCCCTCTCATGTTTTAAAAAAGGTGCATTGTAGCAAACAATTTGTGATCTCGATCACAAAGTGGTTCCCAACAAGGTTTCATCAATGCAAAATAATGTTTTACCCACGCCTCACTATCAGAATGCAATGTAGAACTACGCCGCCAACAGCTCCTAAGGTCAACACACATGAGCATAAAGGCAACACCGAAATGTATGACCCCGACGGCAGACGGTGTGGTTGACTAGGTGCAACGGCGGTGCGGCGTCCTTGATGAATGTTTGACTACAGGACAGCACCTGAACACACGAGATCTGCATGATGCCAGCAGGCATAGGGCAGTAGAAAAATTCTACTGAAGTCGGAAGGTACATATGGACAGGTGAGTGCATTAGGCCTCACGTACGAATGAGTTGCATGTAAGCACATGTACAGCTAAATTGCAGGGACCTTATAGTATAAGAAAAAGAAAGATATCTCCCTGACGAAGGCCCCCAGACCCGATTGGGCTACAAGACGGGCCGAAACATGTTGGCACATGGTTGAGGGTACAATTGAACAAATCGAGTTCAAAGAAACCCCGACAAAAAGTTTTTATTGATATCATGAGTGCCCAAGAATAAAGGATTCAAAATAGGGTACACTCATAGGTATTTTTAATTTGATCTGGTTCCCTGCCTAACCAGTGGTTCATTTATCTAAGAACTCCCAGCATATCTTTGGTTGAGTCCGCCCAGAGAGTACCACCTTCTCTGGGTGTGGAGTAATTGCCTATGATGAAGCATGTCACTATTATGTGAGTGAGGCTTTTACTTCAATATCTTTGATATTCCACCTGTCAAGTAGATAGTTGAATAACATCCTGACACTACTCTGAATCTGGTAGTTCGCCAATTCAATAGTGGTTGCTTTTTGTGAAATAAAGTTACTCTGGGAGAACGCAACCACGTTGTTTATTCTCTCACTCTCTGTTTGTGATAAAAAAATACCAGTTTGAACCAGTTCAAACCAGTCAAACCCAGTTTAAACCAGTCGAAATCAGTTCAAACCAGTTCAAACCAGTCAAAACCAGTCCAAACCAGTTCAAACCAGTCAAAACCAGTTCAAACCAGTCAAAACCAGTTTAATCCAGTTCAAATCAGTTCAAACCAGTTTAAACCAGTCAAAACCAGTGTAAACCAGTTCAAACCAGTCACAACCAGTTTAAACCAGTTTAAATCAGTCAAACACAGTAAACCAAACTAGTCAAAACCAGTCAAAACCAGTTCAAACTAGTCAAAACCAGTTCATTCCAGTTTAAACCAGTCTAAACCAGTTCAAACCGTTCAACACAGTCAGAACCAGTTCAAACCAGTCATAACCAGTCGAAACCAGTCGAAACCAGTCAAGACCAGTCAAAACCAGTCAAAACCAGTCAAAACCAAGCTTTGAACACCGTTAAGCAGTTTATTGGGGTGTTTGGACCTATTGTATTTTATTCACTATCAGAGAGCGTACTATAAAGGTCAGCTGCAGGAGTTGTTTCTTCAGTATAGCAGCCCTGGACTGTCAGCGAGCCTATAACAAACAGAAATTGTTTTCATTGGACTAATGATGAAAAACGAAGTTGTCTCTTTTTACTCATATGCGTGCAAGAGAATTCTAGGAACCAAGGTGTGCCTGTTTGTAAGTCTTGCCTCACATAGGATCAAGAACGAGAAATACATGTGGGCTGTAATTCTGCTGCCTAGCACTGCACTTAATGTACGGGCACACCTTAAAATAAACTTAAAGTGAAATAAATGCAGCAATTTTCACATGCAAAATATATGCCTTGTATGCACCAAAAAACACCAGGCAAAAGTTTCAAAAGACAGGTCAACAAAAAAAGCACACCCTTCAGCATTAGGCGCTGTACTATACATGTTGAAAAGCTAAACACAATTCTTGAAATCACATTTAGTTAGTGCAATGCCCGGAAGTGTACTGTAATAGTACAGGCTCAAAGACTGTCTGGGTTGTGTGTGCCTGAGGTGGAGTGTAGAACATTCATTAAAAACCAATATATGTATAAATGCACGCTCCCTCTCATGTTTTAAAAAAGGTGCATTGTAGCAAACAATTTGTGATCTCGATCACAAAGTGGTTCCCAACAAGGTTTCATCAATGCAAAATAATGTTTTACCCACGTCTCACTATCAGAAGGCAATGTAGAACTAAGCTGCCAACAGCTCCTAAGGTCAACACACATGAGAAAAAGGCAACACCGAAATGTTTTTAATGCTATGTCCAACCAGTCAAAAACCAGTTCAAACCAGTTCAAACCAGTTCATACCAGTCAAAAACTGTTCAAACCAGTTCAAACCAGTCAGAACCAGTTTGAACCAGTGAAAAACAGTCCAAACCAGGCAAATACCAGTTTAAACCAGTTCAAATCAGTCAAACCCACTTCAAACCAGTTTAAACCAGTCAACACCAGTTCAAACCCAGTTCAAACCAGTCAAAACCAGTTTAAACCAGTCAAAACCAGTTCAAACCAGTCAAAACCAGTCAAAACCAGCTCAAACCAATCAGAAAGCAGTCTAAACAGTTCAAACCATTCAAAGCCAGTTAAAAGCAGTCAAAACCATTTGAAACTAGTTTAAACCAGTCACAACGAGTTCAAACCAGTCACAAACCAGTTTAAACCAGTCAAAACCAGTTCAAACCAGTCAAAACTATTTCAAACCAGTTCTAACCAGTCGAATTCTGTCAAAACCTGTCCAAACCAAGCTTTGAACACCATTAAGCAGTTTGTTGGTGTGTTCGGACCTATTGTATTTTATTCACTATCAGAGAGCGAACTTTAAAGGTCAGCTGCAGGAGTTGTTTCTTCAGTATAGCAGCACTGGACTGTCAGCGAGCCTATAACAAACAGAACATTTTTAATGGGACTAATGAAGAAAAACGAAGTTGTGGCCTTTTTACTCATGCACGTGCAAGAGAATTCTGGGAAACCAAGGTGTGCCTGCTTTTAAGTCTTGCCTCATAAATGATCAAGAATGAGAAATACTTGTGGGCTGTAATTCTGCTGCCTAGCACTGCACTTAATGTACGGGCGCACCTTAAAATGAACTTAAAGTGAAATAAATGTAGCAATTGTCACATGCAACATACATGCTTTCTATGCATCAAAAAACACCAGGCAAAAGTTTAAAAAGACAGGTCAACAAATAAACACACCCTTCAGCATTAGGCACTGTACTATACATGTTTAAAAGCTAAACACAATTCTTGAAATCACATTTAGTTATTGCAATGCGCAGAAGTGTACTGCACTAGTACAGTCTCAAAGACTGTCTGGGCTGTGTGTTCCTGAGGTGGAGTGGAGAACATGCATTAAAAAACAATATATGTAGAAATTCACACTCCCTCTCATGTTTTAAAAAAGGTGCATTGTAGCAAACAATTTGTGATCTCAATCACAAAGTGGTTCCCAACAAGGTTTCATCAATGCAAAATAATGTTTTACCCACGTCTCACTATCAGAGGGCAATGTTTATGTTTTTTGTTTATGATTCTGGCAATTTTTATAGTGCGCAAATACCCAGGGGTGTCTCGGCGCTTAACTGATCAGATGATGGCTGTAGCAGATCTTAATGTGGGAAAAGCCAAGTTTTTAATTTCTTCTTAAAACTAAGGAGAGTGGGGGCATTTTTGATGATAAGAGGGAGTGAATTCCATAGTCTAGCTGTGGAAATCACAAAGCATCTGTCACCCCAGTTGGCTTTCCTTGTGCGTTGGACATTGAGCAGATGAGCTGAGGATGAGCGAAGAGTTCTGGGGTTTTCGAGATGACGGAGGGCATCTTTGAGAAACTGCGGGCCTGAGTTGTTGATGGCTTTGTAGGCAATGCACAGTGCCTTAAATATTGTACGGCTCCTGACAGGAATCCAATGAAGCTGTCGGATGTAAGGAGTGATGGAGGTGAACTTGGGAATGCCCAATAAGATTCTGGCTGAGGCATTTTGCACTAACTGAAGCCTATTAAGAACTTTTTCCTGTGCATTGAGAAGGAGGGCATTACAATAGTCCGTTCTGGCAAAAACGAGGGTGCTGATCAGAGTTTTACCAGCTGAAGTGGGGAGGTAGGGGAGAAGCTTCTTGATTTTCTTCAGAGTGAAGAAGGAGGTGGAGACTACCGAGTTGACGTGGTGGTGGAAGAGCAGTCTATCATCGAATATGACTCCGAGGTTGCGGACCTTAGTGACAGGTTCTGGTGGAGGTTCCATCTCATTGGGCCACCATAAGGGGGACCAGGCAGGTTCCAATTTCCCGAATGTCATAACCTCTGTCTTTTCAGAGTTCAATTTTAGACAGTTTGAGGACATCCAGGTGCTGATGGCGAGCATTCCCTCTTGTAAGTTTGCTGCGACTGTAAGTCCATCATTATGTACAGATAGAACCAGCTGGGTGTCGTCGGCATAGGTTGTGAGACTAATGCCGTAGGACTTAATCACCCTCGCTAAGTCCGAAACATAGATATTAAACAGGGTCGGACTTAGCGAGGAGCCCTGTGGTACACCGCATGGAAGGGAGAACATGTGGTGTAAAACTACGCCGCCAACAGCTCCTAAGGTCAACACACATGAGCATAAAGGCAACACCGAAATGTATTTAATCGTATGGCCAAACCAGTTCAAACCAGTCAAAACCAGTTCAAACCAGTTCAAACCAGTCAGAACCAGTTTAAACCAGTAAAAAACAGTCAAATACCAGTTTAAACCAGTTCAAACCAGTCAAAACCTGTTTAATCCAGTTCAAACCAGTTCAAACCAGTTTAAACCAGCCAAAACCAGCTTAAACCAGTCAAAACCAGTGTAAACCAGTTCAAACCAGTCAAAAACAGTTTAACCAGTTCAAACCAGTCAAAACCAGCTTAAACCAGTCAAAACCAGTGTAAACCAGTTCAAACCAGTCAAAAACAGTGTAAACCAGTTTAAACCAGTCAAAAACAGTTTAACCAGTTCAGTCAAAACCAGTCAAAAACAGTTCAAACCAGTCAAAACCAGTTTAATCCAGTTTAAACCAGTCAAAAGCAGTCAAAACAAGTCAAAAACCAGTTTAAACCAGTTCAAACAGTCAAAACCAGTTCAAACCATTCAACACAGTCAAAACCAGTTCAAACCAGTCATAACCAGTCGAAACCAGTCAAAACCAGTCCAAACCAAGCTTTGAACACCATTAAGCAGTTTGTTGGGGTGTTCAGACCTATTGTATTTTATTCACTATCAGAGAGCGTACTATAAATGTCAGCTGCAGGAGTTGTTTTGTCAGTATAGCAGCCCTGGACTGTCTGCGAGCCTACAACAAACAGAACATTTTTAATGGGACTAATGAAGAAAAACGAAGTTGTGGCTTTTTACTCATGTGCGTGCAAGAGAATTCTGGGAACCAAGGTGTGCCTGTTTGTAAGTCTTACCTCACAAACGATCAAGAACGATGAATACTTGTGGGCTCTAATTCTGCTGCCTAGCACTGCACTGAATGTATGGGCACACCTTAAAATTAACTTAAAGTGAAATAAATACAGCACTTGTCACATGCAAAATATATGCCTTGTGTGCACCAAAAAACACCAGGCAAAAGTTTCAAAAGACAGGTCAACAAATAAACACACCCTTCAGCATTAGGCGCTGTACTATACATGTTTAAAAGCTAAACACAATTCTTGAAATTACATTTAGTTAGTGCAATGCCCGGAAGTGTACTGTACTAGTACAGGCTCAAAGACTGTCTGGGTTGTGTGTGCCTGAGGTGGAGTGGAGAACATGCGTTAAAAAACAATATACGTATAAATTCATGCTCCCTTTCATGTTTTAAAAAAGGTGCATTGTAGCAAACAATTTGTTATCTCGATCACAAAGTGGTTCCCAACAAGGTTTCATCAATGCAAAATAATGTTTTACCCACGTCTCACTATCAGAAGGCAATGTAGAACTACGCCGCCAACAGCTCCTAAGGTCAACAAACATGAGCATAAAGGTAACACTGAAATGTATTTAATCCTAGGTCCAAAACAGTCAAAATTCAGTTCAGACCAGTTCAAACCAGTCAAAACCAGTTCAAAACTAGTCAAAACCAGTTTAGAATCAATCATTTTTATTGAGTGATACACCTGCAAAATACACAGCTCAACTGCCTACATCCTGCGGCCGGCAGAGCAAATCAAGATAGACCATACACAGTGCATGGGTCTACAGCCCGGAGGGCGACCCCCACAAGAAGCTGATGGAGCACAGGCCAGGCCCGTCAGGCAATTGCTCATATATCACATTTATCTGAAAAGTTCAAAAACAAAACAAAGAAACACCCCCCCAACCCTCCCCACCCTCTCCGCATCAGTCACTACCCTCTACCCGAGGACCCGAGATTCAACAGTCTGAATCAAAGAAGAGTCAAGCCTCCCCAGCGGCCCCTACTGGTTCCAAAGGGATAAGCTGAAGAATCTGCAAATGTTTGGGGCACGTAACTTCTTGCAACTCCTTCGACAGAAGCCGCAAGAAAGGGCCCCAGAGCTTCACGTAGTCCGAGCCCCCCCAATCCAGCCTGAGCGATAGACGTTCCATCGCAAGCAGATGCCAGAGTCTCTGGAGCCAGTCTCGCGAGTCTGGCACAGCCGGAGAGCCCCACTGCGCCAACAGGCACTGTACTATACATGTTTAAAAGCTAAACACAATTCTTGAAATCACATTTAGTTAGTGCAATGCGCAGAATTGTACTGTACTAGTACAGTCTCAAAGACTGTCTGGGTTGTGTGTTCCTGAGGTGGACTGGAGAACATGCATTAAAAAATAATATATGTAGAAATGCACGCTCCCTCTCATGTTTTAAAAAAGGTGCATTGTAGCAAACAATGTGTGATCTCGATCACAAAGTGGTTCCCAACAAGGTTTCATCAATGCAAAATAATGTTTTAAACACCGTTAAGCAGTTTGTTGGGGTGTTTGGACCTATTGTATTCTATTCACTATCAGAGAGCGTGCTATAAAGGTCAGCTGCAGGAGTTGTTTCTTCAGTATAGCAACCCTGGACTGTCAGCGAGCCTATAACAAACAGAACATTTTTAATGGGACTAATGAAGAAAAACGAAGTTGTGGCTTTTTACTCATACGCGTGCAAGAGAATTCTAGGAACCAAGGTGTGCCTGTTTGTAAGTCTTGCCTCACATACAATTAAGAACGAGAAATACATGTGGGCTGTAATTCTGCTGCCTAGCCCTGCACTTAATGTACGGGCACACCTTAAAATGAACTTAAAGTGAAATAAATGCAGCAATTTTCACATGCAAAATATATGCCTTGTATGCACCAAAAAACACCAGGCAAAAGTTTCAAAAGACAGGTCAACAAAAAAGTACACCCTTCAGCATTAGGCGCTGTAATATACATGTTTAAAAGTTAAACACAATTCTTGAAATCACATTTAGTTAGTGCAATGCCCGGAAGTGTACTGTAATAGTACAGGCTCAAAGACTGTCTGGGTTGTGTGTGCCTGAGGTGGAGTGGAGAACATTCATTAAAAACCAATATATGTATAAATACACGCTCCCTCTCATGTTTTAAAAAAGGTGCATTGTAGCAAACAATTTGTGATCTCGATCACAAAGTGGTTCCCAACAAGGTTTCATCAATGCAAAATAATGTTTTACACACGTCTCACTATCAGAAGGCAATGTAGAACTAAGCCGCCAACAGCTCCTAAGGTCAACACACATGAGCAAAAGGCAACACCGAAATGTTTTTAATGCTATGTCCAACCAGTCAAAAACCAGTTCAAACCAGTTCATACCAGTCAAAAACTGTTCAAACCAGTTCAAACCAGTCAGAACCAGTTTGAACCAGTGAAAAACAGTCCAAACCAGGCAAATACCAGTTTAAACCAGTTCAAATCAGTCAAACCCACTTCAAACCAGTTTAAACCAGTCAACACCAGTTCACACCCAGTTCAAACCAGTCAAAACCAGTTTAAACCAGTCAAAACCAGTTCAAACCAGTCCAAACCAGTCAAAACCAGCTCACAGCAATCAGAAAGCAGTCTAAACAGTTCAAACCATTCAAAGCCAGTTAAAAGCAGTCAAAACCATTTGAAACTAGTTTAAACCAGTCACAACGAGTTCAAACCAGTCACAAACCAGTTTAAACCAGTCAAAACCAGTTCAAACCAGTCAAAACTATTTCAAACCAGTTCTAACCAGTCGAATCCTGTCAAAACCTGTCCAAACCAAGCTTTGAACACCGTTAAGCAGTTTGTTGGTGTGTTCGGACCTATTGTATTTTATTCACTATCAGAGAGCGAACTTTAAAGGTCAGCTGCAGGAGTTGTTTCTTCAGTATAGCAGCACTGGACTGTCAGCGAGCCTATAACAAACAGAACATTTTTAATGGGACTAATGAAGAAAAACGAAGTTGTGGCTTTTTTACTCATGCACGTGCAAGAGAATTCTGGGAACCAAGGTGTGCCTGCTTTTAAGTCTTGCCTCATAAATGATCAAGAATGAGAAATACTTGTGGGCTGTAATTCTGCTGCCTAGCACTGCACTTAATGTACGGGCGCACCTTAAAATGAACTTAAAGTGAAATAAATGTAGCAATTGTCACATGCAACATACATGCTTTCTATGCATCAAAAAACACCAGGCAAAAGTTTAAAAAGACAGGTCAACAAATAAACACACCCTTCAGCATTAGGCACTGTACTATACATGTTTAAAAGCTAAACAAAATTCTTGAAATCACATTTAGTTATTGCAATGCGCAGAAGTGTACTGTACTAGTACAGTCTCAAAGACTGTCTGGGCTGTGTGTTCCTGAGGTGGAGTGGAGAACATGCATTAAAAAACAATATATGTAGAAATGCACACTCCCTCTCATGTTTTAAAAAAGGTGCATTGTAGCAAACAATTTGTGATCTCGATCACAAAGTGGTTCCCAACAAGGTTTCATCAATGCAAAATAATGTTTTACCCACGTCTCACTATCAGAGGGCAATGTTTATGTTTTTTGTTTATGATTCTGGCAATTTTTATAGCGCGCAAATACCCAGGGGTGTCTCGGCGCTTAACTGATCAGATGATGGCTGTAGCAGATCTTAATGTGGGAAAAGCCAAGTTTTTAATTTCTTCTTAAAACTAAGGAGAGTGGGGGCATTTTTGATGAGAAGAGGGAGTGAATTCCATAGTCTAGCTGTGGAAATCACAAAGCATCTGTCAGCCCAGTTGGCTTTCCTTGTGCGTTGGACATTGAGAAGATGAGCTGAGGATGAGCGAAGAGTTCTGGGGTTTTCGAGATGACGGAGGGCATCTTTGAGAAACTGCGGGCCTGAGTTGTTGATGGCTTTGTAGGCAATGCACAGTGCCTTAAATTTTGTACGGCTCCTGACAGGAAGCCAATGAAGCTGTCGGATGTAAGGAGTGATGGAGGTGAACTTGGGAATGCCCAATAAGATTCTGGCTGAGGCATTTTGCACTAACTGAAGCCTATTAAGAACTTTTTCCTGTGCATTGAGAAGGAGGGCATTACAATAGTCCGTTCTGGCAAAAACGAGGGTGCTGATCAGAGTTTTACCAGCTGAAGTGGGGAGGTAGGGGAGAAGCTTCTTGATTTTCTTCAGAGTGAAGAAGGAGGTGGAGACTACCGAGTTGACGTGGTGGTGGAAGAGCAGTCTATCATCGAATATGACTCCGAGGTTGCGGACCTTAGTGACAGGTTCTGGTGGAGGTTCCATCTCATTGGGCCACCATAAGGGGGACCAGGCAGGTTCCAATTTCCCAAATGTCATAACCTCTGTCTTTTCAGAGTTCAATTTTAGACAGTTTGAGGACATCCAGGTGCTAATGGCGAGCATTCCCTCTTGAAAGTTTGCTGCAACTGTAAGTCCATCATTATATACAGATAGAACCAGCTGGGTGTCATCGGCATAGGTTGTGAGACTAATGCCGTAGGACTTAATCACCCTCGCTACGTCCGAAACATATATATTAAACAGGGTTGGACTTAGCGAGGAGCCCTGTGGTACACCGCATGGAAGGGAGAACGTGTGGTGTAGAACTACGCCGCCAACAGCTCCTAAGGTCAACACACTTGAGCATAAAGGCAACACCGAAATGTATTTAATCGTATGGCCAAACCAGTTCAAACCAGTCAAAACCAGTTCAAACCAGTTCAAACCAGTCAGAACCAGTTTAAACCAGTAAAACACAGTCAAATACCAGTTTAAACCAGTTCAAACCAGTCAAAACCAGTTTAATCCAGTTCAAACCAGTTCAAACCAGTTTAAACCAGTCAAAACCAGTGTAAACCAGTTCAAACCAGTCAAAACCAGCTTAAACCAGTGTAAACCAGTTCAAACCAGTCAAAAACAGTTTAACCAGTTCAAACCAGTCAAAACCAGCTTAAACCAGTCAAAACCAGTGTAAACCAGTTCAAACCAGTCACAAACAGTGTAAACCAGTTTAAACCAGTCAAAAACAGTTTAACCAGTTCAGTCAAAACCAGTCAAAACCAGTTCAAACCAGTCAAAACCAGTTTAATCCAGTTTAAACCAGTCAAAACAAGTCAAAAACCAGTTTAAACCAGTTCAAACAGTCAAAACCAGTCCAAACCAGTCATAACCAGTCGAAACCAGTCGAAACCAGTCAAAACCAGTCAAAACCAGTCAAAACCAGTCCAAACCAAGCTTTGAACACCATTAAGCAGTTTGTTGGGGTGTTCAGACCTATTGTATTTTATTCACTATCAGAGAGCGTACTATAAATGTCAGCTTCAGGAGTTGTTTTGTCAGTATAGCAGCCCTGGACTGTCTGCGAGCCTACAACAAACAGAACATTTTTAATGGGACTAATGAAGAAAAACGAAGTTGTGGCTTTTTACTCATGTGCGTGCAAGAGAATTCTGGGAACCAAGGTGTGCCTGTTTGTAAGTCTTACCTCACAAACGATCAAGAACGAGAAATACTTGTGGGCTCTAATTCTGCTGCCTAGCACTGCACTGAATGTATGGGCGCACCTTAAAATGAACTTAAAGTGAAATAAATGCAGCACTTGTCACATGCAAAATATATGCCTTGTGTGCACCAAAAAACACCAGGCAAAAGTTTCAAAAGACAGGTCAACAAATAAACACACCCTTCAGCATTAGGCGCTGTACTATACATGTTTAAAAGCTAAACACAATTCTTGAAATCACATTTAGTTAGTGCAATGCCCGGAAGTGTACTGTACTAGTACAGGCTCAAAGACTGTCTGGGTTGTGTGTGCCTGAGGTGGAGTGGAGAACATGCGTTAAAAAACAATAGACGTATAAATGCACGCTCCCTTTCATGTTTTAAAAAAGGTGCATTGTAGCAAACAATTTGTGATCTCGATCACAAAGTGGTTCCCAACACGGTTTCATCAATGCAAAATAATGTTTTACCCACGTCTCACTATCAGAAGGCAATGTAGAACTACGCCGCCAACAGCTCCTAAGGTCAACAAACATGAGCATAAAGGTAACACTGAAATGTATTTAATCCTAGGTCCAAAACAGTCAAAATCCAGTTCAGACCAGTTCAAACCAGTCAAAACCAGTTCAAACCAGTCAAAACTAGTCAAAACCAGTTTAGAATCAATCATTTTTATTGAGTGATACACCTGCAAAATACACAGCTCAACTGCCTACATCCTGCGGCCGGCAGAGCAAATCAAGATAGACCATACACAGCGCATGGGTCTACAGCCCGGAGGGCGACCCCCACAAGAAGCTGATGGAGCACAGGCCAGGCCCGTCAGGCAATTGCTCATATATCACATTTATCTGAAAAGTTCAAAAACAAAACAAAGAAACACCCCCCCAACCCTCCCCACCCTCTCCGCATCAGTCACTACCCTCTACCCGAGGACCCGAGATTCAACAGTCTGAATCAAGGAAGAGTCAAGCCTCCCCAGCGGCCCCTACTGGTTCCAAAGGGATAAGCTAAAGAATCTGCAAATATTTGGGGCACGTAACTTCTTGCAACTCCTTCGACAGAAGCCGCAAGAAAGGGCCCCAGAGCTTCACGTAGTCCGAGCCCCCCCAATCCAGCCTGAGCGATAGACGTTCCATCGCAAGCAGATGCCAGAGTCTCTGGAGCCAGTCTCGCGAGTCTGGCACAGCCGGAGAGCCCCACAGCGCCAACAGGCACTGTACTATACATGTTTAAAAGCTAAACACAATTCTTGAAATCACATTTAGTTAGTGCAATGCGCAGAATTGTACTGTACTAGTACAGTCTCAAAGACTGTCTGGGTTGTGTGTTCCTGAGGTGGACTGGAGAACATGCATTAAAAAATAATATATGTAGAAATGCACGCTCCCTCTCATGTTTTAAAAAAGGTGCATTGTAGCAAACAATTTGTGATCTCGATCACAAAGTGGTTCCCAACAAGGTTTCATCAATGCAAAATAATGTTTTAAACACCGTTAAGCAGTTTGCTGGGGTGTTTGGACCTATTGTATTCTATTCACTATCAGAGAGCGTGCTATAAAGGTCAGCTGCAGGAGTTGTTTCTTCAGTATAGCAACCCTGGACTGTCAGCGAGCCTATAACAAACAGAACATTTTTAATGGGACTAATGAAGAAAAACGAAGTTGTGGCTTTTTACTCATACGTGTGCAAGAGAATTTTAGGAACCAAGGTGTGCCTGTTTGTAAGTCTTGCCTCACATACAATTAAGAACGAGAAATACATGTGGGCTGTAATTCTGCTGCCTAGCCCTGCACTTAATGTACGGGCACACCTTAAAATGAACTTAAAGTGAAATTAATGCAGCAATTTTCACATGCAAAATATATGCCTTGTATGCACCAAAAAACACCAGGCAAAAGTTTCAAAAGACAGGTCAACAAAAAAGTACACCCTTCAGCATTAGGCGCTGTAATATACATGTTTAAAAGTTAAACACAATTCTTGAAATCACATTTAGTTAGTGCAATGCCCGGAAGTGTACTGTAATAGTACAGGCTCAAAGACTGTCTGGGTTGTGTGTGCCTGAGGTGGAGTGGAGAACATTCATTAAAAACCAATATATGTATAAATACACGCTCCCTCTCATGTTTTAAAAAAGGTGCATTGTTACAAACAATTTGTGATCTCGATCACAAAGTGGTTCTCAACAAGGTTTCATCAATGCAAAATAATGTTTTACCCACGTCTCACTATCAGAAGGCAATGTAGAACTAAGCAGGCAACAGCTCCTAAGGTCAACACACATGAGCAAAAGGCAACACCAAAATGTTTTTAATGCTATGTCCAACCAGTCAAAAACCAGTTCAAACCAGTTCATACCAGTCAAAAACTGTTCAAACCAGTTCAAACCAGTCAGAAGCAGTTTGAACCAGTGAAAAACAGTCCAAACCAGGCAAATACCAGTTTAAACCAGTTCAAATCAGTCAAACCCACTTCAAACCAGTTTAAACCAGTCAACACCAGTTCAAACCAGTTCCAACCAGTCGAAACCAGTCAAACACCAGTCCAAAACCATTCAAACCCAGTTCAAACCAGTCAAAACCAGTTTAAACCAGTCAAAACCAGTTCAAACCAGTCAAAACCAGTCAAAACCAGCTTAAACCAATCAGAAAGCAGTCTAAACAGTTCAAACCATTCAAAGCCAGTTAAAAGCAGTCAAAACCATTTGAAACTAGTTTAAACCAGTCACAACGAATTTGAACCAGTCACAAACCAGTTTAAACCAGTCAAAACCAGTTCAAACCAGTCAAAACTATTTCAAACCAGTTCTAACCAGTCGAATGCTGTCAAAACCAGTCCAAACCAGTCCAAACCAAGCTTTGAACACCGTTAAGCAGTTTGTTGGGGTGTTCGGACCTATTGTATTTTATTCACTATCAGAGAGCGAACTATAAAGGTCAGCTGCAGGAGTTGTTTCTTCAGTATAGCAGCACTGGACTGTCAGCGAGCCTATAACAAACAGAACATTTTTAATGGGACTAATGAAGAAAAACGAAGTTGTAGCTTTTTTACTCATGCGCGTGCAAGAGAATTCTGGGAACCAAGGTGTGCCTGCTTTTAAGTCTTGCCTCATAAATGATCAAGAATGAGAAATACTTGTGGGCTGTAATTCTGCTGCCTAGCACTGCACTTAATGTACGGGCGCACCTTAAAATGAACTTAAAGTGAAATAAATGTAGCAATTATCACATGCAACATACATGCTTTCTATGCATCAAAAAACACCAGGCAAAAGTTTAAAAAGACAGGTCAACAAATAAACACACCCTTCAGCATTAGGCACTGTACTATACATGTTTAAAAGCTAAACACAATTCTTGAAATCACATTTAGTTACTGCAATGCGCAGAAGTGTACTGTACTAGTACAGTCTCAAAGACTGTCTGGGCTGTGTGTTCCTGAGGTGGAGTGGAGAACATGCATTAAAAAACAATATATGTAGAAATGCACACTCCCTCTCATGTTTTAAAAAAGGTGCATTGTAGCAAACAATTTGTGATCTCGATCACAAAGTGGTTCCCAACAAGGTTTCATCAATGCAAAATAATGTTTTACCCACGTCTCACTATCAGAAGGCAATGTTTATGTTTTTTGTTTATGATAATGGCCATTTTTATAGCGCGCAAATACCCAGGGGTGTCTCGGCGCTTAACTGATCAGATGATGGCTGTAGCAGATCTTAATGTGGGAAAAGCCAAGTTTTTAATTTCTTCTTAAAACTAAGGAGAGTGGGGGCATTTTTGATGATAAGAAGGAGTGAATTCCATAGTCTAGCTGTGGAAATCACAAAGCATCTGTCACCCCAGTTGGCTTTCCTTGTGCGTTGGACATTGAGCAGATGAGCTGAGGATGAGCGAAGAGTTCTGGGGTTTTCGAGATGACGGAGGGCATCTTTGAGAAACTGCGGGCCTAAGTTGTTGATGGCTTTGTAGGCAATGCACAGTGCCTTAAATTTTGTATGCCTCCTGACAGGAAGCCAATGAAGCTGTCGGATGTAAGGAGTGATGGAGGTGAATTTGGGAATGCCCAATAAGATTCTGGCTGAGGCATTTTGCACTAACTGAAGCCTATTAAGAACTTTTTCCTGTGCATTGAGAAGTAGGGCATTACAATAGTCCGTTCTGGCAAAAACGAGGGTGCTGATCAGAGTTTTACCAGCTGAAGTGGGGAGGTAGGGGAGAAGCTTCTTGATTTTCTTCAGAGTGAAGAAGGAGGTGGAGACTACCGAGTTGACGTGGTGGTGGAAGAGCAGTCTATCATCGAATATGACTCCAAGGTTGCGGACCTTAGTGACAGGTTCTGTTGGAGGTTCCATCTCATTGGGCCACCATAAGGGGGACCAGGCAGGTTCCAATTTCCCGAATGCCATAACCTCTGTCTTTTCAGAGTTCAATTTTAGACAGTTTGAGGACATCCAGGTGCTGATGGCGAGCATTCCCTCTTGAAAGTTTGCTGCAACTGTAAGTCCATCATTATGTACAGATAGAACCAGCTGGGTGTCGTCGGCATAGGTTGTGAGACTAATGCCGTAGGACTTAATCACCCTCGCTAAGTCCGAAACATAGATATTAAACAGGGTCGGACTTAGCGAGGAGCCCTGTGGTACACCGCATGGAAGGGAGAACGTGTGGTGTAGAACTACGCCGCCAACAGCTCCTAAGGTCAACAGACATGAGCATAAAGGCAACACCGAAAACCAGTCAAAACCAGTTCAAACCAGTCAGAACCAGTTTAAACCAGTAAAAAACAGTCAAATTCCAGTTCAAACCAGTTTAAACCAGTCAAAACCAGTGTAAACCAGTTCAAACCAGTTTAAATCAGTCAAAACCAGTGTAAACCAGTTCAAACCAGTCAAAACCAGCTTAAACCAGTCAAAACCAGTGTAAATCAGTTCAAACCAGTCAAAAACAGTTTAACCAGTTCAAACCAGTCAAAACCAGCTTAAACCAGTCAAAACCAGTGTAAACCAGTTCAAACTAGTCAAAAACAGTGTAAACCAGTTCAAACCAGTCAAAAACAGTTTAACCAGTTCTGTCAAAACCAGTCAAAACCAGTTTAATCCAGTTCAAACCAGTCAAAACCAGTCAATACAAGTCAAAAAACAGTTTAAACCAGTTCAAACAGTCAAAACCAGTTCAAACCATTCAACACAGTCAAAACCAGTTCAAACCAGTCATAACCAGTCGAAACCAGTTGAAACCAGTCGAAACCAGTCAAAACCAGACAAAACCAGACAAAACCAGTCCAAACCAAGCTTTGAACACCATTAAGCAGTACTATAAATGTCAGCTGCAGGAGTTGTTTTGTCAGTATAGCAGCCCTGGACTGTCTGCGAGCCTACAACAAACAGAACATTTTTAATGGGACTAATGAAGAAAAACGAAGTTGTGGCTTTTTACTCATGTGCGTGCAAGAGAATTCTGGGAACCAAGGTGTGCCTGTTTGTAAGTCTTACCTCACAAACGATCAAGAACGAGAAATACTTGTGGGCTCTAATTCTGCTGCCTAGCACTGCACTGAATGTATTGGCGCACCTTAAATTGAACTTAAAGTGAAATAAATGCAGCACTTGTCACATGCAAAATATATGCCTTGTGTGCACCAAAAAACACCAGGCAAAAGTTTCAAAAGACAGGTCAACAAATAAACACACCCTTTAGCATTAGGCGCTGTACTATACATGTTTAAAAGCTAAACACAATTCTTGAAATCACATTTAGTTAGTGCAATGCCCGGAAGTGTACTGTACTAGCACAGGCTCAAAGACTGTCTGGGTTGTGTGTGCCTGAGGTGGAGTGGAGAACATGCGTTAAAAAACAATATACGTATAAATGCACGCTCCCTTTCATGTTTTAAAAAAGGTGCATTGTAGCAAACAATTTGTTATCTCGATCACAAAGTGGTTCTCAACAAGGTTTCATCAATGCAAAATAATGTTTTACCCACGTCTCACTATCAGAAGGCAATGTAGAACTACGCTGCCAACAGCTCCTAAGGTCAACAAACATGAGCATAAAGGTAACACTGAAATGTATTTAATCCTAGGTCCAAAACAGTCAAAATCCAGTTCAGACCAGTTCAAACCAGTCAAAACCAGTTCAAACTAGTCAAAACTAGTCAAAACCAGTCAAAACCAGTTTAGAATCAATCATTTTTATTGAGTGATACACCTGTAAAATACACAGCTCAACTGCCTACATCCTGCGGCCGGCAGAGCAAATCAAGATAGACCATACACAGAGCATGGGTCTACAGCCCGGAGGGCGACCCCCACAAGAAGCTGATGGAGCACAGGCCAGGCCCGTCAGGCAATTGCTCATATATCACATTTATCTGAAAAGTTCAAAAACAAAACAAAGAAACACCCCCCCAACCCTCCCCACCCTCTCCGCATCAGTCACTACCCTCTACCCGAGGACCCGAGATTCAACAGTCTGAATCAAAGAAGAGTCAAGCCTCCCCAGCGGCCCCTACTGGTTCCAAAGGGATAAGCTGAAGAATCTGCAAATATTTGGGGCACGTAACTTCTTGCAACTCCTTCGACAGAAGCCGCAAGAAAGGGCCCAGAGCTTCACGTAGTCCGAGCCCCCCCAATCCAGCAGGAGCGATAGACGTTCCATCGCAAGCAGATGCCAGAGTCTCTGGAGCCAGACTCGCGAGTCTGGCACAGCCGGAGAGCCCCACTGCGCCAACAGAACCTGCCGCGCCGCGAGCAACGCCAATGCAAGCTGCCTACCCCTCAGTGTGCGCAGGGGAACGGACTTGGAATGAGGGAGGCCCAACAGTGTGTGCACAGGGTCCCGCGGCAGCCTGATCTGAAACGCCTCATCAAGATCGTCCAAGACCTCCGCCCAATACCGCACCAGCTCAGGGCATCACCACAACAAGTGTACGAAAGTGCCAGGGAGTCCACACCCCCGCCAGCAGAGACCAGATTTAGTAGGGTCCCAAGACTGAATGCGCGCTGGGGTATAATACCAGTATGCCACCACCTTATAGGCAGATTCTGCCCCCGCTGTATCTGACGCTGTGTGGTGAGCGCGGTAGAAAACATGCTCCCATTTCTTGCTTGTTAATGGACACCCAAACTCAGTCTCCCAACGCACCTGCGCCCTTGATCGCTGCTGTCTAGGACGCGCCATTATCATTGCATTATTTCCGAAATGAGCTTCCAATCATCTTTCTTATAAACCAACCAGCGCTCAAAAGCGGTCAGGGGCCGGGACATCAAAGCGAAGTTGGAGGGGAGGGTCACCCAATGTGCCAGCTGCGTGTAGTGGTAGACGTCGGTGCTCGGCAAGTCAAAATAGTCTTTGCGCAGTTGGGCGAAAGGGATCACTCCATCCGGTTCCAAAAGGGAGCCCACCCTCTTACACCCCTCCTCTCGCCAGCGCTGGAAAACAGGGGACGCACATCTCGGCGGAAAGTCAGGGTTGTCCACGATAGGGGTGAAAGGGGAGGGGAACGTGGTCCACCCCTAAGAGCTCACTAACTGATCCCACGCTTTAAGAGTCGGGGAGGTCACCAGGGATGAATAGAGGCCCCACGCCCTATGCTTCCGCGGAAGCCAAAGCTCATGCCAAATATTCCAACCAGCGACCGTCTGATCCATGAAAAGCCAATGCTTGCTGGACGTAGGCCGGTTCCACTCCATGATATATCGGAGACAAGAGGCCTGATAATACGCCCTTATGAGCGCAAAACCCAGCCCTCCAGCGGCTTTCGGCAACGTAACAATCGGCAAGGCGAGTCTCGGCCTCCTATTATGCCACAAGAACTTATTAAGCAGGTCCTGTAACTTGCGGAGTGTACCTGGTGGCGGCTGCGCCGGAAGCATCTGGAACAAATAAAGGACCCTTGGCAGCACAGTCATCTTTACCGCCGCCAGCCGCCCATACCAGGCCAGGCCAAGGCGAGACCAATCAGATAGCGACTTAGCGGTTTGCTCCACCAACAGCTTGTAATTAAGGTGGGCAGTCTGAGCAACGGAAGGGGTCAAGCGGATACCCAGGTAGGAAATGTCAGAGTGCACCCACTGGAAGGCAAAGTCCCGCTGTAAATCATCGATCTCATCTTCAGGGATAAAAAGATTAAGCACCAGCAATTTGGAAAAGTTGACTTTAAATCCTGCCACCAAGCCAAAAGCATGAAGCTCTCGCATCAGATACCGCAGGGTGGTACGCGTGAGGGAGAGGATAACATCGTCCGCGTAAAGACTAATTTTATGAACGTCGGCACCGAACTTTAATAACCTCAATATCTGGATTTGAGCGTATGCGCTGAGCAAAGGGCTCCATATAGAGCGCAAATAATAGCGGCGACAGGGGGCATCCCTGCCTCGTCCCTCTAGAGATGGGGAAGAGGGAATACCGGCACCCGTTCACCCTCAACGATGCCCTAGGAGCGAAATAGAGACAATGCACCCAGCGAAGAAAGTGCTCTCCGAAACCAAAAGCGCGCAGAACAGCAAACATGTAGTCCCAGTCCACCTGATCAAAGGCCTTCTCGGCGTCTATGGAAAGGAGATAAGCTTGGATCCGAGATCGGTGAACCAGGTCAATAAGATGAAGGATACGCTTGGTGTTGTCTCCACCCTGCCGCGTGGGAAAAAAACCGGATTGATTCGGATCTATGAGGCCATCAGCGGGCTGAGACGCGCCACCAGAATACTCGCAAACAATTTAGCGTCAATATTTAGGAGGGAGATTGGCCTATACGAGCCACAATCCCTTGAATCTTTTCCAGATTTAAGAATGATCGTAATCGCGGCTTTCGTCATAGTGGGAGTCACCTCTCCCGTCTCCAGAAAAGAGTTAAAAAGACGCGTTAAAAGCGGAGCTAGCTCAGCACAGAAGGTCTTAAAAAACAAAGCGGTGAAACCGTCTGGGCCGGGCGATTTGGCAACCTTAAGACGGGCTATCGCCGATATGACTTCTTCAATCCGGATGTCGGACTCCAACGAGTCCGCCGAGGAGGCAAACAGCAGCTCAATACGGCAGGAGGCAAGGTAAGCCTCTCGTTCCACAGACCCAGTTTCCTCCCTAGTATACAAGCACTGATAAAAATGATGAAAAGAGTCGACAATAAGGGTGTCTGTGGTGTGCTCCACCGCCTGGGAATCCCGAATGGAGTGAATCGCAGTTCGCTGCGAGGACGCCCGTAGCCTATGGGCCAGCAAACGCCCCCCCCTTATCCCCGCTAAGGTAGAACTTATGTCGCAGCCACAAAAGCACATACTCGGCCCTGCCGAGTTCCAGATGTTTCAGCATGCGCCGTTTCATTTCAAACTCTGTCCACACCCTATGCGCTCCGGTGCGCTTATGGATGGCCTCCAGGGCTCCCACCTCTCCCTCCAACTTCACCGTCTTATCCCTATGCAGATGCGCAAACACGGCTGCCAGCACTATGAACTCACCCCGGACCACCAGCTTGAGGGCCTCCCAAACCGCCGCTAAAGGCGTATTCCCTTGGTCATTAACAGCCAGGTAAGCCACAATCGTGTCCCGTATGCGAGTAACCACAGATTCCGAGCTTAGCAGAGATTCGCGCAGGTGCCATCCGGAAGAAGGGGGGCGTGCCGCTGGAGAGCTAAGCTGCACCGAGATGAGGGCATGGTCGGACAGAGAACGGGGAGTGATAACCGCGTCCGCCAGGCAGGGCAAAAGGGAGTTGGAGGCGAAGAAATGGTCAAGGCGGGCTCAAGTTTTATGCGCTGCCGAGTAGAAAGTATAATCACGCTCAGTAAGATGCTGTACGAGCCAAACATCATGCAGACCGCCATCACTCAACCATTGTCTCCCCCCTGCGAGAGAGCACCAGTCTGATGTGTCCGCTGCTCCGACCTATCCATGCACGCATCAATTACCACATTTAGGTCCCCTCCGACTAAGAACATGGTATCTGGTGAAGCCAATACCTCGGAAAAGGCCGTCTTTATAAAGGGTTCCTGATGGTCATTCGGGGTGTACAGCGATCCTACAGTGAAGCACATGTCCCCCATTGCACGCAAAGCACCAGGTGTCTCCCCTTAATCTCAGCAACCTGGAAAAGAATCTTACAGTGAGCACGCACACTGAAAAGAACTGCTACCCCATGTTTTTTAGCCGCGCCAGAAGACCACATCTGCAAGGGGAAGCGCCGATCCCTCATCCGCTTGGTGTCTTTAGAGACAAGATGAGTCTCCTGCAACAAACACACATCGCCCCCCGCTCCCTCCAGGAGGGACAGGATAGCGAAGCGCTTAACCAGGATATTTAAGCCCCTAACATTCAGACTCACCACTTTGAGACTCCTACCCATGGAGGTCAAGGGGGAAACAGCCAGGGTTCGAGCACAAGACCCCAAAGCAAAGAGGCGAGCCTACAGGCAGTAACTCTGAGACAGACATTTCCCAAACCCCAGAGAGGACTGATGCGGAGCCCCAACGCATTCCCAAAAACAACCCTTTCCCCCCACCCCCACCCACACCCCCAAACCCAGAAAAGAACACCCCGAAAATAGAAAAATCACTCCCAAACATAGGGCCCCAAGGCTCGGAGAGAAGACAACAGTCTGTCACACGAAACAAACAATATGGGGAATGTGGCACTGGAAGAAATGACACCTCGGCACTAAGGACACCATCCATCCAACCCCCAAAGGGCAGTTGATGACAATAACCCCCAACCAGAGACCTCCCCTCTCTGGCGCCGCAATAAAATGTCCCCTGATGCCCACTGTAGAAGGTTCATGGAGCGCCATTGCTGTCTGTCACCTGTGCCACTGACGTAACCGCCGCCTCTCGTTCCAGAAGGCTAGTGGACACATCAGGCCCGAGAACCGGTGGGAATGCCCGACTCGCTGCCAGCCATCTGAGCGTCAACGCCATCTCGAGGGAGCCCCCGCCATCGCAGCCGGGGAGGGGGGCCGCTCCAACCCCAAAGCCTCATAAGCTGCGGCCAAAGAGTGGAGCTGAAGGCGTTTACCCTGCTGTTTAAAGATAAGGCGGAATGGGTGACCCCACGAATAGGAGATGCCATTCTCCCGAAGGTGAGTAGTAATGGGCTTAAACTCCCTGTGTTTCACCAGGATAGAAGCAGCTAAGTCTTGAAAGAGGGCCGGCTGGTGGCCCCGAAACTGCACCGGTCTAAGATCACGGGCTTTGCGCAGAATTTGCTCCTTAAGCTGGAAATCGTGCACGCACACCAATATGTCTGGTGGTGGAGCTTTCGGACCCCTCGGCAAGCCAACACGGTGCACACGATCCATCTGGATTTCCCGCTCCTCTCCCTCCCTAAGAATCTGATGGAAAAGCTGAAGAACGTAGTTCCGAAGATCGTCCCCCTCCCCTTTCCATGGCACCGCACGAATTCTAATGTTATTCTGTCGGGACCGGTTTTCCAGGTCCTCGACGTGGGCTTGCAAGTCAAGATCCTGCTCCCTGAGACGGAGGACATCCTGCTGGAGCTGATGCATATCATCTTCACGTCCCAAATCATGCTATTCTACAGTGGCGACGCGGTCCCCAAGGGCGTCCACGTCGCGCCGCACTTCGCGTAGGTCCGAAGAGAGCTGGGAGCGGAGCTCCAGAATGTCCTCTTTGATGGCGGAGAATAAGTCGAGCATAAACGCCTTAGTGGCAGGCTGGTCGCTATCCTCCGGCGGCTGCGAAAGGGGAACCAACTGGGACGAGGACTGCCCCGCGGGCTTCTGCAGGACATCCCGCTGAGTCTTATCCTGTCTCGCTTTGGAGGAGGACACGGCAGCAAAGCAGGCCCTCCACCCAGCAACCAAAACAGTAGGGCCCATGAGATCGTAGAATCAGGGTGGCGCACCAACACCACCAGCCCCCTCGCCGACCGCCGATGTATGGTCCGAGTGCCTCCTCCACCCAAACAGCCAGTACCCATCAACCGCAGGGCAGTGTGCAGCACCCCAGCAGTTGTAGTGGAGGGCCCCCACCCTCAACACTAAGAGGGCCTCACCACGGGCCCCCCACAGAAGAGCACCAGTAAGAAAGCACCGCCTGCCGATCTGCGAGCCGAAAAGCGGGCCCAGGAGCCAACACCACCGGCCTCCTGAGCCTACAGCCAGCCAGCGGCCCCACCGATACTCAAGCAGAGGTAGGGGCAACCACCCAGTCACAGCTCACCTCCGCGCGGCGGCACACACAGTCGAGGGGAAGCGCGGAGTGTCACCTCCAGCAGCAGGCCACAGGGTCCCCCAGTCAGGTGCACACACGCCCCAGCAGAGCCGATCCTGCCGTCCGCCGAAGTGCGGAACGAGCCATACACCACCGTGACAAACACTCACCGGGAACTTTCTGGGTGCAGCAGTCGAAGAGGGCGTGGAGCCCCGCCGCGGTAGCACAAGTCTGTGTGCAGTACAGGTAGGCCCTCCAGCAGTTCAGCTTGTAATCCGCCAACCAGTCACCATTCACCGCCGAAAATAAGAAGAAGCAATATCGCCAAAGGCAAGAAGCATGGGGTGGAAAGCCCGTAGTCCAGTGGGGTAGAATACCAGTAAAGGGCAGTTCCTCCCCAAAGCACACGTGCAGCGCCAACTGCACACCAGCAGCACGGACCCTGAGTGCAGCACAGTCCTCAAGACGCACATGGCAGCAAAAGTCAAAGTCTGATCGGCGGAGTTGACCCCAAAGATCCGCTGCTGTGCAGGCAGCCCACCTCTGCCGTGATCAGGAAGTCCACTGGGTGCATCCCAAGCAATGCCGCCACCGTCCGCAGAGCACTCCAGCGTGCCTCCTCCGTCCCCGGCACAGCGACTACACCGTCAGAGACCAGCGGGGCCGCCGGGACGCAGCAAGGCCGGGTCCGGAGGGCCCCGCCAGTGCCACAAGTCAGCGCCTCACCTCAAAGAAGCAGACCCCGGAGGGCCCCAGGGTCTGCAGGCCGCGCCCCCTTCAGTCACAGGCTCACAGCGGTGGAAGGCACCGCACTAGTCTCTCCGGCCCGCAAATCGCGGTCAACTGCAACTCGGGAGTAGGCCGCACCACTTCTCCGCCGGCGCTCTATCCCACTGAAACCATTTCAAACCAGTTTAAAACAGTCACAACCGGTTCAAACCAGTCAAAAATCAGTTTAAACCAGTCAAAACCAGTTCAAACCAGTCAAAACTACTTCAAACCAGTTCTAACCAGTCGAAACCAGTCAAAACCTGTTCAAACCAGTCAAAAGCAGTTCAAACCAGTCCCAACCAGTTCAGACCAGTTCAAACCAGTCAAAACCAGTTTAAACCAGTCAAAACCAGCTTAAACCAGTCAAAAACCAGTCTAAACCAGTTTAAAGCAGTCAAAACCATTTCAAACCAGTTTAAACAGTCATAACCAGTTCAAACCAGTCACAAACCAGTTTAAACCAGTCACAACTACTTCAAACCAGTTCTAACCAGTCGAAACCAGTCAAAACCTGTTCAAACCAGTCCAAACCAGTCCAAACCAGTCCAAACCATTCCAAACCAAGCTTTGAACACCATTAAGCAGTTTGTTGGGGTGTTTGGACCTATTGTATTTTATTCACTATCAGAGAGCGTACTATAAAGGTCAGCTGCAGGAGTTGTTTCTTCAGTATAGCAGCCCTGGACTGTCAGCGAGCCTATAACAAACAGAAACATTTTCATGGGACTAATGAAGAAAAACGAAGTTGTCTCTTTTCACTCATACGCGTGCAAGGGAATTCTAGGAACCAAGGTGTGCCTGTTTGTAAGTCTTGCCTCACATACGATTAAGAACGAGAAATACATGTGGGCTGTAATTCTGCTGCCTAGCACTGCACTTAATGTACGGGCACACCTTAAAATGAACTTAAAGTGAAATAAATGCAGCAATTTTCACATGCAAAATATATGCCTTGTCTGCACCAAAAAACACCAGGCAAAAGTTTCAAAAGACAGGTCAACCAAAAAGCACACCCTTCAGCATTAGGCGCTGTACTGTACATGTTTAAAAGCTAAACACAATTCTTGAAATCACATTTAGTTAGTGCAATGCCCGGAAGTGTACTGTAATAGTACAGGCTCAAAGACTGTCTGGGTTGTGTGTGCCTGAGGTGGAGTGGAGAACATGCATTAAAAACCAATATATCTATAAATGCACGCTCCCTCTCATGTTTTAAAAAAGGTGCATTGTAGCAAACAATTTGTGATCTCGATCACAAAGTGGTTCTCAACAAGGTTTCATCAATGCAAAATACTGTTTTACCCACGCCTCACTATCAGAATGCAATGTAGAACTACGCCGCCAACAGCTCCTAAGGTCAACACACATGAGCATAAAGGCAACACCGAAATGTATTTAATCGTATGTCCAAACCAGTTCAAACCAGTCAGAACCAGTTTAAACCAGTAAAAACCAGTTCAAACCAGTCAAATACCAGTTTAAACCAGTTCAAACCAGTTCAAACCAGTCAAACCCAGTTTAAACCAGTCAAAATCAGTTCAAACCAGTTCAAACCAGTTTAAACCAGTCAAAATCAGTTCAAACCAGTTCAAACTAGTCAAAACCAGTTTAAACCAATCAAAACCAGTGTAAACTAGTTCAAACCAGTCACAACCAGTTTAAACCAGTTTAAACCAGTCAAACACAGTAAACCAGTTCAAACTAGTCAAAACCAGTCAAAACCAGTCAAAACCAGTTCAAACCAGTCAAAACCAGTTTATTCCAGTTTAAACCAGTCAAAACCAGATCAAACCGTTCAACACAGTCAAAACCAGTTCAAACCAGTCATAACCAGTCGAAACCAGTCGAAACCAGTCAAAACCAGTCAAAACCAGTCAAAACCAGTCAAAACCAAGCTTTGAACACCGTTAAGCAGTTTGTTGGGGTGTTTGGACCTATTGTATTTTATTCACTATCAGGGAGCGTACTATAAATGTCAGCTGCAGGAGTTGTTTCTTCAGTATAGCAGCCCTGGACTGTCAGCGAGCCTATAACAAACAGAAATTGTTTTCATGGGACTAATGATGAAAAACGAAGTTGTCTCTTTTTACTCATACGCGTGCAAGAGAATTCTAGGAACCAAGGTGTGCCTGTTTGTAAGTCTTGCCTCACATAGGATCAAGAACGAGAAATACATGTGGGCTGTAATTCTGCTGCCTAGCACTGCACTTAATGTACGGGCACACCTTAAAATGAACTTAAAGTGAAATAAATGCAGCAATTTTCACATGCAAAATATATGCCTTGTATGCACCAAAAAACACCAGGCAAAAGTTTCAAAAGACAGGTCAACAAAAAAGCACACCCTTCAGCATTAGGCGCTGTACTATACATGTTTAAAAGCTAAACACAATTCTTGAAATCACATTTAGTTAGTGCAATGCCCGGAAGTGTACTGTAATAGTACAGGCTCAAAGACTGTCTGGGTTGTGTGTGCCTGAGGTGGAGTGTAGAACATTCATTAAAAACCAATATATGTATAAATGCACGCTCCCTCTCATGTTTTAAAAAAGGTGCATTGTAGCAAACAATTTGTGATCTCGATCACAAAATGGTTCCCAACAAGGTTTCATCAATGCAAAATAATGTTTTACCCATGTCTCACTATCAGAAGGCAATGTAGAACTAAGCCGCCAACAGCTCCTAAGGTCAACACACATGAGCATAAAGGCAACACCAAAATGTATTTAATGCTACGTCCAAACCAGTCAAAAAACAGTTCAAACCAGTTCAAACCAGTTCATACCAGTCAAAACCTGTTCAAACCAGTTCAAACCAGTCAGAACCAGTTTAAACCAGTGAAAACCAGTTCAAAACAGTCAAATACCAGTTTAAACCAGTTCACATAAGTCAAAACCACTTCTAACCAGTTTAAACCAGTCAACACCAGTTCAAACCAGTCAAAACCAGTCAAACACCAGTCCAAACCCAGTCAAAAACCAGTCCAAAACCAGTAAAAACCATTCAAAACCAGTTCAAACCAGTCAAAACCAGTTTAAACCAGTCAAATGCAGTTCAAACCAGTCCAAACCAGTTCAAACAGGTCAAAACCAGTTTAAACCAGTCAAAACCATCTCAAACCAGTCAAAAACCAGTCTAAACCAGTTCAAACCATTCAAAACTAGTTCAAAGCAGTCAAAACAATTTCAAACCAGTTTAAAACAATTACAACCTGTTCAGTCAAAACCCAGTTTAAACCAGTCAAAACCACTTCAAACCAGTCAAAACTACTTCAGACCAGTTCTAACCAGTCGAAACCAGTTAAACCTGTTCAAACCAGTCCAAACCAGTCCAAACCAGTTCAATCCAGTTCAAACCAGTTTAAATCAGTCAACACCAGCTTAAACCAGTCAAAAACCAGTCTAAACCAGTTCAAACCAGTCAAAAACCAGTTTAAACCAGTCAAAACCAGTTCAAACCAGTCAAAACTACTTCAAACCAGTTCTAACCAGTCAAAACCAGTCAAATCCTGTTAAAACCAGTCAAAAATAGTCAAAACCAGTCCAAACCAAGCTTTGAACACCGTTAAGCAGTTTGTTGGGGTGTTTGGACCTATTGTATTTTATTCACTATCAGAGAGCCTGCTATAAAGGTCAGCTGCAGGAGTTGTTTCTTCAGTATAGCAGCACTGGACTGTCAGCGAACCTGTAACAAACAGTACATTTTTAATGGGACTAATGAAGAAAAACGAAGTTGTGGCTTTTTTACTCATGCGCGTGCAAGAGAATTCTGGGAACCAAGGTGTGCCTGCTTTTAAGTCTTGCCTCATAAATGATCAAGAATGAGAAATACTTGTGGGGTGTAATTCTGCTGCCTAGCACTGCACTTAATGTACGGGCGCACCTTAAAATTCCCAACAAGGTTTCATCAATGCAAAATAATGTTTTACGCACGTCTCACTATCAGAAGGCAATGTAGAACTACGCCGCCAACAGCTCCTAAGGTCAACACACATGAGCATAAAGGCAACACCGAAATGTATTTAATCGTATGTCCAAACCAGTTCAAACCAGTCAAACCCAGTTTAAACCAGTCAACAGCAGTTCAAACCAGTCAAAAGCAGTTCAAACCAGTCAAAACCAGTTTAAACCAGTTCAAGCCAGTCAAAACCAGTTTAAACCAGTCAAAACCAGTGTAAACCAGTTCAAACCAGTTCAAACCAGTTTAAACCAGTTTAAAGCAGTCAAAAACAGTTTAAGCAGTCCAGTCAAAACCAGTCAAAACCAGTCAAAACCAGTTTAAACCAGTTCAAACCAGTCAAAACCAGTTTAAACCAGTCAAAACCAGTGTAAACCAGTTCAAACCAGTTCAAACCAGTTTAAACCAGTTTAAACCAGTTCAAACTAGTCAAAACCAGTTTAAACCAATCAAAACCAGTGTAAACTAGTTCAAACCAGTCACAACCAGTTTAAACCAGTTTAAACCAGTCAAACACAGTAAACCAGTTCAAACTAGTCAAAACCAGTCAAAACCAGTCAAAACCAGTTCAAACCAGTCAAAACCAGTTTATTCCAGTTTAAACCAGTCAAAACCAGATCAAACCGTTCAACACAGTCAAAACCAGTTCAAACCAGTCATAACCAGTCAAAACCAGTCAAAACCAGTCAAAACCAGTCAAAACCAAGCTTTGAACACCGTTAAGCAGTTTGTTGGGGTGTTTGGACCTATTGTATTTTATTCACTATCAGGGAGCGTACTATAAATGTCAGCTGCAGGAGTTGTTTCTTCAGTATAGCAGCCCTGGACTGTCAGCGAGCCTATAACAAACAGAAATTGTTTTCATGGGACTAATGATGAAAAACGAAGTTGTCTCTTTTTACTCATACGCGTGCAAGAGAATTCTAGGAACCAAGGTGTGCCTGTTTGTAAGTCTTGCCTCACATAGGATCAAGAACGAGAAATACATGTGGGCTGTAATTCTGCTGCCTAGCACTGCACTTAATGTACGGGCACACCTTAAAATGAACTTAAAGTGAAATAAATGCAGCAATTTTCACATGCAAAATATATGCCTTGTATGCACCAAAAAACACCAGGCAAAAGTTTCAAAAGACAGGTCAACAAAAAAGCACACCCTTCAGCATTAGGCGCTGTACTATACATGTTTAAAAGCTAAACACAATTCTTGAAATCACATTTAGTTAGTGCAATGCCCGGAAGTGTACTGTAATAGTACAGGCTCAAAGACTGTCTGGGTTGTGTGTGCCTGAGGTGGAGTGTAGAACATTCATTAAAAACCAATATATGTATAAATGCACGCTCCCTCTCATGTTTTAAAAAAGGTGCATTGTAGCAAACAATTTGTGATCTCGATCACAAAATGGTTCCCAACAAGGTTTCATCAATGCAAAATAATGTTTTACCCATGTCTCACTATCAGAAGGCAATGTAGAACTAAGCCGCCAACAGCTCCTAAGGTCAACACTCATGAGCATAAAGGCAACACCGAAATGTATTTAATGCTACGTCCAAACCAGTCAAAAAACAGTTCAAACCAGTTCAAACCAGTTCATACCAGTCAAAACCTGTTCAAACCAGTTCAAACCAGTCAGAACCAGTTTAAACCAGTGAAAACCAGTTCAAAACAGTCAAATACCAGTTTAAACCAGTTCACATAAGTCAAAACCACTTCTAACCAGTTTAAACCAGTCAACACCAGTTCAAACCAGTCAAAACCAGTCAAACACCAGTCCAAAACCAGTCAAAAACCAGTCCAAAACCAGTAAAAACCATTCAAAACCAGTTCAAACCAGTCAAAACCAGTTTAAACCAGTCAAATGCAGTTCAAACCAGTCCAAACCAGTTCAAACAGGTCAAAACCAGTATAAACCAGTCAAAACCATCTCAAACCAGTCAAAAACCAGTCTAAACCAGTTCAAACCATTCAAAACTAGTTCAAAGCAGTCAAAACAATTTCAAACCAGTTTAAAACAATTACAACCTGTTCAGTCAAAACCCAGTTTAAACCAGTCAAAACCACTTCAAACCAGTCAAAACTACTTCAGACCAGTTCTAACCAGTCGAAACCAGTTAAACCTGTTCAAACCAGTCCAAACCAATCCAAACCAGTTCAATCCAGTTCAAACCAGTTTAAATCAGTCAACGCCAGCTTAAACCAGTCAAAAACCAGTCTAAACCAGTTCAAACCAGTCAAAAACCAGTTTAAACCAGTCAAAACCAGTTCAAACCAGTCAAAACTACTTCAAACCAGTTCTAACCAGTCAAAACCAGTCAAATCCTGTTAAAACCAGTCAAAAATAGTCAAAACCAGTCCAAACCAAGCTTTGAACACCGTTAAGCAGTTTGTTGGGGTGTTTGGACCTATTGTATTTTATTCACTATCAGAGAGCCTGCTATAAAGGTCAGCTGCAGGAGTTGTTTCTTCAGTATAGCAGCACTGGACTGTCAGCGAACCTATAACAAACAGTACATTTTTAATGGGTCTAATGAAGAAAAACGAAGTTGTGGCTTTTTTACTCATGCGCGTGCAAGAGAATTCTGGGAACCAAGGTGTGCCTGCTTTTAAGTCTTGCCTCATAAATGATCAAGAATGAGAAATACTTGTGGGCTGTAATTCTGCTGCCTAGCACTGCACTTAATGTACGGGTGCACCTTAAAATTCCCAACAAGGTTTCATCAATGCAAAATAATGTTTTACGCACGTCTCACTATCAGAAGGCAATGTAGAACTACGCCGCCAACAGCTCCTAAAGTCAACACACATGAGCATAAAGGCAACACCGAAATGTATTTAATCGTATGTCCAAACCAGTTCAAACCAGTCAAACCCAGTTTAAACCAGTCAAAAGCAGTTCAAACCAGTTCAAACCAGTCAAAAGCAGTTCAAACCAGTCAAAACCAGTTTAAACCAGTTCAAACCAGTCAAAACCAGTTTAAACCAGTCAAAACCAGTGTAAACCAGTTCAAACCAGTTCAAACCAGTTTAAACCAGTTTAAAGCAGTCAAAAACAGTTTAAGCAGTCCAGTCAAAACCAGTCAAAACCAGTCAAAACCAGTTTAAACCAGTCAAAACCAGTGTAAACCAGTTCAAACCAGTTCAAACCAGTTTAAACCAGTTTAAAGCAGTCAAAAACAGTTTAAGCAGTCCAGTCAAAACCAGTCAAAACCAGTCAAAACCAGTCAAAACCAGTTCAAACAGTCAAAACCAGTTTAATCCAGTTCAAACCAGTTTAAACCAGTCAAAATCAGTGTAAACCAGTTCAAACCAGTCACAACCAGTTTAAACCAGTTTAAACCAGTCAAACACAGTAAACCAGTTCAAACTAGTCAAAACCAGTCAAAACCAGTTCAAACCAGTCAAAACCAGTTTAATCCAGTTTAAACCAGTCAAAACCAGTTCAAACCGTTCACCACAGTCAAAACCAGTTCAAACCAGTCATAACCAGTCGAAACCGGTCGAAACCAGTCAAAACCAGTCAAAACCAGTCAAAACCAGTCAAAACCAGTCCAAACCAAGCTTTGAACACCATTAAGCAGTTTGTTGGGGTGTTTGGACCTATTGTATTTTATTCACTATCAGAGAATGTACTATAAAGGTCAGCTGCAGGAGTTGTTTCTTCAGTATAGCAGCCCTGGACTGTCAGCGAGCCTATAACAAACAGAAATGGTTTTCATGGGACTAATGATGAAAAACGAAGTTGTCTCTTTTTACTCATACGCGTGCAAGAGAATTCTAGGAACCAAGGTGTGCCTGTTTGTAAGTCTTGCCTCACATGCGATCAAGAACGAGTAATACATGTGGGCTGTAATTCTGCTGCCTAGCACTGCACTTAATGTAGGGGCACACCTTAAAATGAACTTAAAGTGAAATAAATGCAGCAATTTTCACATGCAAAATATATGCCTTGTATGCACCAAAACACACCAGGCAAAAGTTTCAAAAGACAGGTCAACAAAAAAGCACACCCTTCAGCATTAGGCGCTGTACTATAGATGTTTACAAGCTAAACACAATTCTTGAAATCACATTTAGTTAGTGCAATGCCCGGAAGTGTACTGTAATAGTACAGGCTCAAAGACTGTCTGGGTTGTGTGCCTGAGGTGGAGTGGAAAACATGCATTAAAAACCAATATATGTATAAATGCACGCTCCCTCTCGTGTTTTCAAAAAGGTGCATTGTAGCAAACAGTTTGTGATCTCGATCACAAAGTGGATCCCAACAAGGTTTCATCAATGCAAAATAATGTTTTACCCACGCCTCACTATCAGAATGCAATGTAGAACTACGCCGCCAACAGCTCCTAAGGTCAACACACATGAGCATGAAGGCAACACCAAAATGTATTTAATCATATGTCCAAACCAGTTCAAACAAGTCAGAACCAGTTTACACCAGTAAAAACCAGTTCAAACCAGTCAAATACCAGTTTAAACCAGTTTAAACCAGTCACAACCAGTTCAAACCAGTCAAAAACCAGTATAAACAAGTCAAAACCAGTTAAAACTAGTTTAAACCAGTTCAAACCAGTTCAAACCAGTCCAAACCAGTCCAAACCAGTCAAAACCAGTTTAAACCAGTTCAAACTAGTCAAAACCAGTTTAAACCAATCAAAACCAGTGTAAACTAGTTCAAACCAGTCACAACCAGTTTAAACCAGTTTAAACCAGTCAAACACAGTAAACCAGTTCAAACTAGTCAAAACCAGTCAAAACCAGTCAAAACCAGTTCAAACCAGTCAAAACCAGTTTATTCCAGTTTAAACCAGTCAAAACCAGATCAAACCGTTCAACACAGTCAAAACCAGTTCAAACCAGTCATAACCAGTCGAAACCAGTCGAAACCAGTCGAAACCAGTCAAAACCAGTCAAAACCAGTCAAAACCAGTCAAAACCAAGCTTTGAACACCGTTAAGCAGTTTGTTGGGGTGTTTGGACCTATTGTATTTTATTCACTATCAGGGAGCGTACTATAAATGTCAGCTGCAGGAGTTGTTTCTTCAGTATAGCAGCCCTGGACTGTCAGCGAGCCTATAACAAACAGAAATTGTTTTCATGGGACTAATGATGAAAAACGAAGTTGTCTCTTTTTACTCATACGCGTGCAAGAGAATTCTAGGAACCAAGGTGTGCCTGTTTGTAAGTCTTGCCTCACATAGGATCAAGAACGAGAAATACATGTGGGCTGTAATTCTGCTGCCTAGCACTGCACTTAATGTACGGGCACACCTTAAAATGAACTTAAAGTGAAATAAATGCAGCAATTTTCACATGCAAAATATATGCCTTGTATGCACCAAAAAACACCAGGCAAAAGTTTCAAAAGACAGGTCAACAAAAAAGCACACCCTTCAGCATTAGGCGCTGTACTATACATGTTTAAAAGCTAAACACAATTCTTGAAATCACATTTAGTTAGTGCAATGCCCGGAAGTGTACTGTAATAGTACAGGCTCAAAGACTGTCTGGGTTGTGTGTGCCTGAGGTGGAGTGTAGAACATTCATTAAAAACCAATATATGTATAAATGCACGCTCCCTCTCATGTTTTAAAAAAGGTGCATTGTAGCAAACAATTTGTGATCTCGATCACAAAATGGTTCCCAACAAGGTTTCATCAATGCAAAATAATGTTTTACCCATGTCTCACTATCAGAAGGCAATGTAGAACTAAGCCGCCAACAGCTCCTAAGGTCAACACACATGAGCATAAAGGCAACACCGAAATGTATTTAATGCTACGTCCAAACCAGTCAAAAAACAGTTCAAACCAGTTCAAACCAGTTCATACCAGTCAAAACCTGTTCAAACCAGTTCAAACCAGTCAGAACCAGTTTAAACCAGTGAAAACCAGTTCAAAACAGTCAAATACCAGTTTAAACCAGTTCACATAAGTCAAAACCACTTCTAACCAGTTTAAACCAGTCAACACCAGTTCAAACCAGTCAAAACCAGTCAAACACCAGTCCAAACCCAGTCAAAAACCAGTCCAAAACCAGTAAAAACCATTCAAAACCAGTTCAAACCAGTCAAAACCAGTTTAAACCAGTCAAATGCAGTTCAAACCAGTCCAAACCAGTTCAAACAGGTCAAAACCAGTTTAAACCAGTCAAAACCATCTCAAACCAGTCAAAAACCAGTCTAAACCAGTTCAAACCATTCAAAACTAGTTCAAAGCAGTCAAAACAATTTCAAACCAGTTTAAAACAATTACAACCTGTTCAGTCAAAACCCAGTTTAAACCAGTCAAAACCACTTCAAACCAGTCAAAACTACTTCAGACCAGTTCTAACCAGTCGAAACCAGTTAAACCTGTTCAAACCAGTCCAAACCAGTCCAAACCAGTTCAATCCAGTTCAAACCAGTTTAAATCAGTCAACACCAGCTTAAACCAGTCAAAAACCAGTCTAAACCAGTTCAAACCAGTCAAAAACCAGTTTAAACCAGTCAAAACCAGTTCAAACCAGTCAAAACTACTTCAAACCAGTTCTAACCAGTCAAAACCAGTCAAATCCTGTTAAAACCAGTCAAAAATAGTCAAAACCAGTCCAAACCAAGCTTTGAACACCGTTAAGCAGTTTGTTGGGGTGTTTGGACCTATTGTATTTTATTCACTATCAGAGAGCCTGCTATAAAGGTCAGCTGCAGGAGTTGTTTCTTCAGTATAGCAGCACTGGACTGTCAGCGAACCTGTAACAAACAGTACATTTTTAATGGGACTAATGAAGAAAAACGAAGTTGTGGCTTTTTTACTCATGCGCGTGCAAGAGAATTCTGGGAACCAAGGTGTGCCTGCTTTTAAGTCTTGCCTCATAAATGATCAAGAATGAGAAATACTTGTGGGCTGTAATTCTGCTGCCTAGCACTGCACTTAATGTACGGGCGCACCTTAAAATTCCCAACAAGGTTTCATCAATGCAAAATAATGTTTTACGCACGTCTCACTATCAGAAGGCAATGTAGAACTACGCCGCCAACAGCTCCTAAGGTCAACACACATGAGCATAAAGGCAACACCGAAATGTATTTAATCGTATGTCCAAACCAGTTCAAACCAGTCAAACCCAGTTTAAACCAGTCAAAAGCAGTTCAAACCAGTCAAAAGCAGTTCAAACCAGTCAAAACCAGTTTAAACCAGTTCAAGCCAGTCAAAACCAGTTTAAACCAGTCAAAACCAGTGTAAACCAGTTCAAACCAGTTCAAACCAGTTTAAACCAGTTTAAAGCAGTCAAAAACAGTTTAAGCAGTCCAGTCAAAACCAGTCAAAACCAGTCAAAACCAGTTTAAACCAGTTCAAACCAGTCAAAACCAGTTTAAACCAGTCAAAACCAGTGTAAACCAGTTCAAACCAGTTCAAACCAGTTTAAACCAGTTTAAACCAGTTCAAACTAGTCAAAACCAGTTTAAACCAATCAAAACCAGTGTAAACTAGTTCAAACCAGTCACAACCAGTTTAAACCAGTTTAAACCAGTCAAACACAGAATACTCGCAAACAATTTAGCGTCAATATTTAGGAGGGAGATTGGCCTATACGAGCCACAATCCCTTGAATCTTTTCCAGATTTAAGAATGATCGTAATCGCGGCTTTCGTCATAGTGGGAGTCACCTCTCCCGTCTCCAGAAAAGAGTTAAAAAGACGCGTTAAAAGCGGAGCTAGCTCAGCACAGAAGGTCTTAAAAAACAAAGCGGTGAAACCGTCTGGGCCGGGCGATTTGGCAACCTTAAGACGGACTATCGCCGATATGACTTCTTCAATCCGGATGTCGGACTCCAACGAGTCCGCCGAGGAGGCAAACAGCAGCTCAATACGGCAGGAGGCAAGGTAAGCCTCTCGTTCCACAGACCCAGTTTCCTCCCTAGTATACAAGCACTGATAAAAATGATGAAAAGAGTCGACAATAAGGGTGTCTGTGGTGTGCTCCACCGCCTGGGAATCCCGAATGGAGTGAATCGCAGTTCGCTGCGAGGACGCCCGTAGCCTATGGGCCAGCAAACGCCCCCCCCTTATCCCCGCTAAGGTAGAACTTATGTCGCAGCCACAAAAGCACATACTCGGCCCTGCCGAGTTCCAGATGTTTCAGCATGCGCCGTTTCATTTCAAACTCTGTCCACACCCTATGCGCTCCGGTGCGCTTATGGATGGCCTCCAGGGCTCCCACCTCTCCCTCCAACTTCACCGTCTTATCCCTATGCAGATGCGCAAACACGGCTGCCAGCACTATGAACTCACCCCGGACCACCAGCTTGAGGGCCTCCCAAACCGCCGCTAAAGGCGTATTCCCTTGGTCATTAACAGCCAGGTAAGCCACAATCGTGTCCCGTATGCGAGTAACCACAGATTCCGAGCTTAGCAGAGATTCGCGCAGGTGCCATCCGGAAGAAGGGGGGCGTGCCGCTGGAGAGCTAAGCTGCACCGAGATGAGGGCATGGTCGGACAGAGAACGGGGAGTGATAACCGCGTCCGCCAGGCAGGGCAAAAGGGAGTTGGAGGCGAAGAAATGGTCAAGGCGGGCTCAAGTTTTATGCGCTGCCGAGTAGAAAGTATAATCACGCTCAGTAAGATGCTGTACGAGCCAAACATCATGCAGACCGCCATCACTCAACCATTGTCTCCCCCCTGCGAGAGAGCACCAGTCTGATGTGTCCGCTGCTCCGACCTATCCATGCACGCATCAATTACCACATTTAGGTCCCCTCCGACTAAGAACATGGTATCTGGTGAAGCCAATACCTCGGAAAAGGCCGTCTTTATAAAGGGTTCCTGATGGTCATTCGGGGTGTACAGCGATCCTACAGTGAAGCACATGTCCCCCATTGCACGCAAAGCACCAGGTGTCTCCCCTTAATCTCAGCAACCTGGAAAAGAATCTTACAGTGAGCACGCACACTGAAAAGAACTGCTACCCCATGTTTTTTAGCCGCGCCAGAAGACCACATCTGCAAGGGGAAGCGCCGATCCCTCATCCGCTTGGTGTCTTTAGAGACAAGATGAGTCTCCTGCAACAAACACACATCGCCCCCCGCTCCCTCCAGGAGGGACAGGATAGCGAAGCGCTTAACCAGGATATTTAAGCCCCTAACATTCAGACTCACCACTTTGAGACTCCTACCCATGGAGGTCAAGGGGGAAACAGCCAGGGTTCGAGCACAAGACCCCAAAGCAAAGAGGCGAGCCTACAGGCAGTAACTCTGAGACAGACATTTCCCAAACCCCAGAGAGGACTGATGCGGAGCCCCAACGCATTCCCAAAAACAACCCTTTCCCCCCACCCCCACCCACACCCCCAAACCCAGAAAAGAACACCCCGAAAATAGAAAAATCACTCCCAAACATAGGGCCCCAAGGCTCGGAGAGAAGACAACAGTCTGTCACACGAAACAAACAATATGGGGAATGTGGCACTGGAAGAAATGACACCTCGGCACTAAGGACACCATCCATCCAACCCCCAAAGGGCAGTTGATGACAATAACCCCCAACCAGAGACCTCCCCTCTCTGGCGCCGCAATAAAATGTCCCCTGATGCCCACTGTAGAAGGTTCATGGAGCGCCATTGCTGTCTGTCACCTGTGCCACTGACGTAACCGCCGCCTCTCGTTCCAGAAGGCTAGTGGACACATCAGGCCCGAGAACCGGTGGGAATGCCCGACTCGCTGCCAGCCATCTGAGCGTCAACGCCATCTCGAGGGAGCCCCCGCCATCGCAGCCGGGGAGGGGGGCCGCTCCAACCCCAAAGCCTCATAAGCTGCGGCCAAAGAGTGGAGCTGAAGGCGTTTACCCTGCTGTTTAAAGATAAGGCGGAATGGGTGACCCCACGAATAGGAGATGCCATTCTCCCGAAGGTGAGTAGTAATGGGCTTAAACTCCCTGTGTTTCACCAGGATAGAAGCAGCTAAGTCTTGAAAGAGGGCCGGCTGGTGGCCCCGAAACTGCACCGGTCTAAGATCACGGGCTTTGCGCAGAATTTGCTCCTTAAGCTGGAAATCGTGCACGCACACCAATATGTCTGGTGGTGGAGCTTTCGGACCCCTCGGCAAGCCAACACGGTGCACACGATCCATCTGGATTTCCCGCTCCTCTCCCTCCCTAAGAATCTGATGGAAAAGCTGAAGAACGTAGTTCCGAAGATCGTCCCCCTCCCCTTTCCATGGCACCGCACGAATTCTAATGTTATTCTGTCGGGACCGGTTTTCCAGGTCCTCGACGTGGGCTTGCAAGTCAAGATCCTGCTCCCTGAGACGGAGGACATCCTGCTGGAGCTGATGCATATCATCTTCACGTCCCAAATCATGCTATTCTACAGTGGCGACGCGGTCCCCAAGGGCGTCCACGTCGCGCCGCACTTCGCGTAGGTCCGAAGAGAGCTGGGAGCGGAGCTCCAGAATGTCCTCTTTGATGGCGGAGAATAAGTCGAGCATAAACGCCTTAGTGGCAGGCTGGTCGCTATCCTCCGGCGGCTGCGAAAGGGGAACCAACTGGGACGAGGACTGCCCCGCGGGCTTCTGCAGGACATCCCGCTGAGTCTTATCCTGTCTCGCTTTGGAGGAGGACACGGCAGCAAAGCAGGCCCTCCACCCAGCAACCAAAACAGTAGGGCCCATGAGATCGTAGAATCAGGGTGGCGCACCAACACCACCAGCCCCCTCGCCGACCGCCGATGTATGGTCCGAGTGCCTCCTCCACCCAAACAGCCAGTACCCATCAACCGCAGGGCAGTGTGCAGCACCCCAGCAGTTGTAGTGGAGGGCCCCCACCCTCAACACTAAGAGGGCCTCACCACGGGCCCCCCACAGAAGAGCACCAGTAAGAAAGCACCGCCTGCCGATCTGCGAGCCGAAAAGCGGGCCCAGGAGCCAACACCACCGGCCTCCTGAGCCTACAGCCAGCCAGCGGCCCCACCGATACTCAAGCAGAGGTAGGGGCAACCACCCAGTCACAGCTCACCTCCGCGCGGCGGCACACACAGTCGAGGGGAAGCGCGGAGTGTCACCTCCAGCAGCAGGCCACAGGGTCCCCCAGTCAGGTGCACACACGCCCCAGCAGAGCCGATCCTGCCGTCCGCCGAAGTGCGGAACGAGCCATACACCACCGTGACAAACACTCACCGGGAACTTTCTGGGTGCAGCAGTCGAAGAGGGCGTGGAGCCCCGCCGCGGTAGCACAAGTCTGTGTGCAGTACAGGTAGGCCCTCCAGCAGTTCAGCTTGTCATCCGCCAACCAGTCACCATTCACCGCCGAAAATAAGAAGAAGCAATATCGCCAAAGGCAAGAAGCATGGGGTGGAAAGCCCGTAGTCCAGTGGGGTAGAATACCAGTAAAGGGCAGTTCCTCCCCAAAGCACACGTGCAGCGCCAACTGCACACCAGCAGCACGGACCCTGAGTGCAGCACAGTCCTCAAGACGCACATGGCAGCAAAAGTCAAAGTCTGATCGGCGGAGTTGACCCCAAAGATCCGCTGCTGTGCAGGCAGCCCACCTCTGCCGTGATCAGGAAGTCCACTGGGTGCATCCCAAGCAATGCCGCCACCGTCCGCAGAGCACTCCAGCGTGCCTCCTCCGTCCCCGGCACAGCGACTACACCGTCAGAGACCAGCGGGGCCGCCGGGACGCAGCAAGGCCGGGTCCGGAGGGCCCCGCCAGTGCCACAAGTCAGCGCCTCACCTCAAAGAAGCAGACCCCGGAGGGCCCCAGGGTCTGCAGGCCGCGCCCCCTTCAGTCACAGGCTCACAGCGGTGGAAGGCACCGCACTAGTCTCTCCGGCCCGCAAATCGCGGTCAACTGCAACTCGGGAGTAGGCCGCACCACTTCTCCGCCGGCGCTCTATCCCACTGAAACCATTTCAAACCAGTTTAAAACAGTCACAACCGGTTCAAACCAGTCAAAAATCAGTTTAAACCAGTCAAAACCAGTTCAAACCAGTCAAAACTACTTCAAACCAGTTCTAACCAGTCGAAACCAGTCAAAACCTGTTCAAACCAGTCAAAAGCAGTTCAAACCAGTCCCAACCAGTTCAGACCAGTTCAAACCAGTCAAAACCAGTTTAAACCAGTCAAAACCAGCTTAAACCAGTCAAAAACCAGTCTAAACCAGTTTAAAGCAGTCAAAACCATTTCAAACCAGTTTAAACAGTCATAACCAGTTCAAACCAGTCACAAACCAGTTTAAACCAGTCACAACTACTTCAAACCAGTTCTAACCAGTCGAAACCAGTCAAAACCTGTTCAAACCAGTCCAAACCAGTCCAAACCAGTCCAAACCATTCCAAACCAAGCTTTGAACACCATTAAGCAGTTTGTTGGGGTGTTTGGACCTATTGTATTTTATTCACTATCAGAGAGCGTACTATAAAGGTCAGCTGCAGGAGTTGTTTCTTCAGTATAGCAGCCCTGGACTGTCAGCGAGCCTATAACAAACAGAAACATTTTCATGGGACTAATGAAGAAAAACGAAGTTGTCTCTTTTCACTCATACGCGTGCAAGGGAATTCTAGGAACCAAGGTGTGCCTGTTTGTAAGTCTTGCCTCACATACGATTAAGAACGAGAAATACATGTGGGCTGTAATTCTGCTGCCTAGCACTGCACTTAATGTACGGGCACACCTTAAAATGAACTTAAAGTGAAATAAATGCAGCAATTTTCACATGCAAAATATATGCCTTGTCTGCACCAAAAAACACCAGGCAAAAGTTTCAAAAGACAGGTCAACAAAAAAGCACACCCTTCAGCATTAGGCGCTGTACTGTACATGTTTAAAAGCTAAACACAATTCTTGAAATCACATTTAGTTAGTGCAATGCCCGGAAGTGTACTGTAATAGTACAGGCTCAAAGACTGTCTGGGTTGTGTGTGCCTGAGGTGGAGTGGAGAACATGCATTAAAAACCAATATATCTATAAATGCACGCTCCCTCTCATGTTTTAAAAAAGGTGCATTGTAGCAAACAATTTGTGATCTCGATCACAAAGTGGTTCTCAACAAGGTTTCATCAATGCAAAATACTGTTTTACCCACGCCTCACTATCAGAATGCAATGTAGAACTACGCCGCCAACAGCTCCTAAGGTCAACACACATGAGCATAAAGGCAACACCGAAATGTATTTAATCGTATGTCCAAACCAGTTCAAACCAGTCAAATACCAGTTTAAACCAGTTCAAACCAGTTCAAACCAGTCAAACCCAGTTTAAACCAGTCAAAATCAGTTCAAACCAGTTCAAACCAGTTTAAACCAGTCAAAATCAGTTCAAACCAGTTCAAACTAGTCAAAACCAGTTTAAACCAATCAAAACCAGTGTAAACTAGTTCAAACCAGTCACAACCAGTTTAAACCAGTTTAAACCAGTCAAACACAGTAAACCAGTTCAAACTAGTCAAAACCAGTCAAAACCAGTCAAAACCAGTTCAAACCAGTCAAAACCAGTTTATTCCAGTTTAAACCAGTCAAAACCAGATCAAACCGTTCAACACAGTCAAAACCAGTTCAAACCAGTCATAACCAGTCGAAACCAGTCGAAACCAGTCGAAACCAGTCAAAACCAGTCAAAACCAGTCAAAACCAGTCAAAACCAAGCTTTGAACACCGTTAAGCAGTTTGTTGGGGTGTTTGGACCTATTGTATTTTATTCACTATCAGGGAGCGTACTATAAATGTCAGCTGCAGGAGTTGTTTCTTCAGTATAGCAGCCCTGGACTGTCAGCGAGCCTATAACAAACAGAAATTGTTTTCATGGGACTAATGATGAAAAACGAAGTTGTCTCTTTTTACTCATACGCGTGCAAGAGAATTCTAGGAACCAAGGTGTGCCTGTTTGTAAGTCTTGCCTCACATAGGATCAAGAACGAGAAATACATGTGGGCTGTAATTCTGCTGCCTAGCACTGCACTTAATGTACGGGCACACCTTAAAATGAACTTAAAGTGAAATAAATGCAGCAATTTTCACATGCAAAATATATGCCTTGTATGCACCAAAAAACACCAGGCAAAAGTTTCAAAAGACAGGTCAACAAAAAAGCACACCCTTCAGCATTAGGCGCTGTACTATACATGTTTAAAAGCTAAACACAATTCTTGAAATCACATTTAGTTAGTGCAATGCCCGGAAGTGTACTGTAATAGTACAGGCTCAAAGACTGTCTGGGTTGTGTGTGCCTGAGGTGGAGTGTAGAACATTCATTAAAAACCAATATATGTATAAATGCACGCTCCCTCTCATGTTTTAAAAAAGGTGCATTGTAGCAAACAATTTGTGATCTCGATCACAAAATGGTTCCCAACAAGGTTTCATCAATGCAAAATAATGTTTTACCCATGTCTCACTATCAGAAGGCAATGTAGAACTAAGCCGCCAACAGCTCCTAAGGTCAACACACATGAGCATAAAGGCAACACCGAAATGTATTTAATGCTACGTCCAAACCAGTCAAAAAACAGTTCAAACCAGTTCAAACCAGTTCATACCAGTCAAAACCTGTTCAAACCAGTTCAAACCAGTCAGAACCAGTCAGAACCAGTTTAAACCAGTTCAAAACAGTCAAATACCAGTTTAAACCAGTTCACATAAGTCAAAACCACTTCTAACCAGTTTAAACCAGTCAACACCAGTTCAAAACAGTCAAAACCAGTCAAACACCAGTCCAAACCCAGTCCAAAACCAGTAAAAACCATTCAAAACCAGTTCAAACCAGTCAAAACCAGTTTAAACCAGTCAAATGCAGTTCAAACCAGTCCAAACCAGTTCAAACAGGTCAAAACCAGTTTAAACCAGTCAAAACCATCTCAAACCAGTCAAAAACCAGTCTAAACCAGTTCAAACCATTCAAAACTAGTTCAAAGCAGTCAAAACAATTTCAAACCAGTTTAAAACAATTACAACCTGTTCAGTCAAAACCCAGTTTAAACCAGTCAAAACCACTTCAAACCAGTCAAAACTACTTCAGACCAGTTCTAACCAGTCGAAACCAGTTAAACCTGTTCAAACCAGTCCAAACCAGTCCAAACCAGTTCAATCCAGTTCAAACCAGTTTAAATCAGTCAACACCAGCTTAAACCAGTCAAAAACCAGTCTAAACCAGTTCAAACCAGTCAAAAACCAGTTTAAACCAGTCAAAACCAGTTCAAACCAGTCAAAACTACTTCAAACCAGTTCTAACCAGTCAAAACCAGTCAAATCCTGTTAAAACCAGTCAAAAATAGTCAAAACCAGTCCAAACCAAGCTTTGAACACCGTTAAGCAGTTTGTTGGGGTGTTTGGACCTATTGTATTTTATTCACTATCAGAGAGCCTGCTATAAAGGTCAGCTGCAGGAGTTGTTTCTTCAGTATAGCAGCACTGGACTGTCAGCGAACCTGTAACAAACAGTACATTTTTAATGGGACTAATGAAGAAAAACGAAGTTGTGGCTTTTTTACTCATGCGCGTGCAAGAGAATTCTGGGAACCAAGGTGTGCCTGCTTTTAAGTCTTGCCTCATAAATGATCAAGAATGAGAAATACTTGTGGGCTGTAATTCTGCTGCCTAGCACTGCACTTAATGTACGGGCGCACCTTAAAATTCCCAACAAGGTTTCATCAATGCAAAATAATGTTTTACGCACGTCTCACTATCAGAAGGCAATGTAGAACTACGCCGCCAACAGCTCCTAAGGTCAACACACATGAGCATAAAGGCAACACCGAAATGTATTTAATCGTATGTCCAAACCAGTTCAAACCAGTCAAACCCAGTTTAAACCAGTCAAAAGCAGTTCAAACCAGTCAAAAGCAGTTCAAACCAGTCAAAACCAGTTTAAACCAGTTCAAGCCAGTCAAAACCAGTTTAAACCAGTCAAAACCAGTGTAAACCAGTTCAAACCAGTTCAAACCAGTTTAAACCAGTTTAAAGCAGTCAAAAACAGTTTAAGCAGTCCAGTCAAAACCAGTCAAAACCAGTCAAAACCAGTTTAAACCAGTTCAAACCAGTCAAAACCAGTTTAAACCAGTCAAAACCAGTGTAAACCAGTTCAAACCAGTTCAAACCAGTTTAAACCAGTTTAAACCAGTTCAAACTAGTCAAAACCAGTTTAAACCAATCAAAACCAGTGTAAACTAGTTCAAACCAGTCACAACCAGTTTAAACCAGTTTAAACCAGTCAAACACAGTAAACCAGTTCAAACTAGTCAAAACCAGTCAAAACCAGTCAAAACCAGTTCAAACCAGTCAAAACCAGTTTATTCCAGTTTAAACCAGTCAAAACCAGATCAAACCGTTCAACACAGTCAAAACCAGTTCAAACCAGTCATAACCAGTCAAAACCAGTCAAAACCAGTCAAAACCAGTCAAAACCAAGCTTTGAACACCGTTAAGCAGTTTGTTGGGGTGTTTGGACCTATTGTATTTTATTCACTATCAGGGAGCGTACTATAAATGTCAGCTGCAGGAGTTGTTTCTTCAGTATAGCAGCCCTGGACTGTCAGCGAGCCTATAACAAACAGAAATTGTTTTCATGGGACTAATGATGAAAAACGAAGTTGTCTCTTTTTACTCATACGCGTGCAAGAGAATTCTAGGAACCAAGGTGTGCCTGTTTGTAAGTCTTGCCTCACATAGGATCAAGAACGAGAAATACATGTGGGCTGTAATTCTGCTGCCTAGCACTGCACTTAATGTACGGGCACACCTTAAAATGAACTTAAAGTGAAATAAATGCAGCAATTTTCACATGCAAAATATATGCCTTGTATGCACCAAAAAACACCAGGCAAAAGTTTCAAAAGACAGGTCAACAAAAAAGCACACCCTTCAGCATTAGGCGCTGTACTATACATGTTTAAAAGCTAAACACAATTCTTGAAATCACATTTAGTTAGTGCAATGCCCGGAAGTGTACTGTAATAGTACAGGCTCAAAGACTGTCTGGGTTGTGTGTGCCTGAGGTGGAGTGTAGAACATTCATTAAAAACCAATATATGTATAAATGCACGCTCCCTCTCATGTTTTAAAAAAGGTGCATTGTAGCAAACAATTTGTGATCTCGATCACAAAATGGTTCCCAACAAGGTTTCATCAATGCAAAATAATGTTTTACCCATGTCTCACTATCAGAAGGCAATGTAGAACTAAGCCGCCAACAGCTCCTAAGGTCAACACTCATGAGCATAAAGGCAACACCGAAATGTATTTAATGCTACGTCCAAACCAGTCAAAAAACAGTTCAAACCAGTTCAAACCAGTTCATACCAGTCAAAACCTGTTCAAACCAGTTCAAACCAGTCAGAACCAGTTTAAACCAGTGAAAACCAGTTCAAAACAGTCAAATACCAGTTTAAACCAGTTCACATAAGTCAAAACCACTTCTAACCAGTTTAAACCAGTCAACACCAGTTCAAACCAGTCAAAACCAGTCAAACACCAGTCCAAAACCAGTCAAAAACCAGTCCAAAACCAGTAAAAACCATTCAAAACCAGTTCAAACCGGTCAAAACCAGTTTAAACCAGTCAAATGCAGTTCAAACCAGTCCAAACCAGTTCAAACAGGTCAAAACCAGTATAAACCAGTCAAAACCATCTCAAACCAGTCAAAAACCAGTCTAAACCAGTTCAAACCATTCAAAACTAGTTCAAAGCAGTCAAAACAATTTCAAACCAGTTTAAAACAATTACAACCTGTTCAGTCAAAACCCAGTTTAAACCAGTCAAAACCACTTCAAACCAGTCAAAACTACTTCAGACCAGTTCTAACCAGTCGAAACCAGTTAAACCTGTTCAAACCAGTCCAAACCAATCCAAACCAGTTCAATCCAGTTCAAACCAGTTTAAATCAGTCAACGCCAGCTTAAACCAGTCAAAAACCAGTCTAAACCAGTTCAAACCAGTCAAAAACCAGTTTAAACCAGTCAAAACCAGTTCAAACCAGTCAAAACTACTTCAAACCAGTTCTAACCAGTCAAAACCAGTCAAATCCTGTTAAAACCAGTCAAAAATAGTCAAAACCAGTCCAAACCAAGCTTTGAACACCGTTAAGCAGTTTGTTGGGGTGTTTGGACCTATTGTATTTTATTCACTATCAGAGAGCCTGCTATAAAGGTCAGCTGCAGGAGTTGTTTCTTCAGTATAGCAGCACTGGACTGTCAGCGAACCTGTAACAAACAGTACATTTTTAATGGGACTAATGAAGAAAAACGAAGTTGTGGCTTTTTTACTCATGCGCGTGCAAGAGAATTCTGGGAACCAAGGTGTGCCTGCTTTTAAGTCTTGCCTCATAAATGATCAAGAATGAGAAATACTTGTGGGCTGTAATTCTGCTGCCTAGCACTGCACTTAATGTACGGGCGCACCTTAAAATTCCCAACAAGGTTTCATCAATGCAAAATAATGTTTTACGCACGTCTCACTATCAGAAGGCAATGTAGAACTACGCCGCCAACAGCTCCTAAGGTCAACACACATGAGCATAAAGGCAACACCGAAATGTATTTAATCGTATGTCCAAACCAGTTCAAACCAGTCAAACCCAGTTTAAACCAGTCAAAAGCAGTTCAAACCAGTCAAAAGCAGTTCAAACCAGTCAAAACCAGTTTAAACCAGTTCAAGCCAGTCAAAACCAGTTTAAACCAGTCAAAACCAGTGTAAACCAGTTCAAACCAGTTCAAACCAGTTTAAACCAGTTTAAAGCAGTCAAAAACAGTTTAAGCAGTCCAGTCAAAACCAGTCAAAACCAGTCAAAACCAGTTTAAACCAGTTCAAACCAGTCAAAACCAGTTTAAACCAGTCAAAACCAGTATAAACCAGTTCAAACCAGTTCAAACCAGTTTAAACCAGTTTAAACCAGTTCAAACTAGTCAAAACCAGTTTAAACCAATCAAAACCAGTGTAAACTAGTTCAAACCAGTCACAACCAGTTTAAACCAGTTTAAACCAGTCAAACACAGTAAACCAGTTCAAACTAGTCAAAACCAGTCAAAACCAGTTCAAACCAGTCAAAACCAGTTTATTCCAGTTTAAACCAGTCAAAACCAGATCAAACCGTTCAACACAGTCAAAACCAGTTCAAACCAGTCATAACCAGTCAAAACCAGTCAAAACCAGTCAAAACCAGTCAAAACCAGTCAAAACCAAGCTTTGAACACCGTTAAGCAGTTTGTTGGGGTGTTTGGACCTATTGTATTTTATTCACTATCAGGGAGCGTACTATAAATGTCAGCTGCAGGAGTTGTTTCTTCAGTATAGCAGCCCTGGACTGTCAGCGAGCCTATAACAAACAGAAATTGTTTTCATGGGACTAATGATGAAAAACGAAGTTGTCTCTTTTTACTCATACGCGTGCAAGAGAATTCTAGGAACCAAGGTGTGCCTGTTTGTAAGTCTTGCCTCACATAGGATCAAGAACGAGAAATACATGTGGGCTGTAATTCTGCTGCCTAGCACTGCACTTAATGTACGGGCACACCTTAAAATGAACTTAAAGTGAAATAAATGCAGCAATTTTCACATGCAAAATATATGCCTTGTATGCACCAAAAAACACCAGGCAAAAGTTTCAAAAGACAGGTCAACAAAAAAGCACACCCTTCAGCATTAGGCGCTGTACTATACATGTTTAAAAGCTAAACACAATTCTTGAAATCACATTTAGTTAGTGCAATGCCCGGAAGTGTACTGTAATAGTACAGGCTCAAAGACTGTCTGGGTTGTGTGTGCCTGAGGTGGAGTGTAGAACATTCATTAAAAACCAATATATGTATAAATGCACGCTCCCTCTCATGTTTTAAAAAAGGTGCATTGTAGCGAACAATTTGTGATCTCGATCACAAAATGGTTCCCAACAAGGTTTCATCAATGCAAAATAATGTTTTACCCATGTCTCACTATCAGAAGGCAATGTAGAACTAAGCCGCCAACAGCTCCTAAGGTCAACACTCATGAGCATAAAGGCAACACCGAAATGTATTTAATGCTACGTCCAAACCAGTCAAAAACCAGTTCAAACCAGTTCATACCAGTCAAAACCTGTTCAAACCAGTTCAAACCAGTCAGAACCAGTTTAAACCAGTGAAAACCAGTTCAAAACAGTCAAATACCAGTTTAAACCAGTTCACATAAGTCAAAACCACTTCTAACCAGTTTAAACCAGTCAACACCAGTTCAAACCAGTCAAAACCAGTCAAACACCAGTCCAAAACCAGTCAAAAACCAGTCCAAAACCAGTAAAAACCATTCAAAACCAGTTCAAACCAGTCAAAACCAGTTTAAACCAGTCAAATGCAGTTCAAACCAGTCCAAACCAGTTCAAACAGGTCAAAACCAGTATAAACCAGTCAAAACCATCTCAAACCAGTCAAAAACCAGTCTACACCAGTTCAAACCATTCAAAACTAGTTCAAAGCAGTCAAAACAATTTCAAACCAGTTTAAAACAATTACAACCTGTTCAGTCAAAACCCAGTTTAAACCAGTCAAAACCACTTCAAACCAGTCAAAACTACTTCAGACCAGTTCTAACCAGTCGAAACCAGTTAAACCTGTTCAAACCAGTCCAAACCAATCCAAACCAGTTCAATCCAGTTCAAACCAGTTTAAATCAGTCAACGCCAGCTTAAACCAGTCAAAAACCAGTCTAAACCAGTTCAAACCTGTCAAAAACCAGTTTAAACCAGTCAAAACCAGTTCAAACCAGTCAAAACTACTTCAAACCAGTTCTAACCAGTCAAAACCAGTCAAATCCTGTTAAAACCAGTCAAAAATAGTCAAAACCAGTCCAAACCAAGCTTTGAACACCGTTAAGCAGTTTGTTGGGGTGTTTGGACCTATTGTATTTTATTCACTATCAGAGAGCCTGCTATAAAGGTCAGCTGCAGGAGTTGTTTCTTCAGTATAGCAGCACTGGACTGTCAGCGAACCTATAACAAACAGTACATTTTTAATGGGACTAATGAAGAAAAACGAAGTTGTGGCTTTTTTACTCATGCGCGTGCAAGAGAATTCTGGGAACCAAGGTGTGCCTGCTTTTAAGTCTTGCCTCATAAATGATCAAGAATGAGAAATACTTGTGGGCTGTAATTCTGCTGCCTAGCACTGCACTTAATGTACGGGCGCACCTTAAAATTCCCAACAAGGTTTCATCAATGCAAAATAATGTTTTACGCACGTCTCACTATCAGAAGGCAATGTAGAACTACGCCGCCAACAGCTCCTAAAGTCAACGCACATGAGCATAAAGGCAACACCGAAATGTATTTAATCGTATGTCCAAACCAGTTCAAACCAGTCAAACCCAGTTTAAACCAGTCAAAAGCAGTTCAAACCAGTCAAAAGCAGTTCAAACCAGTCAAAACCAGTTTAAACCAGTTCAAACCAGTCAAAACCAGTTTAAACCAGTCAAAACCAGTGTAAACCAGTTCAAACCAGTTCAAACCAGTTTAAACCAGTTTAAAGCAGTCAAAAACAGTTTAAGCAGTCCAGTCAAAACCAGTCAAAACCAGTCAAAACCAGTTTAAACCAGTCAAAACCAGTGTAAACCAGTTCAAACCAGTTCAAACCAGTTTAAACCAGTTTAAAGCAGTCAAAAACAGTTTAAGCAGTCCAGTCAAAACCAGTCAAAACCAGTCAAAACCAGTCAAAACCAGTTCAAACAGTCAAAACCAGTTTAATCCAGTTCAAACCAGTTTAAACCAGTCAAAATCAGTGTAAACCAGTTCAAACCAGTCACAACCAGTTTAAACCAGTTTAAACCAGTCAAACACAGTAAACCAGTTCAAACTAGTCAAAACCAGTCAAAACCAGTTCAAACAGTCAAAAACAGTTTAATCCAGTTCAAACCAGTTTAAACCAGTCAAAATCAGTGTAAACCAGTTCAAACCAGTCACAACCAGTTTAAACCAGTTTAAACCAGTCAAACACAGTAAACCAGTTCAAACTAGTCAAAACCAGTCAAAACCAGTTCAAACCAGTCAAAACCAGTTTAATCCAGTTTAAACCAGTCAAAACCAGTTCAAACCGTTCACCACAGTCAAAACCAGTTCAAACCAGTCATAACCAGTCGAAACCGGTCGAAACCGGTCGAAACCAGTCAAAACCAGTCAAAACCAGTCAAAACCAGTCCAAACCAGTCCAAACCAAGCTTTGAACACCATTAAGCAGTTTGTTGGGGTGTTTGGACCTATTGTATTTTATTCACTATCAGAGAATGTACTATAAAGGTCAGCTGCAGGAGTTGTTTCTTCAGTATAGCAGCCCTGGACTGTCAGCGAGCCTATAACAAACAGAAATGGTTTTCATGGGACTAATGATGAAAAACGAAGTTGTCTCTTTTTACTCATACGCGTGCAAGAGAATTCTAGGAACCAAGGTGTGCCTGTTTGTAAGTCTTGCCTCACATGCGATCAAGAACGAGTAATACATGTGGGCTGTAATTCTGCTGCCTAGCACTGCACTTAATGTAGGGGCACACCTTAAAATGAACTTAAAGTGAAATAAATGCAGCAATTTTCACATGCAAAATATATGCCTTGTATGCACCAAAACACACCAGGCAAAAGTTTCAAAAGACAGGTCAACAAAAAAGCACACCCTTCAGCATTAGGCGCTGTACTATAGATGTTTACAAGCTAAACACAATTCTTGAAATCACATTTAGTTAGTGCAATGCCCGGAAGTGTACTGTAATAGTACAGGCTCAAAGACTGTCTGGGTTGTGTGCCTGAGGTGGAGTGGAAAACATGCATTAAAAACCAATATATGTATAAATGCACGCTCCCTCTCATGTTTTCAAAAAGGTGCATTGTAGCAAACAGTTTGTGATCTCGATCACAAAGTGGATCCCAACAAGGTTTCATCAATGCAAAATAATGTTTTACCCACGCCTCACTATCAGAATGCAATGTAGAACTACGCCGCCAACAGCTCCTAAGGTCAACACACATGAGCATGAAGGCAACACCAAAATGTATTTAATCGTATGTCCAAACCAGTTCAAACCAGTCAGAACCAGTTTACACCAGTAAAAACCAGTTCAAACCAGTCAAATACCAGTTTAAACCAGTTTAAACCAGTCACAACCAGTTCAAACCAGTCAAAAACCAGTATAAACAAGTCAAAACCAGTTAAAACTAGTTTAAACCAGTTCAAACCAGTTCAAACCAGTCCAAACCAGTCCAAACCAGTCAAATACCAGTTTAAACCAGTCAAAATCAGTTCAAACCAGTCAAAACCAGTGTATACCAGTTGAAACCAGTCAAAACCAGTTTAAACAAGTCAAAACCAGTGTAAGCAGTCCAGTCAAACCAGTCAAAACCAGTGTAAACCAGTTCAAAACAGTCAAAACCAGTTTAAACAAGTCAAAACCAGTGTAAGCAGTCCAGTCAAAACCAGTCAAAACCAGTTCAAACCAGTCAAAACCAGTTTATTCCAGTTCAAACCAGTCAAAACCAGTTTAAACAAGTAAAACCAGTGTAAGCAGTCCAGTCAAAACCAGTCAAAACCAGTTCAAACCAGTCAAAACCAGTGTAAACCAGTTCAAACCAGTCACAATCAGTTTAAACCAGTCAAACACAGTAAACCAGTTCAAACTAGTAAAAACCAGTCAATACCAGTCAAAACCAGTCCAAACCAAGCTTTGAACGCCGTTAAGCAGTTTGTTGGGGTGTTTGGACCTATTGTATTTTATTCACTATCAGAGAGCGTGCTATAAAGGTCAGCTGCAGGAGTTGTTTCTTCAGTATAGCAGCCCTGGACTGTCAGCGAGCCTATAACAAACAGAAATGTTTTCATGGGACTTATGATGAAAAAGAACTGCTACCCCATGTTTTTTAGCCGCGCCAGAAGACCACATCTGCAAGGGGAAGCGCCGATCCCTCATCCGCTTGGTGTCTTTAGAGAGAAGATGAGTCTCCTGCAACAAACACACGTCGCCCCCCGCTCCCTCCAGGAGGGACAGGATAGCGAAGCGCTTAACCAGAATATTTAAGCCCCTAACATTCAGACTCACCATTTTGAGACTCCTACCCATGGAGGTCAAGGGGGGAACAGCCAGGGTTCGAGCACAAGACCCCAAAGCAAAGAGGCGAGCCTACAGGCAGTAACTCTGAGACAGACATTTCCCAAACCCCAGAAAGGACTGATGCGGAGCCCCAACGCATTCCCAAAAACAACCCTTTCCCCCCACCCCCACCCACACCCCCAAACCCAGAAAAGAACACCCCGAAAATAGAAAAAACACTCACAAACATAGGGCCCCAAGGCTCGGAGAGAAGACAACAGTCTGTCACACGAAACAAACAATATGGGGAATGTGGCACTGGAAGAAATGACACCTCGGCACTAAGGGCACCATCCATCCAACCCCCAAAGGGCAGTTGATGACAATAACCCCCAACCAGAGACCTCCCCTCTCCGGCGCCGCAATAAAATGTCCCCTGATGCCCACTGTTGAAGGTTCATGGAGCGCCGTTGCTGTCTGTCACCTGCGCCACTGAAGTAACCGCCGCCTCTCGTTCCAGAAGGCTAGTGGACACATCAGGCCCGAGAGCCGGTGGGAATGCCCGACTCGCTGCCAGCCATCTGAGCGTCAACGCCATCTCGAGGGAGCCCCCGCCATCGCAGCCGGGGAGGGGGGCCGCTCCAACCCCAAAGCCTCATAAGCTGCGGACAAAGAGTGGAGCTGAAGGCGTTTACCCTGCTGTTTAAAGATAAGGCAGAATGGGTGACCCCACGAATAGGAGATGCCATTCTCCCGAAGGTGAGTACTAATGGGCTTAAACTCCCTGTGTTTCACCAGGATAGAAGCAGCTAAGTCTTGAAAGAGGGCTGGCTGGTGGCCCCGAAACTGCACCGGGCTAAGATCACGGGCTTTGCGCAGAATTTGCTCCTTAAGCTGGAAATCGTGCACACACACCAATATGTCTGGTGGTGGAGCTTTCGGACCCCTCGGCAAGCCAACACGGTGCACACGATCCATCTGGATTTCCCGCTCCTCTCCCTCCCCAAGAACCTGCTGGAAAAGCTGAAGAAGGTAGTTCCGAAGATCGTCCCCTTCTCCTTTCCATGGCACCGCACGAATTCTAATGTTATTCTGTCGGGACCGGTTTTCCAGTTCCTCGACGTGGGCTTGCAAGTCAAGATCCTGCTCCCTGAGACGGAGGACATCCTGCTGGAGCTGATGCATATCATCTTCACGTCCCAAATCATGCTATTCTACAGTGGTGACGTGGTCCCCAAGGGCGTCCACGTCGCGCCGCACTTCACGTAGGTCCGAAGAGAGCTGGGAGCGGAGCTCCAGAATGTCCTCTTTGATGGCGGAGAATAAGTCGAGCATAAACGCCTTAGTGGCAGGCTGGTCGCTATCCTCCGGCGGCTGCGAAAGGGGAACCAACTGGGACGAGGACTGCCCTGCGGGTTTCTGCAGGACATCCCGCTGAGTCTTATCCTGTCTCGCTTTGGAGGAGGACACGGCAGCAAAGCAGGCTCTCCACCCAGCAACCAAAACAGTAGGGCCCATGAGATCGTAGAATCAGGGTGGCGCACCAACACCACCAGCCCCCTCGCCGAACGCCGATGTATGGTCCGAGTGCCTCCTCCACCCAAACAGCCAGTACCCATCAACCGCAGGGCAGTGTGCAGCACCCCAGCAGTTGTAGTGGAGGGCCCCCACCCTCAACACTAAGAGGGCCTCACCACGGGCCCCCCACAGAAGAGCACCAGTAAGAAAGCACCGCCTGCCGATCTGCGAGCCGAAAAGCGGGCCCAGGAGCCAACACCACCGGCCTCCTGAGCCTACAGCCAGCCAGCGGCCCCACCGATACTCAAGCAGAGGTAGGGGCAACCACCCAGTCACAGTGCACCTCCGCGCGGCGGCACACACAGTCGAGGGGAAGCGCAGAGTGTCACCTCCAGCAGCAGGCCACAGGGTCCCCCAGTCAGGTGCACACACGCCCCAGCAGCGCCGATCCTGCCGTCCGCCGAAGTGCGGAACGAGCCATGCACCACCGTGACAAACACTCACCGGGAACTTTCTGGGTGCAGCAGTCGAAGAGGGCGTGGAGCCCCGCCGCGGTAGCACCAGTCTGTGTGCAGTAGAGGTAGGCCCTCCAGCAGTTCAGCTTGTCATCCGCCAACCAGTCCACCATTCACCGCCGAAAATAAGAAGAAGCAATATCGCCAAAGGCAAGAAGCATGGGTTGGAAAGCCCGTAGTCCAGTGGGGTAGAATACCAGTAAAGGGCAGTTCCTCCCCAAAGCACACGTGCAGCGCCAACTGCACACCAGCAGCACGGACCCTGAGTGCAGCACAGTCCTCAAGACGCACATGGCAGCAAAAGTCAAAGTCTGATCGGCGGAGTTGACCCCAAAGATCCGCCGCTGTGCAGGCATCCCACCTCTGCGGCGATCAGGAAGTCCACTGGGTGCATCCCAAGCAATGCCGCCACCGTCCGCAGAGCACTCCAGCGCGCCTCCTCTGTCCCCGGCACAGCGACTACACCATCAGAGACCAGCGGGGCCGCCCGGACGCAGCAAGGCCGGGTCCGGAGGACCCCGCCAGTGCCACAAGTGAGCGCCTCACCTCAAAGAAGCAGACCCCGGAGGGCCCCAGGGTCCGCAGGCCGCGCCCCCTTCAGTCACAGGCTCACAGTGGTGGATGGCACCGCACTAGTCTCTCCGGCCTGCAAATGGCGGTCGACTGCAACTCGGGAGTAGGCCGCACCACTTCTCCGCCGGTGCTCTATCCCGCTGAAACCATTTCAAACCAGTTTAAAACAGTCACAACCGGTTCAAACCAGTCAAAAATCAGTTTAAACCATTCAAAACCTGTTCAAACCAGTCAAAAGCAGTTCAAACCAGTCCAAACCAGTTCAAACCAGTTCAAACCAGTCAAAACCAGTTTAAACAGTCAAACCACCAGCTTAAACCAGTCAAAAACCAGTCTAAACCAGTTTAAAGCAGTCAAAACCATTTCAAACCAGTTTAAACAGTCATAACCAGTTCAAACCAGTCACAAACCAGTTTAAACCAGTCAAAACTACTTCAAACCAGTTCTAACCAGTCGAAACCAGTCAAAACCTGTTCAAACCAGTCCAAACCAGTCCAAACCATTCCAAACCAAGCTTTGAACACCGTTAAGCAGTTTGTTGGGGTGTTTGGACCTATTGTATTGTATTCACTATCAGAGAGCGTACTATAAAGGTCAGCTGCAGGAGTTGTTTCTTCAGTATAGCAGCCCTGGACTGTCAGCGAGCCTATAACAAACAGAAAAATTTTCGTGGGACTAATGAAGAAAAACGAAGTTGTCTCTTTTCACTCATACGCGTGCAAGAGAATTCTAGGAACCAAGGTGTGCCTGTTTGTAAGTCTTGCCTCACATACGATTAAGAACGAGAAATACATGTGGGCTGTAATTCTGCTGCCTAGCACTGCACTTAATGTACGGGCACACCTTAAAATGAACTTAAAGTGAAATAAATGCAGCAATTTTCACATGCAAAATATATGCCTTGTCTGCACCAAAAAACACCAGGCAAAAGTTTCAAAAGACAGGTCAACAAAAAAGCACACCCTTCAGCATTAGGCACTGTACTATACATGTTTAAAAGCTAAACACAATTCTTGAAATCACATTTAGTTAGTGCAATGCCCGGAAGTGTACTGTAATAGTACAGGCTCAAAGACTGTCTGGGTTGTGTGTGCCTGAGGTGGAGTGGAGAACATGCATTAAAAACCAATATATGTATAAATGCACGCTCCCTCTCAGGTTTTAAAAAAGGTGCATTGTAGCAAACAATTTGTGATCTCGATCTCAAAGTGGTTCCCAACAAGGTTTCATCAATGCAAAATAATGTTTTACCCATGCCTCACTATCAGAATGCAATGTAGAACTACGCCGCCAACAGCTCCTAAGGTCAACACACATGAGCATAAAGGCAACACCGAAATGTATTTAATCGTATGTCCAAACCAGTTCAAACCAGTCAGAACCAGTTTAAACCAGTAAAAACCAGTTAAATACCAGTTCAAACCAGTTCAAACCAGTTTAAACCAGTCAAAATCAGTTCAAACCAGTTCAAACCAGTTCAAACCAGTCAAAACCAGTTTTATCCAGTTCAATCCAGTCAAAACCAGTTTAAACCAGTCAAAACCAGTTTAATCCAGTTCAAACCAATTTAAACCAGTCAAAACCAGTGTAAACCAGTTCAAACCAGTCGCAAAACCCAGCCCTCCGGCGGCTTTCGGCAACGTAACAATTGGCAAGGCGAGTCTCGGCCTCCTATTATGCCACAAGAACTTATTAAGCAGGTCCTGTAACTTGCGGAGGGTACCTGGTGGTGGCTGCGCCGAAGCATCTGGAACAAATAAAGGACCCTCGGCAGCACAGTCATCTTTACCGCCGCCAGCCGCCCATACCAGGCCAGGCCAAGGCGAGACCAATCAGATAGCGACTTAGCGGTTTGCTCCACCAACAGCTTGTAATTAAGGTGGGCATTCTGAGCAACGGAAGGGGTCAAGCGGATACCCAGGTAGGAAATGTCAGAGTGCACCCACTGGAAGGCAAAGTCCCGCTGTAAATCATCGATCTCATCTTCAGGGATAAAAAGATTAAGCACCAGCAATTTGGAAAAGTTGACTTTAAATCCTGCCACCAAGCCAAAAGCATGAAGCTCTCGCATCAGATACCGCAGGGTGGTACGCGTGAGGGAGAGGATAACATCGTCCGCGTAAAGACTAATTTTATGAACGTCGGCACCGAACTTTAATACCCTCAATATCTGGATTTGAGCGTATGCGCTGAGCAAAGGGCTCCATATAGAGCGCAAATAATAGCGGCGACAGGGGGCATCCCTGCCTCGTCCCTCTAGAGATGGGGAAGAGGGAAGACCGGCACCCGTTCACCCTCACCGATGCCCTAGGAGCGACATAGAGACAATGCACCCAGCAAAGAAAGTGCTCTCCGAAACCAAAAGCGTGCAGAACAGCAAACATGTAATCCCAGTCCACCTGATCAAAGGCCTTCTCGGCGTCTATGGAAAGGAGACAAGCTTGGATCCTAGATCGGTGAACCAGGTCAATAAGATGAAGGATACGCTTGGTGTTGTCTCCACCCTGCCGCGTGGGAATAAAACCAGATTGATCCGGATCTATGAGGCCATCAGCGGGCTGAGACGCGCCACCAGAATACTCGCAAACAATTTAGCGTCAATATTTAGGAGGGAGATTGGCCTATACGAGCCACAATCCCTTGAATCTTTTCCACATTTAAGAATGACCGTAATCGCGGCTTTCGTCATAGTGGGAGTCACCTCTCCTGTCTCCAGAAAAGAGTTAAAAAGACGCGTTAAAAGCGGAGCTAGCTCAGCACAGAAGGTCTTAAAAAACAAAGCGGTGAAACCGTCTGGGCCGGGCGATTTGGCAACCTTAAGACGGGCTATCGCCGATATGACTTCTTCAATCCGGATGTCGGACTCCAACGAGTCCGCCGAGGAGGCAAACAGCAGCTCAATACGGCAGGAGGCAAGGTAAGCCTCTCGTTCCACAGACCCAGTTTCCTCCCTAGTATACAAGCGCTGATAAAAATGATGAAAAGAGTCGACAATAAGGGTGTCTGTGGTCTGCTCCACCGCCTGGGAATCCCGAATGGAGTGAATCGCAGTTCGCTGCGAGGACGCCCGGAGCCTATGGGCCAGCAAACGCCCCCCCTTATCCCTGCTAAGGTAGAACTTATGTCGCAGCCGCAAAAGCGCATACTTGGCCCTGTCGAGTTCCATATGTTTCTGCATGCGCCGTTTCATTTCAAAATCTCTCCACACCCTAGGCGCTCCGGTGCGCTTATGGATGGCCTCCAGGGCTCCCACCTCTCGCTCCAACTTCACCCTCTTATCCCTATGCAGACGCGCAAACACGGCTGCCAGCGCTATGAACTCACCCCGGACCACCAGCTTGAGGGCCTCCCAAACCGCCGCTAAAGGCGTATTCCCTTGGTCATTAACAGCCAGGTAAGCCACAATCGTGTCCCGTATGCGAGTAACCACAGATTCCGAGCTTAGCAGAGAATCGCGCAGGTGCCATCCGGAAGAAGGGGGGCGCGCCGCTGGAGAGCTAAGCTGCACCGAGATGAGGGCATGGTCGGACAGAGAACAGGGAGTGATAACCGCATCCGCCAGGCAGGGCGAAAGGGAGGTGGAGGCGAAGAAATGGTCAAGGCGGGCGTAAGTTTTATGCGCTGCCGAGTAGAAAGTATAATCACGCTCAGTAAGATGCTGTACGAGCCAAACATCATGCAGACCGCCATCACTCAACCATTGTCTCCCCCCTGCGAGAGAGCACCAGTCTGATGTGTCCGCTGCTCCGACCTATCCATGCACGCATCAATTACCACATTTAGGTCCCCTCCGACTAAGAACATGGTATCTGGTGAAGCCAATACCTCAGAAAAGGCCGTCTTTATAAAGGGTTCCTGATGGTCATTCGGGGTGTACAGCGATCCTACAGTGAAGCACATGTCTCCCCATTGCACGCAAAGCACCAGGTGTCTCCCCTTAATCTCAGCAACCTGGAAAAGAATCTTACAGTGAGCACGCACACTGAAAAGAACTGCTACCCATGTTTTTTAGCCGCGCCAGAAGACCACATCTGCAAGGGGAAGCGCCGATCCCTCATCCGCTTGGTGTCTTTAAAGAGAAGATGAGTCTCCTGCAACAAACACACGTCGCCCCCCGCTCCCTCCAGGAGGGACAGGATAGCGAAGCGCTTAACCAGGATATTTAAGCCCCTAACATTCAGACAAACCACTTTGAGACTCCTACCCATGGAGGTCAAGGGGGGAACAGCCAGGATTCGAGCACAAGACCCCAAAGCAAAGAGGCGAGCCTACAGGCAGTAACTCTGAGACAGACATTTCCCAAACCCCAGAGAGGACTGATGCGGAGCTCCAACGCATTCCCAAAAACAACCCTTTCCCCCCACCCCCAAATCCAGAAAAGAACACCCCGAAAATAGAAAAAACACTCCCAAACATAGGGCCCCAAGGCTCGGAGAGAAGACAACAGTCTGTCACACGAAATAAACAATATGGGGAATGTGGCACTGGAAGAAATGACACCTCGGCACTAAGGGCACCATCCATCCAACCCCCAAAGGGCAGTTGATGACAATAACCCCCAACCAGAGACCTCCCCTCTCCGGCGCCACAATAAAATGTCCCCTGATGCCCACTGTAGAAGGTTCATGGAGCGCCGTTGCTGTCTGTCACCTGCGCCACTGAAGTAACCGCCGCCTCTCGTTCCAGAAGGCTAGTGGACACATCAGGCCCGAGAGCCGGTGGGAATGCCCGACTCGCTGCCAGCCATCTGAGCGTCAACGCCATCTCGAGGGAGCCCCCGCCATCGCAGCCGGGGAGGGGGGCCGCTCCAACCCCAAAGCCTCATAAGCTGCTGCCAAAGAGTGGAGCTGAAGGCGTTTACCCTGCTGTTTAAAGATAAGGCGGAATGGGTGACCCCACGAATAGGGGATGCCATTCTCCCGAAGGTGAGTAGTAATGGGCTTAAACTCCCTGTGTTTCACCAGGATAGAAGCAGCTAAGTCTTGAAAGAGGGCCGGCTGGTGGCCCCGAAACTGCACCGGGCTAAGATCACGGGCTTTGCGCAGAATTTGCTCCTTAAGCTGGAAATCGTGCACGCACACCAATATGTCTGGTGGTGGAGCTTTCGGACCCCTCGGCAAGCCAACACGGTGCACACGATCCATCTGGATTTCCCGCTCCTCTCCCTCCCCAAGAATCTGCTGGAAAAGCTGAAGAACGTAGTTCCGAAGATCGTCCCCCTCCCCTTTCCATGGCACCGCACGAATTCTAATGTTATTCCGTCGGGACCGGTTTTCCAGGTCCTCGACGTGGGCTTGCAAGTCAAGATCCTGCTCCCTGAGACGGAGGACATCCTGCTGGAGCTGATGCATATCATCTTCACGTCCCAAATCATGCTGTTCTACAGTGGCGACGCGGTCCCCAAGGGCGTCCACATCGCGCCGCACTTCACGTAGGTCCGAAGAGAGCTGGGAGCGGAGCTCCAGAATGTCCTCTTTGATGGCGGAGAATAAGTCGAGCATTAACGCCTTAGTGGCAGGCTGGTCGCTATCCTCCGGCGGCTGCGAAAGGGGAACCAACTGGGACGAGGACTGCCCCGCGGGCTTCTGCAGGACATCCCGCTGAGTCTTATCCTGTCTCGCTTTGGAGGAGGACACGGCAGCAAAGCAGGCCCTCCACCCAGCAACCAAAACAGTAGGGCCCATGAGATCGTAGAATCAGGGTGGCGCACCAACACCACCAGCCCCCTCGCCGACTGCCGATGTATGGTCCGAGTGCCTCCTCCACCCAAACAGCCAGTACCCATCAACCGCAGGGCAGTGTGCAGCACCCCAGCAGTTGTAGTGGAGGGCCCCCACCCTCAACACTCAGAGGGCCTCACCACAGACACCCACAGAAGAGCACCAGTAAGAAAGCACCGCCTGCCGATCTGCGAGCCGAAAAGCGGGCCCAGGAGCCAACACCACCGGCCTCCTGAGCCTACAGCCAGCCAGCGGCCCCACCGATACTCAAGCAGAGGTAGGGGCAACCACCCAGACACAGCGCACCTCCGCGCGGCGGCACACACAGCCGAGGGGAAGCGCGGAGTGTCACCTCCAGCAGCAGGCCACAGGGTCCCCCAGTCAGGTGCACACACGCCCCAGCAGCGCCGATCCTGCCGTCCGCCGAAGTGCGGAACGAGCTATACACCACCGTGACAAACACTCACCGGGAACTTTCTGGGTGCAGCAGTCGAAGAGGGCGCGGAGCCCCGCCGCGGTAGCACCAGTCTGTGTGCAGTACAGGTAGGCCCTCCAGCAGTTCAGCTTGTCATCCGCCAACCAGTCCACCATTCACCGCCGAAAATAAGAAGAAGCAATATCGCCAAAGGCAAGAAGCATGGGGTGGAAAGCCCGTAGTCCAGTGGGGTAGAATACCAGTAAAGGGCAGTTCCTCCCCAAAGCACACGTGCAGCGCCAACTGCACACCAGCAGCACGGACCCTGAGTGCAGCACAGTCCTCAAGACGCACATGGCATCAAAAGTCAAAGTCTGATCGGCGGAGTTGACCCCAAAGATCCGCCGCTGTGCAGGCAGCCCACCTCTGCGGCGATCAGGAAGTCCACTGGGCGCATCCCAAGCAATGCCGCCACCGTCCGCAGAGCACTCCAGCGCGCCTCCTCCGTCCCCGGCACAGCGACTACACCGTCAGAGACCAGCGGGGCCGCCGGGACGCAGCAAGGCCGGGTCCGGAGGGCCCCGCCAGTGCCACAAGACAGCGCCTCACCTCAAAGAAGCAGACCCCAGAGGGCCCCAGGGTCAGCAGGCCGCGCCCCCTTCAGTCACAGGCTCACAGCGGTGGAAGGCACCGCACTAGTCTCTCCGGCCCGCAAATGGCGGTCAACCGCAACTCGGGAGTAGGCCGCACCATTTCTCCGCCGGCGCTCTATCCCGCTGTAGTGAATGAGCCACTTTTGTCGTCTGACACCCTATGATGACCCTCAACCACCACCATTTTGTACTGACTTAAGTATGTTATTTTACCCTAGCCTTAATGTAGGATGGGTTTGCATATGCCTGCTTCTCTTCTGTCCTGTAATCTTGCTGTCTTTTAGTAGAATAGTCTTACCAAGAATAGGAGGTGTGGGATGTCGAGGTGCAGTGTTGTGGGTGATGGTGCACACATGTGCTCAATGTTGGACATTTGCGTTAGGTGAATTATGACTTTGACCTATTGGCTTTGACGTGGTCTAATGTCATTCTGTTTTCTGACTTTACCTTGCTTTATGGCAGTGCTGACTTTTGCCTTTGACATGTTCTCATGTCATCTTGCTTTTCAATTTCATCTTGCTTTGGGCCTTTCTGTGTCCATGGCTTAACTAACTCCATTTTCATGCTGAAGCCATTTTCTGGGCGTGCACGAAGAAGAGGGCATGTTTTGCTTTCCTCCTGTTTTTCACACTTTACTGACTAGAGAGAACTGGTTCTTATCAGAGGAATGTACATGGTCTGTCTCGGAGCCATAGCAAAGGCCTGATCAACCGATGCGGTGGCCTTGGAGCAGGCTGGTACGGGCTCTCATGAGAACGAGGGGGCGAGGCTTGCTAGAAACTTCGTTGTGTTTGAATTTGTATTAAAAAGGGGAGCCTACACAGGCCTGGTGGAAGTTCACGCCGTGGAGCAGACGTGCTGTCACGGAAGAGTGGAGGCTGGAGTCACCTCTGAGCTTTTGCCCGGTTCAAGGAATGGACTCCCCTTGAGCAAAGTGGGGTGAAATGAAGAAGCAGTAGGTGAGGTGTCTCTGCTACTAACTGTCCCTTGATTCTTTTCTGAATTCTTTCCTTTCCTTCTTATTTTCTGATTCTTATATCCATACATATATATATTTCTACATATATATTTGCCTTGATTGTGTTTCAATCATACTATTGATATGTTAGAGTCTGCTATGATAGGTGCATTTGGCTTACCAATGGGTGCTATTTACTTATGAATACATCCCAGATATACCAATTCGTCTTTTCCTTGTAGCAGGTGTGGACTCTTCTTGGCCAAGTATTCTGTTGTAGAAGGATGGGTGAATTCCCTTCTAGCAGGTAATTGTGTTATAGGAAGTTGTTCTACTCCTGGCAAGTGATGTGCAAAGTATGTTTCGCTCTAGAGAAGTGCTGTGTATATATTGTTTTCTTGCCTTGCCTTTGGGGGAGTATTGAAAGTTTGCCCACTTTAGGAAGTGCTGTGTATATGTTATATTCCATAAGTTTGGAACTGATATTCTCTCCCTGGGAAAGTGACGGTACATACCTTGGTCCAGGGGAGATCTGAGCATTACACCCGCACTAGAAGCGGATCCCACTCAGCGCCGTCGCCAATGGACAGCCATCATCAAACGTCGTCGGTACACCAACCTCTCTTCCACGCCGCCGGATGCGGCCACCGATGCCAGCAGAGGGCCCGCCGGGCCGCAGCAAGGCCAGGGCCGAGCAAGCCCACAAGGCACTCAGGATACCGCCGTTCCCGGAAAGAGGAACCACCGGAGGCAGCAGGTAAGTGGCCCAAACCTAGGAGCGGCAAAGCAGGCACGGATGGGCATCAGGGGGCCAGCTACTCCATGCGATGCGTGGATGGCGCCGGAGAGACCGAGAAACACGTCTCAATCGTCCACCATCTTAGCCACACCCCTCAAAACCAGTTTAAACCAGTCAAAACCAGTTCAAACCAGTCAAAAGCAGTCAAAACCCAGTTCAAATCAGTCAAAACCAGTTTAAACCAGTTCAAACCAGCCAAAACCAGTCAAACACCAGTTCAAAACCAGTCCAAAACCAGTCAAAACCATTCAAAACCAGTTCAAACTAGTCAAAACCAGTTTAAACCAGTCAAAACCAGTTCAAACCAGTCAAAAAACAGTTTAAACCAGTTCAAATCAGTCAAAACCGGTTCCAACCAGTTTAAACCAATCAAAACCAGTTCTGCCCACTCAAAACCGTCCAAACCAGTCCAAACCAGTCCAAACCAAGCTTTGAACACCGTTAAGCAGTTTGTTGGGGTGTTCGGACCTATTGTATTTTATTGACTATCAGAGAGCGTACTATAAAGGTCAGCTGCAGGACTTGTTTCTTCAGTATAGCAGCCCTGGACTGTCAGCGAGCCTATAACAAACAGAACATTTTTAATGGGACTAATGAAGAAACACAAAGTTGTGGCTTTTTACTCATGCGCGTGCAAGAGAATTCTTGGAACAAAGGTGTGCCTGATTGTAGGAGAGTAGGATCTACACTTATGTTGCCCCCACATTTTTTCTGATTTTAACACTGGTTTCTGGCTATAGTCTGGCTGGGTCCCTGCTAATCAGGGCCCCAGTCTCTCTGTTCTCTCTAAACAACTTTGAGTGCATACTAGATGCACTAGCGTGAGAAGTTGGCCTGGCATATGCTGGTCACTAGTTATAGTGGCCACCTTGCACCAGTCCAATTCGACTCTTATGGTAGATAGGTTTAAGACAACCTTTTAAGGAAAGCTATCCTGGTGGTAGCTGTGGAGAGCAACCTTCAGGCTAAGTCTCAGAGGAATGTAAAGCAGCTTGTTTTACCTTATAATCTCTTGAATTACCAAATGAAATGACACCACACAGGTATATATATCAAATATATATGTATTTATTTCTAGACACACTCTACTAATCTCTTTATGAGATTAGAAGCCAGGAACACATTCAAATATCAACGTTTCACAATAAGTTAAGCACAAATTTGGCTGGGGCTTATGATGTCTTGAAAAGTGCATTAATAGATGGGTTTGGCTTAACCACTGAACAGTACAGGTTGAAATTCAGAGACACCCAAAAAGCACAGAATCAGGACTGGACACACTTTGTAGATTGTGCAACCAAGGCTCTGGAGTGTTGGCTGGTTGGTAGTAGAGTTACTGATTTTAAGGGATTGTATAATCTTATGATGAGAGAAGAGATCCTTAATAATTGCCAAAACCAGCTGTTGCATCATTACCTGGTGGACTCCGATCTGACCTCTCCCCAAGAATTGGGAAAGAAGGCAGACAAATGGGTCAGAACCAGGGTGAGACAGAAAAACCAGAACCAAGGGGGTGACACTAAGAAGCAGGATCCTAAAGCCTCAGAGAAAGGTGGGGATAAGGCAAAAGACCAGAAGTCTTCACAAGGGCCCCACAAATCTGCATCTGGTGGGGATTCACAGTCTCTCAAAGGGAAAAGGCCAAAAGAAGCCCTGGTGAAAATTCTGTAAACAGAAAGGGCACTGGACTTCTGATTGTACCAAGTCCAAAGACCAAACCACCACCACTCAAGCCCCTAAGGCAACTGTTCCCCCTAGTACAAGTATTGGTGGAGGTGGTAATCAGAATAAGGGTGTAGTAGGGTTGACCCTGGGTTCTGATGTGGACTCTGGCCTAGTCAGAGAGACCACACAGGCAATGCTGGTTTGTGAGGGAGACATTGACATGTCCTTCCTAGTGAGCCCCAGTAATCTGGGCAAATACAAACAGCAGCCTATAATTACTGGCAAACAGGCTTTGGCATTCAGGGACACAGGTGCTAGTGTCACCATGGTGACAGAGGACCTAGTGGACCCTGCACAGATCATCCTGGGTGAAATGTACCAGGTTACCAATGCAAGCAATGTCAGGACCAACCATAGTCTGGCAGTTGTGAATTTCTCCTGGGGAGGGGTAACTGGCCTCAAAAAGGTAGTAGTCAGTGCAGACCTCCATGTCGAATGTCTATTGGGCAATGATCTGGAGACTTCAGCCTGGTCTGAAGTGGAGCTATGGACTCATGCTGAGATGTTGGGCATACCTGCAGAGGTATTTGCTGTGACCAGGTCACAGGCCAAAATGCATAAAGCTGAACCAGCTCTGGATCCTGAAACTATGGACCAGATGCTGCCCAAGAGGAGAAGCAGTAGGGTTGAGGCAGGGCCTTCCCCTCTGTCTCAGATCTCAGATTCCCCTCTTGAGGGAGGAGAAGCAGAGCCTGAAGAAGGAACTGCCCCAGAGGAACTTGAGCCTGGTCAGGTTGAGTTCTTGGGGGCAGGGGGACCTTCCAGGGAAGATCTGAGTAAGGAGCAACAGTGCTGCCCCTCTCTTGAACCCTTCAGACAGCAAGCTGCTGCTGAGGCTGCTGGGAGTGCTAGTGGGTCCCATAAGGTTTATTGGGATGAGGGACTCCTATATTCTGAGGCTAGAGATCCTACCCCTGGAGCCATCAGGAGGTTGGTAATACCTCAGAAGTTTAGGGGTTCCTCTTGACCCTAGCACATGACATCCCATTGGCAGGACACTTTGGCCAAAACAAGACCTGGAACAGGCTTGTTCCACATTTTCATTGGCCACACATGTCAGAGGACACCAAGGAGTTTTGTCGCTCCTGTGTCACTTGCCAAGCCAGTCGCAAGTCAGGTGGCACAACAAAGGCCCCCCTGATACCACTACCTGTGGTGGGGGTTCCCTTTGAAAGGGTAGGGATTGACAATGTTGGTCCCCTTGACCCTCCAACAGCATCTGGGCACAGGTTTATCTTGGTGGTAGTGGATCATGCCACCAGGTACCCAGAAGCAATTCCCCTCAGGACCACCACAGCCCCTGTGGTGGCAAGAGCCCTCATTGGAGTTTTCTCCAGAGTGGGTTTCCCTAAGGAGGTTATATCTGACAGGGGTACAAACTTCATGTCAGGGTATCTAAAAGCAATGTGGAAGGAGTGTGGTGTAAACTACAAGTTCACTACTCCCTATCACCCACAATGCAATGGGTTAGTTGAAAGGTTCAACAAAACCCTAAAGGGAATGATTAAAGGCCTCCCAGAAAAGCTTAGGTGAAAATGGGACCTTTTACTTCCCTGCCTTCTGTTTGCATACAGGGAGGTCCCACAGAAGGGGGTTGGCTACAGCCCTTTTGAACTTCTGTTTGGGCACCCTGTCAGAGGCCTATTATGTTTGGTGAAGGAGGGCTGGGAGTTACCTCTCCAACCTCCAAAACAGGATGTGATGGACTATGTACTTGGTTTCCGCTACTGGATGGCTGAATACATGAAGAAGGCAACCAAAAACCTTGATGCTAGCCAAGAATTACAAAAAGCTTGTCATGACCAAAAGACTGTGCTGACTGTTTATCAGCCAGGCCAGAAAGTGTGGGTGTTGGAGCCTGTGGCCGCAGCTCTCTAGGACAAATGGAGTGTCCCCCATACAATTGTTGAGAAAAAGGGAGAGGTCACCTACTTGGTGGATCTTGGAACTCCCAGGAGCCCCCTCATGGTGCTCCATGTCAACAGATTAAAGACATATGTGGACAGGGCTGACAAGGGCTTGCTCATGGCAACTGATGAGGAACAGGAGGGGAGAGTGACCCTCTCCCTGACCTGCTCTCACAGAACCCTGATGATGGGTCAGTTGATGGTGTTGCTTTGGCAAGCAGCCTCACTGATCATCCGCAAACTGAATGCAGACAAGTTCTGCAACAGTTCATACATATGTTTAGCCTGACCCCAAGTCAGACTTCCTGGTGCACCCATGAGGTGGACACTGGAGACAGTCTGCCTGTCAAGAGTAAAATCTACAGGCAACCTGACCATGTCAGGGACTGTATCTGGACTGAAGTCAAGAAAAGGTTGGAACTAGGTGTGATTGAGCCTTCAGATAGCCCTTGGGCTAGTCCAGTAGTCCTTGTGCTCAAACCTCATACCCAGGGCGGTAGGAAAGAAATTCGGTTTTGTGTTGACTACAGAGGCCTCAATGCAGTCACCAGGACTGATGCCTATCCAATTCCCAGGGCAGAAGAACTGATAGATACTTTGGCCTCAGCCAAGTATCTTAGTACATTTGACCTAACAGCTGACTACTGGCAAATCAAGTTAGCTGATGATGCCAAGGCCAAAACAGCATTTTCAAACCCCTGGTGGGCACTATCACTTTGTGGTGATTTCCTTTGGTTTGAAAAATGCACCTGCCACTTTTCAGAGGTTGGTGAATAAAGTTCTGACTGGTATGGAAACTTATTCCTCAGCTTATCTAGATGATATTGCTGTCTTTAGTTCCACCTGGCAGAATCACCTGGTCCACCTCAGAAATGTTTTGGAGGCCCTGCAAAAAGCAGGCCTCACTATCAAGGCCACTTAGTGCCAGATAGGGCAGAGTCAGGTTGTGTACCTGGGCCAACTTGCAGGTGGAGGCCAGGTTCAACCAATGCAGAGCAAAATACAGACCATAATGGAATGGGTAGCTCCAACAACCCAGACACAGGTTAGAGCCTCTTTAGGCCTGACTGGGTACTATAGGAGATTTGTTAAGGGATATGGATCTATAGTGACCCCCTTAAATGATCTGACCTCTAAGAAAATGCCAAAAAAGGTTCAGTGGACAGCTAGCTGTCAAAAGGCATTTCATGACCTGAAGCAGGCAATGTGCACTGCCCCCATCTTGCAGAGTCCAGACTATAAAAAGAAGTTCATTGTCCAAACAGATGCTTCAACGCTGGGTGTGGGAACTGTACTGTCTCAACTAAATGATGCAGGTAAAGACAAGCCAGTAGCTTTGAAAAGCAGAAGGCTGACCCCTAGAGAGAAACGTTAGTCAGCTATAGAGAGGGAGGCCTTTGCTGTGGTATGGGCCCTGAAGAAGCTGAGGCCATACTTGTTTGGCACTCACTTCATAGTTCAGACTGACCACAAGCCCCTCCTATGGCTCAAACAGATGACAGGTGAAAATCCCAAACTGCTCAGGTGGTCCATTTCCCTACAGGGGATGGACTATACAGTGGAACATAGACCTGGGACCCAACATGCCAATGCAGATGGACTCTCAAGGTATTTCCACTTTGAACACGAAGACTTAGCTGGTCAAGGTTAGTTTAGTGTCCTTGCGTTAGGGGGGGGGTTGTGTAGGAGAGTAGGATCTGCACTTATGTTGCCCCCACTTTTTTTTCTGATGTTAACACTGGTTTCTGGCTATAGACTGGCTGGGTCCCTGCTAATCAGGGCATCAGTCTCTCTGTTCTCTCTAAGCAACTTTGAGTACATACTATATGCACTAGTGATTGGATACTGTGGTACCTTATGAGCCCCTAGTATATGGTACCTTAGGTACCTAGGGCATAGGTACTTCACAGGCCTACCAGGGGCGGAAGCATGTATTATGCCACCCCTGGGAAGCATACTAAATCTAACACCACAGGCCTGCTACTGCAGCCTGGGTGAGGTAGTGTTAGCACTCCTCACTGATGTATAGGTTCCTATATGTCACCATACACACACATATAAACCTATCAGCCACCCCTATGGTAGGCCCTATCAATCCTGAGGGCAGGGTGCTTGGTTTACAATGCGAGGGGGTGCCTCTGCATGAGCAGGGCCCCTCTGCAGCTGGCAGAGTCTATTCTCTGTGGCTGTTTGTGGATGAGGTTAAACCATATACTATTAAGTGCATTATAAATGCTAACTTTGGAATGACTGCATCAAAACATGTTGTGTTTGGTGTCAAACAACTTGGAATCATACCCCCACATCAGTCCATGATGTGGGAGTATGATCCCACCCTTCTAGAGGGGACGACATGTGCCTACTGTGGTAACACAGTAGAAATCTGAAAGAGCCCTGGCATCACAAAATGGATGCCACCAGCACAGACACTGGGCTGCCCTCCTGCTGCTGACTGAAACTTGCAGTGGAGGAGGCATAACAATAGGCATCCTGTCACAGGGAGGTGTCACCACCTTTCAGACAGGATTAAGTATATTGGGGCTGGGTCGGTGCACTTCTAGAGTGCTTTGAAGTCCTGCACTGGGGTAGCAGTAGGCTCCTCTGTTCATACGCCAGCTCAAACCGGTTCAGGGGCTACCTGTCCCTGCTCTGGTGCGAAACTGGACAAAAGGAAGTGGGTGTAACCACCCCTACCCTGACCCTCCCAGAGGAGTGGTCATAAAGCTAGTCCCTCCCTTTCTTTTAGTATGAGATAGGGAACCCTTGCCATTGCAAACTAGATATCCCTGGATGACACTTTACAAGAAGAATCTTGGCCTTTCGACGTTCCACTACCTTTGGAAGACGGAAGAATCTCCCTTGGAGTCAAGGGGTGACTCCCCTGCTTGGCAGGCTCCAAAAACTCTAACCAACAGTCGCAAACGTTCCCGCTCCCGTCAGAGTCCGAAGTCCCTGCAGCCCCAGAAGTAGATTTCCTGACTTCTCGATGGCCATTGTGAGACCCCAGCAAAGCTGAGGCGAGTGGACCCCACGAGTGATGAGGAACTGCAATACCTCTGAACCTTGCTCTATTGTCAAGTGCAACCCCTTCACGATGTTCTACGAACTTGTGCTTTGGAACATTTGGGGCCCAAGCCTCTAGCAGGTAGTGCACTGAAAATCAGAGGCCTACCCTGTCCCGAGTGACCGTGGGCTCCTATATAGCATTTCCTCACGAGGCGTCTTTGCGATCCCTTGCCTATTTGCTTGTGGGTCCCCCGAAGACTTTCTGAACAAACCAATGGGCTCCCTTGATTGCTCCAGGCCTGCCCTCACTTACTCTCACTGGGTGAGTCCCTCAGACTTTGCTGGTCTGCACCGCTGACTTTATTTACTTTCCACAAGACTTGCTATTGCCAAGGCTTATTGGCTTCAATCCAGTTGCTGACACCTCAGGAAGCTGCAAACTTTGTGGGACACTCTGAATCCAGCTGCTGGTCATCGTCGATGCCCTCTGGTCCTCATGAGCGAAGAGTCAAAACACCCTTGATCACCTGAAATTACCTCCTTCCGCGGGCATCCATCTTCCTGGCCCCGGGTCATTGGCAAGTGACTGTGAATACTGTCCCTTCAATTTTCAGGTCATCTTCATCTCGAATCCAGCCTTGGATTCCACCGGACACTTCTTCAGTCTTCGCAAGTAGCAAATCTTCTTTGTTCTCCATAGAAAACAGCGACGCGACCCGACACCAAAAGACACCTATGTACCCGGCTTCCCTGGGTGAGGTAACTCGTGCACTCCAGTGCCCTAGTGTGTGTTGCCCCTCGAATTACATACCTTGTAAGTGGCTTGCTTGTAGACTTCCTCGAAGTACCCTTAAACTTTAAAAATCCAACCGCGACTTGCTCCATTGAAATCAATAGGGAACCCGCGGCTGTGTTCTCACACTGCATGCGTCTCCCGTGAGTCTTTTACTTACCTGCTTTTGGTGCATTAGTGAAGCCCCAGCGATTCTACAGGCCCTAGGCCTTGTCATTTTGCAAGTCGACTTTCCTAAACCTCTTTTTTAGTATATGGTCTGGTACTCCCCTAGGGCCCCAGCCATATTTGTGCTTAACTTATTGTGAAACGTTGATATTTGAATGTGTTCCTGGCTTCTAATCTCATAAAGAGATTAGTAGAGTGTGTCTAGAAATAAATACATATATATTTGATATCTATACCTGTGTGGTGTCCTTTCATTTGGTAATTCAAGAGATTATAAGGTAAAACAAGCTGCTTTACATTCCTCTGAGACTTAGCCTGAAGGCTGCTCTCCACAGCTACCACTAGGATAGCTTTCTTTAAAAGGTTGTCTTAAACCTATCTACCATAAGAGTCGAATTGGACTGGTGCAAGGTGGCCACTATAACTAGTGACCAGCATATGCCAGGCCAACTTCTCACATTGGTGGGCAGCGTGTGGGATTCCAGCTTGCCATTGTTTTACCAGAAAATCTCTATTTGAATTACTAACTGAAAACCACTAAAGGTACTCAAGGTACATATAAAAGTCAAGGTTAGTATCAATAAGTTCTACTGAACTTAGAGTTGTTTGTGAAGGGATAGCACACCCTTGCTACAGCTCAAGCTAGGATCAGTCGGCCACAAACTAGTGTAGGTAGTGCAACACTGCATAAGACTAGAATGTCCTCAAGGGATGGAGCCAGTGGGTCCACCTAACCTCAGTATAAGGACATGACCTTCTTTGACTTGAAGGCCATGTGTGTTGCAAGACACCTGGGGTTAGGACAGAGTCCCTTCACACTACAACTGAGAAATCTACTGATAGCAGATGATCTTAGACTGGCACTAGGAGATAGTGGATCTGGATCAGGGGGTGGGTCAGCCATAGTCTCTGGGTCAGATGATGAAAATCAAGATGACCTGGAGTCTGTGATTGAAGGGCCAGACCACAAGGGTCTGAAAAGTACAGAGGAATTCTCCCTAAGAGAGCTGACAGAGTGGAAGAGAGGCCTAGGTCCCTCTCAAGGGAATCTAACCACTCATATCATGCTGACAGAGAATCTGTCCATCAGAGGAACTCATACTCTAATAGAAGAGAGACCTCCTCTGAAAGAAGGTACAAAATGCCCCAGTATGAGGAAGCAAGACTTGCTCTCAGAACCAAGCAACTGGCCTTAAATAGAGAAGCCTTTGAGCTCCAGAGAGCTTCTAAGATAGAGGGGTTAGGACCCCCTGGTGACAGCAACAGTGTCCCTAGAGGCAGAGATTACATTCCAGACCATAGGAACCTGTCCAAGGTTGTTCCTCCCTACCAGAGTGGGGATGATATCCACAAATGGATAACTGCTATGGAGAGGGCCTGTAAAGTTCAGCAGGTCCCCCAGAAACAGTGGGCAGCAATCTTGTGGCTCTCCTTTTCAGATAAAGGTAGAGACAAGCTCCTCACTGTTAGAGAAGAGGATGCTGATGATTATGATGTCTTGAAAAGTGCATTAATAGATGGGTTTGGCTTAACCACTGAACAGTACAGGTTGAAATTCAGAGACACCCAAAAAGCACAGAATCAGGACTGGACACACTTTGTAGATTGTGCAACCAAGGCTCTGGAGGGTTGGCTGGTTGGTAGTAGAGTTACTCATTTTAAGGGATTGTATAATCTTATGATGAGAGAAGAGATCCTTAATAATTGCCAAAACCAATTGTTGCATCATTACCTGGTGGACTCCGATCTGACCTCTCTCCAAGAATTGGGAAAGAAGGCAGACAAATGGGTCAGAACCAGGGTGAGGCAGAAAACCCAGAACCAAGGGGGTGACACTAAGAAGCAGGATCCTAAAGGCTCAGAGAAAGGTGGGGATAAGGCAAAAGACCAGAAGTCTTCACAAGGGCCCCAAAAATCTGCATCTGGTGGGGATTCACAGTCTACAAAGGGAAAAGGCCAAAAGAAGCCCTGGTGAAAATTCTGTAAACAGTGAGGGCACTGGCCTTCTGATTGTACCAAGTCCAAAGACCAAACAACCACCACTCAAGCCCCTAAGGCAAGTCAGGTGGCACAACAAAGGCTGCCCTGACACCACTACCTGTGGTGGGGGTTCCCTTTGAAAGGGTAGGGATTGACATTGTTGGTCCCCTTGACCCTCCAACAGCATCTGGGCACAGGTTTATCCTGGTAGTAGTGGATCATGCCACCAGGTACCCAGAAGCAATTCCCCTCAGGACCACCACAGCCCCTGTGGTGGCAAGAGCCCTCATTGGAGTTTTCTCCAGAGTGGGTTTCCCTAAGGAGGTTATATCTGACAGAGGTACAAACTTCATGTCAGGGTATCTAAAAGCAATGTGGAAGGAGTGTGGTGTAAACTACAAGTTCACTACTCCCTATAACCCACAATGCAATGGGTTAGTTGAAAGGTTCAACAAAACCCTAAAGGGATTGATTAAAGTCCTCCCAGAAAAGCTTAGGTGAAAATGGGACCTTTTACTTCCCTGCCTTCTGTTTGCATACAGGGAGGTTACACAGAAGGGGGTTGGCTACAGCCCTTTTGAACTACTGTTTGGGCACCCTGTAAGAGGTCCATTATGTTTGGTGAAGGAGGGCTGGGAGTTACCTCTCAAACCTCCCAAACAGGATGTGATGGACTATGTACTTGGTTTCCGCTACTGGATGGCTGAATACATGAAGAAGGCAACCAAAAACCCGGAGGCTAGCCAAGAACTACAAAAAGCTTGGCATGACCAAAAGCCTGTACTGACTGTCTATCAGTCAGGACAGAAAGTGTGGGTGTTGGAGCCTGTGGCCCCAGCAGCTCTCTAAGACAAGTGGAGTGGCCCCCATACAATTGTTGAGAAAAAGGGAGAAGACACTTACTTGGTAGATCTTGGAACTCCCAGGAGCCCCCTTAGGGTGCTCCATGTCAACAGATTAAAACTATGTGTGGACAGGGCTGACATGGGCTTGCTCATGGCAACTGATGAGGAACAGGAGGAGGAGATTGACCCTCTCCTTGACCTGCTCTCACAGAACCCTGATGATGGGTCAGTAGATGGAGTTGCTTTGGCAAGCAGCCTCACTGACCACCAGCAAACTGAATGCAGACAAGTTCTGCAGAAGTTCAGACATATGTTTAGCCTGACCCCTAGTCAGACGTCCTGGTGCACCCATGAGGTGGACACTGGAGACAGTCTGCCTGTCAAGAGTAAAATCTACAGGCAACCTGACCATGTCAGGGACTGTATCAGGACTGAAGTCCAGAAAATGTTGGAACTAGGTGTGATTGAGCCTTCAGAAAGCCCTTGGGCTAGTCCAGTAGTCCTTGTGCCTAAACCTCATACCCAGGGTGGTAAGAAAGAAATGAGGTTTTGTGTTGACTACAGAGACCTCAATGCAGTCACCAGGACTGATGCCTATCCAATTCCCAGGGCAGATGCGCTCATAGATAATTTGGCCTCAGCCAAATATCCGAGTACATTTGACCTAACAGCTGGCTACTGGCAAATCAAGTTAGCTGATGATGCCAAGGCCAAAACAGCATTTTTAACCCCTGGTGGGTACTACCACTTTGTGGTGATGCCTTTTGGTTTGAAAAAAGCACCTGCCACTTTTCAGAGGTTGGTGAATAAAGTTCTGACAGGTATGGAAACTTATTGCTCAGCTTATCTAGATGATATTGCTGTCTTTAGTTCCACCTGGCAGGATCACCTGGTCCACCTCAGAAATATTTTGGAGGCCCTGCAAAAAGCAGGCCTCACTATCAAGGCCACTAAGTGCCAGATAGGGCAGAGTCAGGTTGTGTACCTGGCCAGGTTCAACCATTGCAGAGCAAAATCCAAACCATAATGGAATGGGTATCTCCAACCACGCAGACACAGGTTAGGGCCTTTTTAGGCCTGAGTGGGTACTATAGGAGGTTTGTTAAGGGATATGGATCTATAGTGATCCCCTTTAATGGTCTTACCTCTAAGAAAATGCCAAAAAAGCTTCAGTGGACAGCTAGCTGTCAAAAGGCATTTGATGACCTGAAGCAGGCCATGTGCACTGCTACCATCTTACTGAGTCCAGACTACACAAAAAAGTTCATTGTCCAAACAGATGCTTCTGAGCTGGGTGCGGAAGCTGTACTGTCTCAACTGAATGATGAAGGTCAAGACCAGCCAGTAGCTTTTATAAGCAGAAGGCTGACCCCTAGAGAGAAACGTTGGTCAGCTATAGAGAGGGAGGCCTTTGCTGTGGTATGGGCCCTGAAGAAGCTGAGGCCATACTTGTTTGGCACTCACTTCATAGTTCAGACTGACCACAAGCCCCTCCTATGGCTCAAACAGATGAAAGGTGAAAATCCTAAACTGCTAAGGTGGTCCATTTCCCTACAGGGGATGGACTATACAGTGGAACATAGACCTGGGACCCAACATGCCGATACAGATGGACTTTCAAGGTATTTCAACTTAGAACACGAAGACTCAACTGGTCAAGGTTAGTTTAGTGTCCCTGCATTTGGAGGAGGGGTTGTGTAGGAGAGTATGATCTGCACTTATGTTGCCCCCACTTTTTTTCTGATGTTAACACTGGTTTCTGGCTATAGTCTGGCGGGGTCCCTGCTAATCAGGGCCCCAGTTTCTCTGTTCTCTCTAAACAACTTGGAGTGCATACTAGATGCACTAGTGATTGGATACTGTGGTACCTTATGAGCCCCTAGTGTATGGTACCCTAGGTACCAAGGGCATAGGTACTTCACAGGCCTATCAGGGACGGAAGCATGTATTATGCCACCCCTGGGAAGCAGACTAAATCTGACACCACAGGCCTGCTACTACAGCCTGGGTGAGGTAGTGGTAGCACTCCTCACTGAGGTATAGGTTCCTATATCTCACCATACACACACATATAAACCTATCAGTCACCCCTAAGGCAGGCCCTATCCATCCTGAGGGCAGGGTGCTTGGTTTACAATGTGAGGGGGTGCCTCTGCATGAGCAGAACCTCTCTACAGCTCTCAGAGTCTATCCTCTGTGGCTGTTTGTGGATGATGTTAAACCTTATACTCTTAAGTACATTATAACCCAACGGTAAATGCTAACTTTGGAATGACTGCATCAAAACATGTTGTGTTTAGTGTGAAACAACTTGGAATCATACCCCCACAACAGTCCATGATGTGGGAGTATGATCCCACCCTTCTAGAGGGGACGACATGTACCTACTGTTATAACACAGTAGAAATCTGAAAGAGCCCTGGCATAACAAAATGGATACCACCAGCACAGACACTGGGCTGCCCTCCTGCTGCTGACTGAAACTCGCAGTGGAGGAAGCCCAATAATAGGCATCCTGTCACAGGGAGGTGTCACCACCTTCCAGACAGGATTTAGTGTATTGGGGCTGGGGGATGCACTCCTAGAGTGCTTTGAAGACCTGCACTGGGGGAGCAATAGGCTCCTCTGTGCATATGCCAGCTCAAACCGGTTCAGGGGCTTCCTGTCCCTGCTCTGGTGCGAAACTGGACAAAGGGAAGTGGGTGTAACCACCCCCTACCCTGACCCTCCCAGAGGAGTGGTCATAAAACTAGTCCCTCCCTTTAGTATAAGATATGGAACCCTTGCCATTGCAAACTAGATAACCCTGGAGGACGCTTTACAAGAAGAATCCTGGTCCTTCAACGTTCCACTACCTTTGGAAGATGGAAGAATCTCCCTTGGAGTCAAGGAGTGACTCCCCTGCTTGGCAGGCACCAAAAACTCGAATCAATGGCCGCAACCTTTCCCTCTCCTGCTGGAGTCCAAAGTCCCTGCAGCCCCAGAAGTAGATTTCCTGACTTCTCGACAGCCATTGTGAGTCTCCAGCAGAGCTGAGGCAAGTGGACCCCACGAGTGATGAGGAACAGCAATACCTGGGTATCATGCACTATTGTCAAGTGCAACCCCTTCACGACATGCTACGAACTTGTGCATTGGAACATTTGTGGCCCAAGCCTCCAGCAGGTCTTGCAGCAAAAACCAGAGGCCTACCCCGTCACGAGTGTCCGTGGGCTCCTGTGAAGCATTTCCTCATGAGGCATCTTTTCGATTGCTTGCCTGTTGGCTTGTGGATGCCCTGAAGACTTTCTGATCAAACCAAAGGGCTCCCCTGGTTGCTCCAGGCCTTCCCTCACTCACCATTGCTGGGTGAGTCCCTCAGACCTTGCTGATTTGCACCGCTGAGTTTATTCATTTTTCACAAGACTTGCTATTGCCAAGGCTTGTTGGCTCCCATCTGGTTGGCGACACCTCAGTAAGCTGCAGACATTGTGGGGCACTCCGAATCCAGCAGCTGGTCATCGTCGATGTCTCCTGGTCCTCGTGAGCGAAGAGTCAAAACACCCTTGATCACCTGAAATCACCTGACTTCCGTGGGCATCCATCTTCCTGGCCCCGGGTCACTGGCAAGTGACTGTGAACACTGTTCCTTCTGCTTTCAGGTCATCTTTATCTTGAATCCAGCCTCGGATTCCACCGGACACTTCTTCAGTCTTCGCAAGCAGCAAATCTTCTTTGGCTTCCATAGAAAACAGCAACGCGATCTGACACCAAAAGACACCAATGCCCCCAGCTTCCCTGGGTGAGGTAACTCGTGCACCCCGGTGCCCTAGTGTGTGTTGGCCCTCGAATTACTTACCTTGTAAGGGGCTTGCTTGTAGACTTCCTCGAAGTACCCTAAAACTTTAACAATCCAACCGCGACTTGCTCCATTGAAATCAATGGGGACACTGCACGCGTCTCCCGTGGGTCTTTTACTTACCTGCTTTTGCTGCATTAGTGAAGCCCCAGCGATTCTACAGGCCCTAGGCCTTGTCCCTCTGCAAGTCGACTTTCCTAAACCTCTTTTTTAGTAGATGGTCTGGTACGCCCCTAGGGCCCCAGCCATATTTGTGCTTAACTTACTGTGAAACGTTGATATTTGAATGTGTTCCTAACTTCTAATCTCATAAAGAGATTAGTAGAGTGTGTCTAGAAATAAATACATATATATTTGATATATATACCTGTGTGGTGTCCTTTCATTTGGTAATTCAAGAGATTATAAGGTAAAACAAACTGCTTTACATTCCTCAGAGACTTAGCCTGAAGGCTGCTCTCCACAGCTACCACTAGGATAGCTTTCTTTAAAAGGTTGTCTTAAACCTATCTACCATAACAGTCGAATTGGACTTGTGCAAGGTGGCCACTATAAATAGTGACCAGCATATGCCAGGCCAACTTCTCACAACGTCTCACTATCAGAAGGCAATGTAGAACTATGCCGCCAACAGCTCCTAAGGTCAACATACATGAGCATAAGGGCAACACCGAAATGTATTTAATCCTAGGTCCAAATCAGTCAAAAACCATTCAAAACCAGTTCAAACCAGTCAAAAAACTGTTTAAATCAGTCAAAACCAGTTCCAACCAGTTTAAACCAGTCAAAACCAGTTCAAACCAGTCCAAACCAAGCTTTGAACACAGTTGAGCAGTTTGTTGGGGTGTACGGACCTATTGTATTTTATTCACAATCAGAGAGAATACTATAAACGTCAGCTGCAGGAGTTGTTTCTTCAGGATAGGAGCCCTGGACTGTCAGCGAGCCTATAACAAACAGAACATTTTTAATGGGACTAATGAAGACAAACGAAGTTGTGGCTTTTTACTCTTTCTGGGAACCAAGGTGTGCCTGTTTGTAAGTCTTGCTTCACAAACGATCAAGAACGAGAAATACTGCTGCCTAGCACTGCACTTAATGTATGGGCGCATCTTAAAATGAACTTATAGTGTAATAAATGCAGCAATTGTCACACGCAAAATATATGCCTTCTATGCATTAAAAAACACCAGACAAAAGTTTCAAAAGACAGGTTGACATATAAACACACTCTTCAGCATTAGGCGCTGTACTATACATGTTTAAAAGCTAAAAACAATTCTTGAAATCACATTTAGTTAGTGCAATGCCCGGAAGTGTACTGTAGTAGTACAGGCTCAAAGACGGTCTGGGTTGTGTGTGCCTGAGGTGGAGTGGAGAACGTGCGTTAAAAAACAATATATGTGTAAATGCACGCTCCCTCTCATGTTTTAAAAAAGGTGCATTGTAGCAAACAGTTTGTCAAGTCGATCACAAAGTGGTTCCCAACAAGGTTTCATCAATGCAAAATGTTTTACCCACGTCTCACTATCAGAAGGCAATGTAGAACTACGCCGCCAACAGCTCCTAAGGTCAACACACATGAGCATAAAGGCAACACCGAAATGTATTTAATCCTAGGTCCCAATCAGTCAAAAACCAGTTCAAACCAGTTGAGACTATTCATAACCAGTCCAAACCAGTCATAAGCAGTTCAAACCAGTTCAAACCAGTCAGAACCAGTTAAAACCAGTCAAAACCAGTTTAAACCAGTCACAACCAGCTCAAGCCAGTCAAATACCATTTTAAACCAGTCAAAACCAGTTCAAACCAGTTTAAACTAGTCAAATCCAGTCAAAAACCAGTTCAAACCTGTTAAAAACAGTTTAAACCAGTTCAAACCATTCAAAACCTGTTCAAACCAGTTTACACCAGTCAAAAAACAGTTTAAACCAGTTCAAACTAGTCAAAACCAGTTTAAACCAGTTTACACCAGTCACAACCACTTCAAGCCGGTCAAAAAGCAGTTTAAACCAGTTTTAACCAGTGAAAACCAGTTTAAACCAGTCAAAACAAGTTCAGAAACAGTCAACACCGTTAAAATCAGTCCAAAACCAGTCAAATACCAGTTTAAACCAGTCAAAACAAGTTCAAACCAGCCCAAACCAGTCAAAACCAGTTCCAACCAGTCAAAACCAGTTTAAACCAGTCAAAACCATTGTAAACAAGTTCAAACCAATTCAAACCAGTCAAAACCAGTTTAATCCAGTTAAAACCAATTGAATCCAGTTCAAACTAGTCTAAACCAGTCACAAATCTGTTTAAACCAGTCAAAACCAGATTAAAATCAGTCCAAAACCAGACAAAACCAGTCAAAAGCAGTTCAAACCAGTTCAAACAAGTCAACAACCAGTGCAAAGCAGTCAAAATCAGTTCTAACCTGTCAAAACGATTTTAAACCAGTCACATCCAGGTCAAACCAGTCAAAACCAGTCAAAACCAGTCAAAACCAAGCTTTGAACACAGTTAAGCAGTTTGTTGACGTGTTCAGACCTATTGTATTTTATTCACTATCAGAGAGCTTACTATAAAGGTCAGCTGCAGGATGTTTCTTCAGTATAGCAGCCCTGGACTGTCAGCAAGCCTATAACAAACAGAACATTTTTAATAGGACTAATAAAGAAAAACAAAGTTTTGGCTTTTTACTCATGCACGTACAAGAGAATTATGGAAACCAAGGTGTGTCTGTCTGTAAGTCTTGCCTCACAAACGATCAAGAATGAGAAATACTTGTGGGCTGTAATTCTGCTGCCTAGCACTGCACTTAATGTACGGGTGCACCTTAAAATGAACTTAAAGTGAAATAAATGCACCAATTGTCACTTGCAAAATATATACCTTCTATGCACCAAAAAACACCAGGCAAAAGTTTCAAAAGACAGGTCAACAAATAAACACATCCTTCAGCATTAGGCGCTGTACTATACATGTTTTAAAGCTAAACACAATTCTTGAAATCACATTTAGTTAGTGCAATGCCCGGAAGTGTACTGTACAAGTACAGGCTCAAAGACTGTTTTGGGTTGTGTGTGCCTGAGGTGGAGTGGAGAACATGTGTTAAAACCCAATATATGTATAAATGCACGCTCCCTCTCATGTTTTAAAAAAGGTGCATTGTAGCAAACAATTTGTGATCTCGATCACAAAGCGGTTCCCAACAAGGTTTCATCAATGCAAAATAATATTTTACCCATGTCTCACCATCAGAAGGCAATGTAGAACTATGCCACCAACAGTTCATAAGGTCAACAGGCATGAGCATAAAGGCACCACCGAAATGTATTAAATTCTAGGTCCAAACCAGTTCAAACCAGTTCTAATCAGTCAAAACCAGATCAAACCAGTTCAAATCAGTCAGAACCAGTTTAAACCAGTCCAAACCAGTGAAAACCCAGTTTAAACCAATCAAAACCAGTCCAAACCAGTCAAATACCAGTTTAAACCAGTCAAAACCAGTTTAAACCAGTCAAAACCAGTTCCAACCAGTCAAAACCAGTTTAAACCAGTCAAAACCAGTTTAAACCAGTTTAAATTAGTCACAACAAGTATAATCTAGATAAAACCAGTCAAAACCAGTTTAAAGCAGCTCAAACTAGTCAAAACTAGTCATAAAACTGTTCAAACCAGTCAAAACCAGTTCAAACCAGTTCAAACCAGTTCTAACCAGTCAAACCATTTAAAACCAGTCAAATCCAGGTCACACCAGTCCAAACCAGTCCTAACCAAGCTTTGAACACCGTTAAGCAGTTTGTTGGGGTGTTCGGACCTATTGTATTTTATCCATTATCAGAGAGCGCACTATAAAGGTCAGCTGCAGTGGTTGTTACTTCAGTATAGCAGCCGTGGAGTGTCAGCGAGCCTATCACAAACAGAACATTTTTAATGGGACTAATGAAGAAAATCGAAGTTGTGGCTTTTTACTCATGTGCGTGCAAGAGAATTCTGGGAACCAAGGTGTGTCTGTCTGTAAGTGTTGCCTGACAAATGATCAAGAACGAGAAATACTTGTGGGCTGTAATTCTGCTGCCTAGCACTGCACTTAATGTACGGGCGCATCTTAAAATGAACTTGTGGTGAAATAAATGCAGCAATTGTCACACGCAAAATATATGCCTTGTATGCACCAAAAAACACCAGACAAAAGTTTCAAAAGACAGGTTGACAAATAAACACACCCTTCAGCATTAGGCGCTGTACTATGCATGTTTAAAAGCTAAACACAATTCTTGAAATCACATTTAGTTAGTGCAATGCCCGGAAGTGTACTGTAGTAGTACAGGCTCAAAGATGGTCTGGGTTGTGTGTGCCTGAGGTGGAGTGGAGAACGTGCGTTAAAAAACAATATATGTGTAAATGCATGCTCCCTCTCATGTTTTAAAAAAGGAGCATTGTAGCAAACTGTATGTGAACTCGATCACAAAGTGGTTCCTGACAAGGATTCATTAATGCAAAATATTTTACCCACGTCTCACTATCAGAATGCAATGTAGAACTACGCCGCCAACAGCTCCTAAGGTCAACACACATGAGCATAAAGGCAACACCGAAATGTATTTAATCCTAGGTCTAAAGCAGTCAAAAACCAGTTGAAACCAGTCAAAACCAGTTACAACTAGTCAAAACCAGTTTAAACCAGTCAAAACCAGCTCAAGCCAGTCAAATACCTTTTTAAACCAGTCAAAACCAGTTCAAACCAGTCAAAACCAGTCAAAACCAGTTCACACCATTCAAAACCAGTTCAAACCAGTCAAAACCAGGTTACACCAGTCAAAAACCAGTTTAAACCAGTTCAAATCAGTCAAAATCAGTTTAAACCAGTTTAACCCAGTCACAACCATTTCAAACCAGTCAAAAAGCAGTTTAAACAGTCTTAACCAGTGAAAACCAGTTTAAACCAGTCAAAAACCAGTTAAAAACAGTCAACACCAGTTAAAAACACTCCAAACCAGTCAAATACCAGTTTAAACCAGTCAAACAAGTTCACACCAGCCCAAACTAGTCAAAACCAGTTCCAACCAGTCAAAACCAGTTTAAACCAGTCAAAACCAACCAGTTCAAACCTGTCAAAACCAGTTTAATCAAGTTAAAAACCAGTTGAATCCAGTTCAAACTAGTCTACATCAGTTTAATCAAGTTAAAAACCAGTTGAATCCAGTTCAAACTAGTCTAAACCAGTCACAAACCAGTTCAAACCAGTCAAAACCAGTTTAAACCAGTCAAAACCAGATTTAAACCAGTCAAAACCAGTTTAAACCAGTCAAAACCAGATTTAAACCAGACCAAACCAGTCCAAAACCAGACAAAACCAGTCAAAAGCAGTTCAAACCAGTTCAAACCAGTCAAAACCAAGCTTTGAACACAGTTAAGCAGTTTGTTGGGGTGTTCAGACCTATTGTATTTTATTCACTATCAGAGAGCTTACTATAAAGGTCAGCTGCAGGAGTTGTTTCTTCAGTATAGCAGCCCTGGACTGTCAGCAAGCCTATAACAAACAGAACATTTTTAATAGGACTAATGAAGAAAAACAAAGTTTTGGCTTTTTACTCATTCACGTACAAGAGAATTATGGAAACCAAGGTGTGTCTGTCTGTAAGTCTTGCCTCACAAACGATCAAGAGTGAGAAATACTTGTGGGCTGTAATTCTGCTGCCTAGCACTGCACCTAATGTACGGGCGCACCTTAAAATTAACTTAAAGTGAAATAAATGCAGCAATTGTCACATGCAAAATATATACCTTCTATGCACCAAAAAACACCAGGCAAAAGTTTCAAAAGACAGGTCAACAAATAAACACACCCTTCAGCATTAGGCGCTGTACTATACATGTTTAAAAGCTAAACACAATTCTTGAAATCACATTTAGTTAGTGCAATGCCCGGAAGTGTACTGTACAAGTACAGGCTCAAAGACAGTTTTGGGTTGTGTGTGCCTGAGGTGGAGTGGAGAACATGTGTTAAAACCCAATATATGTATAAATGCACGCTCCCTCTCATGTTTTAAAAAAGGTGCATTGTAGCAAACAATTTGTGATCTCGATCACAAAGCGGTTCCCAACAAGGTTTCATCAATGCAAAATAATGTTTTACCCATGTCTCACTATCAGAAGGCAATGTAGAACTATGCCACCAACAGTTCCTAAGGTCAACACACATGAGCATAAAGGCAACACCGAAATGTATTTAATCCTAGGTCCCAATCAGTCAAAAACCAGTTCAAACCAGTTGAGACTATTCATAACCAGTCCAAACCAGTCATAAGCAGTTCAAACCAGTTCAAACCAGTCAGAACCAGTTTAAACCAGTCAAAACTAGTTCAAACCAACAGCCGACGAGAATGGCCGCTGCTTGACAGAGCTCCAAAATCCCAACATATATCCTTCATCATCCACAGCCCGAAATGGTAGAAACGAACACCATCTCACTTCTTACCTCCTACAGAATCGATGGGAGCGGCGACTGGGTGGGTGATTCCGGCTACTTCTTCGGAGGCGTCCCTGACATGGCGGCAATGGCGGACCCCCGCAGAATGTACGGATAGGCAAAGATCTGGGGAAGTTAACGTCGCTAATAACGGAGCGGTCCGGTAGAGATCCGGAGGGGCATTAACCCCGGAAAAGCGTCTGGTGCCGGTTGCAGACCAGATGAGGGCTCCCGCGCCGGACGGTGCTGCCGAGCGGGAGAGGTCGCGGTGAGTGCCCCGATAGCCTGGGCCCCGGGCTTTGCAGCTGTGTACGTGACAGGGCCGCTGGAGTGGGAAGTGTGGTACCTGAGTGACTGCGGCCTGAATCGGAGCCCAACGGGGAGCAGAGGTGAGGCGGGGACCTGGCGCTGAGACTCGCCCTGCGCTGCGGGGACCGGCGTGCATCCGAGGGCAGAGATACAGGAAGGGGCGGGTCGGCCCCAGGCACAAAGATACCGGCATACGTGATCTACCCGAGACCCCGGCTGTGAGGCCCGCGGTCGAGAGGCGGGGCGAGAGGCCTCTGTGGTGAGGATGACACGCGCGGAGCGGACCTGCAAAGGCAGCTTAAAGCATCGACACACAGGCTGGGCATTTGCAGTAGATGAAAGAGATGTCTGCTAGAGAGAGCTATCTTGCAGCCTAAATGAAGACTCCGAACTGAGGCCGGTCACGGGTCTAAGAGTGGGAAAAGAGCGCCGTGGCCCACTGGGCCCCTGACTGGTGAGGTGCTTGAGGCCCAGCTGTAGCATTGGAAATAGATCCTCGGGCATACGCACGTAATTGAGGCCGTAACTGGTGAATCCTTTTTGCGGCTAATCTGCACACAGTGAGCCCTACAGTGATTATTAAACGCGTGGTTTGGGCGATCAGCGCTAACTGGGAAAGACATGGGGAAGTAAAGCCTAGCCCAGAGGTGGTGGATGTTGGCAACGAATGGTGTCTGCCGCTGGGGGTGTTTGGCCCTGATGCCCCCTGACACTTCAGACTATATGGATACAGAGGACGGCCACCGCCTCCAGTAGGGCCCCAGCGCAGACGGCCACTACACCGCACTGTCGACTTAGGAGAGGGGTCGTCGGAATTCCTGTAATCTCCCCGCCGGAGGAAGGCAGGGCCCTGCGGTGGGAGCTGAGTATGGGGCACGAGAGGCGTACTAAATCTGGAATGCACTGTTAGATGGTGGCGCTGATTGCTCCAACCTCGCTGAAGATAGTGAGATAGAGCGGAGAAGCCTTCGGCGGAAAGCAAAAGACGACTGTCATGCTGCACTAAGTTGTATAGTGTGCAGAAGCCCAGTCAGCAATGACAATCCGGGATCTGGGGCCGCGACACTCGAACGAAGATCCCGGAAATGTTTCGCACCAATGTGAGCACCCACAACAACGATTTGCGATTGACTTGTTGAAACTGGTTTGTGCTTCGCTAAGGGGGGTCTACAGTGCCGTGCTGCCATAGCGACAGAAGGGAAGGGGTCGAAGGCAAACGCCCAAAAGCATCTTGCCAAATTTGCATGGTCCAAAATGGAGGACAAGGGCGGTTCGCAGCAGTCGGAGAAGGAAGGTGGGGCGGCTGCCTCTAAACAAGGACCGGAACCGACTCTGCATGATGTCATGGCAGCTATTAACGGAGTGCGTGCCTCGATGAATTCGGTCACAGTGGAGGTCTCTCTCATCCGGGCGGATTTCCGGAAGATGGACAAAAAAGTCAAGGAGCTTAAGGTGGTCACCGGCGCCCTGCAGACTGACACATCGGAGCTTCATACGCAAATGCTAGACATGCAGATGAGGCAGGAGAGAATGGCGCAACAGCTTGATGACTATGAAGGCCGGGCCCGCCGCAACAATATCCGCATCTTGGGGGTTCCGGAAAGAACAGAGGGGCCGGCGGCAGACCTATATGTAGAAGACCTCATCACGAAGAATTTACAGCCCAAGACCCTGTCCAGCTACTTGTCCATTGAAAGAGCCCACAGAGTACCAGGAGGCCGGCAGAAACCGGGAGCACCCCCGAGGATCCTTATTGCTCGGGTGTTCAACTACCGAGATAGGGACATTATCCTGCAAATAGCGAGGTCCAGCCCCCTGCTGAAAATAGATAACTACGAAGTGGCCTTCTTTCCTGACTTCACGGCCAAGGTCCAAGCCCAACGCCGCAGCTTTCAGGCGGTGAAGAGGGAACTACGGGACCAAGAGGTGAAATATGCAATGCTTTTTCCTGCGAGACTGCGGGTGGAGTCGGAGGCCAAATCGTGTTTTTTTGATTCACCGGATGCAGTCTGGGACTGGATGGAAGGATGGAGTACGGTGGGCAGTCAGAAGCGAGAACGTCCGGACAGGACTAGTCAACGCAGGGGGTTCCGCATAGACGCTGATACGAGTGGTTCTGCAGTGAAAGATGGTCCGCAGAAGGAGCAGACCTGAGGACCCCTGGCGTCAGCAATGGAGAGCCAGAGCCCAACTGAAAGTGCAAGTAGGGGGGATTGGGTGGGGTTTGATTTACCCATCGGGTATGAGACTGACAAAGAAGGGGACCTGATGCAAGGTTTGAATCGATGGGGTTATATGACGTGATTTGAATGAGTCTGGACAATACATTCAGTGGATGGCCAAAATATAAGTTGATTGTGATGTGAGCGGGCTGGGATGGGAGTTGGTCACTCCGTGCATTTCTAGCATTTCAGGGGGGAAGAGAGGCACTCTGCCATGTTTGGGAGTGGGTAGTTTTAAATCCACGGGCAGGGGGGCAGGGAGGGGGGTGGTTGTCGAAGGGTGGGGAGTTGGGGGGGTTTGAAAGGGTATCGTTCCAGGGATCAGGGCGTGGGGAGGGGGGCGGGTTCCAGGGAGCCTGGAATTTGGGGAATGTTCTTGTTTGATTGTATTATTGGTTAACAAAGGAACGAGGTGTTTCGAAAGCGTAAAGTAGCCATAGTGAACATTGGATGACAAACGTTGAGTGGGCAGGTTCAAACCTCCTCCTACCTGGTGATGACCCGAAAATGGGACACTGATGTGATACATGGCAATGGGTAGAGATAGAGACCGAACCCTCTCTATACTGTCTTGGAACGTCAATGGTGTGGGTGATAAGATTAAACGGCGGATAGTACTTAAAGAGACATTCACCTGATGTGGTCTTGTTGCAGGAGACACACCTGGTATGAGGAAATAAAAATTATGAGGCCTATGTGTCCCCTGTGTGTTCCCCGTCATTTATGTGCACATGCATGTATGCCATGCATTTCCCCTCCATGGCCTGTCTATCATGATGCTTATGCTATAACGTGGCCTGCCATCATCCAGTCTCCCATGAGAGAAACGACAAATCTGCATTGAGGCCTACACGTTTTGCATCATGTTTTCTTGCACTCGTGTCATTTTCATGAAAGCCCATTTTTGTGGCTCAGCCAGAGCCGAAAAGAGGTTTCAGGCCTCAGACGCTCTGAGAGCTGCAGCTGCATCTGCATATCTTTGGCCTTGCACACTTGGGCCTCAGCCAAAGGGGCCCTGTCCGGAGTGCCAAGACAGTATTGAGCACGGTTATCTGCTTACTCCTACTGAACCACATTCCTGCCTGGAGAAGGAGGAATAAACACGACTCGTCTGCAAAGGAGAGAGCCTAGCCTTTCTGTCTCTTTTTGTGTGATTGCAAAGCTCACGTCAGTGGAAAACCCATAGCCCCCATGTAAGGCCTATGCAGTGAATGAAGAAATAGATGCCACATTGGCTCTTGGTGATGGGCAACCTATGTCACAAATCAGTCCCTGCTCCAGACTTTAGATATCAGATAATACAAGATGTGCTGGTCGTCCTGACACTGAAGGCCTCTCTTCCAGACTCCCCGACTGCACAAGCAGCCTTCCCCCAGTCACACGTCAATTACACGTCATACTCGAGTTGAGCACAAGTAAGGCAAAGTTCCAGTAAAGTTCCAGCTGATCACGCAACCCCCTCCAGGTATCCACCCACCTATGACATTCTCCAATGATCATCACGTGGACGCCCACATGGACGCCCACCTTCACGCCTACTTACACGCCCACATGCTCTTATCTCATTCTCTCTTGCTCTGCCTGAAGCACTCCTGCTTACGTATAATATTGAATGTATATATACTGTACTCTGTGAATAAAGTTTGAGAATATTTTGAGAATTCTGAGCAGAAGACCCTTCCTGATCCCTTCTGGTGATGGAACTATTCTCCCTATAACTCGAGTTATTGGAATAAAGCCCTTTTGAACCTGATACCACGGACTCAGCCTCTTGCTTTATGCATGATCCTATTGATACCTATAGAAATTATGAGTGCGTAATACTTTATTTACGACATTAATGGCGCCCGAATAGGGACAAATCTCTTTCCCCACGCGCCGGAGATGAAGGTCCAGTTTTGCCCCCTTCCACAGCCGTGACGGACTTCAAGTGCGCACGTCGCGGGTTTTCCCGCCAACTCCCTCAGGCCAACGAAGGAGACGGACTGCGACCAGGCATCCATACGAGGCGATGAGGATTGCGGATCGTCCCGACCCAGAGCCCACCCTGCGAGAGAACTGTGTCCGAGGTTTCTAGAGATCCACCAAAGATACGCCATTCCCTGCGCAGCGTCAAGTGTCCGAGGCCTTCAAGTTCTGCTTCCCGGTGAGTTTTTCATGGGGGTTGCATAAAGACGGGTTCATTTAATGAACACGGTAAAGACGTGTCTCACTTGTGAGACCGGTATGTTGTCAAGTATTCAAGAGCATGCATCAAGTATTAAGAATTCGAGTATCCAAGCATTCAGGTGCATCGATTTAATTGTATGAATGTTATTGTCTTAGTCAGGTTCAGTTAGGTTTGAATGTGTCAGGTTGTTATGTAAGTTTGTTTCATTGTGATTTTTGTTTTTTGGGTCATTGTGATTTTTTGTTTTCGGTTACATTCCAACATGCCGTTGTTTTCGAAACTGCGTAAGATATGTACCAGAAAAGGTGTACTAGAGGAACCAGTTAACATTCCGCCTAGAGACACACCTGGACATTTCATGTACTGTAAGCATGGTTTAGATGCCGTGTTGTTTTTAGAACTATGGGTGGATTACACGAAGGATTTAGAGACAAAGTATAGATGGCCTATCACGGGAACGTGGGATGCGGAATGCATTATGAAGGTAGAGTAAGAGATATGGAAGAGAAAATGTAGACCTGCTCAGAAGGATACCATTGAATTATGGCGCAAGGAGTCACATAGAAGAACAGAGAAAGAGTTCCACAAAGCAGAGAGAAGTAGACAGGAGTCTGAAAAAGCAAAAGAAAAGAAATTACAGGAGGAAGGGGAACGGGTAAAAAGAGAGCAGACTGAAAGAGAAAGAAATACTGTCGTTGCTGGTATTTATCCCGTCCTTTCAGAGGAACTAGCAAGAGTGGCCCCAGTAGAAAGACCCATTAGAGTGCCACCGCAAGTACCCCGAAAAATAAAACCAACAGCATCCGAAGCGTTTGTTACCACCTACCTAGAGGAATCCCCACCAGCATACCTAGACGGATCTTTCCCTGCACCCCCAACACAGACCCAGCTCCAGGAGTAGATGGATAGGTAACGACCAGCCCCTCACCCCGACCGAAAAAGAATTAGCACGGTCAGCGACCCTGTGGGTGTCCCAAAATGATACATATAATAATGATATAGAAGACCAAAGGTTCTTGAGCCTCCCACCAAACGAACAGCGCATAGCTGGTGTTTACATGGTCCAACATTTGATTACGTTGTCAAAAGGAAATTGAGAGGGGTGTAGCTAGAGAAAGAGCAACACCTGTGATTTGATGACACCCCTAATGTACAAAGTGTTAACGAAAAAGAATTAGTGATCGGTTAAAAGTTTAGCTTGAGAAAAAATTGTGGGTATTTCGAATTTGCAAATTGTTCAAAAATACAGGTTTGTGTTCTTGGTGGTTCAGTGAGCCAATGTGCTGGGTCCAGACGGTTGTGGGTCCTGATTCACGCTGAACATGCAGAGACTCCCACCCATTAGAGGTTGATAAAATAAGTACCATTGTGCAAAGTAATACCCAATCTCTGCTCTGTGCTAGTAAGGTATGTGCTGTACATTATTCACCGTGAGCGTTTTACTAAACTGAGATTGGAAAAACAAATTGTATATCAAAAATAATTTTTCAATAGGGCAAATTATTGCAGTTTATATGGAATTGGAAAGACTTTTTGTCTTTGACAGCTTCAGAGTGAGGAGAAGGTGGGGGCTAGGAAAAGGAGCGGAAAACGGGAGGTGAAATCACTGCTTAGAAAGCTTCTCTGACATAGCATCTGTGTAATGCCTGCAGCCGGAGAGCCTTGAGGGCCAGGAGTAGATAAAAAAACAGATGGCTGGCAGCCCAGGCTCAAGCCGGCTGAGGGGCTATTTTTAGCTTCTCTGATACAGACAGGGCAGCTGAGAAATGAAACTAGTGCCCCGAGGAAATGTCTAAGGAAAATTGTTGTCTTTCTTAACTACTGTTGAATTGATTCTAGAACAAAAAGTAAAATGATGCTCTTGCTTGAAATTTTAAGGGCTATATGCCTATATAAAAACGATTTTCAAATTCAGACAATTTTCACAGTGGAAATTGTGGCCCAAAGCTGCCACCAGTTGGATTGGCAAAATGATCCAAAGTTTACAAGTATGAGAAGAAACATGAGATATGCGCCCTCAAATAGGAAATCAGGGTACATTGTGTTGAAATGGATGCATAACACCTTTCCAAAAAGAAATGTTCGTGTGTTTTTCATTTTTGATTATTCTTGCTGGTCCTGTGTGTCAGAAATAACACAGTGAGTCCAGCTGACAGCTGCTCATCATTAAGATGACCTTCTGTCAGATGGGGGGTGAGTAAGGCAGGAAAGGAAAATCAGTTATTGATTATAAGCCTGACAAATTAAGCAGGCCAGAATGTTCGCCTCTGAGCTGTAGGTACGGTAATTGCGCATCACTGCTCATTTATATATGTTATTATAATTTATCTATGCTTTCTGTGCTTGGTATACTAATGGCTTGGCATATGTATTTTATATATGTTTTGTTTTTGTGTCGTATTGACCAGTCTGTTTAGCATTAATACAAGTTCTCCTGTGCGGTACAGAGATGGTCGTGACGACGTCAATCTTTGCGCAGCGCTTGGCTGGAACTTGTTTACAATTACTAAATTTCGCAGACATGATATTACCATCATCATGTTGTTAAAATAGCAGACAACATGTTATCAGTGTATGTCTAATTAGTATTGGAGATGAATAAAACAAAAAAAGTTATGCAAGACTAAAATATGTGTCACATGACTGCCCTTCTCTTATAGACAGGCAGCCTCGGTCATATGTTTCCAGATTGGACATTAAGGAACGATTATGATCTGTACAGTCGCATCTTAACTCTTGAAATGCCTGTTTTAAATAAGGACTGCCACCCCAGAGTGACAACTCTGCCTTTTAGAATGTTGTAAATGGACTTTCACAAATGAGGCTCGGTATTTAGGGTAATGAGAAAATATCTGACAGGATTTCCTTTTTCAAGTTTGCTTTAGTAAGCCCATTCTTGTAAATGGTGGCGCCAAAAGTTGACATGTTTTTAAATTAGGCTATTGGGTTTCTGAAGGGAGACGTTTGAATATGAAAGGCGAGGGATGCAGCTTATTGTATAGGTGGAAATTATTGCAAAATGACTTCGGCGAGTGGAGACTGCCACTCGCCGAAGGAGTCCTTGCCTGATCTAAGCCCTTTGCCAGAAGCTGTGCGGAGCCCTGCCGGGCATTGATTTTATTTGAACTTGAATGCGGGGAGCCCCTGTGGACCAAGAAAATAGCCTGAGGGAGTGTGGTGGAGGAGGACGGGACTGCGAGGTCCAGCAGGTTGTGCGTATTGTATCGAGCACACCTGCAGCCTCTTCCCGTGACTCCGCCCCCCGTTGACCGGTGAAAACAGCTCGCGGCCCCCGCTACGCGGGAGCCACTCGCCGAAGGAGTCCTTGCCTGATCTAAGCCCTTTGCCAGAAGCTGTGCGGAGCCCTGCCGGGCATTGATTTTATTTGAACTTGAATGCGGGGAGCCCCTGTGGACCAAGAAAATAGCCTGAGGGAGTGTGGTGGAGGAGGACGGGACTGCGAGGTCCAGCAGGCTGTGCGTATTGTATCGAGCACACCTGCAGCCTCTTCCCGTGACTCCGCCCCCCCGTTGACCGGTGAAAACAGCTCGCGGCCCCCGCTACGCGGGTGCCACTCGCCGAAGGAGTCCTTGCCTGATCTAAGCCCTTTGCCAGAAGCTGTGCGGAGCCCTGCCGGGCATTGATTTTATTTGAACTTGAATGCGGGGAGCCCCTGTGGACCAAGAAAATAGCCTGAGGGAGTGTGGTGGAGGAGGACGGGACTGCGAGGTCCAGCAGGCTGTGCGTATTGTATCGAGCACACCTGCAGCCTCTTCCCGTGACTCCGCCCCCCCGTTGACCGGTGAAAACAGCTCGCGGCCCCCGCTACGCGGGAGCCACTCGCCGAAGGAGTCCTTGCCTGATCTAAGCCCTTTGCCAGAAGCTGTGCGGAGCCCTGCCGGGCATTGATTTTATTTGAACTTGAATGCGGGGAGCCCCTGTGGACCAAGAAAATAGCCTGAGGGAGTGTGGTGGAGGAGGACGGGACTGCGAGGTCCAGCAGGCTGTGCGTATTGTATCGAGCACACCTGCAGCCTCTTCCCGTGACTCCGCCCCCTCTATTTCCGACTAATATAAGACCGGAGGACATCACGCGTTAGCGGGACGCGTGTGCGGGACATCACCCGGGACAAAGCCCGGACTAAGGGCGGACCCTCTAAGACCCTCATAGACACGAGGAGACTGGACTGGGCCAGAACCCCTGGCCGAATATCGATCAACATAGAACCATCGTGTAAGTGGTTGTGGGGCTCATTGTACGATCATTATGTCCATTGAAATCCCAACCCCGGAGTTACCTGGCCACGTGAAGTCGGTGGGTTTGGTAGACGGAACATTAGACAGGTATTTTAAGAAATCCCTATTCGATCCTTCAATTACCCCTACTCTTGAAGAACTACGAACTGAACGACGGCGGTCGATTGAAAGTTTAAAGAACAGACCATTACCGCTGTCACCGGCGCTAATGAGCTCTAAGGGTGATATTTGCACTACCTCACAGGATAGTATCCCTCTAATATTTAGAGAAGGTACACCTACGAGGGAACCCGAACCCTTGGGCACTATTAGCAACCAGGTAGTCACAGCCATTACTCCCGGTACCATTAATCCAGCTGTGATAACTAAAGCGCAAATTACCCCAATCCCTAATTATACAAAAGTAGTCAACAATAGGGTTAGAAAAGTTATGCAAGCTAAAATTCATGGCCCCCCTCCAGCTAAACGGCGTAAAAGTAACCTTTCCAAGAAGAAATTTAATCATGCAGACTTTGGTACGAAAAAGGGTGTTAGTACCAAAGGAGGATCGGTTAAAGTACTAGACGAAGGAAGGAAAGTAATTTCTCCAACGCATACATGTGTAACTCCGTTTACTGACCCTGTTATTTCTATTATCGATAGCCCCCCTACGATGGGAAAGTTACAGGCATCTCCAGATAGGGCCCTGATTGAGAGCATAGAGTCCATAATGAGGACCTATTCCCTGGCTATCATAGAAAGACTTGATAAACTAGAAGACAGACTTGGGAATATAGAACAAGAATTGGAGAAAAAGCTCGTAACCAACAATGTACCGTTTATTCTCCCTTTACAAGCCCCAATGGTACCTTCTTCATCAGGTACATCCGCTACCATAACATTAACTACCCCTGAACAGACTATTATTCAGCCTCAACCCTCAATTTGTATGAGTGGAAGTATATCAGGGAATATTCCTGCTGGACCTAATAGTAAACTCATATCAGAACAGGCTGAAATGTCCGACGGACAGCGGAATAACTCTGGTCAAGCTGTAGGGAATATAAATAGAGAGAGAGGTAACGAGCGACTTGCCCGAGATAAATATAACAAGGGTCCTCTTCCAGAACTTCCGCCAGAAGCAGTACCCCTTGTAGTAGTTCTTACTGGGGTACCGGAGCTGGAGAAAGATAAACGGGAGAGCTTTACCCAGTTGAGAAATAAAATATCACACTGGCTAAGTCTACACAGACCTATTACAAATAATATTAATGGAGAAATTATTCATGTCCGCCGCCTTCCATGGTTGGGAGGAAGACCCAAGGATATTGAGGGAGATATAGTGGTCATTAATTTTAGAGATCAGAATGCTGTTCACTTTATACTTAATTGGCCGACAGACCACGATAGCAAACCAATTATCCCCCGTCCTCTAACCTATTTTTACCCTCGCTCAGTGGTGTTTCCACCAAATCATTATTCACAGCGAGCTCCCCCCCCACTATTATCAAGGCAAATGCAACCAAACCCATATTGTCCACCCATCTACAATAATGGACCTATGTTTAGGGAGAGGCAACTACCACCAGCAGTAAATATGTATGGGTGGAACACTATAGGCCCAAGATATAACCCTCCAATACATAGGAGAATGGAACATCTCAAACCCTTCACACCCCTAGATACCACCAACAGGTTTGAGGTGTTTAGTGGTCTGGAAGATTGCGATTGATGCCATCGAGCCACAGGGAAGAGGGAGAGGGCTTTTGGTGGCGATAGAGGGGGAGATATGGGCGGACGAACGGGGGAAAAAGGTTTAATAGATATTAATACACCCAATGGATACAATGTCACATGTAGTTCTGGGGGTAGTACACGTAATTTTGCCCAGTTTGACTGCAACCTCAAGGCTCTTTCCCCGGCTAACGGAAGTATTAGTCAGATCTTACCATCTGTAGAACCCGTGCCAGGGGAATTATCCCATGTTCACATCTTGTCCCCATCACCCACTGAGGCTGATAGTTTAATGGAACGGGGATATAAGATGGCGAGTTGGAACATTGCGGGATGGAATAACAAGCTAGAACGTCTTGGATGGTCAGAATTTATAACCCAGTTTGATATTCTGTGTCTCCAGGAGACTTGGGCGGCCGAAGATGTCTATCTTGATGGGTATGTTGCCTATAATTGCCATGCCCAACCATCCAACATGGGGAGAGCCAGTGGAGGAATGGTGATATTGCTTTCTGTGAGTCTACCGGTTCGAGTAAAAATACACCGGATAGTCGGTCAACACTCTCAGTTGTTGTGGTTACAAAATAGGAATGGGCGAAATGTTTTAGTTATAAATCACTACAACAATGCCTTTAACCACTCAAATACCGACATGGTTGATGAACTTGAAGCAGAGGTGGAAAGCCTATATGGGTGTAGTGACGTGCATTTTGATATTTTGTGGGGTGGAGATCTTAACATTTACATGTGCCCACTTGCTGGCGATAGGGTGTGTGGGTATGGGGATGATGTGGGGGAAGAACAGCCCCATTTTATGCACTCGGTTTATGGGGATTCTCTTAATTCGTTTTTGTTAAAGATGGATTTATGTATTATGATACCTAGGGTAGACAGTGAGGGTAACTCGGTACCAACCTTTATTGGTAGGAACTGTGCCACGATTATCGATTACCTCATTGTCTCTACCAGTATTGTAGCTAAGTGTTCCTTACCTGTAATAGTAGATCCGGCACTTAGTGATCATACCTGTTTAACAATGTCTCTTTCCTTGTGGGGGGTCAAAGAAATGAGGTTAAATGGTGTAGTGACAGATATAGTCCCACACAGACCCAATGGCCCTAGAATTAAATGGGGTAGGCAAAACGAGGAACAATTACTTTGTACTATCGTGTCAGCTTGTATAGATGAGGTGGAATGCTGTCTTGAACCCGGAAAGAATAATGTTGACATTCTAGTTAGTTTCGACACTATTAATAAAAATGTCGCTGAAATTTTAACTGGAAGAATAAAAAAGGGCCCTAGGAGTAATGGGGGATGGTTTAACAGAGAATGCACCAAATCTTTACAAAGACTTAAAGCTGCTCTCAAGGGTAAACCTAGAGATAAGGAAGCAGTTAATACCCTCAGAAGGGAATACACAATTCATCTGAGGGATAGGAAACAGGAATTAAGGGAAGAGGCTTGGAACAATTTGACTAAAGCAGTGGACCTTAAGGATACCAAGCTTTTCTGGTCCACTGTAAATAGCCCCTTCCTTCAAAATGAAGAAGTCCCGGTAATGTCAGCCCAGGTATCTGAGGAACAATGGGTGTCTCACTTTACTAGTATTTTCAACCCCGAAGGACCAGCTGTAGGGGGGGATAATGAAAGCATGGCTTTAACCCCCATACCTCTCAATATTACAATTCTAGAGGTAGATGCAGCCATTCGGGCTAGCAAGGGGGGAAAGGCACCGGGCCCGGACGGGGTACCCGTTGACCTTTATAAAGCTGAGATCTCCATCTGGAGCCCATTGTTAACAAAGGTTTTTAATGCAGCTGCGACGATTGCGGCTCCACAGACCTGGGGGGAATCAATCATTATTCCGGTATATAAAAAAGGGGAGAGGGGCGAGGCAAAAAATTATCGCCCGATCTCCCTTCTTACTGCTTCCCTAAAAATAATGAGTAGAGTAATATTAAGTCGTCTGGAAGAATGGGCAGAAGACAATGGGATCCTTGCAGATTCACAGTATGGATTTCGCAAGGGGCTGGGCACTATAGAACAGTGCATTAACCTAGATCTCATTATATGTAAATATACACGAGCCAAACAAGGCTCGCTGTTTCTTTGTTTTGCCGATCTGTCCAGTGCCTTCGACTTGGTTGACCACGGTCTTCTGTGGTCAACCTTGTTGGACATGGGGGCACCTCAAGATATTATTTATTTCCTGGCCCAATTGTACAGGAATCTGACAGCAAAAATACGATATGGGCAATCGGGGGAGTGTACCCCTAGTGTTAAAATAGGATCAGGTATTAGGCAGGGATGTGTCCTTGCACCTCTTCTCTTCTCCCTTTTTATTAATGCAATTGAGACGGAACTTCGCTCCATAAGTGCAGATGTACCGACTGCTGGTGGCTTGCCCATCCCAATTCTGCTCTATGCAGATGACGCGGTTCTGCTCTCCCAAACCCCTTTAGGGTTGCAAAAACTAATGAATAAATTTGCAGATTTTATCAAGGGGAGAAAATTAAAAATCAATAATTCAAAAACTTTTATAATGCCCTGTGGCAAGAAAATTAAGAACTTAAGGCCCTTTACAGTTATAGATCAAACCATAACAGTGGTGGACAAATTTTGTTATTTGGGTATCACTTTTAATAGTGGGGGGATGTGGACCTCCGAAATGATAAATGTTAGAGCGAAGATGGCTAAGTGCTCTTTTGGCCTATTTAGGTTTGCATCCAAGCTAGGCTCTAGACGGATACTAGACATGTTATACTTATATCGTCATAAATGTGTTGCTCTGGCTCTATACGGATCAGGAGTGTGGGGCCACTGTAACAACAACATGCTCCAGGTAGAGGAGAACAAATTTATTAAAAAACTCCTTTGTCTGCCATCTTCTTCTTCAATAAAGTTGATCCATCAGGAGTCTGGCTTAGAACATCTATCGGACCTGATTAGATTAAGACCCCTGTTAGTATGGAGATCTATTTGGTCGAAGGAACAGACTGGTTTTACTAGAAAGATAATCTCCGATTGTCTAAACTTGGATAAATGTTCCCGTATCCCGTGGCTTAACTATATCATTCGAACATTTGATGATCTTTTTAATTTTAGGGTTTGTGATAACCCTTCCTGTGTTTTAGACATCACGAAGACTGAGATTAAACATGAATTTCTGAGGGTTAGCAGGATGAAGCGTAATGCAGCTACTGTCCAGTTCTCCACACATGTTTTTTATGACAAATATAACAAGGAAGAAACGGGGCCCCCAGGATACCTTAAAATGGTTAATATTCGTTCCCATCAATTTGTGTTAACAAGACTCCGGATGGGAACTGTTCATTTGCTTGTTGCGTATCCCGTAATGAAGACATATACTACTGCCCCTTGTCCGTGTGATGGGACTACTAAACAAAGTACGGAGCATTTTCTACTGTTATGCCCTCTTTATCTCCATCTTCGAAAAATATACCTGAAACCACTTTTTAAAAAACATAAAGTATTTAATATTGCTTCAGCCATGGGACTTTTATTTGGGCTTAACTCACAGGACATCTGTTATTTTACTGCTGTATACATTTTAAAATCGATATGTATGAGGAAAAGCACCGTTTATGAAATGTGATTAATTTAAAATTTGCTGAAACCTCATGTTTTTATACTAATGTATGTATGTACTTTTATGATCATTAATTCATGATCGAATAAAGTTTTTGAATTGAATTGACTGGTTTCTTTAGCAGATAAATTATTAATTATGAAATTATCAACATTAATAAATGTTCTTAAACTTGGTTTTCCGAATATTTAGGAAGCTTAGCATTCCTATTAGGGCCTCCTAGCTTTAATATTGACTTCAGGTTGGTGTAGGTTCACATAATAGGGACATTTGAATATGAGATGTCATTTGGCCAGCCTATGAGCTCACACAATGAGGTTTGTACATTTGCTAGAAGGATTTCTCGCCATTTCAAATGCGCTGTGCATCTCCTATAATTTTGCTTACGCCCAGTTGCTACACACAGGGTTTGATAGTGTTTGACAGCAGTGAAATCTGTTTCAGATTTCCTCCTGTCAAAAAGGGGGGAAGGAGGAGAATATTGGCTTCCTGAGGAGAATATTGGCTTCCTGCTGGCCCCTGAGGAGGTTCGCTTCCCGCTAGCCCCTTAGAAATTAGCCCCCTTAGAAATTAAGCCGAGGAAATAGGTATGTTGCTCTTCCCTTTTTCACAGCCCAAGACACAAAAGGAGGTACGTGCATTCATTGGCCTCACTTCATATTGCAGGCAGTGGATTCCCCAGTATGCTTACATAGCCAAGCCCCTAATACAGTTGACGACACAGGAGGCAGCTTCTACTAATGTCCTCCCTTGGACACAGGAACACACTGTAGCATTTGAAGAATTAAAAAGAGCTTTATGTCAAGCACCAGTTTTAGCAATCCCTGATTACAACAAATCTTTTATGCTTTTTGTGACAGAGCGAGATGGAACAGCACTCTCTGTCCTAACACAAGATCATGCAGGAAAACACAAGCCCTGTGCTTATTTTTCTAGTACATTGGACCCAGTAGCACAGGCTTTGCCTGCGTGCTTAAAATCTGTTGCAGCAACGGCCTTAGCCATAAGACAAAGTGACTCAATAGTGCTGGGCCACCACCTGACAGTCCAAGTACCCCAAGCAGTGGAGGTTCTCTTGAACCAGACACAAACACAACACCTGACTGTAGCGAGACTGACAGGTTATGAGCTGACGTTATTTCAACCACACATAGAGATCAGACGATGCAACATACTGAATCCTGCTACTCTTTTGCCCTCCAGTACAGAAAACGTTTCCCCACATGACTGTGTTGAAGTAATACATACCGTGACTAAGCCAAGACAAGACTTGACAGACGTTGCACTTCCAGACCCTGACCTAACACTCTATGTTGACGGCTCATGCATGAGGACGGTGGCGGGAGAATTAGTGGCAGCATATGCAGTGACCACTGCTACTGAAATCATAGAGACTAAAAGAATAGACATACTGTCAGCACAAGCAGCAGAGCTCATCGCCCTGACACAAGCATGCATAAGAGCTAAGCACTTGAGAGTAAACATTTACACCGATTCACAATACGCATTCGGGGTAGTTCATGATTTCGGAGTATTGTGGAGAGAAAGAGGTTTCTTGACCTCTCACGGGGCCAAGATACAGCATGGCCCCCTTATACAAGCTCTTCTGGAAGCAATACATTTACCAACAGCCCTAGCTATCCTGAAATGCAAAGCACATACAAAAGCAACAGATACCATTTCTCAAGGCAATGATCTGGCAGACCGAACTGCTAAACAGACAGCTCAGACCCCACTAGACATGACAAACTCACAGATACCATCAAAGACCAAAGCCATGACAGTAAGGGATCCCTCCAGGGATGTACAAGACATACAGACACATGCTTCTCTAGACGAATTAAAGAAATGGTCGGAACAAGGAGGGGTACTGACTGATCAGGGTTGGATGACTAAGGGCAAAGCAACATGGTTTCTTCCTGATTCGATGGTACAAGTGATCATAAATACCGCACATAGTCCTGCACACTTAGGAGAGAAAGCAATGCTAGACAGCTTACAGAATATCTGGTTACAAAACTAGCAAAGATTTGTGCAGAAAAAGGTGTAGATTGGATGGTAGCCCTGCCGGTTGCCCTCTTTTACATGCGAATGGTAGCCCATTCTAGAACAGGCTTATCTCCCTATGAAGTGGTCTTTGGTAGATCACCGAATATGTGGGGCACTCCAATGCCTAAAAAGATTACTGATGTTGATAGTAACATGCTGACAGATTACCTGGCTTCCTTGATGTCTGCACTACTCTCTTGTCGTTCGCAGGTTGCTGCCGCCTTCCCTGACAACACCCAGGTCAAGGAACACTCCATCGCTCCTGGGGATTATGTCCTAATAAGGAACTTTGATAGATCGAGCCCTCTTGAGCCGAGGTGGAAGGCGCCGAAGTTAGTGTTATTAACCACGAGGACAGCCGTTAAAGTCGAAGGACGGAAAGGATGGGTTCATCTTCATCATTGTAAACGCTACTTCGGGAATAACGATTCTTTTAAAAAGGACACGAACTTTTCAGACTTTGAGCCCCCTTTTCTAGAGGAGACTCCCCAGCAGGAGTACAAAGCTAAACTTAGATCTAAAAAGTCAGAACCCGTTTGATCAATTAAGTCCACTAGGTGGTGAAGCGGTTGAACATGTATTCTGGCTTGCATAAGATCTCGGACAATAATAATGATAAAAAGAGCAAGATGAAAAGCAAATACTGTAAAATATTACGTGGTAGATGTATAGTGACTTTGATTTTTCTATCTCTTCTGTGCATCACGATAATATGTATCAGCTTAATACTACATGCTATTTTTCCTCCTATTGCCTCACTCTTACACTCCTCCACTAATGATACCATAAAGCATACATTTAGTGATCTGCCATCCCATGAGCTATCATATCGACTTGCCTTACGCAACAATACCTTTATTCAGATGCTGCACCATTCACATCAGACTAGCAATGCTACAGACTGCTGGGTCTGTGGCCGACTTCCCCCGTATCAGAAGGTGAAGGGAGTGTTGCCTCTTTTCCCTTTTCCGTTCTCCCATAATGGTTCTTGCGGAGCATGGTTTGCCTTAATGACATCCATCAACGGTGATGCCAAAGAATGTCAAGACAAGGAGTGTAGGGGCGACTGGGTATGGGGTAACTTGAATAAAGTCATGAATGAAGCATGTTTCCCAGATGAAGAAGGTCTTCCCCAAAGGAAAGGTACAGATCTAGAAAATGAAGAGTATCTGCAAGGAAATGCGACCCTCGACTTTATAGTGTTGAATGCCAAGCCCATACACAATTTAGGTCCATCCTCAATTACAGTCCTGCCAGTAAAAGGGAACTTGTGTGTCAGAAAAGAAGGCTCAGTACATTTGGGGCACAGCCAGTGTAATACTATAATAGTGTTTAAAGACAAAGGAAAGTCCTATTTCAGAGCATCACGACACACCTATTTTTTTTGTGGCCAGACAGCCTATGTACAGCTGCCCTTAGACTGGGGTGGGACGTGCTACATATCATTTCTTTTATTTCCTAATAACGCACCATGTGTTCCACAAAGCAATAACAAGGCTCCACAAGATTGCCCAAAGCATACATCAAGACCCAGGCACGTGGACTTGGTCCAGTTGGCTCTGGGTAATAATATCGGCATGGGGATGGAAAGTGTTGACCGTCTGTGGATTAATACTACTAATGATATTCAGTTGTTGTCTATGTCTGCAGTGTGGCCCGGCCGTTTGCGGTCTGTGTGCTACTGCATGTGTTCCACATCCCCATTTACAAAGCATTGAAAATGGAAAAATAATGCTGCAAGAACAGATCGACTGTCTCATGAGAATAGATGTGACAGGAAGGGTCCACTAGGGGACAAGGAGGGAATGAGGAAATAAAAATTATGAGGCCTATGTGTCCCCTGTGTGTTCCCCGTCATTTATGTGCACATGCATGTATGCCATGCATTTCCCCTCCATGGCCTGTCTATCATGATGCTTATGCTATAACGTGGCCTGCCATCATCCAGTCTCCCATGAGAGAAACGACAAATCTGCATTGAGGCCTACACGTTTTGCATCATGTTTTCTTGCACTCGTGTCATTTTCATGAAAGCCCGTTTTTGTGGCTCAGCCAGAGCCGAAAAGAGGTTTCAGGCCTCAGACGCTCTGAGAGCTGCAGCTGCATATCTTTGGCCTTGCACACTTGGGCCTCAGCCAAAGGGGCCCTGTCCGGAGTGCCAAGACAGTATTGAGCACGGTTATCTGCTTACTCCTACTGAACCACATTCCTGCCTGGAGAAGGAGGAATAAACACGACTCGTCTGCAAAGGAGAGAGCCTAGCCTTTCTGTCTCTTTTTGTGTGATTGCAAAGCTCACGTCAGTGAAAAACCCATAGCCCCCATGTAAGGCCTACGCAGTGAATGAAGAAATAGATGCCACATTGGCTCTTGGTGATGGGCAACCTATGTCACAAATCAGTCCCGGCTCCAGACTTTAGATATCAGATAATACAAGATGTGCTGGTCGTCCTGACACTGAAGGCCTCTCTTCCAGACTCCCCGACTGCACAAGCAGCCTTCCCCCAGTCACACGTCAATTACACGTCATACTCGAGTTGAGCACAAGTAAGGCAAAGTTCCAGTAAAGTTCCAGCTGATCACGCAATCCCCTCCAGGTATCCACCCACCTATGACATTCTCCAATGATCATCACGTGGACGCCCACATGGACGCCCACCTTCACGCCTACTTACACGCCCACATGCTCTTATCTCATTCTCTCTTGCTCTGCCTGAAGCACTCCTGCTTACGTATAATATTGAATGTATATATACTGTACTCTGTGAATAAAGTTTGAGAATATTTTGAGAATTCTGAGCAGAAGACCCTTCCTGATCCCTTGTGGTGATGGAACTATTCTCCCTATAACTCGAGTTATTGGAATAAAGCCCTTTTGAACCTGATACCACGGACTCAGCCTCTTGCTTTATGCATGATCCTATTGATACCTATAGAAATTATGAGTGCGTAATACTTTATTTACGACAGGTAGGTCAGAAAACTAAGGCCCTCACTAGGTACTAAACTTCTAATACACGCGGACTACACTACGGGCTCGAGGGGAACGGCCATTTTGGTAAAGAAAACCACACCCCTTATTGTTCATAAGACATGGGCGGATACAGGAGGACGCTTTGTTGGGGTAGAGGCCCAATGGGATGGACAGGACATCAACATACTCTCTGTATATCTACCACCAGCTCTGGGCAAGCCAGCATTGGAGGATCTGGGGAAAAGGTTGACGAGAGTCCGGGAGGGCACACTTAATATGGGGGGAGATTACAACATGACCTTAGATGATACTATAGATCGCCACCCACCGAAATCCAGGGAGAAATCCAATGACCTAATGGCTGACTTCGCAAGAGCACTGGGTTTGACGGATGTGGGTCGCGCGATCCACCCGACTGATAAATTATTCACGTATTTCTTTAGTGTCCACCGCAGTTTATCACGTATTGACTACTTCCTCGCATATCTGCCATCAATAGGTAATTTCACCCAGTATAAAGTTCTACCCAGGGGCATTTCGGACCATTCCCCGGTCAGGATGGAATATACGCACTGGGAACGGAAAGCGCGCACCACCATTGTCCTCAATCCATGGCTCTTACACGTACCGGACATCAGAGAAGAACTCCACACGCAAACGGAGAATTTTTTTACAGAAAATGTGGACTCTGTTGGCTCCGCACAAATAATCTGGGAGGCATACAAAGGGGTTCTTGAGGGGCAAGCTCTGTCACTAAAGTCGGGCTACATCACCAAGAAGTGCAAACTCCTGGCCCAGGTAGAGTCCGACCTCCTCGAACTAGAGCAGGAGCATGCACAAGATCTCTCACTGGACACAAATACAGGATAAAAACCAGGGAACATGTGGTGGCCAAACACAGTGCCATCCAGTGTTGACTCTATGAACTCGGGGATAGGGCCGGCAAGACATTGACGTGGCTGGAAAGACGCAAGCAAAGGAATATATGGGTACACAAACTGACAACACCGAAGGGAGAGGTAGTGATTCACCCACAAGACATAGTGGAGGAGTTTGCTGATTATTTTGAAACTGTGTACTCCCCCTCCACATACTACTTGGCAGTGGACTCCCGTCAGCTCCTCCTTAATAGCCAGGTGCCGAGCCTCTTGGATGTGGAACGGGAGACCCTGGAGGCCGACCTTTCAAACGATGAAATTAGCAGGGCCTTAGGGCAGATTAAGTCCGGAAAGGCGATGGGACCTAACGGCATTCCGATAGAGTTTTTGAAAGCCACGGCATCTCTGACTGTGCCACACTTGAGATCCATGTATGAAGAAAGTCTAGAAGGGGGTGGGTTACCAGTAGATCAGCGGCTAGCCACCATCGAAGTCATTCATAAACAGGGTAAGCCAGCAGATGACTATGGCTCGTATAGGCCAATTTAGCTGATTAACGTAGAGACAAAGGTGTTGGCAAAAGTCCTGGCGAACAGACTGTGGACAGTTATTACATCTCTGGTTCACCCAGACAAATATGGCTTTATTCCAGGTAGAAATACAGCACTTAATATACAGCGTCTACATAATGTGATGATGCGTAGGCGTTATTTTGAAGAAGATGCGGCGGTGCTATCCCTCGACGCCTCCCTGGCATTCAACTCTATTGAGTGGCCATATTTGTTTGAGGTCCTGGGAAGGGTGAGACTGGACCCTAAATTCATAGCCTGGGTGAGACTTCTGTATACTGGGAAGTTGGGACAGGTGAGGGTGAATGGTTTGACATCTAGGACGTTCGAGTTACGGAGAGGTACAAGACAGGGGTGCCCACTCTCCCCGCTGCTATTCTCCCTCATGCTGGAGCCTCTTGCAGACTGGGTTCGTAGAGACGTGGCAATACGTGGGATGCGCTGGACAGATGAAGTGGAAGATAGAATATCCCTCTATGCAGACGATATACTCCTATACCTAGCGTCCCCGTACAAATCGATCAGAGTAGTGCTAGACATATTTACGAACTTTGGTAAATATCGGGATACGCGATCAATTGCCGCAAGTCTGTCTTGTTTATGCTGGGAGGCGAAGCTCCCCGTCTTCCGGTAGAAAGTGATATAGCAATCGCGACGGAGGGGTTTCACTATTTGGGGATATTTGTCACTTCAGATCCGGCATGTTTTTACGGATCACTGACATAATATCGATTACCAAAATATCGACTACATCAAATATCGTTGGCAAATTATCGACTTCAATATTATCGACTCACTATACTTATTAAAGAAATTACTAAAATATCGAGTACACAATATCGTCTTTACAAAATATCGTATATCATTATATCGAAATAATAAATATCGTTAACAAAAATATCGTCTACCCTTAAATGACTATGTAAATGACAAAATTATCGAAACCCGAAATATAGACAACCAAAATATAGAATATTTCACAATATCGACTATCTAAAAAACTATGAGGAAAATATACTTTTAGCACAACACATACATTAGCATTGTAATACATAATAAAACACTTAAATAACATTAAACATTTTTGTTCAAACACATACATTTAAAAATAAACATTCCATAAGCAATATGAATACATTTCACAACATAAATAATGTTATAATTATTATACATGCATTAAACCACATTTAAAAATATCTTTAAAGCATTTAATACTACAAATAAACCATCACTTACTACTAATAAGTTGCTAATTAGCGTTTCCCTTACATGGAAACAAACAGCCAAAACAGAAAAAAAACATCAAGGTGGACCAATGAAATGCTCACATTTCAAATTAAACCAATGAAATTAAGCAACTAATTAATTTCACACTATAAAAACACTACATTTCAACATCTCTTTTACACTACAAACTGAAAAGAACAAATAAGATGAAATTCTACTCAATTGTTTCCTGAAAGAAGATTTACAGTCCAAAAGAAAATTTTACAACTACAGAAAGTAAGTTAAACTCTATTTAAAAAGCAACACATCTAGAATGCTACAGCTGAAACTATTTCTATAAATGAATTTACTACACTTTATTTAATTACATTCATATCTCCTCTACAGATACCTTCTAAACAGACGGAAATATTTTCGGCATCCCCACAACTCTAATATTAATCAATGTAAGTATATTTTAAATTTTTCCTACCCACCTACAAGTATTAATTAAAAAAATAATTCTAAAACATATTTATTACTTATTTCTCTCCTCTACAGAAAACCACAAAACCATACAAAACTACCTTCTACACAATCACCTACTGGACCAAAGAAATAAGTAAGTATATAAACCTCAATCATTAAACAGCCTAAAATACGCAGCCAGAATGTTACTTTCCCCTTAAAACAGTATCACATTCCCAAAAATGTATCCAACTATTAACTAATTTTTTTCTCTTACCAAGAGAAAATCTATCTCCAAGATTAAACTGAAAGCTTGAAATCAGCTAATTAACATCTTTCAACACATCAAATTAAACATTGTAAGTATATTCACTAAAATTTAAATGTATTTAAAATATCTATAACATTGTTTATATTTACAAAATATTTTTTCATCTCCCCTAGCATAATACAGAACAACATGACTGAAGGTGCAGAATTTATAACGTCTCAAAAAAATAAAATGTTGTTATGTTATATGGGTTATGTATATACACAGGAAAAGCAAAGTGGTCTGAAAATGTTTTGGAAATGTAGCAAATACTACTCAAACAAATGCTATGGGAGAGCTATTACAAAAGAAACCACTGTTCTTTCTGTAAAAGAACATAATCACCCCCCCAATATAACAGAGATAGAAGTTAGAAATGCTCTTGAAAACATTAAAGAAGCAAGTACTAGCACTGATAAACCTACCACCCAAATACTCAAAGAACAATTATTAAAAATACCACACCATGCATCAGCACAATTACCCTCAATTGATTGTTTAAAAAGAACTATTGCTCGACACAAAAAAAAACTACCAAAACTCTACCTACCCCTAAAACATTTGAAACAGTAATCATTCCCCCAGAATTAAGCATAACTCACACTAATGAACCATTTATTTTTTTTGATAACAAATCTCCTGATAAAAGAATAATTATGTTTGCTACTGCAAACAATTTAGTGAAATTACAACAATGTCACACTTGGATGATGGATGGAACTTATAAAGTTTGTCCAAAACCATTCTACCAGCTGTACACAGTGCATGGATTGTACCAACATTCTAACATTCCATTCATCTATGCCCTCTTACCAAATAAACAGCAAACAACATACATAGAAATGTTAACCAAAATAAAAGAAGAAACCAATAATTATTTCCCACAAAAAATAATTATTGATTTCGAATTAGCCATGATCAATTCAATACTAAAAAATTATCCACACACAGCAATCCAAGGTTGCTATTATCATTTTAACCAGAGTCTATGGAGACATCTGCAAAAGTCCACCCTAAGGTGCCGATCACGATCCGGTAAAAAAATTCCCCGTACAACTCGTATCCGGTCTTTTTACCATACGAATTGTACAAGTGCCGTACAAACTGCCAATCACGATTCGCATGGTAAAAAGTCCATACGAACCGCATTGGGAATTATTCCCCACACGTCCTCGGGTCGGAAAATGTGTCTGACACGTCCTTGGACGATTTACCGTACAAATGTGAAAAGTGAAGTCCGACCGCGGAATCATGATCCATCCCGTGCGTCCGATGTTACAACCGTATGGAAAAAACACCATCCGCACCGAACTCCCATAGCAACCATGGAGACATGTGCCCGCATACGCGCCCAACACCCCCCCAGCCCTCCTATGTATGAGTCGAAACCCCACCCGTGTATGTACGACCCGTACCCCCACCCCAACCGTGTATGTACGACACGTACCCTCACCCGCGTATGTATGGAGCGTACCCCCACCCCAACCGTGTATGTACGACCCGTACCCTCACCCGCGTACGTATGGAGCGTACCCCCACCCCAACCGTGTATGTACGACCCGTACCCCCACCCCAACCGTGTATGTATGACCTGTACCCGCACCCGCATACGTATGGAGCGTACCCCCACCCCAACTGTGTATGTACGACCCGTACCCTCACCCGTGTATGCATGGAGCGTACCCCCACCCCAACCGTGTATGTACGACCCGTACCCCTACCCCAACCGTGTATGTACGACCCGTACCCGCACCTGCGTACGTATGGAGCGTACCCCCACCCCAACCGTGTATGTACGACCCGTACCCTCACCCGCGTATGCATGGAGCGTACACCCACCCCAACCGTGTATGTACGACCCGTACCCCCACCCCAACCGTGTATGTACGACCCGTACCTGCACCCGCGTACGTATGGAGCGTACCCCCACCCCAACCGTGTATGTACGACCCGTACCCTCACCCGCGTATGCATGGAGCGTACCCCCACCCCAACCGTGTATGTACGACCCGTACCCTCACCCGCGTATGCATGGAGCGTACCCCCACCCCAACCGTGTATGTACGACCCCTACCCTCACCCCAACCGTGTATGTATGACGCGTACCCCCACCCGCGTATGCATGGAGCGTACCCCCACCCCAACCGTGTATGTACGACGCGTACCCCCACCCGCGTATGCATGGAGCGTACCCCCACCCCAACCGTGTATGTACGATGCATACCCCCACCCGCGTATGCATGGAGCGTACCCCCACCCCAACATTCTAAGTACGGAGCGCACCCCAGGCCCCAACACCAGCACCTTCACACAACATCGCGCATGTACGAGTCGTACCAAGCCAGACACAAGGACAGCACTGTACAACAAAATGCCCGAAGTACACACCGTACACACGTTAAAAACGCACGTACACAACCAGGACAAAGCAAAACAACACAAGAATACACCATTCGAATGGCACAAAGCCACTAAACATGTCTAACAAGCACAAAAACAACACATTCACTGACCTGCAACTGCCAAAATCCCAAACAGAGGCCCAAAACACAACCACTCCTTATAACACACCCACCCAAACTTCAAATACAGCCACACCCACCAATGGACCAATAAAAAGGGCCCACACACACAAACCATGAGCCTTTGCAACAGACTCACTGCTGCCAGACCCCACAGACAACCTACAGCACCATACTAGAACCTTTACTACACCTTACACTTGCACACCTTCACACACACACCTTCACAAACACACCCTCATCACATTCACACACACACCTGCACAACCACACCCACACACCCACAACCATCCACACACACCCCCCCACCATCCACACCCACACCCCTCACCATGCCCACTAACAAGAATCCAAAGTTCACTAGCTGAGAGTTGGAGGTCCTTGTCGATGAAATCCTCAGAGTCGAGCCACACCTCTTTGGAACATTGGTCAGACAGACCAGCATTTCAGAAAAAACAGCCATGTGGCAGACCATTGTCGATGCTGTGAATGCTGTTGCGGACACCAGAAGGACCAGGCATGAATGCCAAGCCAGGTGGTACGATCTGCGGAGGAGGGTCCGAGCCAAAATGACCGACGAACACAACCAGGCCAACGTCACTGGAGGAGGGCCGCCCCGCAGACGCGTAGAATACCATCCTTGGGAGGAGAGGGTGATGGCCATACTGCCGGTGGTGGCAGTAGACGGATTAGAAGGACTCCGAGACCTGGGTGAGTACACAAACAACTCACCTCACATGGGGGGAACGTCATCCACAACCAAACTCACAAACAGGCAAGCAACCACCCCAAGCTATCGCATGACTCAACCACACTCCATGAACACGCACATGCCACTGGCGCCACCATGCCCCATGCACCCAGCTGGACAATGCCAAGTCACAGGCCACAGAAAACACCAACACAAGACACGGTAAGCCGGATGGCGGGAGTGTGGGCTCCAAAAATCACATAGTGCAACTCAGAAGCAGACAACAATGCCCCCTGCCCATATGGCCTAGGTCACAGCCAGACAAACAGTGTGTCCCCACACAGGAAAGACTTGCCAGCAAATGGCGGACGCCTTGCATTAACACATGGGGGTGACGGCACGTTCTTGCACATGACAGCAGCTAATGAACAGCAAACACTGTGAAAGAGTGGCAGCACACACCACCACAGCAGCAGCGCACACACAGACACTACACCCAATGGGTGCCTGCAGATCAGAAACAAACTCACATCAACAAGCCAAGGGCCATTCAAAGATCTGCTAACAGTGTGTGCCCAGGAAGCTGGGCTGAGGTGACAGAGGGTGACACACAGAGGGAGGGAGAGGGGGACAGAGAGGGAGGGAGACACAGTGAGACCGACAGAGGGAGGAGGCTGACACACAGAGGGAGGGAGAGGGGGACAGAGAGGGAGCGAGAAAGGGACACACAGGGAGAGGAAATCAGCCTTGTGGGGTGTGGGAATGTCTGCTCGTCAGCAGGTGGACTGCGTGCATGTAGACAAGGGTGGCCAGTGCCAGAACCCCCCCTCTTCTCCATGGCAAAACACAGGGCCATGTCACAACCTGTGCACGAGCACAACGACAGCTACCTGCATTATCTAAGTGTGTGGAACCACTCCATGTGCCCACGTACAGTGCAACACGGAAGGCGCCAATGCATGGCTCGCCACACCTGCCCACTCCACTGCTGACTGCAGTCACAATTGACGCAGCAAGTAAGACTGTGCCACACATAGGTAAAGTCGCAAAAGCTGTGGCCAAGGGACATACCCATGCACAAGTGCACTGTGAGTGGAATGCAAGACATATCCAAATTCCCAGAGGAAATGTGCCAACTTAGAAACCAATGAAACATGGATGTTGCATGGAACAAAATTAACATTGTCTCTCTCACACACAGGTCAACGTCGTGGATCACCCCCCAACACTGGGGGGGAAGACTCACAGGACCCGGCTCGGCGGGATGACGGAGCCACCGGCAGCGACGACTCTCACCACTCTGTGGACAAACCCGACCCCGACCAACCTGGCCCCTCTGGTGTCCAACCACCTGCAGCACCTGCGTCAGGTACAACTGGGCCAACCACCACCCCCACTCCTGCCACATCCCAGGAGACACCCAGGATCCCTGCCCCACCACCACAATGCAGCCAGGCTGGCCAGGAGGGACACGGTGTACCGGGCACCCAGGAGGAGGCAGGCGACAACGCCAATGCCACCCCTCAGGGGTCCCGGAGACCCGATGTGCCCACAAGGGCAGGCCAGGTGCAAGTGGGCAGGGGTGGTGGGAGTGGAGGACGGCGGAGGCGCGAGCCTGACCTGTTGGCTGGGGAACCGGTATATTCCCATGTCCGAAACATCCTGGACACATACCGGCAGGACACCATGGGCATGGCCCAGGTGGTGTCCATCCTCGAGGAGATCAAGACCCAGCAGGCCCAGCAACATGCAGAGCAACATGCCTGTCTACTGCGACACCAACGGCGGATGGAGGACAGACAGGCTGAGCTCGTGACGGTGTTCACGGGAATTCACAGTACACTCCGTCGGATAGCCGACAACATGGGCAACCCTCCCTGTGCCATCAGGCGTAGAACATCACCACCCACAGGGAGGGATCAGGAGGAGGAGGAGGAGACATCCGATGGAGCATCCCAAACATCGTCACGGCCTGCTTCTGAGGGTCCCCGCAGGAGGGCGGGTCGTCCACGGAAAAGACCGTGAGGGTCGGCGCAACAGCACCATCTCCCAGGACACCTGGCCTGGCACCTGGCCCACTGGAGCAACAGCAGCACAGCAGAAAAAGACATTCTCTGCCACATGGACTTGCTGGTCAGTGTCTGACCAATGTTGACAAAGACTGTGGCATGGACTCTGAGCATTTCAAATGGCAAGGACACCAACTCCCCTAGTGAACTTTGGATTCCACACACCCGGAAAGCCCCCCCCCCTACCCCAACCAAAATAAAAAGTCACACCATAAAGAGAAGATGCCTACTTATTGCATTATTACCTTACATGTGTCTTGTAAAGTCTAACCATGCCTGAGTTCTCATTTGACTTCAACCATCCACACCCTGGGGCCTGAGTCTGGCACAGGACACACATGGGTCACATTGTATTAGGCAAGACAGACATGGAGCACCATACACACCCGTGATGGGCCCAACCAGCTGAGGGGGTGGCCGCACAACCGTGCCGACAGGCATTTTGAGTACAGCGACAGCCATGCGCAGAGGTCAGGGATCATGTGGAGTGTCCTGTGGGGCACCCAGGTATGTGTGGACAGGTGGCAGAACCATGTCCTTCAAGCTTGAGTCAGGTGGATGCAGAGAATGGTGGCCTGGCCAACGTTGGATGCATGGGTATGGCACATGTCACAATACCCACACAGTCATGGACATCATGCACAATACACAGTCTAATCCCACACAAACAGCTTGCATCTTGCTACTCTACACATAGACACATAGCCACTATCACGGAAAACTATGCCAGACATGCCGGATGCACCGTGGCAACACACCAGCATTGACTGAGAAGAGGCACCTTGGAGGCATAGGGACACCTTTATTAGTCATGTATTCCGGATTGCAGAGGCAACTCGGAGTACACATGAACGGGTCATGTGGAGTAACATGTGGGTCCAACACTGGAACCCCCCTTCTGCGGCACAAATGCGTGATAGCCATGGAACTGGCACACAAGTGTCGGCTAACAGCTAAACACCCCCTGCTGCTCACGGAGAGACTGCCATACACCATTGATCCACTGATGTGGAAGTCCCACATCATGTCAAGCCAATGCAAACCGTATGTGTCCGAGGGCAGTGTAACACACATTGATGCCATCATCACATTCCACAATCCCATCACTGATGACTGTCAACAAGTCTGACCATCTTTTCAGGTGTACCCAGCTGCATGTCATGTGTACCATGGTGATGCGACATGTCTGCAGAGGAACCAAACATCGACAGGGGCAGTGTGCATACATCGTAAACAACTGCCACACCCAATACACCCCTGATGCATCCCTTACCCTAAGGAGACTTCCAAACTTGTCCGTGCGTGTAACGCTGAGTCAGCACACGATGACGTGTCCATGAGGAATAGCAGTGCCACAACAATGCAAGCAGCAGACGGCATGCGCAAGTACCTGGGGAAGAGAGACACACAAGAAGTCAGCCACAAAAAGCACAGCCACTTGCATGTGCATGTACTCGACACATGTAAGGATGACAACATGCTAGGTCACAATTATGACTGGGGAAATACACATCACTGGCACCATCACTCCAGTGACACATCCACACACACCTCTGACTCACGTGCCATACATGCAGATGGACACACACATCGCAACACATGCCACACGGGGACCAATGCGTGCACACACAGACACTGGTACTCACCACTAAGCAAAGAAGTCGCGTATGAGCCGAGTCCGGATGTCCTCTTGCGGAACCACATCCTCCACATCACTAGCCCCATTGCCAAGACCTTCGTCCTCCACGGGTGGATGGTCCTGATCATCTTGATCCAGGATGAGTGGCACAGCTTTCTCAACTGCCATGTTGTGCAGCATGCAGCAGACCATGAAGATTTTGCAGACCTTCGCCGGGGCATATGGGAGGGCGCCGCCGGTCTTGTGGAGGCATCGGAATCGGCTCTTCAGGAGGCCAAATGTCCTCTCTATCACTCGCCTTGTCCGGCCATGGGCGGTGTTGTAGCGGAGCTGGGCCGGCGTGATGGGGTTGCGGAGAGGTGTGATCAGCCATGGCATGTTGGGATAGCCAGCGTCCCCTACATGGACAGCACATGGACATAAGTAGGACAGGAGAAGCGGTCGTGCTGGAAGTCTACGCAAAATACAGGACAGACAGAGTGTACCCACCAACAACACATGCTCGTTCGTTGCGCAGCTGCGTCATCATTTCAGGCACCCTGCTATGCCTCATGATGTAGGCATCATGTGCTGATCCTGGAAAACGAGCACAGACATGTGAAATCACCATGTTGGACAGACACACCACAAGGGCATTGATGGAGTGGTAGTGCTTGCGATTCCTGTACGCTACCTCCTGTGCCTGTGGTGGTACCAAAGCCACATGTGTCCCATCTATGGACCCAATGACATGGGGCATCCCTCCCAGGGCATAGAATCCACGCTTGACACCAGTCAACATTTCAGGGGTTGGGAAATGGATGAACTCATCCAGGTGAAGCAACATGGCCTCTAAGAAATCATGCAGCACATGGCAGAACATGCTGTGGGACATGCCACCAACATGAGCAATGGTATTTTGAAAGGTACCCGTGGCAAGAAAATGTAGGGCTGCCATTACCTTCAGCTTGGGTGTCAGTGCCGTAGGATACCTGTGCAGCGGTTGCAGGAGTGGTGCCAGCCTCGCCGTCAACTCCAGAATCAACGTTTGGGGGAAGCGGTAGCACCGTATACAGTCATTCTCCCGCATGTCAGCCAAGTCCGGAATTGCTCGGGGAAGAGGCGGCACTCTGCAGTAATTTGGAAGTGACAAGGAAGAGTGAGTGCACTACTACAACAATTTTTGGGTGCTGAGCACATGTTAATCTGTCAATACACATATGCGACATACGGAGTGAGGTATGTGCCACATGCCCTGGACACGTATGGCTGCCAGGTGACACTCCTACCAAGACCCAGCTACACACGGAGATTGTGAACCTCCACATGCCATGGCATGGGATTAGCTGTGTCCCAGTGTAAGTGAACAGCCAGACGCAACACAGGAGTGACATACATCAACACATCAGCAGAAGTAGGATGTCGATTGCAGAGACTGGTAGCGGAACACTGGAGCCACAGGTCACATGACATTACACTAGGACAGCCCACACACCTTGCCAATAAGGTGTACATGTCATGACTCACCACACATTCATAGAGAGGATGCAGACATGTCCTTGTTACGCTACTCCGTGTCCCATGCATACATACGCACCTCACATCCGATACCACATGTGTTCTGGTGTGCGTAACAGTGTGCCATGTCCATCTACACACAGACACATGTTGGTTGTTGCAACAGCTGATGCTTTTGAGGGAGCTCCAACATCAAGCAAATGGCCACCCCCACACATACATGACATAGTCACATCGTGCACCGTGGGTAGTCACATTTCTGGTGTGGTAACCCCAGTAGCGGGCATCAGGGGACACTTGCGTGTGTTGTTGACTGTGCCATGCCAGTGACCCTCATCCCAAGTGTGCAGTATGACATGCACACATGTCAAAGGAGTTAAGGGCATGCCTGGCACACATTGCACCGTCACACATAACATCTGTACACATCTCATCATACATCTGGTGCCTTCTCCACTCAGGAGTAATGTGCCACATCACAGCCTTTCACACCTGTGCCCCACACATGTAGTACTGCCCAGACAATGCCTCGATGTCCATCCATGGACAAGTATGTCAGCGCTATTCCTTCCTGTGTGCTGCCTGTCACCACTGTGATGTGTGAAAGGCACCGTACTTTCGCTCAGAGGGCCTGTGTACGTTCCCTATCACTATGGGAGTGCTGCCGTATGTGTACCCATAGTGATGGTGAGCGTACAGGCGTGTGTACGGTCCGTACCACTATGAGTACGCATACGCGAGAACACCCATAGTGATAGTGAGCGTACAGGCGTGTGTACGGTCCGTACCACTATGAGTACGCATACGCGAGAACACCCATAGTGATAGTGAGCGTACAGGCGTGTGTACGGTCCGTACCACTATGAGTACGCATACGTGAGAACACCCATAGTGATAGTGAGCGTACAGGCGTGTGTACGGTCCGTCTCACTATGGGTGTTCTCGCGTATGCGTACTCATAGTGGTACGGACCGTACACACGCCTGTACGCTCACTATCACTATGGGTGTTCTCGCGTATGCGTACTCATAGTGGTACGGACCGTACACACGCCTGTGCGCTCACTATCACTATGGGTGTTCTCGCGTATGCGTACTCATAGTGATAGTGAGCGTACAGGCGTGTGTACGGTCCGTACCACTATGAGTAGGCATACGCGAGAACACCCATAGTGAGACGGACCGTACACACGCCTGTACGCTCACTATCACTATGAGTACGCATACGCGAGAACACCCATAGTGAGATGGACCGTACACACGCCTGTACGCTCACTATCACTATGAGTACGCATACGCGAGAACACCCATAGTGAGACGGACCGTACACACGCCTGTACACTCATTATCACCCTGAGTACGCATACGCGAGAACACCCATAGTGAGACGGACCGTACACACGCCTGTACGCTCACTATCACTATGGGTGTTCTCGCGTATGCGTACTCATAGTGGTACGGACCGTACACACGCCTGTACGGGCCGTTGCTATGCATTTGTGGTGCCCTAGGGCACCGGTACGCACCGTACCTGTGTGTGAAACTCCAAATTACATAGGGGACACATGAGGGACAAGTATAAAGGCCTACATGCATGCTGGTTGTCATGGAGACCAAGTTTAAAGTTTGAATTTTTTTCTGCAGGTGCACAGCAGTAGTCAGTTTGAATGAATCTACTTTGTTGCAATGTGGTTCTGGAGTTGACATCATGCTCAAGAAAAAAACACAATAAGAACCCACTGACTGTGCTAGGTTTGAAGGGATTGGAGGAAACATAGGATGCAAATGTGAGTGACCAATCACTCTGTACTCCTGTGCATGAAACAGGCCAGCAAGGCAGATATAAGGCAGCCAGGTCCCATGAGGGAGCACTTTCCTGCACATCTTTGTATTCGACGACCCAGCTGCTGCTACTGATTCCCTGGAACCATGTCAAGGTCTGTGGAGAGGTCACAGCCTTTCACCCTGGAGGAGAACCTGGCTTTGCTGGATGTGATCCTCCCACAGTACCCCCTGCTGTATGGCCGACCAGGGTATCAGGTGAGTGCAGAGTCTACTAGCACAGACTGTGTCCCTTGTTTGTGACTGTGACTTCTGGCATTGTGTCCAGGTGTGGCACACATGCTATGTACTGTAGGGGGAGTCCCGGGGGGGGAATGCCTGATGTCTCCCAGCCAGTGCATGCTGTGGTGTATGTCTGCCGTCCTCACTTGCATTGTGTTTACTGTGACAATCACTGCATGGTGCATGCCACATTCTGCCTGTCTTGTCCTCCTGGGAATGTAGCCTCTGCAGTCCTCATTTTATTATGTGGTCAGCCCAGTGTGACAGGTGACTGTACCCACAGATGTGTGTTAGTTCTGTGTACCTGTGCTGAGAGTGTCCACATGATGTGTTCGTACCCTGGACATCGGTGTGTGTGTAAGTCCCCTGTCATGTGGGTGGGTGCATATGTGGAGTGTGGCACCCGGGCTGCATGAGGGATGGATATACCCTGCCCATGTGATGTGAGCAGGGAGCAGTGCTGTGTGTCTGATGTGCAGGGCCAGCCCCACACCTGTGAGCCCCCCCCCCGTCTAGTGGCACATGTGCAGAGTGAGGTTTGTTGCTGCATTTGGCAATGGCAGGTGAATGTCCTGTGCCTGTGTGTGTCTGTGTACTCTGCTGCGGTAGCGTCAGTGGCCTGTGGCATGTGACTGCTTAGAGGTGCTGCACATTATCCTGGTGTACCTTCTGATGCACAGTGTGAGCCTGCATCATTGATTGTGTCGTTGCCCTCATTCCACCTGTGTACTTTCAATGGCACGTACTGCTTTTGCCCTTCCCCAGAGGATCATGTCCCTATGACAAATGTGCAATGCATTGGATGCATACTATGCCTTGTTGTAAACAGCAAATTTGTTCTAATATGTCTCTCTGTGACATGTGCCTGGTGTATTGATGTAGTGTCACTTGTTCATCCTCACAGGTAGGCGCCTCTGCCAAGAAGCAGATATGGTTGACCGCCGTCAGTGCCGTGAGGAGTGCGGATGGTCGCAAGCGGCGCTTGGCCCAGGTGAGGAAACGCTGGCAGGATATCCGGTGCTGGACGCGGAGGATCGCACGGGTCCTGCTGGGGGACTCACCTGAGACCCATAAGAACCGCGGGCGCCGCCGTCTGACCCACATCCACAAGCGTGTGCTGGCGGTGGTATTTCCAGACTTGGACAGGCGCTTACAGGAGAAGCAGCAGCAGGAAGGGGGTAGGTACATGTGTGTTTGTTGTGTGTCACCAGCATTTGTAAGTGCACAGTTGCATGGATACACTGCCAGGGTTTATAGGTGCTGTGCAGATCCAGTTACCCACAGTATAGCGGTGCTCTCCTGCCTCCCTTCCCCTCCTTGCAATGTGTTCCCTGGTCTGTGTGTAGTCACTCCTTCACAAGGTAATGTAGGCTGGCGCTTTCTCCACGTGAACTATGCCTGTAGCATCATGTGTGGGGGTGGTGTGTAACAGGTTTTGGGACCTTGCCTGTGCCCTGTCCAGTTCAGTACATGTGGGTTCCATGTCAGTTGGCACTGATGCTGAGTCCAGACATGGGAGTTAGTCTCTCAAGTGTCATGCCTCACAGCACGCATGTCCTATGTTGTGGCCTGTGACATGATGTGCATGAGTGTGCGATACGCATAGTGCAGGGATGGTGGCGTGTGTTGCAGTCATTCCCATTCAGGACCATGGAGTTGTGTGGCCACTACTGTCCCCTGGGGCATATTTTCATAGGTGTCATGTGTGTCATCACAAAACGTGGACACTCTCAGTGTCTACAGCATAGGTTGTGCTCTGTGCCATTGTCCCCTGGCACCATGTATATTGACGTAAAATGTAGTACAAGTGTCCACTGTACAGCCTGACCTGATTTTCCTTGTTCATACTCACGGTGGCCAGTGCCTGTGTGTCTTGTTACAATCATCTGATGATGGCCATTTGTACATGATTATTTGGACAGGCGCACCTTGGGTATTTGGCGTCCAATCTTGCATTTATGCAGCCCCTGTGTATTTCACCCAGACTAAGAGATGTAAGTGCCACCTGTGTCTCAACAAATTGTCTCATGTAGGGGGTGGTTGGTGCGGGCCAAGCCTACATGTCAAAACCAGAATTCTCCTTGCTAGGTCTGGCCAGTGTGTGATGTTTGTCTGGACATACACTCAAGGTGCAGTGAGCCAGTCATGGTGGGCATGTTTTCAATATTACCTATGCAGCATGTGCCTCAAGTTCATGGATATGGTCCCTGCTCATCCCTATTTTCGGGAACGCTGTGTGGTGCAGATGCAGTGCTGGATTGTCCCCAGGGCCTGGCTCCTATGTCAAACTCCATTTCATGTCATTTGCTATTGTGTCATGCTCTCCATGGATTTTCAGTGGCATGGTGGGTCAACCAACTGTGTGTTGCATGCCCTACATCTGTACCTTGTTTTGTAGATGTTACTGATCTTTCTTTTCAGGCTATGCACTGTAACCTATGTAGATTGGACTCATGTGACATATGTATACAGGTGTGTGATTAATTGCTGTCTCTTCACCTTGCCCACAGCATCGTCGGGGGACACGGAGGGAGACATGAGCACAGACGGAGCGGAGGGACCGAGCACCAGTGCCAGCGTTGACATCGTGGCTGGCACATTGAGTGGAACTGAGGCGGAGGAGAGTGAGGCCGAGGACCTGTCCACTGGCACGACAGAATATGAAGCTGACGGGTCCGAGGATGATCTCTCCGAGTGGGCGGAGGCTGCACCAGCAGCTGACAGCGGCACAACATCTCACCCCGCCCCCTCCATTGCCACCAGCCGCCTCCCACTTGCTCGTGTCCCTTCCCAGCGTGCCCGGTCACCACATGTCTCCTTCCTGCCAGGCACCGCACCCCCTGCCCCTGTCTCCACTGCTGCCGCCAATGCCGAGTCTGTGGACATCCAGCGGCAGTTGCAGGTTGGTCAGGCTGCGATGCTTAATGTCCTCCATGGCCACAGCCAAGTGCTGAACAACATGGAGGCATACTTGGAGGGCATTTTTTCATCGCAGGCTGACCAACGCAACTTGCTGAGGTCCATTGACTCGACACTGACTGCAGCAGTGCGTCTCCTGCAGCGCTACGTCCAACCCCCTACCCCTGACCCATCCACACTTCCCACTCCCATGCCTGTCCCACGTACACCCAGACGTCAGCATGCACCCACCACAACAGACACAGGCACCACACCAGCAGGGAAGGTCATACGCACACCTCCTGGCACACACACACAGGGTGAAGTAGGCACACCCACTGGGTCGGGGGGCAAACGTAAGTCACACAGCCAGAGTGGGAGTCCGCATTCCACCAAATCCACTCCCTCCAAATCCCCTTCCCCTCAGCTCTCCTGGCCATATATCCGGCAAGGACTCCTTCATGGCCGCTCTGTCCCTGAGCCCCACTGTGACACCACCCCGCAAGTGGTCAAGGGAGTCCCCGGTCAGGGTGGTTGAGTCCCCCCCCTGTCCACACCCTCCCCCAGTGGCGCTGCGACCCATCCCTCTGACCCCCCCCCTCCTTGGGGCCTGTGGTTCCTTCGGGTGCAGGGGAGACGCTGGAGGACCTTGCTAAGGTGTGCAGCGACATCCTGGCCTCCGCCTTTGGCCCTGCCCCACCCCCTGTGGTGGAGTCCTCCATCCCTGCACCCACGACGCCTACCCTTCGCCCTCATGTCCCTGCGGTGCCTGGTCCTTCCCTCCCACATGATGCCCTCCCCGCTGTGGAAGACGAAGGGGTCTGACTGTGCAGGCAAGCTAGGGGACACACGTCCCACTGTGTCCCCCATCCAGCTGTGACTCATGGACTGCCCTATGGGCTTTGTAAATATTGAACTTTATCCACACACACTTTATTTGGAAATGCTGAATAAAGCCTTTTTTTTCCCTTAGAACACTACTGCTTTTGTGGTGTTGCTGTTGGTGGGGCTGCTACATGATTTTGGGTGGTGATCATGTGTTGGGTGTGTGGGAAATGTAGTAGTGTGCTGGTCATAGGGGGTACCCTGGTATCTGTGTGCCATCACAAGGTGTTAGCTAGGTTTCTCTGTTCATGTAAGCAGTTCCTGCATGGTGAAATTGTCCCAAGGTGTGTTCCTTCCTCTGTGTACCCTGACATCTTCCCTGCAGGGTGTTCCCAATATTTAGCGCTGAGCTGTGTCTACATTAGCTGGGTGTGTGACGGACCCCTTCAACTTTGGCCATGCATGCAGAGCGATGTCTCCACCTGCATCATTCGTGGCATCCTTGGTGATCACTGTACTTGTGTATGTAGTCTGTTGACATGACTTCATGTGGACATGTTCCCTTTTAGGCTGTAGGCATGTGTGTACTCCCAGCCTCGCACACATGTGTTACATGTACTGCAGGGTCTTTGTGCACCTGACTGACAATTGTGGCAATTGGATCTGTGGGTACTCCACCCTTTTTTTTCCATGGGCACTGCTGGGGGCCTCTGCACCCACCCCTCTTGTGTCTGGGCACTGCTGGGAGGACTCTGCACACACCCCTCCTGTGTCTGGGCACTGCTGGGAGGACTCTGCTCCCACCCCTCCTGTGTCTGGGGACTGCTGGGAGGACTCTGCATACACCCCTCCTGTGTCTGGGCACTGCTGGGAGGACTCTGCACCCACCCCTCCTGTGTCTGGGCACTGCTGGGAGGACTCTGCACCCAGCCCTCCTGCCTCTGGGCACTGCTGGGAGTGATAGGCACACACCCCTCCTGTGTCTGGGCACTGCTGGGAGGACTCTGCACCCACCCCTCCTGTGTCTGGGCACTGCTGGGAGGACTCTGCACCCACCCCTCCTGTCTCTGGGCACTGCTGGGAGTGATAGGCACACACCCCTCCTGTCTCTGGGCACTGCTGGGAGTGATAGGCACACACCCCTCCTGTCTCTGGGCACTGCTGGGAGGACTCTGCACCCACCCTGCCTGTGTCTGGGCACTGCTGGGAGGACTCTGCACCCACCCCTCCTGTCTCTGGGCACTGCTGGGAGTGATAGGCACACACCCCTCCTGTGTCTGGGCACTGCTGGGAGGACTCTGCACCCACCCCTCCTGTGTCTGGGCACTGCTGGGAGGACTCTGCACCCACCCCTCCTGTCTCTGGGCACTGCTGGGAGTGATAGGCACACACCCCTCCTGTGTCTGGGCACTGCTGGGAGGACTCTGCACCCACCCCTCCTGTCTCTGGGCACTGCTGGGAGTGATAGGCACACACCCCTCCTGTCTCTGGGCACTGCTGGGAGTGATAGGCACACACCCCTCCTGTGTCTGGGCACTGCTGGGAGGACTCTGCACCCACCCCTCCTGTGTCTGGGCACTGCTGGGAGGACTCTGCACCCACCCCTCCTGTGTCTGGGCACTGCTGGGAGTGATAGGCACCCACCCCTCCTGTCTCTGGGCACTGCTGGGAGTGATAGGCACCCACCCCTCCTGTCTCTGGGCACTGCTGGGAGTGATAGGCACACACCCCTCCTGTCTCTGGGCACTGCTGGGAGGACTCTGCACACACCCCTCCTGTGTCTGGGCACTGCTGGGAGGACTCTGCACCCACCCCTCCTATTTCAGGATATGTACGCTTAGAACATACACGGGTGTGGGTTCGCTCCATGCATACGAGGTGGGGGTAGGGTCCGTACATACACTGTTGGGGTGGGGTTACGCTCCATACATACGCGGGTGTGGGTACGGGCCGTACATACACGGTTGGGGTGGGGGTACGCTCCATACGTACGCGGGTGAGGGTACGGGTCGTACTTACACTGTTGGGGTGGGGGGTACGCTCCATACGTACGTGGGTGAGGGTACGGGTCGTACTTACACTGTTGGGGTGGGGGTACGCTCCATACGTCCGCGGGTGAGGGTACGGGTCGTACTTACACTGTTGGGGTGGGGGTACGCTCCATACGTACGCGGGTGAGGGTACGGGTCGTACTTACACTGTTGGGGTGGGGGTACGCTCCATACGTCCGCGGGTGAGGGTACGGGTCGTACTTACACTGTTGGGGTGGGGGTACGCTCCATACGTACGCGGGTGAGGGTACTGGTCGTACTTACACTGTTGGGGTGGGGGTACGTTCCATACATACGCGGGTGTGGGTACGGGCCGTACATACACGGTTGGGGTGGGGGTAGGGTACGTACTTACACTGTTGGGGTGGGGGTACGCTCCATACGTCCGCGGGTGAGGGTACGGGTCGTACTTACACTGTTGGGGTGGGGGTACGCTCCATACGTACACGGGTGAGGGTACGGGTCGTACTTACACTGTTGGGGTGGGGGTACGCTCCATACGTACGCGGGTGAGGGTACTGGTCGTACTTACACTGTTGGGGTGGGGGTACGTTCCATACATACGCGGGTGTGGGTACGGGCCGTACATACACGGTTGGGGTGGGGGTAGGGTACGTACTCACACTGTTGGGGTGGGGGTACGCTCCATACGTCCGCGGGTGAGGGTACGGGTCGTACTTACACTGTTGGGGTGGGGGTACGCTCCATACGTACGCGGGTGAGGGTACGGGTCGTACTTACACTGTTGGGGTGGGGGTACACTCCATACATACGCGGGTGTGGGTACGGGCCGTAAATACACGGTTGGGGTGGGGGTAGGGTACGTACTTACACTGTTGGGGTGGGGGTACGCTCCATACGTCCGCGGGTGAGGGTACGGGTCGTACTTACACTGTTGGGGTGGGGGTACGCTCCATACGTACGCGGGTGAGGGTACGGGTCGTACTTACACTGTTGGGGTGGGGGTACACTCCATACGTCCACGGGTGAGGGTACGGGTCGTACTTACACTGTTGGGGTGGGGGTACGCTCCATACGTACGCGGGTGAGGGTACGGGTCGTACATACACTGTTGGGGTGGGGGTACGCTCCATACGTACGCGGGTGAGGGTACGGGTCGTACATACACTGTTGGGGTGGGGGTACGGGTCGTACTTACACTGTTGCGGTTGGGGGTATGCTCCATGCATTCGGGGGTGGGGGTATGGTCCGTACATATGCGTCCCCACGCTATGTGCTGCTTGTGCGGGCCGTACCCAGGCCTTTGCCACGTGGGTACAGCCGTCCCGCCATTGTTGGGATGACGTAGGTGTGGGCGTGGTACAACTCGTACCCACGCTCTTAAGGCATGGGTACGGGACGTACCTGTATTGTTGTGTTGCCAGTTCGCGTCGTCAAGCACTTCCGTTGTGGCGGACGCTGGCTTTGCTGGACACGCCCCCACCCCCTCGTAGTGACCAGGGCCTGGGGGTCAGGTATGTCCAGGGCATGTGTGCTGTGTGACTTTGGTGGGGGTTTTGTGGCCTGGCCCTGGTCCTGCCCCCCCCCCCTTTCCCCCCTCCCTTTGTTGTTCTGACCTTCTGCGGCGTCTGCGTCGTATCCTGTGGAGGAGGTCGACTGCAATGAGGGCCGGGATGACACGTAGGTTCGGGTCCATGTCTGTCCGTCGCGTACAGGTACTCCTTGTTCGCGTCGTCCTGATTTCCCGGCAGTTTTTGGCTGCCGGAAAATATTCACCGTGCGGGATGACGTCGGTGCGAATCGTGATTCCTGGTTCGTGAATGGCAGGCTGCGTGCGTCCCGACGTCACGTCGGCGCTTTCCCGGATATATGTATATTTTTAAGACCGGGTACGCGTCGGACGGAGAATATGCTCCGTCCGACGGTTCGTACCCGGTTTTTACCGGATCGTGATCGGCACCTAAGTGTACAATACGCTACAGATAGTACTTTTGCTTACCAGGTTAAAAAACTAATAGCACTAGCATACGTACCTGTAACAGATGTAGCAGAACACTATAATATTCTAATAGAAAGTCCCTATTACAAAAAGAATGAAGACAAATTAAGCCAACTCCTAGACTACTTTGAGGACACCTGGGTGGGAAGATTACACCGATCAGGACATAGAAGACAACCAAAGTTCCACATTCCTTGGTGGAATGTATACCCGAGTACCTTAAATAAACAATCCAAAACAAACAATAGTGTTGAAGGATGGCATAATGCCTTCCAAGCAACTACAAGCAGAGTGAACCCTACCCTACAAAAACTCCTGGAATCTCTACAAAAAGAACAAAGCTACCAAGAATTACGGATGCAACAATCTGTTACTCAAATAGGTCCTAAATTAACTAAACAAACCAAACAAATGTTTGATCTACTACAAAGTCAAGTAAACCTATACCCATCAACAAGTGGCCTAGACTACCTATCACTAATAGCCAAAAGCATTTTATAATGAACATACCCACAGCTAATAAATGAAATTGGTCAATACAATAAACAATAGCAATCATATATTAATACTATATTTTCCTAAATAATATATATTTGTCATATACATTTCTTTTTCATATAGGAAATATATATGTACAATTAAATATTATTTCTCTAAATATAATATATATAACAATAAACTATAATAACATTTCCCACCCAAATTATTAAAAAATATAACTTACCATTGATGTAGCCATAGAAGATGAATTCCACCAAGTAAGACTCCTTCCATTTGTATGTCAATCCATAGTAATAATACAAATTTAGCCCCCCAAAAAATGCAAAAAATCAACACATCCAATGTAAATCCATCCTCGACAAATCCAAAAACGTGAAACCCTCAAAAACCCGAAAAATAGGTCAAAATAGTAACAAACGCTCCTGGAAATCCCGGGGGAAAAAAAGTGTGATAACTTTATTAGTTTCATTAACTAAAACACACTTTTGTTAAAAAAAAAATAACGCCTCTCTTTCCAGCATAATATCCAAACCCTAAAAAACCCGAAAATATGTGAAAAATCAAAATAAATGCTCCATGAAATCCCGTAAAAAGTTACAAAGTGTGTTAACAATATTACTTAAATCAAGTAACACACACTTAAAAAAAAAAAAAAACGCGTCTTGGTCTTCGAGAAAACATCGAGCAAAATGTACCTGAAAAAAGAACAAAACATACCTACCCACACAATCACACCCAAATACATGAATTAAATACAATTACATCATTTCAAAACAACACATATTTAATCACAATATTTACTTCAAAAACTACGTCACAACCAGTAAACAACCACACGTAACTAAAACATTACTAACACCTCCAAAACACCCAAAACAATTGAAATTATCAATAAATACACTATAAACATCCTAACTACCCTAAACATAAGTATTTAATAACATTTAATACTTAAAACACCCCTTACCTTGCTCAACGCGACGCAGCTTCCAACCGCGAGCTTCCTCAGTCCAAAATGACCCAAAATAACATGAAGCGGTTACAAAATAATCCCATTAAAATTAAAATGCCTACTTAAATCAGTGTAAATACATTAAAACAATAAAAAACATCATTATAATCATATTTAAATATAACATTAATTTATCTTAATTTATAAAAAGGAATTTCTAATAAACAATACCTTTAAAAATTATATTCATAATAATTATAAATACATTATTATTATGATTATAATACAGTAATTTATTTTTCACAACTGTACAAACTATAAAATCTTTTATTTTATTATTTAATTTTTTTTACAAAACTTACATGGTGAAATTTTTTTTTCATATAATTAAAAAATAGAAAAATTAATAATATTAATATTTCCTACAATAATATTATTAATCATCATTAAAAATACATAGCATAAGAATATACTTTTTGTCATGTAGTAATTATGTACAACAACAACATAAAAATGACACTATATTCTTCAGAAATTAAATATGCAATGATTTATTTTATGTATATATCCAACAAAAACATTATTATATCAATACTGTAAGAATATGTTTATTTGCAAACAATGTAAAAAAGTTATAAATGTTATGTATGTTTATTTTTAATTATCAATACTTCTGTTATAAAATGTGATGATATCAATAAATTTTATTTTCCTTAAAACATTGCAACAATACATAAATGTATGGATATTTGCTGTATCTCTACTAATGTATACTCCATTCTGTAAATAAAAAAGCAATCATCTCTCTACTTTCTTCAACAAAAATAAAGCTTATTTAAAAATATAAAATGTGTCATTTAATTGCATAATTTATTACTATCAAATATATAATTTAGCTAATTTAATTGTTTAATAATGTTAATAATCACTTTTTTTCCAACATTAAATCCAAAAACATACTTCATCAACACAATACATATACATTCTGCACACTAACCCTAAACAAATTACTATTCCCATTTCACCTACATTAAAGTCAGGAAAAGTGCTGGACACTAACCCTATATAATTTACTATTCCCACTCCAGTTAACATAAAGTCAAGGAAGGTGCTGGACAGTAACCCTATATAATTTACTATTCCCACTCCAGTTAACATAAAGTCAGGAAAGGTGCTGGACACTAACCCTATATAATTTACTATTCCCACTCCAGTTAACATAAAGTCAGGAAAGGTGCTGGACACTAACCCTATATAATTTACTATTCCCACTCCAGTTAACATAAAGTCAGGAAAGTTGCTGGACACTAACCCTATATAATTTACTATTCCCACTCCAGTTAACATAAAGTCAGGAAAGGTGCTGGACACTAACCCTATATAATTTACTATTCCCACTCCAGTTAACATAAAGTCAAGGAAGGTGCTGGACAGTAACCCTATATAATGTACTATTCCCACTCCAGTTAACATAAAGTCAGGGAAGATGCTGGACAGTAACCCTATATAATTTACTATTCCCACTCCAGTTAACATAAAATCAGGGAAGGTGCTGGACACTAACCCTATATAATTTACTATTCCCAATACTACTACATTAAACTCAGTAAATGTGCTGGACAGTAACCCTATATAATTTACTATTCCCACTCCAGTTAACATAAAGTCAGGAAAGGTGCTGGACACTAACCCTATATAATTTACTATTCCCACTCCATTTAAGATAAAGTCAGGAAAGGTGCTGGACACTAACCCTATATAATTTACTATTCCCACTCCAGTTAACATAAAGTCAAGGAAGGTACTGGACAGTAACCCTATATAATTTACTATTCCCACTCCAGTTAACATAAACTCAGGGAAGGTGCTGGACACTAACCCAATAAAATGTACTATTCCCACTCCAGAAAGATCAAAGTCAGAGAAGGTGCTGGTTATAACATCACTTAAAATATTAAAAATATAAATTTATTAACAATGAAATATATTTTTAAAACTATCAAATTTAACAATAATATCGTTACAACACTACCCACCCCTATCCCATATTAACCCTAATTCCATATAAAAAATGTACAATATTTTTCCCTAAAAATTGCAAATATACAATTATTTAATTATAATTGTTCTTTAAAATGTTAAATTTCACAATATTTAATAATAAATGTAATTGTTTTAATATCTATTTTTAGACTATTATTTTTAAAGATTACTCCCCACCCTTCTCCCCTAATATACCCACATCCCACCCATAAATACAAAATATAAATATAAATTAGAATTTCCGGTCAAAAGTATATAATTAGGATTTTACATTAAATTTTCACAAATTTAAATTATTTCCAATTAAAAATGTAGTTATTAATCTATAATTTTGTAATAATAATTTAAATACACTCCATACCCTTACACCCTAATAACCCAACTTCCCAAGCATGACACTAATATATAATTTCAAAATTAATTTTAAAAATGTTAAAAATGTTTGTCAAAATTACATTAAAATGTATAAATTTCTAATTCTTTAATATTAATTTTTATTATTTATTATCTGATTTTACAGTAACACTCCCCACCCTTATACACTAATGACCCTACATCCCACCCATAAAACAAAAATAAAATGTCATAATAATTTTCAATTTTTAATTATATAATTTCGAATTTACATTAAAATTTTGAAATTTCTAATTCTTCAAAATTAAATATTTTTACATTATTATCTGATTTTAAAGTAATATTTTTAAAACACTCCCCACCCTTATCCCCTAATAACCCAACATCCCGCTCCTAAAATATAAATGTAATTTGGAAATTATTTTCTAAATTATAAATATTTAATTTCGAAATTTCATTACAATTTAAAAATCATAATTATTTAATATTTAATAATTTTAAATTATCTGATTTTACACTAATATTTTCAAAACACTCCCCACCGTTATCCCCTAATAACCCAACATCCCGCTCCTAAAACATATCATACAATAAATTACTTAACACTATTAATTATATTTTAAAAAATAAAAAAGTAATTTTACATATAATTAAACAATTTACTCATTCAATATACACTAAATAGACATTTTAAATATTATATATATTATATTTCGATATTTCTAACAAAACTAATCAATCGATATTATCTACAAACGATATTACTACATCGATATTCTACACTTCGATATTAATGTTATATCGATATTTTAACTTCGATATTATTGTTATTCGATATTAAATTTTCGATATTATGTCTATTTACCGTTTTTACAGCTCCAATCTGGCCCCCCCTTTGGCTCTGCTCCGAGCAGACGTGAAGCACTGGAGGTCTCTGCCTTTAACATTGGTGGGGAGGGCGGCACTCTTGAAAATGCTAGCCCTTCCTCGTTTTCTCTATATATTACAAAAGGTCCCAGACTCATATTTTAAAGCTGTTGAAGGGGAGATTTGCGCATTGTTGTGGGATGGACGGGCCCCCAGAATCGCTCTGCGGAAACTGACGAAAGGCTGGTACGATGGGGGCATAGCACTCCCTGACCTACAACGTTACTACTGTGCGGCGCAGTTGGTGACCGTCAACCACTGGATTTATCATCCCCCAGACGATCCAGCATATGCCCTTGATCGATGCCAGACTGACCGCTCGGGATATCTGGGAGCCCTATATACAACTGATAGGAAAAACAGGAGGAGGTTCTTCGGCACTACCCAACACACACTGCAAATTTGGCATCTGGTTACTTCCCGGCTGGGGTGGGGGGTGTCCTCTCGCAAGCTACACGATTGTGGGTTACTCAGAAGCTGGGCATGCTGTACTATCAGCCCGGGTTTGATAAATGGGACCTCATCGGGATATCAACGGTGAAGGACCTGGTTAAGAAGGGGGTAATACTTACCTTTGGTGATCTCCAGCAACAATACCATCTGGCACAAGGAGAAATATACAGGTATCTACAAATCAGACATGCGCTCCAGACAGCGTTTCCATCTCTAAAAAATATACCGAAATCATCACCATTGGAAGATCGCTTACTAGACGTGCCCCTCAGTTTGAAGGCAATATCTCTAACTTACAAGAAGTTGAGTAATAATCTGCCTGACACCTTTTTGAAGCTCAGGGAGAGGTGGCAAGATGACATTGGTCCCTTAAATGATGAGGACTGGCAGGTGGCACTCATGTCCCCCGGGAAGCGGCTATCACACAGAGATTTAGACTGATCCAACTTAGGATACTCCACCGATCATACATTACAGGGAAAGTTTTGGCGAGAATTGGAGCTAGACCTGACGGCTGTTGTATTAAGGGGTGTGGTGGGCAGGCCACATTTTATCACACCCTGTGGACCTGTCCTCAGATATGTACCCTTTGGGAGGGGGCCTTAGATCATATGCGCAAAGCTTTGGGAAAGGCCATAGAATTAACGCCACAACTGGGGCTGTTGAACATATGGGAGGAAACGGATCTCACGGAAGCTGAACAGCAGTTTACCACACTGGGCTTCACGCTGGTGAAGTGAGAGCTGGCTAGAGGGTGGGGGGGTGCATGCCCGCCGCTCGTCACTACCTGGAACAAAGAAATGGACAGATGCATGTTGGCAGAAACTGAGGTGTTCAAGGCTCGGGGATGTCCCAAGAAATGAGAGAGGAAGTGGTCACTTTGGAATAAGCATCGGGGGGATCTATGTATGTCGCCTGTGGTTGAAATGGAGATGCATAGACAAGCAAGTTTGGTAGGAAATGTTTAATATGCCCATGCGATTACTTTGTTGAGAATCTTGAACTTGTCATCCAATCATGTATGTATGGCTATGTATTGAAACCAATAAACAAAGATTTTTTTTAAAAAAACTAGTTCAAACCAGTCAAATACTAGTTTAAACCAGTTCAAACCAGTCTAAACCAGTCAAAACCAGTTAAACCCACCCCAAACCAGTCAAATACCAGTGTAAACCAGTCAAATACCAGTGTAAACCAGTCAAAACCAGTTCAAACCAGCCCAAACCAGTCAAAACCAGTCAAAACCAGTTTCAACCAGTCAAAACCAGTTTCAACCAGTCAAAACCAGTTCTAACCAGTTTAAACCAGTCAAATCCAGTTTAAACCAGTTTAAACCAGTCAAAACCAGTTAAAACCAGGCAAAACCAGTCAAAACCAGTTTAAACCAGTTCAAACTAGTCAAAACCAGTCACAAACAGCTCAAACCAGTCAAAACTAGTTTAAACCAGTTTAAACCAGTCAAAACCAGTCTACAACCAGACCAAACCAGTCTGAAACCAGTCAAAAGCAGTTCAAACCAGTTCACACCAGTCAAAAACCAGTTCAAAGCAGTCAGAACCAGTTCTAACCAGTCGAAACAATTTTAAACCAGTCAACTCCTGGTCAAAACCAGTCCAAACCAATCCAAACCAAGCTTTGAACACCGTTAAGCAGTCTCTTGGGCTGTTCGGACCTATTGTATTTTATTCACCATCAGAGAGCGTAATCTAAAGGTCAGCTGCAGTAGTTGTTACTTCAGCATACCAGCCCTGGAGTGTCATAGAGCCTATGACAAACAGAACATTTTTAATGGGACTAATGAAGAAAAACGAAGTTGTGGCTTTTTACTCATGCGCGTGCAAGAGAATTCTGGGAACCAAGGTGTGCCTGTTTGTAAGTCTTGCCTCACAACCGATCAAGAATGAGAAATACTTGTGGGCTGTAACTCTGCTGCCTAGACTGCACTTAATGTACGGGCGCACCTTAAAATGAACTTAAAGTGAAATAAATGCAGCAATTGTCACATGCAAAATAGATGCCTTCTATGCACCAAAAAACACTAGGCAAAAGTTTCAAAAGACAGGTCAACAAATAAACACACCCTTCAGCATTAGGCGCTGTACTATACATCTTTAAAAGCTAAACAGATTTCTTGAAATCAAATTTAGTAAGTGCAATGCCCGTAAGTGTACTGTACTAGTACAGGCTCAAAGACTGTCTGGGTTGTGTGTGCCTGAGGTGGAGTGGAGAACATGTGTTAAAAACCAATATATGTATAAATGCTCGCTCCCTCTCATATTTTAAAAAAGGTGCATTGTAGCAAACAACCAGTCTAAACCAGTTCAAACCAGTTTAAACTAGTCAAATCCAGTCCAAACCAGTCACATACCAGTCAGTCAAAAACTAGTTTAAACCAGTCAAAACCAGTTCAAACCAGTCAAAAACTGTCAAAACCATTTCATATCAGTCACAACCAGTTTAAACCAGTCAAAACCAGTATAAGCCAGTTCAAACCAGTTCAAACCAGTCAAAACCAGTTTAAACGAGTTAAAACCAGTCAAAACCATTTTCAACCAGTTCAAACTAGTCAAAACCAATCAAAATCCAGTTCAAACCAGTCTAAACCAGTTTAAACCAGTTCAAACCAGTTCAAACCAATCAAACCCAGTTCAAACCAGTCAAAAACAAGTTCTAACCAGTCAAAACCAGTCCAAACCAAGCTTTGAACACCGTTAAGCAGTTTTTTGGGGTGTTCGAACCCATTGTGTTTTATTCACTATCAGAGAGCATACTCTAAAGGTCAGCTGCAGGAGTTGTTTCTTCAGTATAGCAGCCCTGGACTGTCAGCAAGCCTATAACAAACAGAACATTTTTAATGGGACTAATGAAGAAAAACGAAGTTGTGGCTTTTTACTTATGCACGTGCAAGAGAATTCTGGGAACCAGGGTGTACTGTAGTTCCTATATCCCTGATAGGCACTGCGCATTGGAATAACATACACTATAGATTTGACATAGGACTAAGGTCAGTATGTCTGTATCGAGTATATTAAACTTAATTACTTGTTTGTGCCAGCTAACTCAGAGGTCACTAGAAACTTCTCGAATATATACAAGAAGGGATTAGTCTTTGACAACCGCATAAACATGACAACTTTGTTTCCTTTTAGAATCACAACAGTCTCAGAATTGTGGAAACAATAGATAACAGTTTCACCCAGTCAATCGTGCATGTTTCGTTTCTACAGAGTTGCACAGAAATAGAGAGACAGGTGTTTCAATAAAGGGATTTATTGAACAGTCTTATTTCTATTATTTCTCATGCAAGAGATATGAATTGCTACAATCATAAGACAGACTGCATAGTACAATATGTATGAGGTTAGCAGTAAGATAAAATAATACTGCAATAGCATGGTTTGTAGCTATGACATATATTAATCAAAATACATACATAAATAACATAAGCTAAAATGTGATACTCATCTGATGCTTCTAAATTGTTCTACCCCAGTGCAGTACGAGGTTTGAAGCAGGTGCCATTTCTAAAGTATAGCTAGCTATATTTTAGTTTAGCTAAGAGTTGCCAAAAGTTTCTCTAAGCTCTAGTCAGCTTCATACCTTAGAATGAGAGAGGTTGGAATCTCTTTTCTGGACTCGATAGCCTAACCCCCGCAAGGGAAGTCAGAGAGCACTGGAGCTGGATTCTCTGCGAGGAGAATGGCAGCGTCAGGTCAGTGCATCAGACTGGAACTCGATCTCCTTCCGAACTTGCCGTGGCGAACTGCGTAGTCTGGGTTGGATCGAATCCTCTGGGAACCGCATTTTGCCATGGCAAGTGCTCGTATATTTATACCTTGAAGGTTTGTAGGAATGCCAGTATTGACGTAAAAGTCGGGCAGAGGAACGTCATGAATGAACCCCTAAGGAATAGATGTTCATGCATACTTAATGAGTTCTTGTAGAAATCAATATTCAAGCTGAGGGAAATTCCTAAAGGCTTATGGGTCTGGTTTTCCAAGAATTCGTTGTGATGTGAATGGATGGATGTAGGTGGCCATGCCTGTATTTGGTTTGTATGGACAATATCTAAATAAGGGCTGCATTTCTATGTCGAAATAAGGGCAATGTGAATTGTACCTATATAAGGGCATAAATCGGGAAATCTATATACGAAATCTAATTCTGCACACAACAAGGGTGGAAGTGGGGAGGAAACACACCTACTTTGGTGGGATTGTAGGGAAAGGTCTTTTTCCATGTGGTGAAATAAAGAAAAAATTTAGAAGTGCAGCTGAGCAGTAGCGCTGAATTAACATTAGTGATCAAAGTACAAAAGCGGGGGTAGGCATCAATACAGGTGGAATGGCAAAGTTGTTCGTTACTATGATTATAGAACAAGCAAACATTCTTTACTCAGATTTCAGGTGTATTTGGAGAGCGGTTTGTGGTTTTCAATACTACGATATCAGAGAGTTCAGGACTGAGGAGCATTGAAAGAGAGCCTGTCAATATTCACTTTCATATTTCTTACTGCGTTTTTCTGAACTGCTGACTTTTGGTTAGGTCGGCACTTTCTGTTCACTCTGGACATGTGCAATTCACTACAAAAATATTTTTTCATACTTTCACGCAGGCATTCTCTTCCATCTCTTACTCAGAAGCCTACGTGTCTGAGCAAATATACCCATTTCCTGTTTTTGGCTGTGAAAACGAAAGTGTTGCAGATTTGTCCCCTTTTAGTTTGATTTAATGTCTAGTTGTTCATCAGACCAAACAGACAATACATTTTCTTGCCCTTGACAGAAATCAACAGGTCCCGGCGGGGCGATATGAATTCCCCGGGTCTGCTGCGTGGGTATTGATGCAGCAGATATGAAGTCGTATTATCAAGAGTCTGTGCACCTGGTCATTAATTACTGGTGGTTAGATATCCAGGCCAATCTTGCCTATGCATCTGAAAAAAGGGCGATAAATGGGAGGCTGACAGTTGACACCTCTGTAGCAGGGACGCCTGCTGCCTCAGGTGGCTTCATGGAGGGTTTCGAGGGATGGGATTTGATCGCGATCTCCACTCTAGGAGACATCATGAGCGGGAGAGTCCAAGTCCTTTCAGAACCAGCAGGCAGAATACCAACTCCATAGTAACCTGTTTGATTGCTACCTTCAGCTAAGCCATACACTGACACCATATTTTGTTGCCCCGTCTGACCTTCCTGAATGTAACCCTTTGAAGGGCAAACTTATTATGGGGGATCTGGATGACCACAATATAGCAAAGATTTGCCAGACGCTCTGAAACGTTAATTGCTCTCCGACGTGCTTGGAGGCTGTTGTAGGGGTTCTGGAAGACGAGGATTGGACCAAGGCTCTGGGGGGCCACCTAAGGCCGTGGACATTGCAGCCAGACTTGGAATGATCCACCTTAAATATCTCCATACTGTATATCTCACCCATTATGCAAGATAAAGGCCCCCCAATACTCCGTTCCTTGATGAAACCTCACAAAGCTAGTCGTCAACTAAGATCTGATTCACTTGTACTGGCATCCATCCCGAGAATAAAAAAGGCAAGATCGGGTGGCCGCAGGTTCGCCTATAACGCGCCTAAACTATGGAACTCCCTCCCACTACCCTTGAGGAGTGAGCAGAATTTACTGGCATTCCGGAAAAAATTAAAAACCTGGCTCTTCCCCTAAACATTTCCTTGCTCCGACCCCACGGGGAATAAACTTAGTCCTCTCAGCGCTGGGATGCCCAAGGGTAGCTATGCGCTCTATAAATCCAAATCCAAATCCAAATCCAAATCCATCACCGGCTGTTGCAAATAGGGGGGTTAGCCTTCCCGACATTTCTCGGCTATGATGTATGGGTGGCACATATTTGCATAAGGAATGGGGCTGTCCTGCCTTGGATTGGTTCTGGCGTGGTGTGGCATCCTGTTTGGGTGAAGTCTTGAACTGGATAAACCTAATGGACCTGCAACTCATGCTCCTTTACATCACATATGCACCGGGGAGGTAATCAATATAAGCTTTCCTTATTGTTCCTGTGTCTAACTCTGACGAAACAACACATAGCAAGAGAGTGGAAGGTCATGGCTCCCCGGTCTATGGTGGAATGGAAAAATGACAGATCACTGTATGGGTTTGGAGATAGGGGTGCATAAGGCTCATGCTGTCCACAAAATAACCAGAAGATATGACAGGCGTGGGCGGATTACAGGAGCATCATGTTGGAACCCTTCTGCTCTGAATGACAACTGGTGAAATTATTACATTTGTCTGTTTATGGGATAAAATGGGGTCAGAAGGGAATGGACCAGGTGATCTAGTTACTGGACATACTCTATACCATATTGCTAGAATGCGGGGGTGAAATGTGCAGGCTTTTGCTTTTATTTCTGCATTCTTATTAATGCTTCAGGTTTCTTTCTTTGTCGGACTCTCTGGCCGTGTATACCTCATAAAATCAATAAAATTTGATTTAAAAAAAGAAAATGGGATATCCAAATAGTACTGTGATAGAGAAACGAAGTGTCAGCATTGCTGTACGCTCATGTTTGAGGGCATGTCAAAGATCATGTCTTTGAATCCGAAAAAACAGAATGATTTGGCTCCCCATGAAAAAAGGGATTGAGTTTAAATCCCAATGTCTGGCCTTCAAAGCTTTACAAGGCTTAGGGACGCACTTTCTAAGGACGCACCTGAAATTGTATGCGCTGGCTAGAAGCTAAAGATCAGCCGATACAAAACTTTTGCAGACACCAAAGTATAAGAAGGCCCGCTGGTGTGGCAGACGTTTTCTGTTAGGGATAGTTGAGATCTGGAACCAGATTCCCATCTCCATAAAGAGCAGCTCATCACTTTTGCCCTTCAGAAAGGTGTTAAAAACCTGGCTCTTTAACAACTGATTCTTCCTGGTTCCTGCCAGTACCGTTCAATCGACCGTTTCCAGTGCCAAGACGCCCTTGAGCATTCGTCGTGCTCTATAAATATATCAATCAAATCAAAATGAAGCTACATCAGCACCACTAGCCGCGTTCGGGTAGCTCCAGCGCCAAGGGAGCTAAAATGACTCCTCAGTCAGACCTTCGAGACAACGTTCTCTCAGTGCTGTCAGGGCACGGAACGGTAAGGCCAGGGTAGCAAGGGGTCTCTGTAGGAAAGTAGAATCTATTTTCATGGTTACCCCCACTTTTTGCTTGGTGTCGGTGTGTTTTTGAACTAGTCTGCTGGGTTCCTGCTAATCAAGACCTCAGCAACTGGGTTTTCTCCCCTGAATTGACATCATAAGTAATTTGGTACCTCCACAATGGCTACTGGTGTACCCTGAGAAGTCCCTAGTCTACAGTAGTAAGGTACCCAAGGCATAAGTACACCAGTGGTCTCCCATGAGCTGCAGCATGTATTGTGGGTCCCAAGGAAGACCACCTAAACTGTGACTACATGCCTGCCATTGCAGCCGGTGTGAGTTGGTGCTTGCACCTCCCACAACAGATATATGTTTCTTTATATCTGAGGTCACTGCACTTTAAACTTATGTCACCCCTTTTGCAGGCTCTTTAGTCCTGAGGGCAGTGTGCTTGGTTATAAGTGTGAGGGTGCCCCTGCATGAGCAGGACACCCCTACAAACCCCGGAGTCGATTCTCCAGTCTTTGTAGGTGCGGTCAGCCATTTTTAGACATATAGTGGACATCAGTCCTTACGAGATGTTTAACTATAGAGTGGCTGAACCGAAACCGGTCATGTTTGGTATTAACATGTTGGAATCATACCCAAACACCGATTTCAGTACTGGAAGTATGATTATCATGTACTGGGGGGGCATTAGGGGACCCGCTCTACTCCTGTAACAGCCTTTTAGGGTCTGCAAGCAAGTTAGTTCTGCTGCCTACCACGGACACTATTCTGCCCTCCTTTTGCTGAGCAAAGCTTGAGCAGGAGAAGGTAGAACAAAAGGTTTCCTGTCACAGGGGGATGTGACCACCTCCCAAACAGGACTTGGTGTATTGGGCTGGGGGAGCGCTTGCCAGAGCCACCAGACTGCTGCAAAGTGCACATTTGGTGCCTTCCTTGTATGCTCCAGTTTGAACCAGTTCAGGAAACCTTGGTTCCCGCTCTGGTGCGTAACTGGGCAAAGGATGTGGGAGTAACCTTCCATCTGTCCAGCCTCTCCTCTGAGAGGGACTTCCAAGTTGTTCCAAACTTTTCCTCTGGATACTTAAGGGCTCCCCTGTGGGTGGGTCCTTAGATTCGTCATAGGACAAGACTCAATCCTGAAACTAAGTCACCCTTCAATCGTCTGGACACTTTGACTTCCTTGTACTTACACTGGAACGAAGATTGCACCAAGGAAAACTCCTGTTGCTCTTGGTCTTGCTGTTCTTCAAGTCTTCTTTATAGTCTGTGATTCATCCAACTTCTTCAAAGGAACTGGGGGCATCAAGGACACCCAAATAAATCTCCCCTGGAGTGAAGGAATCACTCCTCTGCATCTGCAGGCACCACAACAAAGTTGACCGGTCTGCAGCTCCTGACCTACTACAGACTTCCCGAGACCCAGCAACACAGATGGTGGTTCTGCAGCTTCTTAGAGGCCTGACCTGGCTTCTCAGCAATTTTGAAGACAGTATCCCTCGTCGGGCCACTGGTACCAAACCTCTGTGCACAGCATCGACTTGCCATTGCCAAGGTTTGTTGGCTCTGCATTCCAGAGATCTTTGAACTACAAGAAGCTCTAGCAACTCACTTCCTGAAGTACAGAGTCTTCCCTGCATCTCCTGAATTGTGGGTCTCTGACTTTGGTGAGCTGCTTGAGGTCCTCTTGTGACTCCTGTGGGTCCTCTAAAGGGTCTTCCATAGTGCTCTGAGGCAGTCATTAAAACGTACCGAATAACAACACATGTAACAGAGAGTTACAAGAAGAGAAGAGACGGTATTAAGGAGGTACTACCAAGCCTATTGACCAATGAAAAGCAACCATCTACAAAGGACAGTGGCAGGAGCCCATTAAAAACATGGGTGGAATGTGGGCAGAGGTTCATGCCCACATCCGGAATACAGCATGTCTTCCAAAGAGACAGCACAAGTGATGCCTAGGCAAGACCTAAAAATGAAATATAAGGATTTATGAGGACTTCTAAAGCCCTCATAGACTTTTAGAGGAAGCATCAAAAACACTCCTTAAGCAACCCACTCAAATATCACCGTTTAAGCGGCATAAAGTAAGAACCACATATCATGTAATCAAGTTTCCAAACTATTTCCACAAGAAACACCGGACAATAGTTGACAAATCCGATCAATACACGAAAAATATAAAGCAATAATCTCACCACTAAACAGAGGTAACTTAAATATATTAAAAAACACAAGTCTAAAACAAGGAAACCCACCTCGAACTCGGACTATGTTCAAGAGATCACATCTAGTGAGGGCTCTCCAACACCCTCTCTGACCCACCAGTGAGAAGTAAAAGCAGATCCAAGGCCTAAGGCCTGAGCCAAGGGCACTACTGGAGTACCAAAAAACAAAGCTGTACTTAATATATGCTCATGGTGCCTAGCAAAGGATCCTACGCATTAACCACCTCAACTTTGAAAACAACGAGAAATCACTAAGACTAATCTGGGCTCTATTCTCTGGAATAACTTATCACAATAATTCGATGAATTTGAACACTGCCAATTAGGAAAGATACTGAAAATATAACTGTACGCTACAAAAATGATTTACATGAACCTGCTGCCACATCTCACCTATTTTCTTGAGCTCTGAAGCTTTGAACACCGTTAAGCAGTTTATTGGGGTGTTCGGACTTATTGTATTTTATTCACTATCAGAGAGCGTGCTATAAAGGTCAGCTGCAGGAGTTGTTTCTTCAGTATAGCAGCCCTGGACTGTCAGCGAGCCTATAACAAACAGAAAATGTTTAATGAGACTAATGAAGAAAAACGAAGTTGTGGCTTTTTACTCATGCGCATGCAAGAGAATTCTGGGAACCAAGCAGTGCCTGTTTGTAAGTCTTGCTTCACAAACGATCAAGAACGAGAAATACTTGTGGGCTTTAATTCTGATGCCTAGCACTGCACTTAATGTACGGGCGCACCTTAAAATGAACTTAAAGTGAAAAAAAGCAGCAGTTGTCAAATGCTAAATATATGCCTGGTATGCACCAAAAACACCAGGCAAAAGTTTCAAAAGACAGGTCAACAAATAAACACACACTTCAGCATCAGGCGCTGTTCTATACATGTTTGAAAGCTAAACACAATTCTTGAAATCACATTTAGTAAGTGCAATGCCCGGAAGTGTACTGTACTAGTACAGGCTCAAACACTGTCTGGGTTGTGTGTGCCGGAGGTGGAATGGAGAACATGCGTTAAAAACCAATATATGTATAAATGCACGCTCCCTCCCATGTTTCAAAAAGGTGCATTGTAGCAAACAATTTGTGACCTTGATCACAAAGTGGTTCCCAACAAGGTTTCATCAATGCAAAATAATGTTTTACCAACGTCTCACTATCAGAAGGCAACGTAGAACTACGCCGCCAACAAATCGTAAGGTCAACACACATGAGCCTGCATAAAGGCAACACCTAAATGAATTTAATCCTAGGTCCAGACCAGTCAAAAACAAGTTCAAACCAGTCAAAAACCAGTTCAAACCAGTTCAAACCAGTCAAAACCAGTTTAAACCAGTTAAGACCAGTATACACCAGTCAAGACCAGTTTAAACCAGTCAAAAACAAGTTCAAACCAGTGTTCAAACCAGTCAAAACCAGTTTAAACCAGTCAAAACCTGTTCAAACCAGTCAAAACCTGTTCAAACCAGTCACAACCTGTCAAAACCAGTTTAAACCAGTTCAAACCAGTCAAAACCAGTTCCAGTTCAAACCAGTCCTGGGAGCCATTGGCTCCCATGCGATACTGGACATAGGAGCAGCCTCCCCTCTCCGGAGGGTCCCATGAATCGGCCAAACCGTTTCCTAAGGGCAGTTAAGTGCTTGTGTGTGGGTGGGTACATAGATTCGATCTGGGATAAGATTCAGATCAGACACTACTTCTTCTACCGTCTGGGCACTCTGGACTTTGTTTGGGCTCGACTTCCTGTAAGGCTTTGAAAAGTGGTTTTCAACATGAGGCACAATCTACTTGAGATTTTGAAACATTTTTTCTACAGTCCAAAAAATCAATTTTCTGTCGAACTTTCTCCAGATTGTCAGAAATGGTCATTTATTATGTTTAATCTTTTGACTGTAAATGAGTATTGCATGTGAATCATCACTTTTGGAACTGAAATAAGTGTGTTTAGAGTCATTTTCCTGCCCAAAACTGGTTGAAATAGAAGCTTCCGAGTAGGAGGAAAAGTCTGTAAAAATGGCAATTTTGGTCACAGTGAGGCTTTAAAAAGAGGTTATTCAACATGAGGCACAATCCAATTGACATTTTGAATCATTTATTCTACAGTCCAAAAAATCAATTTTCTGATGAAAAACGATGACCCAGGACCTGTCGAACTTTCTCCAGATGGTCAGAAATGGTCATTTTTAATGTTTAATCTTTTGACTGTAAATTACTACTGCATGTGAATCATCAGTGTTGGATCTAAAATAAGTGTTTATAGTTATTTTCCTACTCAACATTGGTCGAAATAGAAGCTTCTGAGTAGGGGGAAAAGTCTGTAAAAATGCCAATTTTGGTCACTGAGAGGCTGTAAAAAGTGGTTTTTCAACATGTGGAACAATCCAATTAATATGTTGAAACATTTTTACTACAGCCTAAAAAATCAATATTCTGATGAAAAACAATGTCCCAGGACCTTTCCAACTTTCTCCAGATGGTCATAAATGGTAATTTTTTAATGATTAATCTTTTGACTGTAAATGACTATTGCATGTGAACTATCAATTTTGGAACTAAAATAAGTGTGTTTAGAGTCATTTTAATGCCGGAAATTGGTCGAAATAGAAGCTCCTGAGTAGGAGGAAAAGTCTGTAAAAATGGCAATTTTGGTCACTGTGAGGCTTCAAAAAGTGGTTATTCAACACGAGTCACAATCCAGGTGACATTTTTAATCATTTTTCTACAGTCCAAAACATCAATTTTCTGATGAAAAGCGATGACCCCCAGACCTTCCAAACTTTCTCCAGATGGTCAGAAATGGTAATTTTTTAACGTTTAATCTTTTGACTGTAAATGACTATAGCATGTGAATCATCACTTTTGGAACTAAAATAAGTGTGTTTAGAGTCATTTTCCTGCCCAACATTGGTCGAAATAGAAGCTTCTGAAAAGGAGGAAAAGTCTGTATAAATGGCAATTTTGGTCACAGTGAGGCTTTAAAAAGTGGTTATTCAACATGAGGCACAATCCAATTGATATTTTGAATAATTTTTTCTACAGTCCAAAAAATCCATTTTCTGATGAAAAACGATGACCCTGGACCTGTCCAACTTTCTCTAGATGGTCAGAAATGGTAATTTTTTAATGTTTAATCTTTTGACTGTAAACTACTATTGCATGTGAATCATCAGTGTTGGATCTAAAATAAGTGTTTATAGTTATTTTCCTACCCAACATTGGTCGAAATTAGAAGCTTCTGAGTAGGAGGAAAAGTCTGTAAAAATGCCAATTTTGGTCACTGAGAGGCTGTAAAAAGTGGTTTTTCAACATGTGGAACAATCCAATTAATATTTTGAAACATTTTTACTACAGCCTAAAAAAATCAATATTCTGATGAAAAACAATGTCCCAGGACCTTTCCAACTTTCTCCAGATGGTCATAAATGGTAGTTTATTAATGATTAATCTTTTGACTGTAAATGACTATTGCATGTGAACTATCAATTTTGGAACTAAAATAAGTGTGTTTAGAGTCATTTTAATGCCGGAAATTGGTCGAAATAGAAGCTCCTGAGGAGTAGGAAAAGTCTGTAAAAATGGCAATTTTGGTCAATGTGAGACTTCAAAAAGTGGTTATTCAACATGAGTCACAATCCAGGTGACATTTTTAATCATTTTTTCTACAGTTCAAAACATCAATTTTCTGATGAAAAGCGATGACCCCCAGACCTTCCAAACTTTCTCCAGATGGTCAGAAATGGTAATTTTTTAATGTTTAATCCTTTGACTGTAAATGACTATAGCATGTGAATCATCACTTTTGGAACTAAAATAAGTGTGTTTAGAGTCATTTTCCTGCCCGAAATTGGTCGAAATAGAAGCTTCTGAATAGGAGGAAAAGTCTGTATAAATGGCAATTTTGGTCACAGTGAGGCTTTAAAAAGTGGTTATTCAACATGAGGCACAATCCAATTGATATTTTGAATAAGTTTTTCTACAGTCCAAAAAATCAATTTTCTGATCAAAAACGATGACCCTGGACCAGTCCAACTTTCTTTAGATGGTCAGAAATGGTAATTTTTAATGTTTAATCTTTTGACTGTAAATGACTATTGTATTGTATTGTATTGTATACGTTTTTGTATAGCGCATCTGCCACCCTACGGGTATCCTGGCGCTGAGAGACTGTGATGACATGAAGCAAGCAGAACGAATAGCCAGTGGTCAGGATCGATGCCACCTATTCCTGACGAAAAAGCCATGTCTTAAGTTCTTTCCTGAAGGCCAGAAGCGTTTTGGCCTGGCGCAGCTTTTGGGGAATCTTATTCCAGAGGCGGGCTGCCGCCGTACTAAAAGCCCTGCCACCCATCCTGGCAAGTTTTACTCTGGCGAGAGATACCAGGCTTTGGCTAGTGGACCGGAGGAGTCTCTTTGGTTCATACCAGGAGAAACGTTCGCGCAATGGTAACGGGCCAGTGTTGTGTAGGGCTTTGTAAACCGTGACCAGCGACTTGAAATTGATTCTATCTTTAACAGGCAGCCAGTGGAGGTCCCTTAGTGCCAGCGTTACAGATGAATCACGCTGTTTCCTGTATTTGTCCAGGACTCCGAAATGAAAGATGCACGTTACTGAAACCTCATTTTAACATGCGTGGAACAAGGACATGTAGACAGGCATTCAAAGTCTGTCTTCATTCGAACGATATAGTCATGAACGTTGCCTTTGTAAAGTTCCTAAACATTGCATCTATAAAACTGGGAGTATAAAATAGAAAAAACGTTTTTATGAATAATTTTTAAAGTAATTTTTTAGGTTATAATTGTTTTTTTATTTTTAAATGTATTATATTTATTAAATATGTCTTTGTATTGGAAATATTGTAAGATTTTAACTAATCAAACAATAAAGAATTACTTACTTACTTACTTACTGAGGGCCAGTTTGGCTGCCATAGACTGTATTCTTTGTAAACCCTCTACAATGTAGTGGGGAGCACCCAGGTACAGTGAATTACAATAGTCCAGTCTGCTCAGGATCACACTATAACATCAGTTGAATGTCGTCCGCGTAGTTAACCACTTCGATCCCATGAGATTTTATTAAAGGGATCAGGGGCCCTAAATAGACATTAAAGAGGATTGGGCTAATTGCTGAGCCCTGAGGCACTCCATGGTATACCGAGGACCAGGGGGAGACAAATGGTGTCAAGGTCACTGCCTGTTGACGGTCAGTCAAATAGGATTGTAACCATTCCAAGGCACGGCCCGTCACCCCCAAACCTTCCAATCTTGCCAGCAAAACCGCGTGACAAACCGTGTCGAAAGCGGCCGACAGGTCCAACAGCACCAACACTGAGGAGCTGCCACTGTCGGCTCGCATTCGAAGTTTGTCCAGGACGGTCGTCAACGCGGTTTCCGTCCCATGCCCTGGCCGAAACCCAAACTGGTCCCTATCCAAGAGCAGATTTTCATCCAGGAAATTAGACAGGGACTTGCTGACCAATTTTTCCAAGATTTTAACTGGAAATGGTAGGAGGGATATGGGACGGAAGTTGGCTGGCAGCGATGGATCTAAGGAAGGTTTTTTCAATAGGGGGGTGACAATCGCCTGCTTCCAACCACTTGGTACAATTCCTTCATTCAGGGATTGACAGCAGATTTGCCACAGATCCGGGAATAGGTCGGGGCCAAATTCCTTCCAGATCTTATGAGGAAGGGGGTCAAGGGTTGACCCAGATGATATCTCCCGCGCTATGCTGTTGAACGAGTCCTCCGTGGGGGGTTGGAAATAGCTCAAAGAGTTATCTCTCCTGATATCTACGATAGTCGGGAGGATCTCGATGACACTCTGATCAAACCCACCCACAATATTATTGACTTTATCAATAAAAAATGTGGCAATTTCATTGCACAGGTTTTGTGATGGCTGGACTGTGCTAGCCAGACACCCAGGATTACTAAGGTCTCTTACGATGTTGAAGAGGGCCTTAGTTCCATTAGATGCCTGCAGAATGGAACTAGCGTAGAATTGCGACTTGGCCTCCCTAATAGCCATCTTATATTGAGCTTGTATTATTTTTAGAGCTTTTTTGTCTGTTTCTAAGTACAACCTGCGCCAGCTTCTTTCAGCCTGTCGGCGAGCTGAACGCAGCACTTTAAGCTCCTCGCTAAACCAAGGGGCCAACGGAGTTCTACGCATTCTGAGCTTTTTGTTTGGTATATATCCCTCGAACACTTGGTTAATGGAGTTACAATATCTATTATAGTTCTCTCCAGGCACCTCCTCTGGATCAAACAGGTTCCGTCATGAGAAAAGAGGGGCTGTGCCCTTTTTGGAGAGCTTAGCCCAGTCCCTCCCCCACCTATAGTTAGCTTGATTTTTCCCTACCGGTTTGTCTCCTTGTAAAGTCATCCTGAACTGTATTAAGAAATGATCAGTCCAGTTTAGTGGAGAAATGCTGAGTACCTCTGTTTCAGATGGTTTGGCAAACACCAAGTTGAGCGTATGGCCTCCTTTATGCGTAGGTTGTTGAATAAGCTGGTGGAGGCCACAGTTCTCACAGGTATGACTCAGGGCTTGTAAGTGATTCCCTAGGCTCCCTGTCTCCCAGAGATTAAAATCCCCCAGAAGCAGCAGTCTAGAGTGTGTAGAGGCCAAGGCGAGAATAGTGTCCAATAGGGCCTGATGATTAGAGTCCATGCCCGGGGCCCTATAACAGCCCATACCAGTCAGCATTCTCCCCTTGATGTCCTGTAGGGAAAAGCCCAGGATCTCATATCCTGCTATGTCTTTAATCGGTAGTGGGGCACAGTCCCACTTCTTCTTGAAGATTATCCCTACCCCACCTCCTCTCCCCGTCAAGCGTGGTTTCTGAAGAATCTTGTAGTCGACAGGGCATGCAAGTCCTAGCTCCACCGAGGAGTCCGGGTTTACCCGGGTCTCTGTTATAAACAATAAGTCGAGATCTAAATCCTCCAGCAGGTTACTGACATCTTGGTAGTGCTTCATCAGAGACCTGCTGTTGATCAAGCAAGTTTTACAAGTATGTCTCTGGAGTAGTAGAGCCTGCCTGTGCCATTTAGGGCAGCATTACTGGCGCTAAGCGCGGCCGGAGCGCTGACGGGCGCAGACGGGCTTGCCTCTGGCGCGCCATCGGTGCAACCGCTGCGCGCGTGCGCTGCGCACTTGCGTGCCCCTCATTAAATAGAGTTTGGCCACTAGAGCGCTAACAAAAATGGCGCGCGGAAGATGGCCCTAGAATGGTGGAATTTCGCCAATAGCGATGTGATGAGTATTTTTTTATGGTGCAAGTAAGTGGGCACAATAAAAACACAATACAAAACCACAATACCCCAACTTAAAAAATTGCCCCGATACTGATTAGTCACACAGATTTGTCGGCAACAATAGATAAGAACCACAGTACTTGTGCCTCTCGGCAGAGGGTTCTGCGGTCACAGTTTAATGTGAGTTTCGTCTCTTTGATGCTGCGCGCTTGCGTGCCCCTCATTAAATAGAGTTTGGCCACTAGAGCGCTAACAAATTGCATGTGAACTATCAATTTTGGAACTAAAATAAGAGTGTTTAGAGTCATTTTAATGCTGGAAATTGGTCGAAATAGAAGCTCCTGAGTAGGAGGAAAAGTCTGTAAAAATGGCAATTTTGGTCACTGTGAGGCTTTAAAAAGTGTTGATTCAACATGAGGCACAATCCAATTGACATTTTGAAATATTTTTTCTAACACTAGGGTGAGGGCAAGATGGCGGCTGTGTGAGAGCTGCGATCCACCACCCAACCGACTCTCTACGACTCTCTATGATGGTCGGAGATAGAGGGATTTAAGAAGGACATGGCCAGATACGGCTCAATATATGGGCTAAAGCGAGGACAGGGTGGCCCTTACAGCAAGATAAGCACAGTGGTTTACCTGTTGATCCGGACAGATGCAAGAGCACTCGTGACGGTGGCGGCTGCGGTGGCGGGCGTCCAAGGCTGCCGTTCTCTATGGAACATCATGCCGCCAAGGGTTTCTAGACCCCAACGGGGGACACCGGAATGGCTGGTGATGGAGCGGGGGCGGCCACGAGCCAACGCGGGCCCCCAGCGATGCAAGGGGGTCCGGGACGAAGAAAGATGGGAGACGCTACTCTCGCAGCGTCAGGTAGCGTGGAGGCGGCGCCCTCGAAACTGAAAGTCGGTGTCCAGCGTCCGAGCCCGAGCCTGAGCCTGAGTCTGGAGGAGGCTGGCTCAATTAAAAATCGGTTAATTCCAGGGATGTTTTCAGGACGCCGAAGGATTCAGGAGAGAAGTGAGCAACGCGCTGGAACTGGGGGAGACACGCTGGACAATTCTACTGATGGTGTTATGAATGTTTTGGAGGTCCAACCAAACTTGGCTGCTAGAGATGCAGGAACTGGGAGTACAGGATTAATTTCCTCTTTTGGTGACTGTGGGGTTTGTAGCCAGGCAACTACACAGGGGGAGAGTCAAGACATTGAGGTTAATGGCTTTATGAGTGGAGATAAAATAACTGCTACACTGGCTGTATCATTGCAGGTACCAGTAGGTACCCCCGATGGTGGGGATACCTTTAATTCCCTTAAAAAGGATTCTGAGACCTCCAATATTAGTGTATGTGACGAAGAGGCATCTCTGGCGGAGGAGTCTGACTCGGGTAGATCTTTCTCTAACCCCAACAATCAAAAACGGCGATGGCTCCCCGGTCTATGGTGGAATGGAAAAATGACAGATCACTGTATGGGTTTGGAGATAGGGGTGCATAAGGCTCTTGCTGTCCACAAAATAACCAGAAGATATGACAGGCGTGGGCGGATTACAGGAGCATCATGTTGGAACCCTTCTGCTCTGAACGACAACTGGTGAAATTATTACATTTGTCTGTTTATGGGATAAGATGGGGTCAGAAGGGAATGGACCAGGTGATCTAGTTACTGGACATACTCTATACCATATTGCTAGAATGCGGGGGTGAAATGTGCAGTCTTTTGCTTTTATTTCTGCATTCTTATTAATGCTTCAGGTTTCTTTCTTTGTCGGACTCTCTGGCCGTGTATACCTCATAAAATCAATAAAATTTGATTTAAAAAAAGAAAATGGGATATCCAAATAGTACTGTGATAGAGAAACGAAGCGTCAGCATTGCTGTACGCTCATGTTTGAGGGCATGTCAAAGATCATGTCTTTGAATCCGAAAAAACAGAATGATTTGGCTCCCCATGAAAAAAGGGATTGAGTTTAAATCCCAATGTCTGGCCTTCAAAGCTTTACAAGGCTTAGGGATGCACTTTCTAAGGACGCACCTGAAATTGCATGCGCTGGCTAGAAGCTAAAGATCAGCCGATACAAAACTTTTGCAGACACCAAAGTATAAGAAGGCCCGCTGGTGTGGCAGAAGTTTTCTGTTAGGGATAGTTGAGATCTGGAACCAGATTCCCATCTCCATAAAGAGCAGCTCATCACTTTTGCCCTTCAGAAAGGTGTTAAAAACCTGGCTCTTTAACAACTGATTCTTCCTGGTTCCTGCCAGTACCGTTCAATCGACCGTTTCCAGTGCCAAGACGCCCTTGAGCATTCGTCGTGCTCTATAAATATATCAATCAAATCAAAATGAAGCTACATCAGCACCACTAGCCGCGTTCGGGTAGCTCCAGCGCCAAGGGAGCTAAAATGACTCCTCAGTCAGACCTTCGAGACAACGTTCTCTCAGTGCTGTCAGGGCACGGAATGGTAAGGCCAGGGTAGCAAGGGGTCTCTGTAGGAAAGTAGAATCTATTTTCATGGTTACCCCCACTTTTTGCGTGGTGTCGGTGTGTTTTTGAACCAGTCTGCTGGGTTCCTGCTAATCAAGACCTCAGCAACTGGGTTTTCTCCCCTGAATTGACATCATAAGTAATTTGGTACCTCCACAATGGCTACTGGTGTACCCTGAGAAGTCCCTAGTCTACAGTAGTAAGGTACCCAAGGCATACGTACACCAGTGGTCTCCCATGAGCTGCAGCATGTATTGTGGGTCCCAAGAAAGACCACCTAAACTGTGACTACATGCCTGCCATTGCAGCCGGTGTGAGTTGGTGCTTGCACCTCACACAACAGATATATGTTTCTTTATATCTGAGGTCACTGCACTTTAAACTTATGTCACCCCTTTTGCAGGCTCTTTAGTCCTGAGGGCAGTGTGCTTGGTTATAAGTGTGAGGGTGCCCCTGCATGAGCAGGACACCCCTACAAACCCCGGAGTCGATTCTCCAGTCTTTGTAGGTGCGGTCAGCCATTTTTAGACATATAGTGGACATCAGTCCTTACGAGATGTTTAACTATAGAGTGGCTGAACCGAAACCGGTCATGTTTGGTATTAACATGTTGGAATCATACCCAAACACCGATTTCAGTACTGGAAGTATGATTATCATGTACTGGGGGGGCATTAGGGGACCCGCTCTACTCCTGTAACAGCCTTTCAGGGTCTGCAAGCAAGTTAGTTCTGCTGCCTACCACGGACACTATTCTGCCCTCCTTTTGCTGAGCAAAGCTTGAGCAGGAGAAGGTAGAACAAAAGGTTTCCTGTCACAGGGGGATGTGACCACCTCCCAAACAGGACTTGGTGTATTGGGCTGGGGGAGCGCTTGCCAGAGCCACCAGACTGCTGCAAAGTGCACATTTGGTGCCTTCCTTGTATGCTCCAGTTTGAACCAGTTCAGGAAACCTTGGTTCCCGCTCTGGTGCGTAACTGGGCAAAGGATGTGGGAGTAACCTTCCATCTGTCCAGCCTCTCCTCTGAGAGGGACTTCCAAGTTGTTCCAAACTTTTCCTCTGGATACTTAAGGGCTCCCCTGTGGGTGGGTCCTTAGATTCGTCATAGGACAAGACTCAATCCTGAAACTAAGTCACCCTTCAATCGTCTGGACACTTTGACTTCCTTGTACTTACACTGGAACGAAGATTGCACCAAGGAAAACTCCTGTTGCTCTTGGTCTTGCTGTTCTTCAAGTCTTCTTTATAGTCTGTGATTCATCCAACTTCTTCAAAGGAACTGGGGGCATCAAGGACACCCAAATAAATCTCCCCTGGAGTGAAGGAATCACTCCTCTGCATCTGCAGGCACCACAACAAAGTTGACCGGTCTGCAGCTCCTGACCTACTACGGACTTCCCGAGGCCCAGCAACACAGATGGTGGTTCTGCAGCTTCTTAGAGGCCTGACCTGGCTTCTCAGCAATTTTGAAGACAGTATCCCTCGTCGGGCCACTGGTACCAAACCTCTGTGCACAGCATCGACTTGCCATTGCCAAGGTTTGTTGGCTCTGCATTCCAGAGATCTTTGAACTACAAGAAGCTCTAGCAACTCACTTCCTGAAGTACAGAGTCTTCCCTGCATCTCCTGAATTGTGGGTCTCTGACTTTGGTGAGCTGCTTGAGGTCCTCTTGTGACTCCTGTGGGTCCTCTAAAGGGTCTTCCATAGTGCTCTGAGGCAGTCATTAAAACGTACCGAATAACAACACATGTAACAGAGAGTTACAAGAAGAGAAGAGACGGTATTAAGGAGGTACTACCAAGCCTATTGACCAATGAAAAGCAACCATCTACAAAGGACAGTGGCAGGAGCCCATTAAAAACATGGGTGGAATGTGGGCAGAGGTTCATGCCCACATCCGGAATACAGCATGTCTTCCAAAGAGATAGCACAAGTGATGCCTAGGCAAGACCTAAAAATGAAATATAAGGATTTATGAGGACTTCTAAAGCCCTCATAGACTTTTAGAGGAAGCATCAAAAACACTCCTTAAGCAACCCACCCAAATATCACCGTTTAAGCGGCATAAAGTAAGAACCACATATCATGTAATCAAGTTTCCAAACTATTTCCACAAGAAACACCGGACAATAGTTGACAAATCCGATCAATACACGAAAAATATAAAGCAATAATCTCACCACTAAACAGAGGTAACTTAAATATATTAAAAAACACAAGTCTAAAACAAGGAAACCCACCTCGAACTCGGACTATGTTCAAGAGATCACATCTAGTGAGGGCTCTCCAACACCCTCTCTGACCCACCAGTGAGAAGTAAAAGCAGATCCAAGGCCTAAGGCCTGAGCCAAGGGCACTACTGGAGTACCAAAAAACAAAGCTGTACTTAATATATGCTCATGGTGCCTAGCAAAGGATCCTACGCATTAACCACCTCAACTTTGAAAACAACGAGAAATCACTAAGACTAATCTGGGCTCTATTCTCTGGAATAACTTATCACAATAATTCGATGAATTTGAACACTGCCAATTAGGAAAGATACTGAAAATATAACTGTACGCTACAAAAATGATTTACATGAACCTGCTGCCACATCTCACCTATTTTCTTGAGCTCTGAAGCTTTGAACACCGTTAAGCAGTTTATTGGGGTGTTCGGACTTATTGTATTTTATTCACTATCAGAGAGCGTGCTATAAAGGTCAGCTGCAGGAGTTGTTTCTTCAGTATAGCAGCCCTGGACTGTCAGCGAGCCTATAACAAACAGAAAATGTTTAATGAGACTAATGAAGAAAAACGAAGTTGTGGCTTTTTACTCATGCGCATGCAAGAGAATTCTGGGAACCAAGCAGTGCCTGTTTGTAAGTCTTGCTTCACAAACGATCAAGAACGAGAAATACTTGTGGGCTTTAATTCTGATGCCTAGCACTGCACTTAATGTACGGGCGCACCTTAAAATGAACTTAAAGTGAAAAAAAGCAGCAGTTGTCAAATGCTAAATATATGCCTGGTATGCACCAAAAACACCAGGCAAAAGTTTCAAAAGACAGGTCAACAAATAAACACACACTTCAGCATCAGGCGCTGTTCTATACATGTTTGAAAGCTAAACACAATTCTTGAAATCACATTTAGTAAGTGCAATGCCCGGAAGTGTACTGTACTAGTACAGGCTCAAACACTGTCTGGGTTGTGTGTGCCTGAGGTGGAATGGAGAACATGCGTTAAAAACCAATATATGTATAAATGCACGCTCCCTCCCATGTTTCAAAAAGGTGCATTGTAGCAAACAATTTGTGACCTTGATCACAAAGTGGTTCCCAACAAGGTTTCATCAATGCAAAATAATGTTTTACCAACGTCTCACTATCAGAAGGCAACGTAGAACTACGCCGCCAACAAATCGTAAGGTCAACACACATGAGCCTGCATAAAGGCAACACCTAAATGAATTTAATCCTAGGTCCAGACCAGTCAAAAACAAGTTCAAACCAGTCAAAAACCAGTTCAAACCAGTTCAAACCAGTCAAAACCAGTTTAAACCAGTTAAGACCAGTATACACCAGTCAAGACCAGTTTAAACCAGTCAAAAACAAGTTCAAACCAGTGTTCAAACCAGTCAAAACCAGTTTAAACCAGTCAAAACCTGTTCAAACCAGTCAAAACCTGTTCAAACCAGTCACAACCTGTCAAAACCAGTTTAAACCAGTTCAAACCAGTCAAAACCAGTTCCAGTTCAAACCAGTCCTGGGAGCCATTGGCTCCCATGCGATACTGGACATAGGAGCAGCCTCCCCTCTCCGGAGGGTCCCATGAATCGGCCAAACCGTTTCCTAAGGGCAGTTAAGTGCTTGTGTGTGGGTGGGTACATAGATTCGATCTGGGATAAGATTCAGATCAGACACTACTTCTTCTACCGTCTGGGCACTCTGGACTTTGTTTGGGCTCGACTTCCTGTAAGGCTTTGAAAAGTGGTTTTCAACATGAGGCACAATCTACTTGAGATTTTGAAACATTTTTTCTACAGTCCAAAAAATCAATTTTCTGTCGAACTTTCTCCAGATTGTCAGAAATGGTCATTTATTATGTTTAATCTTTTGACTGTAAATGAGTATTGCATGTGAATCATCACTTTTGGAACTAAAATAAGTGTGTTTAGAGTCATTTTCCTGCCCAAAACTGGTTGAAATAGAAGCTTCCGAGTAGGAGGAAAAGTCTGTAAAAATGGCAATTTTGGTCACAGTGAGGCTTTAAAAAGAGGTTATTCAACATGAGGCACAATCCAATTGACATTTTGAATCATTTATTCTACAGTCCAAAAAATCAATTTTCTGATGAAAAACGATGACCCAGGACCTGTCGAACTTTCTCCAGATGGTCAGAAATGGTCATTTTTAATGTTTAATCTTTTGACTGTAAATTACTACTGCATGTGAATCATCAGTGTTGGATCTAAAATAAGTGTTTATAGTTATTTTCCTACTCAACATTGGTCGAAATAGAAGCTTCTGAGTAGGGGGAAAAGTCTGTAAAAATGCCAATTTTGGTCACTGAGAGGCTGTAAAAAGTGGTTTTTCAACATGTGGAACAATCCAATTAATATTTTGAAACATTTTTACTACAGCCTAAAAAATCAATATTCTGATGAAAAACAATGTCCCAGGACCTTTCCAACTTTCTCCAGATGGTCATAAATGGTAATTTTTTAATGATTAATCTTTTGACTGTAAATGACTATTGCATGTGAACTATCAATTTTGGAACTAAAATAAGTGTGTTTAGAGTCATTTTAATGCCGGAAATTGGTCGAAATAGAAGCTCCTGAGTAGGAGGAAAAGTCTGTAAAAATGGCAATTTTGGTCACTGTGAGGCTTCAAAAAGTGGTTATTCAACACGAGTCACAATCCAGGTGACATTTTTAATCATTTTTCTACAGTCCAAAACATCAATTTTCTGATGAAAAGCGATGACCCCCAGACCTTCCAAACTTTCTCCAGATGGTCAGAAATGGTAATTTTTTAACGTTTAATCTTTTGACTGTAAATGACTATAGCATGTGAATCATCACTTTTGGAACTAAAATAAGTGTGTTTAGAGTCATTTTCCTGCCCGACATTGGTCGAAATAGAAGCTTCTGAAAAGGAGGAAAAGTCTGTATAAATGGCAATTTTGGTCACAGTGAGGCTTTAAAAAGTGGTTATTCAACATGAGGCACAATCCAATTGATATTTTGAATAATTTTTTCTACAGTCCAAAAAATCCATTTTCTGATGAAAAACGATGACCCTGGACCTGTCCAACTTTCTCTAGATGGTCAGAAATGGTAATTTTTTAATGTTTAATCTTTTGACTGTAAACTACTATTGCATGTGAATCATCAGTGTTGGATCTAAAATAAGTGTTTATAGTTATTTTCCTACCCAACATTGGTCGAAATTAGAAGCTTCTGAGTAGGAGGAAAAGTCTGTAAAAATGCCAATTTTGGTCACTGAGAGGCTGTAAAAAGTGGTTTTTCAACATGTGGAACAATCCAATTAATATTTTGAAACATTTTTACTACAGCCTAAAAAAATCAATATTCTGATGAAAAACAATGTCCCAGGACCTTTCCAACTTTCTCCAAATGGTCATAAATGGTAATTTATTAATGATTAATCTTTTGACTGTAAATGACTATTGCATGTGAACTATCAATTTTGGAACTAAAATAAGTGTGTTTAGAGTCATTTTAATGCCGGAAATTGGTCGAAATAGAAGCTCCTGAGGAGTAGGAAAAGTCTGTAAAAATGGCAATTTTGGTCAATGTGAGTCTTCAAAAAGTGGTTATTCAACATGAGTCACAATCCAGGTGACATTTTTAATCATTTTTTCTACAGTTCAAAACATCAATTTTCTGATGAAAAGCGATGACCCCCAGACCTTCCAAACTTTCTCCAGATGGTCAGAAATGGTAATTTTTTAATGTTTAATCCTTTGACTGTAAATGACTATAGCATGTGAATCATCACTTTTGGAACTAAAATAAGTGTGTTTAGAGTCATTTTCCTGCCCAAAATTGGTCGAAATAGAAGCTTCTGAATAGGAGGAAAAGTCTGTATAAATGGCAATTTTGGTCACAGTGAGGCTTTAAAAAGTGGTTATTCAACATGAGGCACAATCCAATTGATATTTTGAATAAGTTTTTCTACAGTCCAAAAAATCAATTTTCTGATGAAAAACGATGACCCTGGACCAGTCCAACTTTCTTTAGATGGTCAGAAATGGTAATTTTTAATGTTTAATCTTTTGACTGTAAATGACTATTGTATTGTATTGTATTGTATACGTTTTTGTATAGCGCATCTGCCACCCTACGGGTATCCTGGCGCTGAGAGACTGTGATGACATGAAGCAAGCAGAACGAATAGCCAGTGGTCAGGATCGATGCCACCTATTCCTGACGAAAAAGCCATGTCTTAAGTTCTTTCCTGAAGGCCAGAAGCGTTTTGGCCTGGCGCAGCTTTTGGGGAATCTTATTCCAGAGGCGGGCTGCCGCCGTACTAAAAGCCCTGCCACCCATCCTGGCAAGTTTTACTCTGGCGAGAGATACCAGGCTTTGGCTAGTGGACCGGAGGAGTCTCTTTGGTTCATACCAGGAGAAACGTTCGCGCAATGGTAACGGGCCAGTGTTGTGTAGGGCTTTGTAAACCGTGACCAGCGACTTGAAATTGATTCTATCTTTAACAGGCAGCCAGTGGAGGTCCCTTAGTGCCAGCGTTACAGATGAATCACGCTGTTTCCTGTATTTGTCCAGGACTCCGAAATGAAAGATGCACGTTACTGAAACCTCATTTTAACATGCGTGGAACAAGGACATGTAGACAGGCATTCAAAGTCTGTCTTCATTCGAACGATATAGTCATGAACGTTGCCTTTGTAAAGTTCCTAAACATTGCATCTATAAAACTGGGAGTATAAAATAGAAAAAATGTTTTTATGAATAATTTTTAAAGTAATTTTTTAGGTTATAATTGTTTTTTTATTTTTAAATGTATTATATTTATTAAATATGTCTTTGTATTGGAAATATTGTAAGATTTTAACTAATCAAACAATAAAGAATTACTTACTTACTTACTTACTGAGGGCCAGTTTGGCTGCCATAGACTGTATTCTTTGTAAACCCTCTACAATGTAGTGGGGAGCACCCAGGTACAGTGAATTACAATAGTCCAGTCTGCTCAGGATCACACTATAACATCAGTTGAATGTCGTCCGCGTAGTTAACCACTTCGATCCCATGAGATTTTATTAAAGGGATCAGGGGCCCTAAATAGACATTAAAGAGGATTGGGCTAATTGCTGAGCCCTGAGGCACTCCATGGTATACCGAGGACCAGGGGGAGACAAATGGTGTCAAGGTCACTGCCTGTTGACGGTCAGTCAAATAGGATTGTAACCATTCCAAGGCACGGCCCGTCACCCCCAAACCTTCCAATCTTGCCAGCAAAACCGCGTGACAAACCGTGTCGAAAGCGGCCGACAGGTCCAACAGCACCAACACTGAGGAGCTGCCACTGTCGGCTCGCATTCGAAGTTTGTCCAGGACGGTCGTCAACGCGGTTTCCGTCCCATGCCCTGGCCGAAACCCAAACTGGTCCCTATCCAAGAGCAGATTTTCATCCAGGAAATTAGACAGGGACTTGCTGACCAATTTTTCCAAGATTTTAACTGGAAATGGTAGGAGGGATATGGGACGGAAGTTGGCTGGCAGCGATGGATCTAAGGAAGGTTTTTTCAATAGGGGGGTGACAATCGCCTGCTTCCAACCACTTGGTACAATTCCTTCATTCAGGGATTGACAGCAGATTTGCCACAGATCCGGGAATAGGTCGGGGCCAAATTCCTTCCAGATCTTATGAGGAAGGGGGTCAAGGGTTGACCCAGATGATATCTCCTGCGCTATGCTGTTGAACGAGTCCTCCGTGGGGGGTTGGAAATAGCTCAAAGAGTTATCTCTCCTGATATCTACGATAGTCGGGAGGATCTCGATGACACTCTGATCAAACCCACCCACAATATTATTGACTTTATCAATAAAAAATGTGGCAATTTCATTGCACAGGTTTTGTGATGGCTGAACTGTGCTAGCCAGACACCCAGGATTACTAAGGTCTCTTACGATGTTGAAGAGGGCCTTAGTTCCATTAGATGCCTGCAGAATGGAACTAGCGTAGAATTGCGACTTGGCCTCCCTAATAGCCATCTTATATTGAGCTTGTATTATTTTTAGAGCTTTTTTGTCTGTTTCTAAGTACAACCTGCGCCAGCTTCTTTCAGCCTGTCAGCGAGCTGAACGCAGCACTTTAAGCTCCTCGCTAAACCAAGGGGCCAACGGAGTTCTACGCATTCTGAGCTTTTTGTTTGGTATATATCCCTCCAACACTTGGTTAATGGAGTTACAATATCTATTATAGTTCTCTCCAGGCACCTCCTCTGGATCAAACAGGTTCCGTCATGAGAAAAGAGGGGCTGTGCCCTTTTTGGAGAGCTTAGCCCAGTCCCTCCCCCACCTATAGTTAGCTTGATTTTTCCCTACCGGTTTGTCTCCTTGTAAAGTCATCCTGAACTGTATTAAGAAATGATCAGTCCAGTTTAGTGGAGAAATGCTGAGTACCTCTGTTTCAGATGGTTTGGCAAACACCAAGTCGAGCGTATGGCCTCCTTTATGCGTAGGTTGTTGAATAAGCTGGTGGAGGCCACAGTTCTCACAGGTATGACTCAGGGCTTGTAAGTGATTCCCTAGGCTCCCTGTCTCCCAGAGATTAAAATCCCCCAGAAGCAGCAGTCTAGAGTATGTAGAGGCCAAGGCGAGAATAGTGTCCAATAGGGCCTGATGATTAGAGTCCATGCCCGGGGCCCTATAACAGACCATACCAGTCAGCATTCTCCCCTTGATCTCCTGTAGGGAAAAGCCCAGGATCTCATATCCTGCTATGTCTTTAATCGGTAGTGGGGCACAGTCCCACTTCTTCTTGAAGATTATCCCTACCCCACCTCCTCTCCCCGTCAAGCGTGGTTTCTGAAGAATCTTGTAGTCGACAGGGCATGCAAGTCCTAGCTCCACCGAGGAGTCCGGGTTTACCCGGGTCTCTGTTATAAACAATAAGTCGAGATCTAAATCCTCCAGCAGGTTACTGACATCTTGGTAGTGCTTCATCAGAGACCTGCTGTTGATCAAGCCAGTTTTACAAGTATGTCTCTGGAGTAGTAGAGCCTGCCTGTGCCATTTAGGGCAGCATTACTGGCGCTAAGCGCGGCCGGAGCGCTGACGGGCGCAGACGGGCTTGCCTCTGGCGCGCCATCGGTGCGCCCGCTGCGCGCGTGCGCTGCGCACTTGCGTGCCCCTCATTAAATAGAGTTTGGCCACTAGAGCGCTAACAAAAATGGCGCGCGGAAGATGGCCCTAGAATGGTGGAATTTTGCCAATAGCGATGTGATGAGTATTTTTTTATGGTGCAAGTAAGTGGGCACAATAAAAACACAATACAAAACCACAATACCCCAACTTAAAAAATTGCCCCGATACTGATTAGTCACACAGATTTGTCGGCAACAATAGATAAGAACCACAGTACTTGTGCCTCTCGGCAGAGGGTTCTGCGGTCACAGTTTAATGTGAGTTTCGTCTCTTTGATGCTGCGCGCTTGCGTGCCCCTCATTAAATAGAGTTTGGCCACTAGAGCGCTAACAAATTGCATGTGAACTATCAATTTTGGAACTAAAATAAGTGTGTTTAGAGTCATTTTAATGCTGGAAATTGGTCGAAATAGAAGCCCCTGAGTAGGAGGAAAAGTCTGTAAAAATGGCAATTTTGGTCACTGTGAGGCTTTAAAAAGTGTTGATTCAACATGAGGCACAATCCAATTGACATTTTGAAATATTTTTTCTAACACTAGGGTGAGGGCAAGATGGCGGCTGTGTGAGAGCTGCGATCCACCACCCAACCGACTCTCTACGACTCTCTATGATGGTCGGAGATAGAGGGATTTAAGAAGGACATGGCCAGATACGGCTCAATATATGGGCTAAAGCGAGGACAGGGTGGCCCTTACAGCAAGATAAGCACAGTGGTTTACCTGTTGATCCGGACAGATGCAAGAGCACTCGTGACGGTGGCGGCTGCGGTGGCGGGCGTCCAAGGCTGCCGTTCTCTACGGAACCTCATGCCGCCAAGGGTTTCTAGACCCCAACGGGGGACACCGGAATGGCTGGTGATGGAGCGGGGGCGGCCACGAGCCAACGCGGGCCCCCAGCGATGCAAGGGGGTCCGGGACGAAGAAAGATGGGAGACGCTACTCTCGCAGCGTCAGGTAGCGTGGAGGCGGCGCCCTCGAAACTGAAAGTCGGTGTCCAGCGTCCGAGCCCGAGCCTGAGCCTGAGTCTGGAGGAGGCTGGCTCAATTAAAAATCGGTTAATTCCAGGGATGTTTTCAGGACGCCGAAGGATTCAGGAGAGAAGTGAGCAACGCGCTGGAACTGGGGGAGACACGCTGGACAATTCTACTGATGGTGTTATGAATGTTTTGGAGGTCCAACCAAACTTGGCTGCTAGAGATGCAGGAACTGGGAGTACAGGATTAATTTCCTCTTTTGGTGACTGTGGGGTTTGTAGCCAGGCAACTACACAGGGGGAGAGTCAAGACATTGAGGTTAATGGCTTTATGAGTGGAGATAAAATAACTGCTACACTGGCTGTATCATTGCAGGTACCAGTAGGTACCCCCGATGGTGGGGATACCTTTAATTCCCTTAAAAAGGATTCTGAGACCTCCAATATTAGTGTATGTGACGAAGAGGCATCTCTGGCGGAGGAGTCTGACTCGGGTAGATCTTTCTCTAACCCCAACAATCAAAAACGGCGATGGCTCCCCGGTCTATGGTGGAATGGAAAAATGACAGATCACTGTATGGGTTTGGAGATAGGGGTGCATAAGGCTCTTGCTGTCCACAAAATAACCAGAAGATATGACAGGCGTGGGCGGATTACAGGAGCATCATGTTGGAACCCTTCTGCTCTGAACGACAACTGGTGAAATTATTACATTTGTCTGTTTATGGGATAAGATGGGGTCAGAAGGGAATGGACCAGGTGATCTAGTTACTGGACATACTCTATACCATATTGCTAGAATGCGGGGGTGAAATGTGCAGTCTTTTGCTTTTATTTCTGCATTCTTATTAATGCTTCAGGTTTCTTTCTTTGTCGGACTCTCTGGCCGTGTATACCTCATAAAATCAATAAAATTTGATTTAAAAAAAGAAAATGGGATATCCAAATAGTACTGTGATAGAGAAACGAAGCGTCAGCATTGCTGTACGCTCATGTTTGAGGGCATGTCAAAGATCATGTCTTTGAATCCGAAAAAACAGAATGATTTGGCTCCCCATGAAAAAAGGGATTGAGTTTAAATCCCAATGTCTGGCCTTCAAAGCTTTACAAGGCTTAGGGACGCACTTTCTAAGGACGCACCTGAAATTGTATGCGCTGGCTAGAAGCTAAAGATCAGCCGATACAAAACTTTTGCAGACACCAAAGTATAAGAAGGCCCGCTGGTGTGGCAGACGTTTTCTGTTAGGGATAGTTGAGATCTGGAACCAGATTCCCATCTCCATAAAGAGCAGCTCATCACCTTTGCCCTTCAGAAAGGTGTTAAAAACCTGGCTCTTTAACAACTGATTCTTCCTGGTTCCTGCCAGTACCGTTCAATCGACCGTTTCCAGTGCCAAGACGCCCTTGGGCATTCGTCGTGCTCTATAAATATATCAATCAAATCAAAATGAAGCTACATCAGCACCACTAGCCGCGTTCGGGTAGCTCCAGCGCCAAGGGAGCTAAAATGACTCCTCAGTCAGACCTTCGAGACAACGTTCTCTCAGTGCTGTCAGGGCACGGAATGGTAAGGCCAGGGTAGCAAGGGGTCTCTGTAGGAAAGTAAAATCTATTTTCATGGTTACCCCCACTTTTTGCTTGGTGTCGGTGTGTTTTTGAACCAGTCTGCTGGGTTCCTGCTAATCAAGACCTCAGCAACTGGGTTTTCTCCCCTGAATTGACATCATAAGTAATTTGGTACCTCCACAATGGCTACTGGTGTACCCTGAGAAGTCCCTAGTCTACAGTAGTAAGGTACCCAAGGCATAAGTACACCAGTGGTCTCCCATGAGCTGCAGCATGTATTGTGGGTCCCAAGGAAGACCACCTAAACTGTGACTACATGCCTGCCATTGCAGCCGGTGTGAGTTGGTGCTTGCACCTCACACAACAGATATATGTTTCTTTATATCTGAGGTCACTGCACTTTAAACTTATGTCACCCCTTTTGCAGGCTCTTTAGTCCTGAGGGCAGTGTGCTTGGTTATAAGTGTGAGGGTGCCCCTGCATGATCAGGACACCCCTACAAACCCCGGAGTCGATTCTCCAGTCTTTGTAGGTGCGGTCAGCCATTTTTAGACATATAGTGGACATCAGTCCTTACGAGATGTTTAACTATAGAGTGGCTGAGCCGAAACCGGTCATGTTTGGTATTAACATATTGGAATCATACCCAAACACCGATTTCAGTACTGGAAGTATGATTATCATGTACTGGGGGGGCATTAGGGGACCCGCTCTACTCCTGTAACAGCCTTTCAGGGTCTGCAAGCAAGTTAGTTCTGCTGCCTACCACGGACACTATTCTGCCCTCCTTTTGCTGAGCAAAGCTTGAGCAGGAGAAGGTAGAACAAAAGGTTTCCTGTCACAGGGGGATGTGACCACCTCCCAAACAGGACTTAGTGTATTGGGCTGGGGGAGCGCTTGCCAGAGCAACCAGACTGCTGCAAAGTGCACATTTGGTGCCTTCCTTGTATGCTCCAGTTTGAACCAGTTCAGGAAACCTTGGTTCCCGCTCTGGTGCGTAACTGGGCAAAGGATGTGGGAGTAACCTTCCATCTGTCCAGCCTCTCCTCTGAGAGGGACTTCCAAGTTGTTCCAAACTTTTCCTCTGGATACTTAAGGGCTCCCCTGTGGGTGGGTCCTTAGATTCGTCATAGGACAAGACTCAATCCTGAAACTAAGTCACCCTTCAATCGTCTGGACACTTTGACTTCCTTGTACTTACACTGGAACGAAGATTGCACCAAGGAAAACTCCTGTTGCTCTTGGTCTTGCTGTTCTTCAAGTCTTCTTTATAGTCTGTGATTCATCCAACTTCTTCAAAGGAACTGGGGGCATCAAGGACACCCAAATAAATCTCCCCTGGAGTGAAGGAATCACTCCTCTGCATCTGCAGGCACCACAACAAAGTTGACCGGTCTGCAGCTCCTGACCTACTACGGACTTCCCGAGGCCCAGCAACACAGATGGTGGTTCTGCAGCTTCTTAGAGGCCTGACCTGGCTTCTCAGCAATTTTGAAGACAGTATCCCTCGTCGGGCCACTGGTACCAAACCTCTGTGCACAGCATCGACTTGCCATTGCCAAGGTTTGTTGGCTCTGCATTCCAGAGATCTTTGAACTATAAGAAGCTCTAGCAACTCACTTCCTGAAGTACAGAGTCTTCCCTGCATCTCCTGAATTGTGGGTCTCTGACTTTGGTGAGCTGCTTGAGGTCCTCTTGTGACTCCTGTGGGTCCTCTAAAGGGTCTTCCATAGTGCTCTGAGGCAGTCATTAAAACGTACCGAATAACAACACATGTAACAGAGAGTTACAAGAAGAGAAGAGACGGTATTAAGGAGGTACTACCAAGCCTATTGACCAATGAAAAGCAACCATCTACAAAGGACAGTGGCAGGAGCCCATTAAAAACATGGGTGGAATGTGGGCAGAGGTTCATGCCCACATCCGGAATACAGCATGTCTTCCAAAGAGATAGCACAAGTGATGCCTAGGCAAGACCTAAAAATGAAATATAAGGATTTATGAGGACTTCTAAAGCCCTCATAGACTTTTAGAGGAAGCATCAAAAACACTCCTTAAGCAACCCACCCAAATATCACCGTTTAAGCGGCATAAAGTAAGAACCACATATCATGTAATCAAGTTTCCAAACTATTTCCACAAGAAACACCGGACAATAGTTGACAAATCCGATCAATACACGAAAAATATAAAGCAATAATCTCACCACTAAACAGAGGTAACTTAAATATATTAAAAAACACAAGTCTAAAACAAGGAAACCCACCTCGAACTCGGACTATGTTCAAGAGATCACATCTAGTGAGGGCTCTCCAACACCCTCTCTGACCCACCAGTGAGAAGTAAAAGCAGATCCAAGGCCTAAGGCCTGAGCCAAGGGCACTACTGGAGTACCAAAAAACAAAGCTGTACTTAATATATGCTCATGGTGCCTAGCAAAGGATCCTACGCATTAACCACCTCAACTTTGAAAACAACGAGAAATCACTAAGACTAATCTGGGCTCTATTCTCTGGAATAACTTATCACAATAATTCGATGAATTTGAACACTGCCAATTAGGAAAGATACTGAAAATATAACTGTACGCTACAAAAATGATTTACATGAACCTGCTGCCACATCTCACCTATTTTCTTGAGCTCTGAAGCTTTGAACACCGTTAAGCAGTTTATTGGGGTGTTCGGACTTATTGTATTTTATTCACTATCAGAGAGCGTGCTATAAAGGTCAGCTGCAGGAGTTGTTTCTTCAGTATAGCAGCCCTGGACTGTCAGCGAGCCTATAACAAACAGAAAATGTTTAATGAGACTAATGAAGAAAAACGAAGTTGTGGCTTTTTACTCATGCGCATGCAAGAGAATTCTGGGAACCAAGCAGTGCCTGTTTGTAAGTCTTGCTTCACAAACGATCAAGAACGAGAAATACTTGTGGGCTTTAATTCTGATGCCTAGCACTGCACTTAATGTACGGGCGCACCTTAAAATGAACTTAAAGTGAAAAAAAGCAGCAGTTGTCAAATGCTAAATATATGCCTGGTATGCACCAAAAACACCAGGCAAAAGTTTCAAAAGACAGGTCAACAAATAAACACACACTTCAGCATCAGGCGCTGTTCTATACATGTTTGAAAGCTAAACACAATTCTTGAAATCACATTTAGTAAGTGCAATGCCCGGAAGTGTACTGTACTAGTACAGGCTCAAACACTGTCTGGGTTGTGTGTGCCGGAGGTGGAATGGAGAACATGCGTTAAAAACCAATATATGTATAAATGCACGCTCCCTCCCATGTTTCAAAAAGGTGCATTGTAGCAAACAATTTGTGACCTTGATCACAAAGTGGTTCCCAACAAGGTTTCATCAATGCAAAATAATGTTTTACCAACGTCTCACTATCAGAAGGCAACGTAGAACTACGCCGCCAACAAATCGTAAGGTCAACACACATGAGCCTGCATAAAGGCAACACCTAAATGAATTTAATCCTAGGTCCAGACCATTCAAAAACAAGTTCAAACCAGTCAAAAACCAGTTCAAACCAGTTCAAACCAGTCAAAACCAGTTTAAACCAGTTAAGACCAGTATACACCAGTCAAGACCAGTTTAAACCAGTCAAAAACAAGTTCAAACCAGTGTTCAAACCAGTCAAAACCAGTTTAAACCAGTCAAAACCTGTTCAAACCAGTCAAAACCTGTTCAAACCAGTCACAACCTGTCAAAACCAGTTTAAACCAGTTCAAACCAGTCAAAACCAGTTCCAGTTCAAACCAGTCCTGGGAGCCATTGGCTCCCATGCGATACTGGACATAGGAGCAGCCTCCCCTCTCCGGAGGGTCCCATGAATCGGCCAAACCGTTTCCTAAGGGCAGTTAAGTGCTTGTGTGTGGGTGGGTACATAGATTCGATCTGGGATAAGATTCAGATCAGACACTACTTCTTCTACCGTCTGGGCACTCTGGACTTTGTTTGGGCTCGACTTCCTGTAAGGCTTTGAAAAGTGGTTTTCAACATGAGGCACAATCTACTTGAGATTTTGAAACATTTTTTCTACAGTCCAAAAAATCAATTTTCTGTCGAACTTTCTCCAGATTGTCAGAAATGGTCATTTATTATGTTTAATCTTTTGACTGTAAATGAGTATTGCATGTGAATCATCACTTTTGGAACTAAAATAAGTGTGTTTAGAGTCATTTTCCTGCCCAAAACTGGTTGAAATAGAAGCTTCCGAGTAGGAGGAAAAGTCTGTAAAAATGGCAATTTTGGTCACAGTGAGGCTTTAAAAAGAGGTTATTCAACATGAGGCACAATCCAATTGACATTTTGAATCATTTATTCTACAGTCCAAAAAATCAATTTTCTGATGAAAAACGATGACCCAGGACCTGTCGAACTTTCTCCAGATGGTCAGAAATGGTCATTTGTAATGTTTAATCTTTTGACTGTAAATTACTACTGCATGTGAATCATCAGTGTTGGATCTAAAATAAGTGTTTATAGTTATTTTCCTACTCAACATTGGTCGAAATAGAAGCTTCTGAGTAGGGGGAAAAGTCTGTAAAAATGCCAATTTTGGTCACTGAGAGGCTGTAAAAAGTGGTTTTTCAACATGTGGAACAATCCAATTAATATTTTGAAACATTTTTACTACAGCCTAAAAAATCAATATTCTGATGAAAAACAATGTCCCAGGACCTTTCCAACTTTCTCCAGATGGTCATAAATGGTAATTTTTTAATGATTAATCTTTTGACTGTAAATGACTATTGCATGTGAACTATCAATTTTGGAACTAAAATAAGTGTGTTTAGAGTCATTTTAATGCCGGAAATTGGTCGAAATAGAAGCTCCTGAGTAGGAGGAAAAGTCTGTAAAAATGGCAATTTTGGTCACTGTGAGGCTTCAAAAAGTGGTTATTCAACACGAGTCACAATCCAGGTGACATTTTTAATCATTTTTCTACAGTCCAAAACATCAATTTTCTGATGAAAAGCGATGACCCCCAGACCTTCCAAACTTTCTCCAGATGGTCAGAAATGGTAATTTTTTAACGTTTAATCTTTTGACTGTAAATAACTATAGCATGTGAATCATCACTTTTGGAACTAAAATAAGTGTGTTTAGAGTCATTTTCCTGCCCGACATTGGTCGAAATAGAAGCTTCTGAAAAGGAGGAAAAGTCTGTATAAATGGCAATTTTGGTCACAGTGAGGCTTTAAAAAGTGGTTATTCAACATGAGGCACAATCCAATTGATATTTTGAATAATTTTTTCTACAGTCCAAAAAATCCATTTTCTGATGAAAAACGATGACCCTGGACCTGTCCAACTTTCTCTAGATGGTCAGAAATGGTAATTTTTTAATGTTTAATCTTTTGACTGTAAACTACTATTGCATGTGAATCATCAGTGTTGGATCTAAAATAAGTGTTTATAGTTATTTTCCTACCCAACATTGGTCGAAATTAGAAGCTTCTGAGTAGGAGGAAAAGTCTGTAAAAATGCCAATTTTGGTCACTGAGAGGCTGTAAAAAGTGGTTTTTCAACATGTGGAACAATCCAATTAATATTTTGAAACATTTTTACTACAGCCTAAAAAAATCAATATTCTGATGAAAAACAATGTCCCAGGACCTTTCCAACTTTCTCCAAATGGTCATAAATGGTAATTTATTAATGATTAATCTTTTGACTGTAAATGACTATTGCATGTGAACTATCAATTTTGGAACTAAAATAAGTGTGTTTAGAGTCATTTTAATGCCGGAAATTGGTCGAAATAGAAGCTCCTGAGGAGTAGGAAAAGTCTGTAAAAATGGCAATTTTGGTCAATGTGAGACTTCAAAAAGTGGTTATTCAACATGAGTCACAAGCCAGGTGACATTTTTAATCATTTTTTCTACAGTTCAAAACATCAATTTTCTGATGAAAAGCGATGACCCCCAGACCTTCCAAACTTTCTCCAGATGGTCAGAAATGGTAATTTTTTAATGTTTAATCCTTTGACTGTAAATGACTATAGCATGTGAATCATCACTTTTGGAACTAAAATAAGTGTGTTTAGAGTCATTTTCCTGCCCGAAATTGGTCGAAATAGAAGCTTCTGAATAGGAGGAAAAGTCTGTATAAATGGCAATTTTGGTCACAGTGAGGCTTTAAAAAGTGGTTATTCAACATGAGGCACAATCCAATTGATATTTTGAATACGTTTTTCTACAGTCCAAAAAATCAATTTTCTGATGAAAAACGATGACCCTGGACCAGTCCAACTTTCTTTAGATGGTCAGAAATGGTAATTTTTAATGTTTAATCTTTTGACTGTAAATGACTATTGTATTGTATTGTATTGTATACGTTTTTGTATAGCGCATCTGCCACCCTACGGGTATCCTGGCGCTGAGAGACTGTGATGACATGAAGCAAGCAGAACGAATAGCCAGTGGTCAGGATCGATGCCACCTATTCCTGACGAAAAAGCCATGTCTTAAGTTCTTTCCTGAAGGCCAGAAGCGTTTTGGCCTGGCGCAGCTTTTGGGGAATCTTATTCCAGAGGCGGGCTGCCGCCGTACTAAAAGCCCTGCCACCCATCCTGGCAAGTTTTACTCTGGCGAGAGATACCAGGCTTTGGCTAGTGGACCGGAGGAGTCTCTTTGGTTCATACCAGGAGAAACGTTCGCGCAATGGTAACGGGCCAGTGTTGTGTAGGGCTTTGTAAACCGCGACCAGCGACTTGAAATTGATTCTATCTTTAACAGGCAGCCAGTGGAGGTCCCTTAGTGCCAGCGTTACAGATGAATCACGCTGTTTCCTGTATTTGTCCAGGACTCCGAAATGAAAGATGCACGTTACTGAAACCTCATTTTAACATGCGTGGAACAAGGACATGTAGACAGGCATTCAAAGTCTGTCTTCATTCGAACGATATAGTCATGAACGTTGCCTTTGTAAAGTTCCTAAACATTGCATCTATAAAACTGGGAGTATAAAATAGAAAAAACGTTTTTATGAATAATTTTTAAAGTAATTTTTTAGGTTATAATTGTTTTTTTATTTTTAAATGTATTATATTTATTAAATATGTCTTTGTATTGGAAATATTGTAAGATTTTAACTAATCAAACAATAAAGAATTACTTACTTACTTACTTACTGAGGGCCAGTTTGGCTGCCATAGACTGTATTCTTTGTAAACCCTCTACAATGTAGTGGGGAGCACCCAGGTACAGTGAATTACAATAGTCCAGTCTGCTCAGGATCACACTATAACATCAGTTGAATGTCGTCCGCGTAGTTAACCACTTCGATCCCATGAGATTTTATTAAAGGGATCAGGGGCCCTAAATAGACATTAAAGAGGATTGGGCTAATTGCTGAGCCCTGAGGCACTCCATGGTATACCGAGGACCAGGGGGAGACAAATGGTGTCAAGGTCACTGCCTGTTGACGGTCAGTCAAATAGGATTGTAACCATTCCAAGGCACGGCCCGTCACCCCCAAACCTTCCAATCTTGCCAGCAAAACCGCGTGACAAACCGTGTCGAAAGCGGCCGACAGGTCCAACAGCACCAACACTGAGGAGCTGCCACTGTCGGCTCGCATTCGAAGTTTGTCCAGGACGGTCGTCAACGCGGTTTCCGTCCCATGCCCTGGCCGAAACCCAAACTGGTCCCTATCCAAGAGCAGATTTTCATCCAGGAAATTAGACAGGGACTTGCTGACCAATTTTTCCAAGATTTTAACTGGAAATGGTAGGAGGGATATGGGACGGAAGTTGGCTGGCAGCGATGGATCTAAGGAAGGTTTTTTCAATAGGGGGGTGACAATCGCCTGCTTCCAACCACTTGGTACAATTCCTTCATTCAGGGATTGACAGCAGATTTGCCACAGATCCGGGAATAGGTCGGGGCCAAATTCCTTCCAGATCTTATGAGGAAGGGGGTCAAGGGTTGACCCAGATGATATCTCCTGCGCTATGCTGTTGAACGAGTCCTCCGTGGGGGGTTGGAAATAGCTCAAAGAGTTATCTCTCCTGATATCTACGATAGTCGGGAGGATCTCGATGACACTCTGATCAAACCCACCCACAATATTATTGACTTTATCAATAAAAAATGTGGCAATTTCATTGCACAGGTTTTGTGATGGCTGAACTGTGCTAGCCAGACACCCAGGATTACTAAGGTCTCTTACGATGTTGAAGAGGGCCTTAGTTCCATTAGATGCCTGCAGAATGGAACTAGCGTAGAATTGCGACTTGGCCTCCCTAATAGCCATCTTATATTGAGCTTGTATTATTTTTAGAGCTTTTTTGTCTGTTTCTAAGTACAACCTGCGCCAGCTTCTTTCAGCCTGTCAGCGAGCTGAACGCAGCACTTTAAGCTCCTCGCTAAACCAAGGGGCCAACGGAGTTCTACGCATTCTGAGCTTTTTGTTTGGTATATATCCCTCCAACACTTGGTTAATGGACTTACAATATCTATTATAGTTCTCTCCAGGCACCTCCTCTGGATCAAACAGGTTCCGTCATGAGAAAAGAGGGGCTGTGCCCTTTTTGGAGAGCTTAGCCCAGTCCCTCCCCCACCTATAGTTAGCTTGATTTTTCCCTACCGGTTTGTCTCCTTGTAAAGTCATCCTGAACTGTATTAAGAAATGATCAGTCCAGTTTAGTGGAGAAATGCTGAGTACCTCTGTTTCAGATGGTTTGGCAAACACCAAGTCGAGCGTATGGCCTCCTTTATGCGTAGGTTGTTGAATAAGCTGGTGGAGGCCACAGTTCTCACAGGTATGACTCAGGGCTTGTAAGTGATTCCCTAGGCTCCCTGTCTCCCAGAGATTAAAATCCCCCAGAAGCAGCAGTCTAGAGTGTGTAGAGGCCAAGGCGAGAATAGTGTCCAATAGGGCCTGATGATTAGAGTCCATGCCCGGGGCCCTATAACAGACCATACCAGTCAGCATTCTCCCCTTGATCTCCTGTAGGGAAAAGCCCAGGATCTCATATCCTGCTATGTCTTTAATCGGTAGTGGGGCACAGTCCCACTTCTTCTTGAAGATTATCCCTACCCCACCTCCTCTCCCCGTCAAGCGTGGTTTCTGAAGAATCTTGTAGTCGACAGGGCATGCAAGTCCTAGCTCCACCGAGGAGTCCGGGTTTACCCGGGTCTCTGTTATAAACAATAAGTCGAGATCTAAATCCTCCAGCAGGTTACTGACATCTTGGTAGTGCTTCATCAGAGACCTGCTGTTGATCAAGCCAGTTTTACAAGTATGTCTCTGGAGTGGTAGAGCCTGCCTGTGCCATTTAGGGCAGCATTACTGGCGCTAAGCGCGGCCGGAGCGCTGACGGGCGCAGACGGGCTTGCCTCTGGCGTGCCCCTCATTAAATAGAGTTTGGCCACTAGAGCGCTAACAAAAATGGCGCGCGGAAGATGGCCCTAGAATGGTGGAATTTCGCCAATAGCGATGTGATGAGTATTTTTTTATGGTGCAAGTAAGTGGGCACAATAAAAACACAATACAAAACCACAATACCCCAACTTAAAAAATTGCCCCGATACTGATTAGTCACACAGATTTGTCGGCAACAATAGATAAGAACCACAGTACTTGTGCCTCTCGGCAGAGGGTTCTGCGGTCACAGTTTAATGTGAGTTTCGTCTCTTTGATGCTGCGCGCTTGCGTGCCCCTCATTAAATAGAGTTTGGCCACTAGAGCGCTAACAAATTGCATGTGAACTATCAATTTTGGAACTAAAATAAGTGTGTTTAGAGTCATTTTAATGCTGGAAATTGGTCGAAATAGAAGCCCCTGAGTAGGAGGAAAAGTCTGTAAAAATGGCAATTTTGGTCACTGTGAGGCTTTAAAAAGTGTTGATTCAACATGAGGCACAATCCAATTGACATTTTGAAATATTTTTTCTAACACTAGGGTGAGGGCAAGATGGCGGCTGTGTGAGAGCTGCGATCCACCACCCATCCGACTCTCTACGACTCTCTATGATGGTCGGAGATAGAGGGATTTAAGAAGGACATTGCCAGATACGGCTCAATATATGGGCTAAAGCGAGGACAGGGTGGCCCTTACAGCAAGATAAGCACAGTGGTTTACCTGTTGATCCGGACAGATGCAAGAGCACTCGTGACGGTGGCGGCTGCGGTGGCGGGCGTCCAAGGCTGCCGTTCTCTACGGAACATCATGCCGCCAAGGGTTTCTAGACCCCAACGGGGGACACCGGAATGGCTGGTGATGGAGCGGGGGCGGCCACGAGCCAACGCGGGCCCCCAGCGATGCAAGGGGGTCCGGGACGAAGAAAGATGGGAGACGCTACTCTCGCAGCGTCAGGTAGCGTGGAGGCGGCGCCCTCGAAACTGAAAGTCGGTGTCCAGCGTCCGAGCCCGAGCCTGAGCCTGAGTCTGGAGGAGGCTGGCTCAATTAAAAATCGGTTAATTCCAGGGATGTTTTCAGGACGCCGAAGGATTCAGGAGAGAAGTGAGCAACGCGCTGGAACTGGGGGAGACACGCTGGACAATTCTACTGATGGTGTTATGAATGTTTTGGAGGTCCAACCAAACTTGGCTGCTAGAGATGCAGGAACTGGGAGTACAGGATTAATTTCCTCTTTTGGTGACTGTGGGGTTTGTAGCCAGGCAACTACACAGGGGGAGAGTCAAGACATTGAGGTTAATGGCTTTATGAGTGGAGATAAAATAACTGCTACACTGGCTGTATCATTGCAGGTACCAGTAGGTACCCCCGATGGTGGGGATACCTTTAATTCCCTTAAAAAGGATTCTGAGACCTCCAATATTAGTGTATGTGACGAAGAGGCATCTCTGGCGGAGGAGTCTGACTCGGGTAGATCTTTCTCTAACCCCAACAATCAAAAACGGCGATGGCTCCCCGGTCTATGGTGGAATGGAAAAATGACAGATCACTGTATGGGTTTGGAGATAGGGGTGCATAAGGCTCTTGCTGTCCACAAAATAACCAGAAGATATGACAGGCGTGGGCGGATTACAGGAGCATCATGTTGGAACCCTTCTGCTCTGAACGACAACTGGTGAAATTATTACATTTGTCTGTTTATGGGATAAGATGGGGTCAGAAGGGAATGGACCAGGTGATCTAGTTACTGGACATACTCTATACCATATTGCTAGAATGCGGGGGTGAAATGTGCAGTCTTTTGCTTTTATTTCTGCATTCTTATTAATGCTTCAGGTTTCTTTCTTTGTCGGACTCTCTGGCCGTGTATACCTCATAAAATCAATAAAATTTGATTTAAAAAAAGAAAATGGGATATCCAAATAGTACTGTGATAGAGAAACGAAGCGTCAGCATTGCTGTACGCTCATGTTTGAGGGCATGTCAAAGATCATGTCTTTGAATCCGAAAAAACAGAATGATTTGGCTCCCCATGAAAAAAGGGATTGAGTTTAAATCCCAATGTCTGGCCTTCAAAGCTTTACAAGGCTTAGGGACGCACTTTCTAAGGACGCACCTGAAATTGCATGCGCTGGCTAGAAGCTAAAGATCAGCCGATACAAAACTTTTGCAGACACCAAAGTATAAGAAGGCCCGCTGGTGTGGCAGACGTTTTCTGTTAGGGATAGTTGAGATCTGGAACCAGATTCCCATCTCCATAAAGAGCAGCTCATCACTTTTGCCCTTCAGAAAGGTGTTAAAAACCTGGCTCTTTAACAACTGATTCTTCCTGGTTCCTGCCAGTACCGTTCAATCGACCATTTCCAGTGCCAAGACGCCCTTGGGCATTCGTCGTGCTCTATAAATATATCAATCAAATCAAAATGAAGCTACATCAGCACCACTAGCCGCGTTCGGGTAGCTCCAGCGCCAAGGGAGCTAAAATGACTCCTCAGTCAGACCTTCGAGACAACGTTCTCTCAGTGCTGTCAGGGCACGGAACGGTAAGGCCAGGGTAGCAAGGGGTCTCTGTAGGAAAGTAAAATCTATTTTCATGGTTACCCCCACTTTTTGCTTGGTGTCGGTGTGTTTTTGAACCAGTCTGCTGGGTTCCTGCTAATCAAGACCTCAGCAACTGGGTTTTCTCCCCTGAATTGACATCATAAGTAATTTGGTACCTCCACAATGGCTACTGGTGTACCCTGAGAAGTCCCTAGTCTACAGTAGTAAGGTACCCAAGGCATAAGTACACCAGTGGTCTCCCATGAGCTGCAGCATGTATTGTGGGTCCCAAGGAAGACCACCTAAACTGTGACTACATGCCTGCCATTGCAGCCGGTGTGAGTTGGTGCTTGCACCTCACACAACAGATATATGTTTCTTTATATCTGAGGTCACTGCACTTTAAACTTATGTCACCCCTTTTGCAGGCTCTTTAGTCCTGAGGGCAGTGTGCTTGGTTATAAGTGTGAGGGTGCCCCTGCATGATCAGGACACCCCTACAAACCCCGGAGTCGATTCTCCAGTCTTTGTAGGTGCGGTCAGCCATTTTTAGACATATAGTGGACATCAGTCCTTACGAGATGTTTAACTATAGAGTGGCTGAGCCGAAACCGGTCATGTTTGGTATTAACATATTGGAATCATACCCAAACACCGATTTCAGTACTGGAAGTATGATTATCATGTACTGGGGGGGCATTAGGGGACCCGCTCTACTCCTGTAACAGCCTTTCAGGGTCTGCAAGCAAGTTAGTTCTGCTGCCTACCACGGACACTATTCTGCCCTCCTTTTGCTGAGCAAAGCTTGAGCAGGAGAAGGTAGAACAAAAGGTTTCCTGTCACAGGGGGATGTGACCACCTCCCAAACAGGACTTAGTGTATTGGGCTGGGGGAGCGCATGCCAGAGCCACCAGACTGCTGCAAAGTGCACATTTGGTGCCTTCCTTGTATGCTCCAGTTTGAACCAGTTCAGGAAACCTTGGTTCCCGCTCTGGTGCGTAACTGGGCAAAGGATGTGGGAGTAACCTTCCATCTGTCCAGCCTCTCCTCTGAGAGGGACTTCCAAGTTGTTCCAAACTTTTCCTCTGGATACTTAAGGGCTCCCCTGTGGGTGGGTCCTTAGATTCGTCATAGGACAAGACTCAATCCTGAAACTAAGTCACCCTTCAATCGTCTGGACACTTTGACTTCCTTGTACTTACACTGGAACGAACATTGCACCAAGGAAAACTCCTGTTGCTCTTGGTCTTGCTGTTCTTCAAGTCTTCTTTATAGTCTGTGATTCATCCAACTTCTTCAAAGGAACTGGGGGCATCAAGGACACCCAAATAAATCTCCCCTGGAGTGAAGGAATCACTCCTCTGCATCTGCAGGCACCACAACAAAGTTGACCGGTCTGCAGCTCCTGACCTACTACGGACTTCCCGAGGCCCAGCAACACAGATGGTGGTTCTGCAGCTTCTTAGAGGCCTGACCTGGCTTCTCAGCAATTTTGAAGACAGTATCCCTCGTCGGGCCACTGGTACCAAACCTCTGTGCACAGCATCGACTTGCCATTGCCAAGGTTTGTTGGCTCTGCATTCCAGAGATCTTTGAACTACAAGAAGCTCTAGCAACTCACTTCCTGAAGTACAGAGTCTTCCCTGCATCTCCTGAATTGTGGGTCTCTGACTTTGGTGAGCTGCTTAAGGTCCTCTTGTGACTCCTGTGGGTCCTCTAAAGGGTCTTCCATAGTGCTCTGAGGCAGTCATTAAAACGTACCGAATAACAACACATGTAACAGAGAGTTACAAGAAGAGAAGAGACGGTATTAAGGAGGTACTACCAAGCCTATTGACCAATGAAAAGCAACCATCTACAAAGGACAGTGGCAGGAGCCCATTAAAAACATGGGTGGAATGTGGGCAGAGGTTCATGCCCACATCCGGAATACAGCATGTCTTCCAAAGAGACAGCACAAGTGATGCCTAGGCAAGACCTAAAAATGAAATATAAGGATTTATGAGGACTTCTAAAGCCCTCATAGACTTTTAGAGGAAGCATCAAAAACACTCCTTAAGCAACCCACCCAAATATCACCGTTTAAGCGGCATAAAGTAAGAACCACATATCATGTAATCAAGTTTCCAAACTATTTCCACAAGAAACACCGGACAATAGTTAACAAATCCGATCAATACACGAAAAATATAAAGCAATAATCTCACCACTAAACAGAGGTAACTTAAATATATTAAAAAACACAAGTCTAAAACAAGGAAACCCACCTCAAACTCGGACTATGTTCAAGAGATCACATCTAGTGAGGGCTCTCCAACACCCTCTCTGACCCACCAGTGAGAAGTAAAAGCAGATCCAAGGCCTAAGGCCTGAGCCAAGGGCACTACTGGAGTACCAAAAAACAAAGCTGTACTTAATATATGCTCATGGTGCCTAGCAAAGGATCCTACGCATTAACCACCTCAACTTTGAAAACAACGAGAAATCACTAAGACTAATCTGGGCTCTATTCTCTGGAATAACTTATCACAATAATTCGATGAATTTGAACACTGCCAATTAGGAAAGATACTGAAAATATAACTGTACGCTACAAAAATGATTTACATGAACCTGCTGCCACATCTCACCTATTTTCTTGACCTCTGAAGCTTTGAACACCGTTAAGCAGTTTATTGGGGTGTTCGGACTTATTGTATTTTATTCACTATCAGAGAGCGTGCTATAAAGGTCAGCTGCAGGAGTTGTTTCTTCAGTATAGCAGCCCTGGACTGTCAGCGAGACTATAACAAACAGAAAATGTTTAATGAGACTAATGAAGAAAAACGAAGTTGTGGCTTTTTACTCATGCGCATGCAAGAGAATTCTGGGAACCAAGGAGTGCCTGTTTGTAAGTCTTGCTTCACAAACGATCAAGAACGAGAAATACTTGTGGGCTTTATTTCTGATGCCTAGCACTGCACTTAATGTACGGGCGCACCTTAAAATGAACTTAAAGTGAAAAAAAAGCAGCAGTTGTCAAATGCTAAATATATGCCTGGTATGCACCAAAAACACCAGGCAAAAGTTTCAAAAGACAGGTCAACAAATAAACACACACTTCAGCATCAGGCGCTGTTCTATACATGTTTGAAAGCTAAACACAATTCTTGAAATCACATTTAGTAAGTGCAATGCCCAGAAGTGTACTGTACTAGTACAGGCTCAAACACTGTCTGGGTTGTGTGTGCCTGAGGTGGAATGGAGAACATGTGTTAAAAACCAATATATGTATAAATGCACGCTCCCTCCCATGTTTCAAAAAGGTGCATTGTAGCAAACAATTTGTGACCTTGATCACAAAGTGGTTCCCAACAAGGTTTCATCAATGCAAAATAATGTTTTACCAACGTCTCACTATCAGAAGGCAACGTAGAACTACGCCGCCAACAAATCGTAAGGTCAACACACATGAGCCTGCATAAAGGCAACACCTAAATGAATTTAATCCTAGGTCCAGACCAGTCAAAAACAAGTTCAAACCAGTCAAAAACCAGTTCAAACCAGTCAAAACCAGTTTAAACCAGTTAAGACCAGTATACACCAGTCAAGACCAGTTTAAACCAGTCAAAAACAAGTTCAAACCAGTGTTCAAACCAGTCAAAACCAGTTTAAACCAGTCAAAACCTGTTCAAACCAGTCACAACCTGTCAAAACCAGTTTAAACCAGTTCAAACCAGTCAAAACCAGTTCAAACCAGTCAAAACCAGTTCCAGTTCAAACCAGTCCTGGGAGCCATTGGCTCCCATGCGATACTGGACATAGGAGCAGCCTCCCCTCTCCGGAGGGTCCCATGAATCGGCCCAACCGTTTCCTAAGGGCAGTTAAGTGCTTGTGTGTGGGTGGGTACATAGATTCGATATGGGATAAGATTCAGATCAGACACTACTTCTTCTACCGTCTGGGCACTCTGGACTTTGTTTGGGCTCGACTTCCTGTAAGGCTTTGAAAAGTGGTTTTCAACATGAGGCACAATCTACTTGAGATTTTGAAACATTTTTTCTACAGTCCAAAAAATCAATTTTCTGTCGAACTTTCTCCAGATTGTCAGAAATGGTCATTTATTATGTTTAATCTTTTGACTGTAAATGAGTATTGCATGTGAATCATCACTTTTGGAAATAAAATAAGTGTGTTTAGAGTCATTTTCCTGCCCAAAACTGGTTGAAATAGAAGCTTCCGAGTAGGAGGAAAAGTCTGTAAAAATGGCAATTTTGGTCACAGTGAGGCTTTAAAAAGAGGTTATTCAACATGAGGCACAATCCAATTGACATTTTGAATCATTTATTCTACAGTCCAAAAAATCAATTTTCTGATGAAAAACGATGACCCAGGACCTGTCGAACTTTCTCCAGATGGTCAGAAATGGTCATTTTTAATGTTTAATCTTTTGACTGTAAATTACTATTGCATGTGAATCATCAGTGTTGGATCTAAAATAAGTGTTTATAGTTATTTTCCTACCCAACATTGGTCGAAATAGAAGCTTCTGAGTAGGGGGAAAAGTCTGTAAAAATGCCAATTTTGGTCACTGAGAGGCTGTAAAAAGTGGTTTTTCAACATGTGGAACAATCCAATTAATATTTTGAAACATTTTTACTACAGCCTAAAAAAATCAATATTCTGATGAAAAACAATGTCCCAGGACCTTTCCAACTTTCTCCAGATGGTCATAAATGGTAATTTATTAATGATTAATCTTTTGACTGTAAATGACTATTGCATGTGAACTATCAATTTTGGAACTAAAATAAGTGTGTTTAGAGTCATTTTAATGCCGGAAATTGGTCGAAATAGAAGCTCCTGAGGAGTAGGAAAAGTCTGTAAAAATGGCAATTTTGGTCACTGTGAGACTTCAAAAAGTGGTTATTCAACATGAGTCACAATCCAGGTGACATTTTTAATCATTTTTTCTACAGTTCAAAACATCAATTTTCTGATGAAAAGCGATGACCCCCAGACCTTCCAAACTTTCTCCAGATGGTCAGAAATGGTAATTTTTTAATGTTTAATCATTTGACTGTAAATGACTATAGCATGTGAATCATCACTTTTGGAACTAAAATAAGTGTGTTTAGAGTCATTTTCCTGCCCGAAATTGGTCGAAATAGAAGCTTCTGAATAGGAGGAAAAGTCTGTATAAATGGCAATTTTGGTCACAGTGAGGCTTTAAAAAGTGGTTATTCAACATGAGGCACAATCCAATTGATATTTTGAATAAGTTTTTCTACAGTCCAAAAAATCAATTTTCTGATGAAAAACGATGACCCTGGACCAGTCCAACTTTCTCTAGATGGTCAGAAATGGTAATTTTTAATGTTTAATCTTTTGACTGTAAATGACTATTGTATTGTATTGTGTACGTTTTTGTATAGCGCATCTGCCACCCTACGGGTATCCTGGCGCTGAGAGACTGTGATGACATGAAGCAAGCAGAACGAATAGCCAGTGGTCAGGATCGATGCCACCTATTCCTGACGAAAAAGCCATGTCTTAAGTTCTTTCCTGAAGGCCAGAAGCGTTTTGGCCTGGCGCAGCTTTTGGGGAATCTTATTCCAGAGGCGGGCTGCCGCCGTACTAAAAGCCCTGCCACCCATCCTGGCAAGTTTTACTCTGGCGAGAGATACCAGGCTTTGGCTAGTGGACCGGAGGAGTCTCTTTGGTTCATACCAGGAGAAACGTTCGCGCAATGGTAACGGGCCAGTGTTGTGTAGGGCTTTGTAAACCGTGGCCAGCGACTTGAAATTGATTCTATCTTTAACAGACAGCCAGTGGAGGTCCCTTAGTGCCAGCGTTACAGATGAATCACGCTGTTTCCTGTATTTGTCCAGGACTCCGAAATGAAAGATGCACGTTACTGAAACCTCATTTTAACATGCGTGGAACAAGGACATGTAGACAGGCATTCAAAGTCTGTCTTCATTCGAACGATATAGTCATGAACGTTGCCTTTGTAAAGTTCCTAAAGATTGCATCTATAAAACTGGGAGTATAAAATAGAAAAAACGTTTTTATGAATAATTTTTAAAGTAATTTTTTAGGTTATAATTGTTTTTTTATTTTTAAATGTATTATATTTATTAAATATGTCTTTGTATTGGAAATATTGTAAGATTTTAACTAATCAAACAATAAAGAATTACTTACTTACTTACTTACTGAGGGCCAGTTTGAATGCCATAGACTGTATTCTTTGTAAACCCTCTACAATGTAGTGGGGAGCACCCAGGTACAGTGAATTACAATAGTCCAGTCTGCTCAGGATCACACTATAACATCAGTTGAATGTCGTCCGCGTAGTTAACCACTTCGATCCCATGAGATTTTATTAAAGGGATCAGGGGCCCTAAATAGACATTAAAGAGGATTGGGCTAATTGCTGAGCCCTGAGGCACTCCATGGTATACCGAGGACCAGGGGGAGACAAATGGTGTCAAGGTCACTGCCTGTTGACGGTCAGTCAAATAGGATTGTAACCATTCCAAGGCACGGCCCGTCACCCCCAAACCTGCCAATCTTGCCAGCAAAACCGCGTGACAAACCGTGTCGAAAGCGGCCGACAGGTCCAACAGCACCAACACTGAGGAGCTGCCACTGTCGGCTCGCATTCGAAGTTTGTCCAGGACGGTCGTCAACGCGGTTTCCGTCCCATGCCCTGGCCGAAACCCAAACTGGTCCCTATCCAAGAGCAGATTTTCATCCAGGAAATTAGACAGGGACTTGCTGACCAATTTTTCCAAGATTTTAACTAGAAATGGTAGGAGGGATATGGGACGGAAGTTGGCTGGCAGCGATGGATCTAAGGAAGGTTTTTTCAATAGGGGGGTGACAATCGCCTGCTTCCAACCACTTGGTACAATTCCTTCATTCAGGGATTGACAGCAGATTTGCCACAGATCCGGGAATAGGTCGGGGCCAAATTCCTTCCAGATCTTATGAGGAAGGGGGTCAAGGGTTGACCCAGATGATATCTCCCGCGCTATGCTGTTGAACGAGTCCTCCGTGGGGGGTTGGAAATAGCTCAAAGAGTTATCTCTCCTGACATCTACGATAGTCGGGAGGATCTCGATGACACTCTGATCAAACCCACCCACAATATTATTGACTTTATCAATAAAAAATGTGGCAATTTCATTGCACAGGTTTTGTGATGGCTGAACTGTGCTAGCCAGACACCCAGGATTACTAAGGTCTCTTACGATGTTGAAGAGGGCCTTAGTTTCATTAGATGCCTGCAGAATGGAACTAGCGTAGAATTGCGAATTGGCCTCCCTAATAGCCATCTTATATTGAGCTTGTATTATATTTAGAGCTTTTTTGTCTGTTTCTAAGTACAACCTGCGCCAGCTTCTTTCAGCCTGTCGGCGAGCTGAACGCAGCACTTTAAGCTCCTCGTTAAACCAAGGGGCCAACGGAGTTCTACGCATTCTGAGCTTTTTGTTTGGTATATATCCCTCCAACACTTGGTTAATGGAGTTACAATATCAATTATAGTTCTCTCCAGGCACCTCCTCTGGATCAAACAGGTTCCGTCATGAGAAAAGAGGGGCTGTGCCCTTTTTGGAGAGCTTAGCCCAGTCCCTCCCCCACCTATAGTTAGCTTGATTTTTCCCTACCGGTTTGTCTCCTTGTAAAGTCATCCTGAACTGTATTAAGAAATGATCAGTCCAGTTTAGTGGAGAAATGCTGAGTACCTCTGTTTCAGATGGTTTGGCAAACACCAAGTCGAGCGTATGGCCTCCTTTATGCGTAGGTTGTTGAATAAGCTGGTGGAGGCCACAGTTCTCACAGGTATGACTCAGGGCTTGTAAGTGATTCCCTAGGCTCCCTGTCTCCCAGAGATTAAAATCCCCCAGAAGCAGCAGTCTAGAGTGTGTAGAGGCCAAGGCGAGAATAGTGTCCAATATGGCCTGATGATTAGAGTCCATGCCCGGGGGCCTATAACAGACCATACCAGTCAGCATTCTCCCCTTGATCTCCTGTAGGGAAAAGCCCAGGATCTCATATCCTGCTATGTCTTTAATCGGTAGTGGGGCACAGTCCCACTTCTTCTTGAAGATTATCCCTACCCCACCTCCTCTCCCCGTCAAGCGTGGTTTCTGAAGAATCTTGTAGTCGACAGGGCATGCAAGTCCTAGCTCCACCGAGGAGTCCGGGTTTACCTGGGTCTCTGTTATAAACAATAAGTCGAGATCTAAATCCTCCAGCAGGTTACTGACATCTTGGTAGTGCTTGATCAGAGACCTGCTGTTGATCAAGCCAGTTTTAAAAGTACGTCTCTGGAGTAGTAGAGCCTGCCTGTGCCATTTAGGGCAGCATTACTGGCGCTAAGCGCGGCCGGAGCGCTGACGGGCGTAGACGAGCTTGCCTCTGGCGCGCCATCGGTGCGCCCGCTGCGCGCGTGCGCTGCGCACTTGCGTGCCCCTCATTAAATAGAGTTTGGCCACTAGAGCGCTAACAAATTGCATGTGAACTATCAATTTTGGAACTAAAATAAGTGTGTTTAGAGTCATTCTAATGCCGGAAATTGGTCGAAATAGAAGCCCTTGAGTAGGAGGAAAAGTCTGTAAAAATGGCAATTTTGGTCACTGTGAGGCTTTAAAAAGTGTTGATTCAACATGAGGCACAATCCAATTGACATTTTGAAATATTTTTTCTAACACTAGGGTGAGGGCAAGATGGCGGCTGTGTGAGAGCTGCGATCCACCACCCATCCGACTCTCTACGACTCTCTATGATGGTCAGAGATAGAGGGATTTAAGAAGGACATTGCCAGATACGGCTCAATATATGGGCTAAAGCGAGGACAGGGTGGCCCTTACAGCAAGATAAGCACAGTGGTTTACCTGTTGATCCGGACAGATGCAAGAGCACTCGTGACGGTGGCGGCTGCGGTGGCGGGCGTCCAAGGCTGCCGTTCTCTACGGAACATCATGCCGCCAAGGGTTTCTAGACCCCAACGGGGGACACCGGAATGGCTGGTGATGGAGCGGGGGCGGCCACGAGCCAACGCGGGCCCCCAGCGATGCAAGGGGGTCCGGGACGAAGAAAGATGGGAGACGCTACACTCGCAGCGTCAGGTAGCGTGGAGGCGGCACCCTCGAAACTGAAAGTCGGTGTCCAGCGTCCGAGCCCGAGCCTGAGCCTGAGTCTGGAGGAGGCTGGCTCAATTAAAAATCGGTTAATTCCAGGGATGTTTTCAGGACGCCGAAGGATTCAGGAGAGAAGTGAGCAACGCGCTGGAACTGGGGGAGACACGCTGGACAATTCTACTGATGGTGTTATGAATGTTTTGGAGGTCCAACCAAACTTGGCTGCTAGAGATGCAGGAACTGGGAGTACAGGATTAATTTCCTCTTTTGGTGACTGTGGGGTTTGTAGCCAGGCAACTACACAGTGGGAGAGTCAAGACATTGAGGTTAATGGCTTAATGAGTGGAGATAAAATAACTGCTACACTGGCTGTATCATTGCAGGTACCAGTAGGTACCCCCGATGGTGGGGATACCTTTAATTCCCTTAAAAAGGATTCTGAGACCTCCAATATTAGTGTATGTGATGAAGAGGCATCTCTGGCGGAGGAGTCTGACTCGGGTAGATCTTTCTCTAACCCCAACAATCAAAAACGGCGACGGAGCAAGACCAAAGGAGGGAAAAAGAAAGACCAGAACCCTATGTACTCTGACTCAGATTTGAGCCTCTCAGAACAATTAAAATGGGATTATACCACTACGCCCTTTGATATGAATGATGGTCCTACTTCCGAGACTATTACTCTCGGAGCGAGCAATGTATCCACCATAACATCACCCACCTCAGCGGCCCCCCCTCGATGGATCTCATCTATTCAACTCTTAAACAGATCCAAACGGAGGCTCGACAGGAGCATAAGAGGGCTCATCACGCAACCAAACTGCTACAAGGGGCCATTAGGAAAATTAACAAAACCTGCATGGAAATGGCAGAAAGAACAGGTGGAAGAACGGTTGGTGGCCCTGGAGACAGGAGCTGAGAGTACTACTCAACAAATAACTTCTAACGAATTAAGGATGACGGATGTCATGTGGAAGTTGGAGGATTTCGAGAACCGCCAAAGGAGTAACAATCTAAGGCTACTAGGCGTTCCGGAAAATGCAGAAGGGGATGATATCCGTGGTTTTGTGCTCCTGTTGCTGAAAGGTGGGCTCCCCGAACTTTCACACTGGGATTGGGACTCGGAAGTGCAATGGGTGCATCGCTTCCCAGTGGTGTTGAAAAAAAGAAAAGGCCAAATGGAAGGGGGTATTAAACCCAGAGCAATCCTAATTTTTTTTGGCAACTTTCTGCTGCGACAAGCGGTTTTTGACAAGGCACGCCCAGAAACAAAACGTTCAGCGGAGGGTTACTCCTTTTTTGTCCGGCCAGACTTTTGCCATTTAACGGTCGAAAGGAGGTGGAGGCTTCCACAACTTATCTCTCCCTTCCAAAAGGTCGGCTGTGAAGTCTACCTATTAAGCCCGGCCCGCCTCAAAGTAATCCTCCAGGGGAATATCAAGATCTTTTCTTCGGAGATTCAAGCTCAGGATTTTCTACGAGAGCTCACAGGAGCTTCGGCCAACAAGGATCTGTGAAAAGGAAATATATCACTATTCTGGTGCCGATTCCGATCCGTTCAAAATATTCCCTGTACGAATCGTATCCGGATTTTTTTCCGTACGAATCGTACAAGTCCCGTACAAACTGGCAAATACGATTCGTATGTTAAAACATCCATACGAATCGCACAGGGAAAACTCCCCGACACGTCCTCGGGTCGGAAACAGTGTCCGCACGTCCCCGGACAGTTTTACGTACGAATCGGTAAACTGAAGTCCGAGCGCGCAAGTACGATCCGTCCCGTCCGTCCGAATGCACAACCGTATGGAAAAAACACCGTACGGAGCGCACTCCCAAGGCAACCATGGAGACGTCCAAACATGTGCCCACATACGTGCCGCACACCCCCCCAGCCCACCCCCCCACGTACGCACCGTACCCCCACCCCACCCCCATAGGTACAGCGTGCACCACCACCCCCGTAGGTACGGAGCGTACCCCCACCCCCGTAGGTACGGCACGTACCCACATCCCCGTAGGTACGGCGCATACCCCCACCACCGTAGGTACGGCACGTACCCCCACCCCCGTAGGTACAGCATGTACCCCCACCCCACCCCCGTAGGTATAGCGCGTACCCCCACCCCTATAGATATGGCGAGTACCCACACCCCCGTAGGTACGGCGCGTACCACCACCCCCGTAGGTACGGTGTGGACCCCCAGCGTGTACCATACCTACGGGGGTGTGGGTACGTGCCGTACCTACGGGGGTGTGGGTACGCGCCGTACCTACGGGGGTGTGGGTACGCGCCGTACCTACGGGGGTGGGGTGGGGGTACGCGCCGTACCTACGGGGGTGGTGGTACACGCCGTACCTACGGGGGTGTGGGTACACACCGTACTTACAGGGGTGTGGGTACTCGCCGTACCTACGGGGTGGGGGTACGCGCCGTACCTACGGGAGTGGGGGTACACGCCGTACCTACGGGGGTGGGGTGGGGGTATGCACCATAGCTACGGGGGTGGTGGTACGCGCCGTACCTACGGGGGTGTGGGTACGTGCCATACCTACGGGGGTGGGGGTACACGCCGTACCTACGGGGGTGGGGGTATGCTCCGTACCTACGAGGGTGTGGGTGGGGGTACACGCCATACCTACGGGGGTGGTGGTACGCGCCGTACCTATGGGGTGTGGGTACGCGCCGTACCTACGGGGGTGTGGGTATGCGCCGTACCTACGGGGGTGGGGGTACGCGCCGTACCTACCGGGGTGGGGTGGGGGTACGCGCCGTACCTACAGGGGTGGTGGTATGTGCCGTACCTACGGGGTGGTGGTACGCGCCGTACCTAAGGGGGTGTGGGTCCGCGCCATACCTACGGGGGTGTGGGTACGCGCCATACCTACGGGGGTGTGGATATGCGCCGTACCTACAGGGGTGGAGTGGGGGTATGCGCCGTACCGACGGGGGTGGGGTGGGGGTACGCGCCGTACCTACGGGGGTGGTGGTACGCACCGTACCTACGGGGGTGGGGGTACGCGCCGTACCTACGGGGGTGGGGGTACTCGCCGTACCTACAGGGGTGGGGGTACGCGCCGTACCTACAGGGGTGATGGTACGGCGCGGACATGGGGGGGTGCTGGGGTACGGCATGGACATGGGTGGGTGCTGGGGTACGGCGCGGACATGGGGGGTGCTGGGGTATGGCGCGGACATGGGGGGTGCAGGGGTACGGCTCGGACGTGTTGGGATGGGGGTACGGTGCGTACCGGGCCCCCTTTTCGCCGTGCATCGTGGCATACTTAGCTTTTCCGGCACTTTTTGGGTCCCGTAAAAATATTGCCGTGCGAAGAGCTGTGGGTACGAATCGTACTTGCTGGTCCGTAAAACGCTACCTGACTCCGTGCGAATGTCGCGTACACGGTGTCCCGGATCGGAATTGTGGGTATGTTTTAGCCGGTCGGTGTTTTTTACGATTCGTACGGAAATGGTGTTTCTGTACGAATCGTACTTGCGGGTTTGTAAGGTGTTTTTCCCGGGTACGAGTCGGACGGAGAAAACGCTCCGTCCGACGGTTCGTACCCGGGTTTTACAGGATCGGAATCAGCACCTTAATGTATTGGACTCATTGAGGCTTAATGTAATGTCTTTCTTCTCTTTTTTTCTTCTTTTTCTTGCCTGGTGTTTCTATAAGGGAGCTAGATGGGTGGTGGTGGGAAGCAGTAGCATGCAGGGGGCATCTCAAGGGTCTTCAGACCTTTCTTGCCTAAAGGTTGGGGTGGGGGGGCAGGGGTGTTTCAAGGGTTCTGGATGGTTCATTAGGGTAGGATACATGCAATGGTATGGAGATTATATATTTGGTAGGCGAATTTCTAGGAAGTTAATTGACAACACGCAGAATGGCATGGGGCAAGATTAAAATAGCATCAGTAAATATATGTGGCTTGAACTGCCCATCCAAAAAACGCAGGATCAGTGAGGACATACAATATTTGAATGCAGATATAATATGTTTACAGGAGACCCACATTGAAGCTGGGAGGCAGAAGGTGGCAGAATTAGAGGGCTATCAGTTAATATCTTCCACATCTCAAGGTACACGGACTAGGGGGGTTGCTATTATGGCTCGTGGGAAAAGCATCAGCTTATCTCGGCGTAAGGCAGATCATTTGGGCAGATGGGCCATCACTTTATGTACCTTGGGTTCTTTTTCATTTACGCTATGCTCGGTTTATGGGTCTGTTCTTGACGATCCGACTTTGTGGAATTGGTTAAATATGGAATTGGTGGGATGGCCATTGCCAATGATTGTTTGTGGGGATTTTAATATAAATTTGGGAGTTAATACAATGAAGTTGGGATCAGCGTTATATAGAGGACGTAATCCTAAGGTTTTTAATTCGCTGCTGGAGCTATGTCAGACGCATGGGCTTAATGATGCTTGGATCGCGCAGGGATATCAAGATGATGGCTTTACCTATTTTTCAGCCCCACATCAATCACATGCCAGGCTGGACTATTTTTTTGTCTCTCAGAGTCTCTTGATCAGCAGCCAGATTTTTAAATTCTCTAGGGTTATGTCTGACCATAATCCGCTTGTCTTTGAGATTCCGCTCCAGGCTGAAAAGAGCAAAACATCACTGTGGACTTTCGATAGAGCACTTTTATCGGAACAAGATTATATTGCTCATATGGAATCATGGGTTCCGAGGTTTATATCCGAGAACAAGGGCAGTACTCGAGAGGATGTTGTCTGGGATGCCCTGAAAGCAGGGATCAGGGGGGAAACCTCAAGGTATGGTTGGAGGATCCAGAAGTTGGCTAGAGATAATCTTCAGGAACTATATGTCAAACTGTCAGATGCAGAAATTAAATTAGTTGAAGCTATCGCTAATGGGGGAGAGGTGGGCCAGGCACAGACTAGGGAACCACAGCTAAGTCTAACATTTGGGACATTTCAACAAAGAAAGCGGCAGGGAAATATAAAGCGTGGCGGTCTAAAATGCATGAATGTAGTGAGAGAGTGGGACATGTACTTGCAGTACGTACTAGACAGAGGGTGTCTCAGGGAGCGATTCCAGCAATTAATGATCCTCAGAGGGGGGAAGTTACGGAGGTTTCAGATATTCGAGCTGCCTTCCAACGTTTTTATCAACTGTTATATTCCGATGATATAGGGGGAAGTAAAGAAGAGATATGGGATTATCTTTAAGAGTTGCCTGTGGACGGGTTAACTGACGAGGAGAGAGGAGTATTAGAATCCTCCATTACAGCGGATGAGGTGATAGGGGTTATTAGTCTTTTGGCTAACGGGAAAGCGGCGGGCTCTGATCTAATCCCCGGGGAGTTTTATAAAAAGTTAGCTCCTTGTCTATTGGGATTAATGGCTGAAGTCTTTCTCCAAGCCCAAGCAGGCCAGAGGGCACCTACCTCTTGGGGGTCTGCAAATATGGTGGTTTTTCCCAAGAAAGGGAAACCAGTCAATGAACTGGGCTCTTACAGACCCATAATGCTAATTAACAGCGATGTCAAGATTTATGCTAAGATCTTGGCAAACCGGCTAGCAGGAGTAGTTAAAAAGCTAGTCAGCCCGGTCCAACATGGGTTTGTTCCAGGGAGGAGTACAATTGATCACACCCAGAGGGTGATTGCTCTCTTTGATGCTGCCGAGATTACAGGGGACCCTGTCGGGCTGATCCTGCTGGATGCGGAGAAAGCCTTCGATAGGGTCTCCTGGCCGTTCTTATGGGCAGCACTTGAGAAAAGAGGGTTGGGCGCGGGCTTTATCAGAGCCATTTCGGTAATATACAATAACCCGGTGGCCAGGATTGCTATCTTGGGGGAATTGTCGGGCCAAGTTTCAATAAGTAGAGGGACACGCCAGGGATGCCCATGCTCCCCCCTACTATTTGCTTTATACATTGACCCCTTGGTCAGGAGGATCATGGATTACAACCAGATTTTAGCAGTACATAGTGGTGGGGGGAGTACTAAGATCTTGGCGTACGCCGATGATTTAGCCATTATGTCCCCAAATCCACTGGGAGCACTAGCCGAAATCGAAAGAGAAGCAAAGACCTTTGGGGAAATCTCAGGGTTTCGTCCCAACTCTAACAAAACTCAGGTCATACTAGGTAAAGGATGCCATGCTAACGACCCTCGGGTTATTCAGAAGGCTACTTACCTGGGGGTCGAGATAATGGCAGAAGTATCTAAAATTGTCGAAATTAATCTGGACCCATTGCTGCCAAAATTTAAAAAAGATTTTCAGCGTTTAGATAATCTCAAACTAAGCCTGGTGGGGAGGTGCAATGTTATTAAAATGCAGTTTCTTCCAAAAATATTATATTTTTATAGGGCAATTCAGTTGGTTATTAATGCGAAATCGTTTAAATCGATAAACCAGTTGGTCTCCAAATTTCTTTGGGCTAATTGCCGCCCTAGGAGAGCCCTCAAATTTTTGATGCTACCTAGGGAGAGAGGTGGATGGGCGGTCCCGAACCTTCAGTTATATCATTGGGCGGCCATATTATCCAAAATAGGTAGTTTGATTGGGGCTGAACCAGCTCAGATGCAAGACACGGGTTTTGTTTCAATCTATGAGTTACTGCTGGGATTGGAGGCCAGGGGCTGTCTTTTATGTTATACAGATTTTAAGTACTATAAAAGGGTGAAATTTAAGACATTAATGTGTGCCTTCAAAACCTGGGTTTCTGTTCGTAAAAGGTTCGGTATGGGCATAATACACGCATATACCCCTCTGTTTGGCAATAAAGCACTCCCCGGCATCTTTAATGATGGGTTTATGAAGATGTGGAACGATAAAGGGGTGAGAAAGGTGGGAGACATCATTGATGGATCCGGGGTAAGGTCATTTGATACAATTAAAGAAACTTTTGCGGTTGATAATAGGCACTTCTTTAAGTACATGCAGATCAGAGATTTCCTAGGAAAGAAAACTGGAGGTAGGAGGGGATTTGATCGAGTGGTGCTGGTTGAGGGATTACTTAAGGAGCCAGGTACGCTAGGCGGGATTTATGAAAAACTAATGGAGTCTATGGTGGATGACTTATCCAAACATGTGCGGTGGTGGCAGGAGCGGCTTTTGGTTGAAGCGGGGGTAGCAGAAGATTCTTTAATTCTATCTCAAACTTCTTGCATCGCTGCAAACCTTCAACTTCAATGCTTTAAGACGTGGTTTAACCTCTATATAACACCTGAGAAGATTGTTAAATGGGAGAAGGTGCGGGGGTTTTGTGCCCACGCTGCCAATATCCCGCTGCTGACATTGTCCACATGTTTGCTTCTTGTCCCGAGCTGGGCCTGATTAAAAGGGAAGTTGGTGCTATTCTAGAAGCCTACGTGGGACAACAAGTAGAGATGACCCCCCAATTGATAGTATTGGGGGTGAGTAGGTCTCAATTAGCCACCCAGATTCAAACCTTTTTATTTGTCGCTATGATAGTGCCTAGCCACTTATTGGCTGGATCCTATACCACCTACGGGCCAACAGTGGCTGGGGAGACTCCTAGCCATTTATGGGCTAGAAACAGCTGTATATGCTAGAAAAAGGCTTAGATCTAGAGCCAAGGGTATGGGTATATGGGCTCCTTTGACAAGATGGCTGGAGAACAATTAAACGATGGGTCTGGAGGAACTTAGCCTATTTTGTGTGACTGCCGGGGTATTAAGTTGGTGCCATTAATAACAGTGTGCCCGCTACCCATGCCAGAGATGGAAGATTGTATGACAATAGTACTTCTTCCTTTTCTGTTCTCGATTTACATCTTTTTCTTTTGTCATTATTTTTTTTTTTACTTTTATTTTTGGAATATTTTGTGTTTTTTGTGGGTTATATTTTTGTTTTCTATCATATGGACCAGTCAGGGGTGGGTGGGAGGGAGAGTCTTTGGGTGGGTGGGAATATATTTGATATACTGATATGTTGTTAAATGCTGTATACTTTTGGATATCAAGTCAATAAAGAATTGTTAAAAAAAAAAACTGAAATATTTTTTCTACAGTCCAAAAAAATCAATTTTCTGATGCAATACGATGACCTGTCGAACTTTCTCCAGATGGTCGGAAATGGTCATTTTTTTATATTTAATCTTTTGTCTGCAAATGACTATTGCATGTGAATTATCACTTTTGGAACTAAAATAAGTGTGTTTATAGTTATTTTCCTGCCCGCAGTTCGTTGAAATAGAAGCCTCAGAATAGGAGGAAAAGTCTGTAAAAATGGGAATTTTGGTCACAGTGAGGCTTTAAAAAGAGGTTATTCAACATGAGGGACAGTCCAATTGACATTTTGAATCATTTTTTCTACACTCCAGAAAATCAATTTTCTGATGAAAAATGATGACCCAGGACCTGTCGAACTTTCTCCAGATGGTCGGAAATGGTTAGTTTTTAATGTTTAATATTTTGACTGTAACTGACTGTTGCCTGTGAATTATTACTTTTGGAACTAAAATAAGTGTGTTCAGAGTCATTTTAATGGCCGAAGTTGGTCAAAATAGTAGCTTCTGAGTAGGAGGAAAAGTATGTAAAAATTGCAATTTTGGTCTCTGTGAGTCTTCAAAAAACTGGTGATTCGACATGTGGCACAATCCAATTGAAATTTTGAATCATTTTTTCTACAGTCCAAAAAATCAATTTTCTAATGAAAAACAATGACCCTGGACTGTAAATGACAATTGCATGTGAATTATCACTTTTGGAACTAAAATAAGTGTGTTTAGAGTCATTTCCCTGGCCGAAATTGGTCAAAATACAACCTTCTGAGTTGGAAGAAAAGTTTGTAAAAAGGGCTATTTTGGTCACTGTGAGGCTTAAAAAAGTGGTTATTCAACATGAGGAAAAATCCAATTGACATTTTGAATAATTTTTTCTACAGTCCAAAAAACAATTTTCTAATGAAATACGATGAGCCGTGACCTGTCGAACTTTCTCCAGATGGTCAGAAATTGTAATTTTTTATGTTTAATCTTTTGACTGTAAATGACTATTGCATGTGAATTATCACTTTCGGATCTAAAATAAGTGTGTTCATAATTATTTTCTACCCCAAATTGGTCAAAAAAGAAGCTTCTGAGTTGGAGGAAAAGTCTGTAAAAATGGCAATTTTGGTCACTGAGAGGGTTTAAAAAGTGGTTATTCAACATGAGGAACAATCCAATTGATATCTTGAAACATTTTATCTACAACGGACCTGTCGAACTTTCTCCAGATGGTCAGAAATGGTCAGTTTTTAATGTTTAATCTTTTGACTGTAAATCAATATTGCATGTGAATTATCACTTTTGGAACTAAAATAAGTGTGTTTAGATTCATTTTCATGGCCGAAATTGTTCGAAATAGTAGCTTCTGAGAAGGAGGAAAAGTCTGTAAAAATTGCAATTTTGGTCTCTGTGAGTCTTTAAAAAACTGGTGATTCAACATGAGGCACGATCCAATTGACATTTTGAATCATTTTTTCTACAGTCCCAAAAAATCAATTTTCTGATGAACTACGATGACGCCTGTTAGAAATGGGATTTCTGTTTGGCTAAGGCTTGCGCAAAAGCCAGGCAGAAACCACCACTCTAGTCAGGGCAAGGAAGTTACACGCCAAAGATAACCCCTGCTCACCCCCGTGGTAGCTTGGCACGAGCAGTCAGGCTTATCCCGGAGGCAATGTGTAAAGCGTTTGCGCAGGCATACAGCAGCAACACCCCAGGCACACCACAAAAGGAACTCCACACAAGGTTATATATAAAAATAGCCTTTGTATTATAATAAACACATTAGATCATAATCACATAATATACACTGTGCCAACTGCCACTGGGCAGTATCTACAGGGGACTATTTACACACGACAGGGCCAATGGGGCCACTGTCACAACCATCACAAATCACCAATTGTAAATGTAGAACAAATAGTAAATGTAGCGCACAACCAGTAACTACTGGTAAAGTTAGGAACTTACTATGAGATCCTGCAATGTAAAAAAGAGGATGCATAAATCAGCTTGCGCATGAATCACCTTAGGCATAAAACTACGTTAGGCCCAAACCTCATTAGCATCACACATTACACAATAGGCATCACAGTAGGCATTACAAGCATAAATACATTATGCAATAACTGTAAGCATGAGCGCCACCACATAAAAACATTGGGCATCACATTAGGGCCTTGCGCCCTACCACCATAAACTGTCCCCAGGCCGACTGGCCTCTCCCAGGGGCTCAAATGAAGAGTGCGTGAAACTGGCCTAAACGTGGCAGCTGCCCACTACTTGCTGGGCAGCTGTTCAAAGGAGCCCTGGCACCAATGTGCCTCCTGAGCCCCTCCTTGTCACCCAAGCAAATGCCCCACGTCCAGCGCAGTAGGAATTCAGCTGCCAATGCAGCGGTCACCAAAGGGCGCAATGCGCTGGGGGGCCTCTCGCCCCATTCAGGCAAGAACCACTAATGCCCCCAAGTCCCACTTTGGGACTTCTAGAGAAGATCTGGCCCCCAAACATGAGAGGGCCCTGGCACCATGGTCCACACTGCAGCCCCACTCTGGGACTCTAAAAAATAGACTTTGCCCACAACGTTGTAGTTGCCCGCTTCGGCGGCACAACTGAGGAAGTCAAGAGGTACTGGCACCAAACTGGCCCTTGGACCCCCACTAGAGCCCGTAAAGCAATGTGCCCCCGTGGGAGCGACCCGCTCCTCTGCGGGACCGCTCAGGTACCAACTTGGTGCCTCAATCTACCCCCAAACACTACGTGCCTCGTTGGAGCGGCCCGCTGACAGACGGGGCTGCTCAGAATCTGAGGACAAGCCTGTGCCTCGACCGGCACCACCAAACAGAAGAGCCCCTACTCATCGGGCTCTCGTATGCACTTCCGCTCCTCTGACCGCCCGCGCTCGTTGGAGCAGCCCTCTGCCAAGCCGGACTGCTCTGGAGAGGGAGGCACCGGCGTGGTGCCTCGACTTTGCTTCCCCCCAGCCGGCTTCACTCACCGGCTCTTCCTGACGGGGACTCCTCTTCACCCGCTCACTCTTCTGGGGATTTCAATGGGGAGCCGGCGGGGCTCCTGGCAGTGTCTTGCGGAGGCGGGGTGGGCTCCCGTCCTCCTCCACACCCGCAGCTACACTTCCCGGCATCTTCACGGGCATATGCAGGAGCACGGGGTAGGCTTCCTTCTGCTTCCTGCTTCCAGACTCGGCCCCGACTTCGTCCCAACACCGGGCGCCTGACTTCCTGTAGAGCCCGGATCGCAGCGGTGAATTTCCACGACAGAGATGCGGGGTGGGCACCCGCTCTCTTTAAGTAGGCAGGGAGCGGGGTGGGCACCCGCTCTCTATTTCTCCAAAACCGCGGGTGGGCACCCGCTAATTAGCACAAATGCGGAGTGGGCACCCGTGATTTAGGACTACATAAACGCAGGGTAGGCTCCCGCTCATCGGCCAATGCGGGGTGGGCACCTGCTTCGCTCCCCTCCTTGGGGAAATCCCCACGTCGGGATTTCGTCAGGGAAACCTGCAACTTCGCCCTGTGGAGCCCTCGTGCTCCTGTTCCTCTGGGTCAATTTGAAAGGAAGCACTCACAAGGTGCTAGAAACAGCACAAGCTCCAGCAGTGGCCCCCAAAAAGGCCAGAATTAGGAGTCCTTGGTGTGGGGGGGAGCACAGCAGAGCGCAACCAGGCAGGCCAGCACACAGGGACCCCAAGGAAACAGCAGCTGGGTCCCGCAGTGGTTCCTCCTGGCAGAGTGTCCCCCCCAAAGTAAAAACAAGCACAGCAGAACATTTTCATGGGGTCACAGCCCCTTCTTTTATACACACTTTTCCTTTGTCAGCACAGGGCTGGGGGAAAACCAGATGCAACTGGTTTGGGGGAGCTTTGGAGCACTTTGTTGTGCTCAGCTCCTCTACCTATTCACAGGACAGGCTAGGGACATCAGACGCACCACAGGGGGCGGAGCCAGTATTGTGAAGGAAAGGCACAGCCCTAGTCAGGGCCCAGGTGCAAGTCCTCCCTCCCATCTAGATGCAGATCTCTCTATTCACCAGTGGCTGACTCACCCTAGCTCCTGGAATTCCCCACACCATCCAGCCCCTGTCGCTCACAATCCACACAGGCAATTCACATCACACTGTACACAGAAATGTCAACTTCTAAAAGTGGCACTTCTCCACCAGTCACAATAAATCTGCGCACACCATTGCGCAGCATTTATTCTCACGAGTTCGCACATACCAAACTCGCCCCTGCACTCCTCTCACATCAGGAACTACCATGGACACACATATCCCCCATGCATTCCTATGGGAGGGCAGGCCAATCTCGCCACACACACTCAGAGAGTGCATGCGCTTTACACTGGGCCACAGTGCGAAAGTAAGCAGAAGCCAAAAACAACTAACATCAGGTCACATTAGAAGGAAAACGTTTAGGGGTGAACCTGCCAAAAGGGCCAAGGCCAACAACGCCAGACCTGTCGAAGTTTCTCCAGATGGTCAGAAATGGTCATTTTTAAATGTTTAATCTTTTGACTGTAAATGACTATTGCATGTGAATCATCACTTTTGGATCCAAAATAAGTGTGTTTAGAGTTAGTTTCCTACCCAAAATTGGTCAAAATAGAAGCTTCTGAATAGTCGGAAAAGGCTGTAAAAATGGCAATTTTGGTCACTGAGAGGCTTTAAAAAGTGGTTTTTCAACATGAGGAACAATTCAATTGATATTTTGAAAAAAAATTCTACAGCCCAAAAAATCAATTGTCTTATGAAAAACGATGAAATGGTCAGTTTTTAATGTTTAATATTTTGACTGTAAATGACTATTGCATGTGAATTATCACTTTTGGAACTAAAATAAGTGTGTTTAGAGTCATTTTCATGGCTGAAATTGGTCGAAATAGAAGCTTCTGAATTGGAGGAAAAGTCTGTAAAAATGGCAATTTTGGTCCCTGTGAGACTTTAAAAAGTGATTATTCAACATGAGGCACAATCCAATTGACATTTTCAATCATTTTTTCTACAGTCCAAAAAATCAATTATCTGATGAAAAACGATGACCCGGCGACCTGTCGAACCTTCCCCAGATGGTCAGAAATGGTAATTTTTAATGTTTAACTTTTTGATTGTAAATGACTATTGCAGGTGATTTATCACTTTTGGAACACAAATGAGTGTGTTTAGTGTCATTTTCCTGCCCGAAATAGAAGCTTCTGAGTAGGAGGACAAGTCTGTAGAAATGGCAATTTTGGTCACTGTGAGGCCTTAAAAAGTGGTTATTCAACATGAAGCCCAATTCAATTGACATTTTGGATCATTTTTGCTACAGCCCAAAAAAATCAATTTTCTGATGAAAAATGATGACCCCGGACCAGTCGAACTTTCTCCAAATGGTCAGAAAAGATACGTTTTTTAATGTTTAATCATTTAACTGTAAATTACTATTGCATGTGAATTATCACTTTTGGAACAAAAATAAATGTGTTTAGAGTCTTTTTCCTACACGAAATTGATCGAAATAGAAGTTTCTGAGTAGGAGGAAAAGTCTGTAAAATGGCAATTTTGGTCATTGTAAGATTTTAAAAAGTGTTTATTCAACGTGAGGCACAATCCAATGTACATTTTGAATCATTTTTTCTCCAGTCCAAAAAATCAATTTTCCGATAAAAAACAATGCCCCAGACTAGTCGAACTTTCTCCAAATGGTCAGACATGGTCATATTTTATGTTTAATCTTTTGACAGTGAATTACTATTGCATGTGAATTATCACTTTTGGAACTAAAATAAGTGTGTCTTTAGAGTCTTTTTCCTGCCCGAAATTGAAGCTTCTGAATAGGTGGAAAAGTCTGTAAAAATGGCAATTTTGGTCACTGTGAGGATTTAAAAAGTGGTTATTCAACATGATGTAGTACACAATAAGAAAGAAACAGAAATGGGCGCACTCCGTGTTTTAAACAATGTAGTTGAGTTAATCAGGTCGCAGGTGCAAAACGAGTATGTCCCCCTGGGTTGGGACTCAATGAAAATAGGGTAAGCACACTCCTGGAAAGGGAGGGTGTCACTCGTTGCACTCAAAAGATTTAGTTCCAAACACTGAAACGGTGATTCAGAGTCGATTAAATTTATTTGTGAAGTTCATCCAAAGATGTAGAATTGTCATCATTCTATCAATCTCGACTCGTATATCAAATATTCAAATATTCATTGATCAAATGCCCAATGCATTTCGGGCCGTTCGAGCCCTTCATCAGGGGCGGCACTGTGGAGGAGACAAGGGAGCAGCACTCATTTATCACATTATACATAGGTTTAAATATGCATGACAAATTAAAACATGACTTGTGTAACAAGGTGCGGTAAACAATAAAGTTATTTAAATCGGAAGTGAAAGAAACTGGTAGTACAGATAAGCGTGTTCAAATAACAGCGGGTTTCCATTGTGTTACAAACCACCGGGTGTGTTAGCGTTAGTAAATGAATTCAAATAGTGCTGCTGGCTCTGAAACGCGTGGTAAGATTAAGGAATTTCTTAATAACGAACAAACATGCTTTGTCCGAAGGTGGTGATGCTAAGTGGGTGTGTGTTACCAAGGTCGTAGAGTCAATATCCATTAAATTAAAGATCGTGGGTCGCTGGGGTAAAGAGTGGGTCGGTAGGGAGCTCTCATCAAGCAGTCTCAGCGCGAATGGTAAAGCGTTCACTTACGTTCGAATCTTAGAATCAAAGTCCCATCACTTAGCAAGACGGCGCTCACGGGTGCTGCGGCAGTAGTGAGGTTAGTGAATCGTAATCATGTGATCAGGGAACGTGACCATTTGAAAGAGAGTAAATTGCACGTATGCGTGAACTACAGCGGTAGACATAGAAAATAGATTTGTAGTTCGTGGAACGGACAGAGAAAATTTAATCACCTGTGTGAGTAAGAGGAGTCCGTGAAAGGGCTGGGAAAATGTAAATAAGTGAACGAAGAGTAAGTGAGTAGTATGGAAACAAAAGATGTCTCATGGAGAAAACGTAATAAATGAAGTGGGGCAACATGAAATAAAATGAATTAAAGGGAAACCTTGTCACTTCAGGAAATTATAAATTGTAAGATAAGTAAACAGTGAATTCCAGAGGTACATATTAAATACAATCATCAGCTCATCGATGTAGGAGGTCAGATTACAAGTAGCAGCCTAAATCATAACGTTCATTCAAACCCTTAGGCTGGGTGGAATTCAATTTGTGGATCCAATAAATTTCTCTCTGTAACAGAAATCTGTTGTTGTCTCGTCCTTTCAATATAGGAACCTGTTCAAGGATCAGGAAACGGAGTTGGCATATGTTATGATGGTGTTCGTGAAAGTGAGTCGCAATGGGTGAGTTGGCCTGTTGCGTTCTTATGTTGCTTTTATGTTCGTTTATTCGAATGCGGATTTTTCTTTCGGTTTTACCCACGTATGCAAGGCCGCACCGGCATTTCAGTAGGTAAATGACATTTTGGCTATTGCAGGTAGCAGTGACTCTGAGCTTGATAGGGTAACCATGTAGTGGATGTTGGATTGTAGTTCCCTTAATGATGCAATTGCAGTTTCCACAATTGAGACAGGGTTGAGTACCTTTGTAAGGACTTGTGGTAGAATCCCGAGTTTTGGAAAGGATTTGTTTAAGATTGCGTGATCGTTGATACGCAAATCTAGGAGGTGTCTCAAAAATGTTGTTGAAGTCCGCCTCAGTACTTAACATGGGCCAGTATCTCAGTATAGTTTTCTTGATGGTAAAACTCTCGGTGGAGTATTTGGACACGAATGTCATTCTCTGTGGTGTGGACATCGGTCGTTTGGGTTGGAGGAGTGTTTGTCGGGAGAGTCTGTCTGTCTTCAGTGCTGCTTTTTCCAGAATGTCACTCGGATATTTGCGTTGTTTGAATTTAGAAATACACATGTTTCTACTGGACTCATACAGTTCATTGGTACTGGAAATCCTTTTTAGTCGGAGCAGTTGTGAATATGGCAGGTGATTTTTGAGTGATGGCTGGTGGAAACTATGAAAGTGAAGAAGGTTATTACGATCTGTTGGTTTTGTGTACACTTGAGTGGTAAGATTACCTTGTTGGATGGTAACGCGAGTGTCCAGGAAAGTTATAGATTCTGTATTGGTAAGATGAGTGAATTCAATGCGTTGGTCGATGGTATTAAGCGTGGTAATGAGAGATTCCAGTTGTTGAATTGGACCATTCCACAAAAGAAAAATGTCATCTATGTACCTTTTATAGAGGATCAGGTGTTCAGTCCAGTCGTTGTTGGTTAAGATGTTATCCAATTCAAATCTGTGCATGTAGAGATTTGCGTACGATGGGGCAGCACAATTTCCCATGGAAGTGCCTGAGCATTGGATGTAGAAAGTGTTAGACCATTCGAAGTAGCTGTGATACAGAGTGAAATGCATCAGTTCCATAAGGAACACTTTGAGATCATTGGGTTTGTCTGTGTTGATCAAAAAAGATTCAATAGCTTCAATCCCTTTGTCATGTGGAATGGAGGTGTAAAGTGATTTCACGTCGATTGTACATAAGATGGTGTCTGTAGTTATCGATCCGCGAATGGATTCCAAAATGTTAAGAAAATCAGTGGTGTCCTTTATGTAGGTAGTCATAGATTGTACTGAAGCCTGAAGATGTTTATCCAAATATTTTCCAATGGGTTCATGGAGTGAATTAATGGTAGAAACAATAGGTCTGAACGGAGGTTTTGTGGCATGCTTATGGATCTTAGGCAGCATGTAGATGTAGGGAGTAGATGGATTGGTTTTGATGAGATATTTTTTATCTTCTTCAGAAATAGTCCCTTGTTCAAGAGCGGTGTTAATGATAGTTTTGAGAATGTCAAGAAAGTTATTTGTAGGGTCAGTAGGTACGGGCATATATGTTCGTGCGTCCTTGACATGTTCATCCACACTTTCAACATAGAAGGTTGTATCCATGATTACTAGTGCCCCTCCTTTGTCAGCTTGACGTATGGTAATTTCAGACCTGTTGGCTAGTGTATTTAGGATTTGTTCTTCTTTTTTTGTGATGTTTTTGAATTTGTTTTTATTGTGGTAACCAATTTTTTGGAGCTCTTTTAAGACGATTGTCTCGAAGGCGTCAAGTACTTTATGACTAGTCGGTGCGTTGTAGGTACTTTTATTCCGAAGTCCTAACAAGGTGTTTTGTCTTGGAGTATCCGGCAATTTCAGTATATTGTTAAAGTAGTGTTTGAGTCTGAGTACACGCAAGAACTTAAAGAGGCTGATTTCAGTCTCCAATGCGTTTGAATGGTAGGTGGGAACAAAGGAAGTTCCTTTTTGTAGAGTCATAATTTCAAATTTGGTAAGATCATAGCTAGAGATGTTGATCACAAGGTTTTCTGGCTGCGTGTATTCTTCGCTACCGATTTTGTGTGTGTTTTTCCTCCTGGATCTTCTAGTGGTCTGGTGCCTGCCCCTAAAAAATGCGGTTGTCTTGGTACACTGGTGGTGGGTTCCTCATTGGCTGCTGATTGTAGATCTCCTGTTTCGGCTGGTCTTTCTTTTGGCTGTGAGGTTGAGAAAGTTCTGGGAGCCCTGTCCCTGGAAGAAGAATCATCAGAAGACGTTGCGTCTGTCTCAGATCTTTGTCCAGTTTGTTTGCGTTGATGTCTTTTGTAGGCGTAAGCCTCGGCCCAGGTATATACCTCTCCTAATTTGTAATCCAAATTGTCGCGTTTGAATTTTATTAGTTTTCTTTCGTTGATCTCTTTAGTATAGTCATCCAGTTGTTTATTAAGATCTGCTAAGGTGGCATTCCAATCTGTGTCTGACATTTTGTTAGAGACTTCTTGCCGAAGTTCATCAAGTTCTTTGTTGCGGTCTTTAAGTAGTATAGATAATTCTTCCACGATAAGTAGTATTAAATCCAAGGAGCATTTGTTGAGGATCGCTTCCCATTTTTCAGAAAAACGTGAGTTGTTTTTACACAAGGTGGACTTTAGGGCAATTCTGAGTCCTCTTGGAATTCGCTGAACTTTATGGTATCGTATGAGAGTACTCGCGTGTAGTTTTTGGTTGATGGCTCGTTTAGATGTGTATAATAGTTGTTTGATGTTTGATTGAATGGATGTGGTACTGGTGCTGGGTCCTGTAGTGTCCTCGAATAGTGCATAGATGCGTTGAGTTTCTTCGTTAGTATACATAAAGGTATTCGTTCTCCGGTCGGGTATATTTTCTAATTCATCCATCGGGGTAGTGGTGCGCTTTCTGTGTTACTCAGGAAACGGGGTAGTACACAATAAGAAAGAAACAGAAATGGGCGCACTCCGTGTTTTAAACAATGTAGTTGAGTTAATCAGGTCGCAGGTGCAAAACGAGTATGTCCCCCTGGGTTGGGACTCAATGAAAATAGGGTAAGCACACTCCTGGAAAGGGAGGGTGTCACTCGTTGCACTCAAAAGATTTAGTTCCAAACACTGAAACGGTGATTCAGAGTCGATTAAATTTATTTGTGAAGTTCATCCAAAGATGTAGAATTGTCATCATTCTATCAATCTCGACTCGTATATCAAATATTCAAATATTCATTGATCAAATGCCCAATGCATTTCGGGCCGTTCGAGCCCTTCATCAGGGGCGGCACTGTGGAGGAGACAAGGGAGCAGCACTCATTTATCACATTATATATAGGTTTAAATATGCATGACAAATTAAAACATGACTTGTGTAACAAGGTGCGGTAAACAATAAAGTTATTTAAATCGGAAGTGAAAGAAACTGGTAGTACAGATAAGCGTGTTCAAATAACAGCGGGTTTCAATTGTGTTACAAACCACCGGGTGTGTTAGCGTTAGTAAATGAATTCAAATAGTGCTGCTGGCTCTGAAACGCGTGGTAAGATTAAGGAATTTCTTAATAACGAACAAACATGCTTTGTCCGAAGGTGGTGATGCTAAGTGGGTGTGTGTTACAAAGGTCGTAGAGTCAATATCCATTAAATTAAAGATCGTGGGTCGCTGGGGTAAAGAGTGGGTCGGTAGGGAGCTCTCATCAAGCGGTCTCAGCGCGAATGGTAAAGCGTTCACTTACGTTCGAATCTTAGAATCAAAGTCCCATCACTTAGCAAGACGGCGCTCACGGGTGCTGCGGCAGTAGTGAGGTTAGTGAATCGTAATCATGTGATCAGGGAACGTGACCATTTGAAAGAGAGTAAATTGCACGTATGCGTGAACTACAGCGTGAACGAAGAGTAAGTGAGTAGTATGGAAACAAAAGATGTCTCATGGAGAAAACGTAATAAATGAAGTGGGGCAACATGAAATAAAATGAATTAAAGGGAAACCTTGTCACTTCAGGAAATTATAAATTGTAAGATAAGTAAACAGTGAATTCCAGAGGTACATATTAAATACAATCATCAGCTCATCGATGTAGGAGGTCAGATTACAAGTAGCAGCCTAAATCATAACGTTCATTCAAACACTTACTCTTCGTTCACTTATTTACATTTTCCCAGCCCTTTCACGGACTCCTCTTACTCACACAGGTGATTAAATTTTCTCTGTCCGTTCCACGAACTACAAATCTATTTTCTATGTCTACCGCTGTAGTTCACGCATACGTGCAATTTACTCTCTTTCAAATGGTCACGTTCCCTGATCACATGATTACGATTCACTAACCTCACTACTGCCGCAGCACCCGTGAGCGCCGTCTTGCTAAGTGTTGGGACTTTGATTCTAAGATTCGAACGTAAGTGAACGCTTTACCATTCGCGCTGAGACCGCTTGATGAGAGCTCCCTACCGACCCACTCTTTACCCCAGCGACCCACGATCTTTAATTTAATGGATATTGACTCTACGACCTTTGTAACACACACCCACTTAGCATCACCACCTTCGGACAAAGCATGTTTGTTCGTTATTAAGAAATTCCTTAATCTTACCACGCGTTTCAGAGCCAGCAGCACTATTTGAATTCATTTACTAACGCTAACACACCCGGTGGTTTGTAACACAATGGAAACCCGCTGTTATTTGAACACGCTTATCTGTACTACCAGTTTCTTTCACTTCCGATTTAAATAACTTTATTGTTTACCGCACCTTGTTACACAAGTCATGTTTTAATTTGTCATGCATATTTAAACCTATGTATAATGTGATAAATGAGTGCTGCTCCCTTGTCTCCTCCACAGTGCCGCCCCTGATGAAGGGCTCGAACGGCCCGAAATGCATTGGGCATTTGATCAATGAATATTTGAATATTTGATATACGAGTCGAGATTGATAGAATTATGACAATTCTACATCTTTGGATGAACTTCACAAATAAATTTAATCGACTCTGAATCACCGTTTCAGTGTTTGGAACTAAATCTTTTGAGTGCAACGAGTGACACCCTCCCTTTCCAGGAGTGTGCTTACCCTATATTCAACATGATGCACAATCCAGTTGACATTTTGAATCATTTTTCTACAGTCCAAAAAATAAATTTTGTGATGATAAACGATGACCCCGGACCTGTCAAACTTTCTCCAGATGGTCAGAAATGGTAAGTTTTTAAATGTTTAATATTTTGACTGTAAATTACTATTGCATGTGAATTATCACTTTTGATACTAAAATAAATGTGTTTAGAGTCCTTTTCCTGACTGAAATTGGTCAATATAGAAGCTTCTGAGTATGGGGAAAAGTCTGTAGAAATTTCAATTTTAGTCACTGTGAGGCTTTAAAGAGTGGTTATTCAACATGAGGCACAATCCAATTGACATTTTGAATCATTTTTTTCTACAGTCCAAAAAATCTATTTTCTGATGAAAAACGATGACCGCGGACCTTTCGAACTATGTCCAGATGTTCAGAAATGGTCATTTTTAATATTTAATCTTTTGACTGTAAATTTCTATTGCATGTCAATCATCACTTTTGGAACTAAAATAAGTGTGTTGAGAATCTTTTTCCTGCCCGAAATTGGTTGAAATAGAAGCTTTTGAGTAGGAGGAAAAGTCTGTAAAAATGGCAATTTTGGTCACTGTGAGGCTTTAAAAAGTGGTTATTCAACATGACGCACAATCCGTTTGACATTTTGGTTCATTTTTGCTATAGAGCAAAAAAATAAATTTTCTGATGAAAAATTATGACCCTGGACCTGTCGAACTTTCTCTAGATGGTCAGAAATAGTAAGTTTTTTAATGTTTAATGTTTTGATGGTAAATTACTATTGCATGTGAATTATCACGTTTGGAACTAATATAACTGTGTTTAGAGTCATTTTCCTGCCAAAAATTTGTCGAAATAGAAGCTTCTGAGTAGGAGGAAAAGTCTGTAAAAATGGCACTTTTGGTCACTGTGCAACTTTAAAAAGTGGTTATTCAACATGAGGCACGATCCAATTGACATTTTGAATCTTTTTTTCTCTAGTCCAAAAAATCAATTTTCTGATGAAAAACGAAGACCACGGACCTGTCGAACTTTCTCCAAATGGTCAGACATGGTCATATTTAATGTTTAATCTTTTGGCTGTAAATGACTATTGCATGTGAATTATCACTCTTTTAACTAAAATAAATGTGTTTAGAGTCATTTTCCTGCCCAAAATAGAAGCTTCTTAATAGGACGAAAAGTCTGTAAAAATGGCAATTTTGGTCACTCTGAGGCTTTAAAAAGTGGTTATTCAACATGAGGCACAATCCAATTGACATTTTGAATCACTTTTTCTAGAGTCCAAAAAATCAATTTTCTGATGAAAAACGATGACCTGTCGAACTTTCTCCGGATGGTCAGAAATGGTAATTTTTTAATGTTTAATCTTTTGACTGTAAATGACTATTGTATGTGAATTATCACTTTTGTAACGAAAATAAATGTGTTTAGCGTCCTTTTCCTGACCAAAATTTGTCGAGATAGAAGCTTCTGAGTAGAAGGTAAAGTCTGTAAAAATGGCAATTGTGAGGCTTTGAAAAGTGGTTATTCAACATAAGGCACAATCCAATTGACATTTTGGATCATTTTTTCTAAAGTCCAAAAAATAAATTTTCTGATATAAAACGATGACCCGAGACCTATCGAACTTTCTCCAGATGGTCAGAAATGGCAAGTTTTTGAATGTTTAATATTTTGACTGTAAATGACTATTGCATGTGAATTGTCACTTTTGATACTAAAATAAGTGTGTTTAGAGTCCTATGGCCAGGTACTATCTACACCCACTCCTCCCCTCTCAAGGCCCAGAAAGTGACAGGAGAGAAGTTTGGATGTGGGGAGCATAACACCCCCTGGCCGTATTTATTAAACAAAGATTAATAAACATTTATCAAAATTTAAAATATTCACATAATTTAGCAGAAAATATACATTAAATTGATTACAACTGATAAGTACAGATGTCAGATGGCTAACCTTAACATACCTCTAATACAAATGTTTCCTATCCATATCTAACATATCTTTAATAATCTTTACAGTATTTATTTTCTGCGTACCTAATTGGGCCTACGGCAAGGTCACTAACTGGTGTCAGATCCTTATCAATTTCTAACCACGCCCTCCAGCCGGAGTGCGCATGCGCAGAGGGCCCGTTCACCGTGAGGGTACTTCCCCCCGGTTACCCCGTACGCTCTGAACATTATCTCCATAAAGGCGCCCTTGCAGCTGTGTGCCATTTACTGATGCCGTTGTGCACGTGCGGGGTGGCCAACCAGCCTAGAGAAAGCGTGACTCCCTCCTCCCCCGCACCCAACTGGCCCTGGAGTTCTAGGAGAGACCACTTGTCCCTCCCACTTGGGCGATCCCATTCAAGAAGGGCGCCGCCCTCTAAGGACTTTAAATTTACTGCTCAGCAATCATGACCTTACCGCCTGACCAAAAATAATCTTAAATGCGACGATTGATGACCTGTGGATGCAACAAATTGTTATTTGACACAATCACGAATATACATCTCATCATCCATATACCACTAAAAGTAATACTTACAGCTAATTAATATGCCTAACAACAAACTTGCATGTAAGGGGATGGTGGGTGGGAAAACAAAGTTACAGCCTCCTAGCGAGGCTGGGGGCAGGCTTGGGAGCAAGGAGTGAAGAGACATACTCCTGTGCTCCCCAGCCTTTTATCTGTTAAAGGTGGCCAGGCCAGTTGTAACTGGCCTGACGTTGCCCAGTCGTGTGACCCGGAGGTGATTCTAATCACTTCCGGGTCATGCACCTGGGCCGGGACCTATGATGGAGAAGGCGCGCCTGTTGCGTCACTAATGTGCGCGACAGGCTTGTCTCTGGTTCCGGAGGGGGCCGGCTCAACCGCCATACTTTTTGGCGTGTCTGATGCCAGCCCTGCCGTTCTCTATGGCCAGGTACTACCTACACCCCCTCCTCCCCTCTCAAGGCCCAGAAAGTGACAGGAGAGAAGTTTGGATGTGGGGAGCGTAACAGCCCCGGCCGTATTTATTAAACAAAGATTAATAAACATTTATCAAAATTTAAAATATTCACATAATTTAGCAGAAAATATACTTTACATTGATTACAATTGATAAGTACAGATGTCAGATGGCTAACCTTAACATAACTCTAATACAAAGGTTTCCTATCCATATCTAACATATTTTTAATAATCATTACAGTATTTATTTTCTGCGTACCTAATTGGGCCTACGGCAAGGTCACTAACAGGAGTCAGATCCTTATCACTTTCTAACCACGCCCTCCAGCCGGAGTGCGCATGCGCAGAGGGCCCGTTCACCGTGAGGGTACTTCCCCCCGGTTACCCCCATACGCTCTGTACATTATCTCCATAAAGGGGCCCTTGCAGCTGTGTGCCATTTACTGACGCCGTTGTGCACGTGAGGGGTGGCCAACCAACCTAGAGAAAGCGTACCTCCCTCCTCCCCCGCACCCAACTGCCCCTGGAGTTCTAGGAGAGACCACTTGTCCCTCACACTTGGGCGTCCCCATTCAAGAATGGCGTCGCCCTCTAAGGACCTTAAATTTACTGCTCACCAATCATGACCTTTACCGCCACAGGCTAGCATAGTTGACCGACTATCTAGCCCCCCCCCTGCGCTCACAAGAAGGTCATCCCCTGATACTGAGGCCACCCAACCAAGCTAATATATTCTCTAAGAACACTTCATTGCCTACCTTGGACAAGTACCCCATCACCTCGTGCTTCCTGATCCGTCTTGGACTTCCTAATCAATATAAGTAGTGTGTCCCCCTTCACCTTAATGCGGTCAAACTGCAAGCCGCTGTGTACATCCAGTTTGCTTTGGGCCACTAATTCCCCAATCCTGAATGCCCCATAAAAAACCAATGAAAAAAGGCAGTGAACAACCGCACTTCGCCTGAGGTGTTGCAAATCGTGGGGAGGGTCCCTAGTAATGATGTCAGGAGCTCCACCCCGATTGGCTGCATTGTGTCTGGGACAGACCCTTGGAGGCGTTGCCAACCTTTCAGGGCCTTCCTAACCGTAAAACTGTTAGTGGGATCCCCTTTGTCGCTGATCTGGGCAAAGAAAGAGATCGCCACCACATGCCGCTTAGTGGCTGCAGCAGAATGCCCTTCCCCTTTTAAAAAACCCAGGTACTGAAGGAGCACCCCATTTTGTACCACTTCCCAGCCCACTCCATTCCCAAGAAAGAACAATATTGCCAAAACGCCCCTTCATATGCTTTCCTGGTCCTGTGTGCTAGGCTAGCTGCCACGAGGTCCGGCAGTTGGGGGCACCAATCTGCCAGAGTAGTTCTGGGAAGGGGGTGGCGTAGACCGCCGCTGCCGGGAGGTGCTCCCTGAAAAACTGCATCTTAAAGCGAGAAAGTTTGCAGCAGCATGATTGAGGACACCTGGCACATGTTTGGCTCTAAATTGTACATTTAGCTTCATGCATATGAGAACAATCTCCTTCAAGAGGCGGAGAATCATCTTACACCGGGCAGCTTGCTGATTGATGCATTCCACGACGGTCATGTTGTCTGACCAGAACACCACTGACTGATTACGCAGTTGCTCCGGCCATACCGTCAATGCCACCCAGATGGGGGATGCTCCAAGAAACCAATGTTACCCGTCAAGCCAATCTCCACCCACCATGCAGGCCACCGTTTTGCCACCCACTCAGTACCGAGTATGGCACTAAATCTCTCACTGCCCGCGGCGTCAGTCATTAAACCCAACTCTGCGGAGGCAGTGGGCGGACCAGGCCACACTACTCTGCCATTGAAGTCATGCAGGAATGCCTTCCAAATTCGCATGTCCTGCCGAACCTCAGCTGACAGCCTTGTGTGGTGGTGTTTCTCCCTGAGCCCAGCCATGGCCTGTGAGATGGATCGGGAAAACGGCCTTGCCATCAGAATGACCCTCAAGGCAAAATTAAGTTGCCCTACTGTCTGTTGTAGCTGGTGGAGTGTAACCTTCACCCTGCTTAAACATAGCTGCAAAACTGCCCTGAACTTGGTGACTTTGTCCGTGGGCAACCTAAAACACCTCTGGATGGAATCTAACTCAATCTCCAGGAACTCAATCGTTGTTGCTGGCCCGACTGTCTTTCCCGGGGCCAAAGGAACCCCAAAAGCCTGCATGAGCGCGCAAACCTCCTGCAACGCCCACCCACACTCCTGGGAGCCCCGTGCCCCCAAGATAAGAAAGTCATCCAGGTAAAGCATGACCCACTGATGCCCTGTCTTCTGTCTGAACGCCCATTCCAAAAATGAACTGAATCTTTCAAAATATGCGCATGACACAGAGCAGCCCATTGGCATACACATATCCATATAAAATCTTCCTTGAAACTTAAAACCAAGCAGATGGTAATCATCCGGGTGGACTGGTAGTAAACAAAAAGCTGATTCTATGTCTGATTTCGCCATCAATGCTCCAGGGCCCAAACCCCTGAGCATCTCCACTGCTTGGTCAAAAGAAGTGTACTTTACACTGCAAAACTCATCATCAATTGCGTAATTTAGTGAATTTCTCCTGGGTGCTGACAGGTTGTGTATGAATCTGAATTCCCCCTCAACCTTTTTGGGAACCACCCCCAAAGGGGAGCAGACAAAATTCTCAACAGGGACTGACTCAATTGGGCCGGCTACTCTACCCAGGCGCAGTTCCTTGTCAATTTTTGTGGAAACTATACCGGGATTGGACCGCGCCGAGAGCTGGTTCTTGCACTCTGGCGCTCCCACATAACCTAGTGCTGGTATCCTAAAACCATACCTGAAATCATCCAAAAGAGTTCTCGCAGTAAGATGGCAGGGATACTTGTTGAGCCATGGTGTCAATGTCGTTACATCAATGGGAGACCGAGCTTTGAGCGGGGTCACCAATTCACACTTGTTTTTTCCTACCCTTTTCTTTTGATTTTTTGAGATATTTGGACTCGGGGTGAGATGGGTTGGCACAAATGGAACATGCATGGTTGAACCTGCACATTCCTTGTGGTCTGGTGCAAGTCCGTCTATTAAAATCCCAGCATGTCCCTTTCCTCCCCCCGCTGCCGTTTGAATTATTGGTGGAACTCGTGCTACCCTGTGACCAAAAGGAATTAAATGGTTGAAAAGACTGCAGGGAGTGGCTCTTTGTATTATTAAGTCCTTCCCCACCAAATGGATCCAACTATGCTATTGTGTCAATGCAGTCCCATGACGGCGATGGATCAGATGCCTTAGCCATCCTGAAATTCTTGTCATATTCCAACCCCAAGGCCCCCCTCCCCTCCTGCGAATTTGTCATGAGCCAGAACCATCCTGTTTTGGTAGCAAGCCATCTGTGCCTGCAAATTGGGGAAACGCTCCACCGTCACTGGCATAAATATGGAAAAAGCTCTGATCCAGTTAATTAAGTTTTCTTCCACCCTGTATTTCAGCATTTGACTGGCCCATTCCCTCGGGAGCATATAATACTTATTTTTTCTTGCTTCCTCCCTTTCTCTTTCGCAAATGAGCAATGAGAACATATTGACATATTCGCCAGCCCAAATTCTGTTTTTTACCTCCTGTGAAACATGTCTGCCTAAATGTTCCCGCTCTGAGCGGGACTCACCCACATCCAACATTGGCAATGTCGACAGCTTACCTGCTGCGGTGGCCCCAGCTGCCTTTTGCTGCTTCCCCGCTGCCGCACTGGAAACTGATAATCCCTTGTTCTCCAGTGTGCTGATACCACCCCCTGAAATGATAGGCAAAGGTGCAGCTGACCCTTCAACATTTTTTACCTCAGGCACTATTTGTTTAGCCTCCGCCAGTGCATCACTACACGAGTCCTTAGCCCCCACCGTTGAAGCGAGGATGCCTGCCTTCCCCAACCATGGCAATTTTTCTGCCAAATGTGAAGCAATGTCTTGTGGGATCTCCTCCCCACCCGGCAGTGCCTCCCCTGCGGGCATGTGCTGGGCAACAAGAGCCAGGACCCCTGGGACAGTTGGAGCCGCTCCTGTGGGCGCGGGTTGGGGACTGGAGTCACAGGGTGGGCTGGCAGAGGTGTCGGGGTAGCCGGCGCCACTGGAGGGGCTAATGTTGGCACTAGGATGGGCGGTGTTACGGGAGGAGCTGGTACTGGGACCGGGCGGCCGGTGTCATAGGAGTGTCTGGTATTGGGACCGGGGCGGGTGCAGGGGCTAGAGGGACCTCGCCCTTAGGCACGAGTGGCACTTGAGGAACGTCCCCTCTGGGAACCTGGGGCATGGGTGCAGCAGGTTGTTTCCCTACCCACTTCTTTGCGCTAACCCTTTTTGGTATTGGGGGAAAAGCTGCCTTGGGGGGCACAATGCTGCACCTAGCCCTTTCCTCTGGCCCCTCTTGACCCTCCACTTTTTCCCTAAGATTAGCAAGGCCATGACCGAGCTCATCCACCTTTTTCATCATCTCCTTCATCAGCCTCTCCATACGAGAGCGCTGATCCCCCCTCTTTGCTTTTCCCGCCATTACTCATCACACTCACAAAGGTACTCTAACCCGCAGTACAATGACCCCACACACTTGGTTTAATCTGAATGAGGACTTAGGCAGAATGGTGAGTTGAGCATACAACACTGAGAGTAAGGGTATCAGAGCATAAACTAAGCTAACAGTGTTATTACAATGCCCCTTGCCAGAACCCCAGGTTTATATTGCAACAGCTCTGTTCCTAATAAATGAGACGGTGTAGATCGAAAGCAACAGTCATTAGCACTCAACCGTGAGAGTAAGGGTCTCAGAGCTTTAACTTATTAAAGTAAACATGCAATTCAACTGCCTATTGCCACTGAACTCGGCGTATTTTCACTGTTCCAGCTCCCTCCTTTCTTATAATTAGACCGCCCAGAGAAAGAAACCAACACAGTCAAAGAATAGCACGATTAGTGCTCAGCGCGTGCGCTACGGTGCAGACGCGCGGTGATTGGATTACATGCGGGCTTACAAAAACGGAGGCAAAAGGCCTGATGCGCACTGCCCCAACTAAAAATTGCCTGACTTATTGCTCACCGCGCGCGCTACAGTGCCGACGCGCGGTGATTCAACTTAAATGCGGGCTTACAAAACGGAGGGAAAAAAGTCTGATGCGCACTGCCCCCACTAAAATGCACACCGGAGGACATGTTTCAAAACTTGAGGGGTGTGCGCTACTGAACGGTACCTGCGCCACACCAACCGGGTACCTGCACCGAGCTGGTGAAAGCTTCCACTGCTCCTTATCCTCGCTCAGACCGGCGAACTCGTCGGACCGTCACTCGTATCACACCTGCAGAATCCAACGAACGCGACGCTCAAGCCGGAGCCGTCGCACCTTTCTTGCCGGTAAACTCTTCTTTCGCCAATATCATCAGCACGACACCCGATGCCACAAGATCGTCCGAGGGCTCGCCCGCTGCACTGCGATACCTGAAATAAAACAAAGTTACAGCTAATTAATACGCCTAACAACAAACTTGCTTGTAAGGGGATGGTGGGTGGGAAAACAAAGTTACAGCCTCCTAGCGAGGCTGGGGGCAGGCTGGGGAGCAAGGAGTGAAGAGGCATACTCCTGTGCTTCCCAGCCTTTTATCTGCTTAAGGTGGCCAGGCCAGTTCTAACTGGCCTGACGTTGCCCACTCGTGTGACCCAGAAGTGATTCTAATCACTTCCGGGTCACGCCCCTGGGCCGGGACCTATGATGGAAGAGGCGCGCCTGTCGCGTCACTAATGTGCGCGACAGGCTTGCCTCCAGATCCGGAGGGGGCCGGCTCGACCGCCATACTTTTTGCATGGCCGAAGCCGGCCCCACCGTTCTCTTTTCCTGAACGAAATTGGTCGATATAGAAGATTCTGATTAGGAGGAAAAGTCTGCAGAAATGGCAATTTTGGTCACTGTGAGGCTTTAAAAAGTGGTTATTCAACATAAGGCACAATCCAATTGACATTTTGGATCATTTTTTCTAAAGTCCAAAAATAAATTTTCTGATAAAAAACGATGACCCGAGACCTGTCGAACTTTCTCCAGATGGTCAGAAATGGTAAGTTTTTGAATGTTTAATATTTTGACTGTAAATGACTTTTATATGTGAATTATCACTTTCGGAACAAAAATAAATGTGTTTAGAGTCATTTTCCTGCCCGAAATTGGTTGAAATAGAAGCTTTTGAGTAGGAGGAAAAGTCTGTAAAAATGGCAATTTTGGGCACTGTGAGGCTTTAAAAAGTGGTTATTCAACATGAGGCACAATCCGTTTGACATTTTCGTTAATTTTTGCTACAGCCCCAAAAAATAAATTTTCTGATGAAAAATGATGACCCCTGACGTGACGAACTTTCTCCAGATGGTCAGAAATTGTAAGTTTTTTAATGTTTAATATTTTGACTGTAAATGACTATTGCATGTGAATTTTCACTATTGGTACTAAAATAAGTGTGTTTAGAGTCCTTTTCCTGACCGACATTGGTTGATATAGAAGATTCTGATTAGGAGGAAAAGTCTGTAGAAATGGCAATTTTGGTCACTGTGAGGCTTTAAAAAGTGGTTATTCAACATAAGGCACAATCCAATTGACATTTTGGATCATTTTTTCTAAAGTCCAAAAATAAATTTTCTGATAAAAAACGATGACCCGAGACCTGTCGAACTTTCTCCAGATGGTCAGAAATGGTAAGTTTTTGAATGTTTAATATTTTGACTGTAAATAACTTTTATATGTGAATTATCACTTTCGGAACAAAAATAAATGTGTTTAGAGTCATTTTCCTGCCCGAAATTGGTTGAAATAGAAGCTTTTGAGTAGGAGGAAAAGTCTGTAAAAATGGCAATTTTGGGCACTGTGAGGCTTTAAAAAGTGGTTATTCAACATGAGGCACAATCCGTTTGACATTTTCGTTAATTTTTGCTACAGCCCCAAAAAATAAATTTTCTGATGAAAAATGATGACCCCTGACGTGACGAACTTTCTCCAGATGGTCAGAAATTGTAAGTTTTTTAATGTTTAATATTTTGACTGTAAATGACTATTGCATGTGAATTTTCACTATTGGTACTAAAATAAGTGTGTTTAGAGTCCTTTTCCTGACCGACATTGGTTGATATAGAAGCTTCTGAGTAGGAGGAAAAGTCTCTAGAAATGGCAATTTAGGTCACCGTGAGGCTTTAAAAAGTGGTTATTCAACATGAGGCACAATCCAATTGACATTTTGAATCATTTTTTCTCCAGTCCAAAAAATCAATTTTCTGACGAAAAACGATGACCCTGGCCTGTAGAACTTTCTACAGATAGTCAGAAATGGTCATTTTTTAATGTTTAATCTTTTGACTGTAAATGACTATTGTATGTGAATTATCACTTTTGGAACTAAAATAAATGTGTTTAGTTACACTTTCCTGCCCGAAATTGGTTGAAATAGAAGCTTTTGAGTAGGAGGAAAAGTCTGTAAAAATGGCAATTTTGGGCACTGTGAGGCCTTAAAAAGTGGTTATTCAACATGAGGCACAATCCGTTTGACATTTTGGTTCATTTTTGCTACAGCGCAAAAAAATAAATTTTCTGATGAAAAATTATGACCCTGGACCTGTCAAACTTTCTCCAGATGGTCAGAAATGGTAAATTTTTTAATGTTTAATAATTTGATGGTAAGTGACTATTGCATGTGAATTATCACGTTTGGAACTAAAAAAAGTGTGTTTAGAGTCATTTTTCTGCCCAAAAATTGTCTGAGTAGGAGGAAAAGTCTGTAAAAATGGCACTTTTGGTCACTGTGAGGCTATAAAAAGTGGTTATTCAACATGAGGCACAATCCAATTGACAATTTGAATCTTTTTTTCTCCAGTCCAAAAAATCAATTTTCTGATGAAAAACGATGACCCCGGACCTGTCGAACTTTCTCCAAATGGTCAGACATGGTCATATGTAATGTTTAATCTTTTGGCTGTAAATGACTATTGCATGTGAATTTTCTGAAGAAAAACGATGACTCTGGACCTGTCGAACTTTCTCTAGATGGCCACAAATGGTTATTTTTTAATGTTTAATCTTTTGACTGTATTTGCCTACTGCATGTGAATTATCACTTTTGGAACAAAAATAAGTGTGTTTAGAGTCATTTTCCTGCCCGAAATAGAAGCTTCTGAGTAGGACGAAAAGTCTGTGATGGCAATTTTGGGCACTGTGATCCCCCTTTCACAATGATCGCAGCTTCGAGCTGCAGTTTAAACAACCAGAAGCGTTGCCCATCTTGAATAGAAATAGATCGCTCACCAGGGCATAAGTCCAGCACTCTGCCCAAAATTAAGTGAAGCTTTCCTACAACTGCAAAGATAAAGCGCTCCCAGGCGCTGTAGCACAAAGTCTCCAGGAAGGCAGAATCAGAGGATCTTTGGGGCTGGGTAGACCCCAGCAAGGCGCAGCCAGGCAGGCCAGCATGCAGGGACCCACAGGAAACAGCAGCTGGGTCCCGGGGTGGTTCCTCCTGGCAGTGTCCCCTCAAGAACACAAGCACAACAGAACCTTTTCATGGGGTCACAGCCCCTTCTTTTATACACATTTTTCCGTTGTCAGCACAGGGCTGGGGGAAAACCAGATTCAACTGGTTTTGGGGGAGCCTTGGAGCACTTTGTTGTGCTCAGCTCCTCTCTCCTTTGTCAGGTGGGGGCTAGGTGCTCAGACGCACCACAGGGGTTGGAGCCAGCATTGTGGAGGGAAGGTACAGTCCTATTCAGGTCCCAGGTGCAACTCCTCCCTCCCATCTAGATGCAGATCTCTCTATTCAGCACTGGGCTGCCTCACTCTGGCTCCTGGAATTCCCCACACCATCCAGCACCTGTCAATCACAAGCCAGACATGCACACATTAGGCAGGCAGGTAGACCGCACACAGAAATTCCCACTTCTAAAAGTGGCACTTCTCCACTAGTCACACTAAATCTACGCACACCATTGCGCAGCATTTATTCTCCCGAGTTCGCACATTCTAAAATCGATCCTGCACTCCTCTCACACCAGGAATTACTATGGACACACATATCCCCCATGCATTCCTATGGGAGGGCAGGCCAATCTCACCACGCGCACTCAGAGCGCGCACGCACTTTACACTGGGTCACAGTGCTAAAGTGCGCAGAGGCCAAAACCCACCAACACTAAACAGGGAAAAAGGCTAGGTTAATTGCAAAAAGTTTAGAGGTGAACCTGCCAAAAGGGCCACGTCCAACAAGAGTCCTTTTCCTGACCGAAATTGGTCGAGATAAAAGCTTCTGAGTAGGAGGAAAAGTCTGTAAAATTGCAATTTTGGTCACTGTGAGGCTTTAAAAAGTGGTTATTCAACATAAGGCACAATCCAATTGGCATTTTGGATCATTTTTCTAAAGTCCAAAAAATAAATTTTCTGATGAAAAACGATGAATCCAGACCTGAAGAACTTTCCCCAGATGGTCAGAAATTATAATTTTTAATGTTTAACATTTTGACTGTAAATGACTATTGCATGTGAATTGTCACTTTTGGAACAAAAATAATAGTGTTTAGAGTCATTTTCCTGCCTGAAATTGGTCAAGATAGAAGCTTCTGAGTAGGAGAAAAAGTCTGTAAAAATGGCAATTTGGTCACTGTGAAGCTTTAAAAAGTGGTTATTCAACATGACGCACAATCCAATTGACATTTTGAATAATTTTTTCTCCAGTCCAAAAAATCAATTTTCTGATGAAAAACCATGACCCCGGACCAGTCGAACTTTGTCCAGATGTTCAGAAATGGTCATTTTTAATGTTTCATCTTTTGACTGTAAATGACTATTCCATGTGAACTATCACTTTTGGAACTAAAATACGTGTGTTTAGAGTCATTTTCCTGCCCGAAATAGAAGCTTCTAAATAGGAGGAAAAGTCTACAAAAATTGCAATTTTGGTCACTTTGAGGCTTTAAAAGTGGTTATTCAACATGAGGCCCAATCCAATTGACATTTTGAATAATTTTTTCAAGAGTCCAAAAAATCAATTTTCTGATGAAAGATGATGACCCCGGACCTGTCGAATTTTCTCCAGATGGTCAGAAATGGTACGTTTTTTTTAATGTTTAATCTTTTGACTGTAAATGACTATTGCATGTGAATTATCACTTTTGCTACTAAAATAAGTGTGTTTAGAGTCCTTTTCCTGACCGAAATTGGTTGATATAGAAGCTTCTGAGTAGGAGGAAAAGTCTGCAGAAATTGTATTTTTGGTCACTGTGAGGCTTTAAAAAGTGGTTATTCAACATGAGGCACAATGCAATTGACATTTTGAATCATTTTTTTCTACAGTACAAAAAATCAATTTTCTGATGAAAAAATATGACCCCGGACCTGTAGAACTTTGCCCAGAAGTTCAGAAATGGTCATTTTTAATGTTTAATCTTATGACTGTAAATGACTATTGCACTGAATTATCACTTTTGGAACTAAAATAAGTGTGTTTAGAGTTATTTTCCTGCCAGAAATAGAAGCTTCTGAATAGGAGGAAAAGTCTACAAAAATGGCAATTTTGGTCACTGTGAGGCTTTAAAAAGTGGTTAGTCAACATGAGGCACAATCCAATTGACATTTTGAATAATTTTTTCTACAGTGCAAAAAATCAATTTTCTGATGAAAAACAATGACCCCGAACCTGTCGAACTTTCTCCAGATGGTCAGAAATGGTCATTTTTGAATGTTTAATCTTTTGACTGTAAATGACTATTGCACTGAATTATCACTTTTGGAACTAAAATAAGTGTGTTTAGAGTAATTTTCCTGCTTAAAATTTCTCGAAATAGAAGCTTCTGAGTAGGAGGAAAAGCCTGTAAAAATTGCAATTTTGGGCACTGTGAGGTTTTGAAAAGTGGTTATCCAACATGAGGCACAATCCAATTGACATTTTGGTTCATTTTTGCCACAGCCCAAAAATATAAATTTTCTGATGAAAAATGATGACCCCCGGACCTGTCAAACTTTCACCAGATGGTCAAAAATGGTAAGTTTTTAAATGTTTAATATTTTGACTGTAAATGACTATTGCATGTGAATTAACACTTTTGATACTAAAATACATGTGCTTAGAGTCCTTTTCCTGACCGAAATTGGCCGATATAGAAGCTTCTGAGTAGGAGGAAAAGTCTGTAGAAATGGCAATTTTGGTCACTGTAAGGCTTTAAAAAATGGTTATTCAACATGAGGCACAATCCAATTGACATTTTGAATAATTTTTTTCTATAGTTCAAAAAATCTATTTTCTGTTGAAAAACGATGACCTTTTTCCAGGTGTTCAGAAACGGTCATTTTTTTAATATTTAATCTTTTGACTGTAAATTTCTATTGCATGTCAATCATCACTTTTGGAACTAAAATACGTGTGTTTAGTGTCTTTTTCCTGCCCTAAATTGGTTTTAAATAGAAGCTTCTGATTGGGAGGAAAAGTCTGTAAAAATGCCAATTTTGGTCACTGTGAGGCTTTAAAAAGTGGTTATTCAACATGACGCACAATCTGTTTGACATTTTGGTTCATTTATATGTATACGTAATCACAACGTTTGCTCCTGCGACCAGCTTCTCTGTTTATGCTTGCCTCTGATTGGCCAGGGCCGCTGAAACGTGACGTCACACACGGCACCCAGCGCGAAGCACAGGCCCTTTAAAAGTCAGCTGTACCTAGCGCTTTTACAGCTGACTTTTAAAGGACCTTTGAAGAAGCTTCCTGTGTCCGTGGCGACGTCGACGTCCTCGCAGCCTGCAGCCCCGGAGAATCTTCGCTGCAGCCGGAAAATCTTCAGCATCGCTGCAGGTAAGTGTAACCGCGGGCAGTATGGTGGGTACCTCACTTCCCTTGACGCTCCCTCCAGGCTGCGGCACCCTTAAAATCACCGCGAGCGTCCGATACATGCGCTCCACCGCCATTGTCTCCCAAATACTCCGCACTACCTGTGCCACTTTGGGCTTGTGTTTTGCTTCCATTGTCTGGCGAGAGTCAGTTTAGCCATGACTAAATATGCATCCAACACACATTAACAAATATATTGCACTCATTATTTTCTTTTATCATTACAAAACGCACTAGCTTGAAAGGAGTAGCCCAGCACCTGACATGAGCTTGCAAAATGTGTGTGGTCTCCTAAAACACTGTCTAATTACGACTTGTCTCACTATATGACATGATTTTCTCTGCACATTGTAAAACATGAAGGCACTTAAGTCGATCAATTGAACTGCTGAAATAAGTGTATCTGCAGCTTAATGACCGTTCAAAGTTTTCATAAAGCACGTTGTTTATTTAAAATAAGTCATCTAATAAGGATTCATGGATATGTTGATCTGCCTGGGTCAGTGCCAATGGGAATTCATTAGATGTGAAATTCAATGCGTGTGAGCTTAATGTGCTTTAAAGAGAAACTGTGACGATTTGTAATTTCTTTCCAGTAATTGTATATATGGCAACTTCCAAACTACTATCTAGAATGCTGAAATTTTTAATAGACAAACCTTAATAAAATCCTTTTCTGAGAACTGACTTGAAATGAATGTTACTCATTCTATCTGCTGTTTTGCTAGTTACTTTTCCCTGCCCGGGATCTAAGTGCAATAGTCCGTATACGATATTTGTCTTTTTTCTGGCTGGTCACCCTGTAACAGACAGCGCTGCCTCTTGTTGTGAAAGGGAAAGTTGCTGAAGCATAACAGAATGGAACATGGCCTGCTTTAATGCTTCTTCTCGTTCACCGCACGTCTTCTCGCCCTGAAGCCTGTTCTCTGCCTGGGGCCACTTCTTCGCCACTTGAATTTGGCCAGTAGCAGCTCCATCACCACATCTGCCTCCATCTCCACGACCAGCTTGATTTCCATCACCCTGCAACACCAGCTCCACCCGCAGGTTGATCTTCGCACCCGAGAGGTAAGCACAGCATCCTATTTTAGTAGGCAATGTGATGGTCTCTCATCTGTTTCTCCAATTGTCTCTTCCTTACTTTCCCTGACTCTTTCACCCTGCGCCTTTTCTCAAGACTCTCACCATCTCTCTTTCTCCCCACCTGTCTCAGATGCCATTGTAATAATGTTAGATCAAAACAGGAACTCACATATGAGAAATAGGAGTGGAGTCATAGACATTACTTGCAGTAATATTAGTGAGCTGCTGCTGTGTTACAATATTGAAAACACTGTTACTAGCCATGATTATAAAATGTAAACGCAGTTTTTTTTTTTAACTAATAGGACATCTCTCTTTTCTTTGTGAAGTGAATTGTCCTTGATTGATGGCTGCATTTAGGTTGATCCTGTTTTAAGGTAGCTTTGTGCGAGACGTTGAATGTTTTATGGATTAAAGTCGTGGCAGCTTTGCCTTGCATCCATGTTTTTACTTTCAGCTAGCTGGAAATATTTAAGAATGCAGCAAATCAGCTGGTATAGAGGGCAAAGTAGAGCTACAATGTTTTTTTTTAAATTGTCATATCAAGCAGCAGATGATGTATTATGCCTCAGATATGGCAGGGCCATATTTATGTGGAAAACATTTGCAAAGTAGGGTATTTTCGCATTCATGTTTTAACTGCTCTTGTGGAAAAAGAGATGAGAAGTACTGATGACAGAAACTGCATGCGACGGATACAAATAGCTTGTGAATCCACTTTTAAGAGTAATTGGAAAATTTCTGTAATCAGGCACATTTTCCACTTTGTGAATGTATTTTAATGTCAAGAACTCATATTAAACCTTAAAAAAACTTGTGTATCCATTTGGTGAATTACATAACGTTCTAAGATGTAACTAGGCAATGAAATGCCAAACAAATACACAAAATTGGGATGTTTTGCTCTTTCTGGCCACACCTGACTCTGCCCACTGGCCCAATCTTCTGGTTATTCACGCCCTCTGATTCTCTGCCCACTCTACTAATCCCCACCTGAAACCTGGCCCCTCCCCTCGCCCATCCCCTCTCTACAGGTCTGACCATTGTATCTGAGCCTTTCAGATACCTTTAGTTTGACAACTTAACCACACCAAATAGCATTGTCCTGATTAGCTCCTTCCATATGTGTTTCTACTCTGTATCCTTGTACTGTGTGCATGCCGGGTCTGGTGGCGCAGTGGAATAATGCGTCCACTGCAGGGGCCTGTGTTCTAACTCATGGTCACAGGTTCAAATCCTTGCGGGTCTTGCCTTTCATTCATCTGAGGTCGATAGAATGAGTTGGGTAGCAATAAACATCAGTTATTCAGCGCCAAGATACCTATGGATGAACTTGTGCTTGTATATACGTGTGTGTGCATACCATTTATTTCAAATCCCTATTGAGTGACACATTTCCTGCATAAACCACTGGCTTTAGGAAAGCCTCCTATTTTTCATTTACAGGTTTACCCATTACTTTGTATGTTTAAAAAAAACATTACTTTGGTGTTGCTCACAGATCTCTTGTGAGAAGTGGTGTTAGTCCATCGGTCGTAAGGTGGTATCTGTCCAACAGTAGCGACGCAGTGTCGGTCCATCAGTCGTGGGGCGTGTCTGTCCATCGGTCGTGTCGGTCCATCGGTTGTGGGACGGTGTCGGTCCATTGGTTGTCCGGTGGAAAATCAGATTCCTAGTCCTTGTTACTTGTTACATAGTAAGAAACTAGCTGGAGAGCTCCGCAATGGCCTACAGCCCAGTTTCCAAGCCTTGCAAATGACCCAGATCGATACAGAGCGAACGCAGGACCTTCCAGGAAGCATGGGAAGAAGAGTACTTGTTTGTAGAATGTCCAAAAGAAAAAGCCACCTGTTTGCTTTGCAAAGAGAAAGTAAATGTTCTGAAGAGGTATAAACTGGAACGGCACTACAAAACGCGGCACTCTGGATACACTACGAACTTCCGACTGAACTCAAAACTGCGATCTGCAAAAGTGGCATTGTTGAAGCAAGCTCTTTTTTCCCAGCAGAAGATCTTCCTTTGCCAGATGAAGGAATCTGAGGCTGTAACAGAAGCGTCTTTCAAAATATGCTACTTGCTTGCCAAACATAAAAAAACATTCTCAGATGCAGAGCTGGTGAAGCAATGTTTCCTTTCAGCAGCCAAAATTTTATTTTACAACGACACTAATAAGGCCAGCATTTTAAAGGAAATCGGTGCATTGCAGCTATCGGATTCCACGTGTGCATGCAGAATAGAGGCAATGGGACAAAACATCCAGGAGCAGGTGATAAAAGCAGTGAGAGAGTCACCGTTCTTCAGCATTGCCATGGATGAGTCCACAGACATAGGCGATGTGGCCCAGTTATTAGTTTGGGTGAGGTATCTGGACCAATCGCTTCATCCCAAAGAAGAGCTCCTGTGCCTTCTACCACTGCAAGGGCACACAAGAGGAGAAGATATACTGGACAGCATGTGCATCTACTTTAAAACAAATGACATACCACTGAATACTCTTGTCAGCATAACAACGGATGGGGCTCCTGCCATAGTAGGCCATGACAGAGGCTTCGTATCTATGCATAAAAAGAAGCTCATAGGACAGACTGTGAGAGACTACCACTGCAATATTTACCTGGAAGTATTGTGTGCAAAATTAAAGCATGGAAAACTGAATAATGTCCTAAAAGGTGCAGTGAAAATTGTTAATTTTATCCGTGCCAAAGTTCTCAACCATAGACTTTTTAAAGCAATGCTGCAGGAATCTCAAGCAGAATATACCGACGTCTTGATGCACACTGACATGCGTTGGCTAAGCAAAGGGAAGGTTCTGGAGTGGTTCATCGCATTGCTTCCTAGTAGAGGCCAATCGTTCCCAGAACTAACGGATGTGAAATGGCTTATTATGCTACATTTTCTTTGAGATATTTTCACACATTTTAATGCTCTCAATTTGACCCTGCAATGTAAACAACAGCTTGTGTGCTCCTTTATGAATGGTATTTATGCTTTTGAAAGTAAGCTTGTGCTATTCAAAGAGCAACTGGATGATAGTGACTTCACCCACTTGCCAAAACTGTTGTCTGTGATGCAGAGGTTTCCAGATGCACAAGAAATTCTGTCAAACCTAGACCTTGGTGCATGTCTTGAGGACATTTCTGGGGAGATGAAACGATGATTTGCTCAATTCAGAGCCCTCACCTCTCTGTTCAGGCTGGTTGAAAACCCCTGGATTGTGATTGCACGAAATCTTGACGTTGTTGCCCTTATTGGCATGGAAAGGGCTCAAGCAGAAATAGAGCTCATTGACATGCAGCACAATTCAGCCCTCGAAGCATCTTTTTTGGGGCAAGCACCCGAAGAATTCTGGAAAATTGTGCCCCCTGACAAGTTTCCTCTTCTTTTTACAGTGGCCAAGAAGGTCATTTGTATGTTTGGGTCAACAAGAGCAAAACTCAGAAATAAGCTTACAGACATACATCTGGAGCAGCTCTTAAGGCTTGCCGTTTCCATCTTGGTACCAGATTACAGAAAACTAATTGGTGACATGAAATGTAAAATAAGTTCGTAGTGTTGGTCTTTAACATACCTATTTTTTGGACTCTGAAGCCTGTGCTGCACTGGGCATGTGCTGAATATCCGGTTACTGCAAATTGCCATGCAATCCCACTTAATATTGCTATTGTCTGCTAATAAAAAAAAATTATAAACATGTGCTCCATGTAGTTACATCTGCTTTGGAAATACAGCATTGTCTAGTAATGTTTTGAAACGGCAGTGATTTTTTCACCACTCTAGCCCCACTCCCACTGACCCCGCCCCCCATGACCCCACCCCCACCAGTGCGGCCCTCGGCCACAAACCACACATTAAACTTGGCCCTCGTGAGAAGGTTTGTGAGTACCCATGATATAGACGCTTCTGAGTAGGAGGAAAAGTCTGTAGAAATGGCAATTTTGGTCACTGTGAGGCTTTAAAAAGTGGTTATTCAATATGAGGCACAATCCAATTGACGTTTTTAATCATTTTTTTCTACAGTCCAAAAAATCTATTTTCTGATGAAAAACGATGACCGCGGACCTTTCGAACTATGTCCAGATGTTCATAAATGGTAATTTTGTAATATTTCATCTTTTTAATCTAAATTTCTATTGCATGTCAATAATCACTTTTGGAACTAAAATAAGTGTGTTTAGAGTCTTTTTCCTGCCCGAAATTTGTTGAAATAGAAGCTTCTGAGTAGGAGGAAATGTCTGTAAAAATGGCAATTTTGGTCACTGTGAGGATTTAAAAAGTGGTTGTCCAACATGACGCACAATCTGTTTGACATTTTGCATCATTTTTGTAACAGCCCCAAAAAAATAAATTTTCTGATGAAAAATGATGACTCTGGACCGGTCGAACTTTCTCCAGATGGTAAGAAATGGTAAGTTTGTTAATGTTTAATATTTTGACGGTAAGACTATTGCATGTGAATTATCACGTTCGGAACTAAAATAAGTGTGTTTAGAGTCATTTTCCTGCCCAAAATTTGTCGAAATAGAAGCTTCTGAGTAGGAGGAAAAGTCTGTAAAAATTGCACTTTTGGTTGCTGTGAGGTTGTAAAAGTGGTTATTCAACATGACGCACAATCCGTTTGACATTTTGGTTCATTTTTGTAACAGCCAAAAAAAAAACCATTTTCTAATGAAAAATGATGACCCTGGACCTGTCGAACTTTCTCCAGATGGTCAGAAATGGTAAGTTTTTTAATGTTTAATATTTTGACGGTAAATGACTATTGCATGTGAATTATCACGTTTGGAACTAAAATAAGTGTGTTGAGAGTCTGTTTCCTGCACCAAATTAGTCGAAGTAGAAGGTTCTGAGTAGGAGCAAAAGTCTGTAAAATTGCAATTTTGGTCACTGTGAGGCTTCAAAAGTGGTTATTCAACATGCGGCCCAATCCAATTGACATTTTGAATCATTTTTTCTCCAGTCCAAAAAATCAATTTTCTGATGAAAAACGTAGAACTTTCTCCAGATGGTCAGAAATAGTAATTTTTGAATGTTTAATCTTATGCTGTAAATGACTATTGCATGTGAATTATCACTTTAGAACTAAAATAGGTGGGTTTAGAGTCATTTTCCTGCCCTAAATTGATCGAGGTAGAAGCTTCTGAGTAGCAGAAAAAGTCTGTAAAAATGGCAATTTGGTCACTGTGAGGCATTAAAAATGGTTATTCAACATGAGGCACAATCCAATTGACATTTTGGTTAATGTTTGCTACAGCCCAAAAAATAAATGTTTTGATGAAAAATGATGACCCTGGACCTGTCGCACTTTCTCCAGATGGTCAGAAATGGTAAGTTTTTAAATGTTTAATATTTTGACTGTAAATTACTATTGCATGTGAATTATCACTTTTGATACTAAAATAAGTGTGTTTAGAGTCCTTTTCCTGACCGAAATTGGTCAATATAGAAGCGTCTGACTAGGAGGAAAAGTCTGTAGAAATGGCAATTTTGTTCACTGTAAGGCTTTAAAGAGTGGTTATTCAACATCAGGCAAAATCCAATTGACATTTTGAATCATTTTTTCTACTGTCCAAAAAATCTATTTTCTGATGACAAGCGATGACCCCGGACCTGTCAAACTTTCTCTAGATGGTTAGACATGGTCACATTTAATGTTTAATCTTTTGACTGTAACTGACTATTGCATGTGAATTATCACTTCTTGAACTAAAATAAGTGTGTTTAGTGTCATTTTCCTGCCCGAAATAGAAGCTTCTGACTAGGAGGAAAAGTCTGTAGAAATTGCAATTTTGTTCACTGTGAAGCTTTAAAAAGCGGTTATTCAACATCAAGCACAATCCAATTGACATTTTGAATCATTTTTTCTACTGTCCAAAAAATCAATTTTCTGATGACAAGCGATGACCCCGCACCTGTCGAACTTTCTCTAGATGGTCACAAATGGTTATTTTTTAATGTTTAATCTTTTGACTGTAAATGACTACTGTATACGAATTATCACTTTTGGAACACAAATAAGTGTGTTTAGAGTCATTTACCTGCCCGAAACATGTCGAAATTGAAGTTTCTGAGTAGAAGGAAAAGTCTGTAAAAATGGCAATTTTGGGCACTGTGAGGCTTTAAAAAGTGGTTATTTAACTTGAGGCACAATGCAATTGACATTTTGAATCATTTTTTCTCCAGTCCAAAAAATCAATTTTCTGATGAAAAACGATGACCCCGGACCTTTCAATCTTTCTCCAGATGGTCAGACATAGTCATATTTAATGTTTAATCTTTTGACTGTAAATGACTATTGCAGGTGAATTATCACTTCTTGAACTAAAATAAGTGTGTTTAGTGTCATTTTCCTGCCCGAAAAGTCTGTAAAAATGGCAATTTTGGTCACAGTGAGGCTTTAAAAAGTGGTTATTCAACAAAATGCACAATCCAATTCACATTTTGGATAATTTTTTCTTAAGTCCAAAAAAAATATATTTCTGATGAAAAACGATGACCTGAGACCTGTCAAACTTTCTCCAGATTATCAGAAATTGTCATTTTGTAATGTTTAATCTTTTGACTGTAAATGACTATTGCATGTGAATTATCACTTTTGGAACAAAATTAAGTGTGTTTAGAGTCATTTTCCTGCCCGAACTAGAAGCTTCTGAGTAGGAGGAAATGTCTGTAAAAATGGAGTTTTGGGCACCTTTGAGGCTTTAAAAAGTGATTATCCAACATGAGGCACAATGCAATTGACATTTCAAATCATTTTTTCAAGAGTCCCAAAAAGCAATTTTCTGATGAAAAACGATGACCATGGACCTGTTGAACTTTCTCCAGATAGTCAGAAATGGTAAGTTTTTTAATGTTTAATCTTTTGACTGTAAATGACTATTGCATGTGAATTTTCACTTTTTGAACTAAAATAAGTGTGTTTAGAGTCATTTTCCTGCCCGAAATAGAAGCTTCTGAATAGGTGGAAAAGTCTGTAAAAATGTCAATTTTGGTCACAGTGAGGCTTTAATAAGTGGTTATTCAACAAAATGCACAATCCAATTCACATTTTGGATCATTTTTTCTTAAGTCCCAAAAAAATATATTTCTGATGAAAAACGATGACCTGAGACCTGTCAAACTTTCTCCAGATTATCAGAAATTGTCATTTTGTAATGTTTAATCTTTTGACTGTAAATGACTATTGCACGTGAATTATCACTTCTTGAACTAAAATAAGTGTGCTTAGTGTCATTTTCCTGCCCGAAATAGAAGCTTCTGAATAGGAGGAAAATCTGTAAAATTGCAGTTTTGGTCACTGTGAGGCTTTAAAAAGTGGTTATTCAACATGAGGCACAATCCAATTGACATTTTGAATCATTTTTTTCTACAGTCCAAAAAATCAATTTTTTGAAGAAAAACGATGACACCGCACCTGTTGAACTTTCTCTAGATGGTCACAAATGGTTATTTTTTTAATGTTTAATCTTTTGACTGTAAATGACTACTGTATATGAATTATCACTTTTGGAACACAAATAAGTGTGTTTAGAGTCATTTACCTGCCCGAAACATGTCGAAATAGAAGCTTCTGAGTAGAAGGAAAAGTCTGTAAAAATGGCAATTTTGGTCACTGTGAGGCTTTAAAAAGTGGTTATTCAACATGACGCACAATCCAATTGACATTTTGGTTAATTTTTGCTACAGCACAAAAAAATTAATTTTCTGATGAAAAATGATGACCCTGGACCTGTTGAATTTTTACCAGATGGTCAGAAATGGTAAGTTTTTTAATGTTTAATCTTTTGAATGTAAATGACTATTGCATGTGAATTATCACTTTTCGAACTAAAATAAGTGTGTTTAGAGTCATTTTCCTGCCCGAATTAGAAGATTCTGAATAGGAGGAAAGTCTGGAAAAATTTCAATTTCGGTCACTGTGAGGCTTTAAAAGGTGGTTATTCAACATGAGGCACAATCCAATTGACATTTTGAATAATTTTTTCTACAGTCCAAAAAATGTAGTTTCTGAAGAAAAACAAATACCCCGGACCTGTCGAACTTTCTCTAGATGGTCACAAATGGTTCTATTTTAATGTTTAATCTTTTGACTGTAAATGACTACTGCATGTGAATTATCACTTTTGGAACAAAAATAAGTGTGTTTAGAGTCATTTTCCTGCCTGAAATGTGTCGAAATAAAAGCTTCTGAGTAGGAGGAAGAGTCTGTAAAAATGGCAATTTTAGGCACTGTGAGGCTTTACAAAGTTGTTTTTCAACATGAGGCCCAATCCAATTAACATCTTGAATCATTTTTTCTCCAGTCAAAAAAAATTATTTTCTGATTAAAAACGATGACCCCGGACCTGTCAAACTTTCTCCAGATGGTCAGACATGGTCATATTTAATGTTTAATCTTTTGACTGTAAATGACTATTGCATGTGAATTATCACTTCTTGAACTAAAATAAGTGTGTTTAGTGTCATTTTCCTGCCCGAAATAGAAGCTTCTGAATAGGAGGAAAGTCTGTAAAAATGGCAATTTTGGTCACAGCGAGGCTTTAAAAAGTGTTTATTCAACAAAAGGCACAATCCAATTAACATTTTGGATCATTTTTTCTTAAGTCCAAAAAATAAATTTTCTGATGAAAAATGATGACCCTGGACCTGTTGAACTTTCTCCAGATAGTCAGAAATTGTAAGTTTTTTAATGTTTAATCTTTTGAATGTAAATGACTATTGCATGTGAATTGTCACGTTTCGGACTAAAATAAGTGTATTTAGAGTAATTTACTGCCCAAATTAGAAGATTCTGAATAGGAGGAAGAGTCTGTAAAAATTGCAATTTTGGTCACTGTGAGGCTTTAAAAAGTGGTTATTCAACACGAGGCACAATCCAATTGACATTTTGAATCATATTTTCTACAGTCCAAAAAATCTAGTTTCTGAATAAAAACGATGACCCCGGACCTGTCGAACTTTCTCTAGATGGTCACAAATGGCTATTTTTTAATGTTCACTCTTTTGACTGTGAATGACTATTGCATGTGAATTATCACTTTAGAACTAAAATAAGAGTGTTTAGAGTCTTTTTCCTGCACCAAATTGGTCGAAATAAAAGCTTCTGAGCAGGAGCAAAAGTCTGTAAAATTGCAATTTTGGTCACTGTGAGGCTTTAAAAAGTGGTTATTCAACATGAGGCACAATCCAAATGAAACTTTGAATAATTTTTTCTCCAGTCCAAAAACTCAATTTTCTGATGAAAAACGATGACCCCAGACCTGTCGAACTTTCTCCAGATGGTCAGATATGGTCATATTTAATGTTTAATCTTTTGACTGCACATTACTATTGCATGTGAATTATCTTTTTTGGAACTAAAATAGGTGTGTTTAGAGTCGTTTTCCTGCCCGAAAATGGTCGAAATAGAAGCTTCTGATTAGGAGGAAAAGTCTGTAAAAATGGCAATTTTGGTCACTGCGAGGCTTTAAAAAGTGGTTATACAACATGACGGACAATCCAATTGACATTTTGGTTCATTTTTGCTACAGCTCAAAAAAAAAAAAATTCTGATGAAAAATAATGACCCTGGACCTGTCGAACTTTCTCCAGATGGTCAGAAACGATAATTTTTGATGTTTAACATTTTGACTGTAAATGACTATTGCATGTGAATTGTCACTTTTTGAACAAAAATAAGTGTGTTTAGAGTCATTTTCCTGCCCGAAATTGGTCGAGATAGAAGCTTCTGGGTAGGAGGAAAAGTCTGTAAAAATGGCAATTTTGGTCACTGTGAGGCTTTAAAAAGTGGTTATTCAACATGGAGCACGATTCAATTGACATTTTGAATCATTTTTTGTACAGTCCATAAAATACATTTTCTTATGAAAAAGGATGACTGGACCTGTCGAACTTTCTCCAGAGGGTCAGTAATGGTTATTGTTTTTTAATGTTTACTCTTTTGACTGTAAAATAATGTGGTGGATCTGGTGTGTGGGTAGGCTGCTGTGTTGCTCCCCCTCTCCTTGTGGTCTCTTGCTGTCCGCAGTTACTTTAGCATGTGTACCCTGGCTTTCAGATTATGCCTAAGTTATCACTGTTGAAGCTAAAATAAGTGTGTTTATAGTCATTTTCATGCCCGAAATCAAGCACAATATGTATCTGAGTAGGAGGAAAAGTCTTTACAAATGGAAATTTTGGTCACTGTGAGGCCTTACAAAGTGGTTATTCAACACGAGACACGATCTAATTGACATTTTGATTGACTATTTGTACAGTCCCAAAAAATATATTTTCTGATGAAAAACGATTACCCTGGACCTAATGAACCTTCTCCGAAATAGTCAGTAATTGTAATTTCATTAATGTTTAATCTTTTGACTATTGGATGTAAATTATCACTTTTTGAACTAAAAGAAGTGTCCTTTTCATGCCCGAAATTTAGCAAAATACAAGCCTGCAATTAGCCAAAAGACAAGCGTCTGAGTGGAAGGAAAAGTCAATAAAAATGGCAATTTTGGTTACATTGAGGCCTTAAAAAAGGGTTATTCAACATGAGGTACGATCCAATTGATATTCTGAATTATTTTTTTACAGTCCCGAAAAATCAATTTTCTGATGAAAAATGATGAGCCTGGACATAAGGAAGTTTTTGCAAATGGCTAGTAATGATGATTTTTTGAATTGTTAATCTTTTGACTGTAAATGACTGTTGGATGTAAAATATCACTTTTGGAACTAAAATAAGTATATTTTGAGTTATTTACATGTCTGAAATCGAGCAAAATATAAACTTTTTTTATAAAAAAATAATAATTTTATTACTCCAACCTTTTTTTGTTTTGAAATTTTTTATTAATTTTTCACAACAAATTACCTCTTGGAAATATTAGCATTAGTCACACAAATACAGTGACTGGATAGACATTTTAAAGAACAATTTATGTGACGTGTGCCTCATAAGAACTGGGAAAAGTATTTAATATGATTCATAGTGGAGGAGGGGAAGAAGAGTGTGATTAACCTCCTATTGCGAGTTTACCTCTAAACGTCCAAACGAAGCGCAGAGTAATATGGTCTTGCTGCTGCATTGTTGTGCTACTGGGGAGGAGAAGTATGGAGAGGGTCGGTGGTTAAATGAAGGGCGAGAGGGGATGGAAACAAGACGTGTAGGAGGTGGGAATAAAGAATATTATCGGGATTGGTATCTGTGGACATGGATAGCTGCGAGTACCAGGAATGTAAGATGGGTGAAATAGGACTTTTTTGACATGAGCATGTGGGAGAGAAAGAGGAGGGGGGATTAGGGTGTATGGAAGGCTGAATGAGCACAAGTTATGTTGTTATGTTAAGTTATTTAAGTTTGTAAGGCACACAGCTACCCTTAGGGGTTTCCTGGCACCGGCCAGGTAGGAAGCTTCCAAGAATTGTTTCCTCGCATATGGAGATTGGAAGAGAATTCCATAGGGAGGGACCCAGAAAGGAAAAGAACCTGCCACCCATCCTCGTAAGGTTAATTCTGGGGTTAACAAAGTTGAACTGTTCAGCTGAATGCAGAAGACGAGGAGGTGTATACAGTTTAATTAATGATTGCAAGTATTGTGTGGCTGTTCCAGATTTGATTTTAAACATAAAGCACAAGGCTTTAAATTTAACACGATTCTCCACTTTAAGCCAGTGAAGATTGAGAAGAGAGTTGGTAGCTGACACAGTCCTTGGGACCTGTCACAGCAGCCTGGCAGCTGAATTTTGCACCACTTGCAGCCTTTATACTAATTTTTTGATTGAACCTAAGTATAGAAAATTGCCGTAGTCCAGCCTAGACGTAATCAGGGCATGGACTACAGTTATGTTGAACAGAGTTAGGTATCATCCACAACATTTTCTTTAACCATTTTAAAATGGTAAAGCAGGTTGAGGCCGCCTTAGAGATTTGTTTTTTCATTGACAGGTGGTCGTCAATGATGAAACCCAGGTTGCGAACTTGATGAACCGTCTGAGGTAGGCTGCTCATTATGATGGGCCAGTGTTGAGATCCTCAAAGATCTTGCTCTTTTCCTAGAATGAAGTGAGGGGGATGGTCTCTAAAGCAAGAGTCTACTGCTCTAGTTTTAGTTTAGGGAACATCAACTAACATAGGTGCACATGCATCAAAATTCGGAAAAGCGAGTCGTTATTAGCGATAAATATGGAATCGCAAATAAGGATTCGTTTTTCGGGATGCATGTACAGATTCGGTAAAATTTAGCGATTCCTTAAAAATCGCTAAAAGTAACCGAAAACACGATAGCAATTCCTTAAAATAAAGAATAGCAAATACCGAACTGCGATTTCGGCAATAGCGAATTCGTAAAAATCAGGTCGCACTGGAAGCAGACTGATGACATCACAACCAGGAAGTCATCCAGCCCATGCTTCATTCAGTGCCCTGAGGAGCTCAGAGGAGGAGGCAGAGCATAGAAGCTGAGCTAAGAGACTTCACCCTCACAACCCAGCAACACTACAGCTATCCAGGATGGACAAGAATGCATCCAATCCATCAGCCACGCCCAAGAAGAGGAAGAGAAAGTTCTCTGACAGGGAACTGGAACATTTGATAGAGGGGGTGAGCAGCAAGCATGATAAGCTTTTTGGAAAGCTGTCACTCAAGGTGCCCGAAGCCGAGAAGCGCAAGATATAGCTGCGCATTAGGGAGAGGGTGAATGCTGTTGGAGTCACGCACTGCAGCATAGACGACCTGAAGAAGAGGTGGTATGACCTCAGGAAAAGGGCAAAGGAGCGCATTGCCGAAAGGGTGAAGGAAGCAGCTGTCACAGGAGGGGGGCCATCCAGAGTACCTGCCAACACAGCCCTGGAGGACCTCGTTGAGGGGACCATTGAGCCAGAGGCAGTCGTCGGAGTCACCCAAATGGACACCTCCGGCGCAGCAACCATAGAACAAGGTAAGATGCATGCCTGTGCTGATACGCTGCTTATTGTTTACCCATGCCCATCCCCCAGGTTAATCACAGTGTGCAGGGAGAAGTGCATAACACACACACCCTCACATTAGTATTGCATCATGGGAGTTGTAGTCATGTTAGCCAAGTGTGCATGTATGATCACCAATGCACAATAAATGAGACAAGCAGTACAGGCCCAAAAGTGTGTCTATATATGTCATTTATTGTAGTAAAAGTATGCGGAATGATAAACAGATATAGTTACAAAATAAACTAACAATGCACTGTGTCATACACAGATGCATCTCCGGGGATGTATGTCATTACATCGCATAGTAATACCACGCATGCCATTACTATGCGGGTATTACTACGCGATATCAATGACATCGCATGCCATTACATCGCAAACTATTACCACGAATATGCCTTTACCACGAATGCCATTACAACGCAAAGGCATGCGTGGTAAAGCTATATTTGTGGTTAGTTTGCAAGGTAAGTGACTACCCTACCCCTACGCAACCCTCTCCCGCCCCAGTCCTCTCCCTACAATTACTTTTCACTACCCTACACAAACCCCTGACACTACCCTAAAACACAACACTACACACGCACACTACAGCACTACCCTAATCCCTAACGCACTTCACTACTCAAACTCTACTACACTACCCTAAACCACTACACTACACAAACTCTACAACATTACCCTAAAACACTACTACACTACCCTAAACCCTAAAACACTACACTATGCAAACACTACTACACTACCCTTAAACACTACACTACCCTAAATCCTAAAACACTACACAAACACTACAACACTACCCTAAACCGTAAAACACTACACAAACACTACTACTCTATCCTAAACCCTAAAACACTACACTATCCTTTACCCCTAAAATACTACACTACACAAACACTACTACACTACCCTAAACCCTAAAACACTACACTACCATAAGCCCTACAACACTACACTACGCACACACTACTACTCTACCCTAAACCCTAAAAAACTACACTAGATTAAACCCTAAAACACTACACTACACAAACACTACTACACTACCCTAAACCCTAAAACACTAAATCACTACACAAACTCTACAACACTACCCTAAACCTTAAATCACTAAATCACTACACAAACTCTACAACACTACCCTAAACCCTAAATCACTCCAACACTACCCTAAACCCTAATACACTACACTACGAAAAAAACCACTAAAACGCCAAGAAAAACACACAGAACACTACTTTTACACTACCCTAAACCCAAAAAGGTAAATGTAAATGTAAATGTTGTAGACTTGTAAAGCGCACAGCTACCCAACACCGGGGCGTCCCGGCGCTGTAGACCGCTGGGGAACCCGTCCTGGCTATCCCTGTGAGATTGTCCCTTTCTGGGTACCTCCAAGGTGAAACCAGGCATCCCCGGCGTCTGTGGGGGGCCGTTGTAGAGATGAGGCAAGCTTAATGCCCAGAGTTGCCGAGTGTGTTCCTGGTTAGAGTAGGTACCGAGGCGAGAATTATCGAGTCCGTTTTGACCCTGGTCCACGACCCTGCCGCGTCGGGGATTGAACCCTGGTCCCTGGCCGATTCTCTGCTTACGGGTCTGCCGCCTCTAACTAGTGAGCCACACCTCTCCAGGTAACCCCCACCCCAAGCGCAAACCCCCTTACCTCTCTCCTCTCCAGCGTCGCCGTCGGATCCTGCTTCCTCCTTCCTGCTTGCTTCACGTCGTTGTGAGGAAACAGCCTGAGTTTCCTCACAACGACTTGGATAGCCTCTGCCGCCACATTACATCGTATGCGTTGTAAAAGCGCATGTGATGTAATGGTATGCGTGGTTTTACCACGCGTTGTAACATCAAATGCATTGTAACGCATGCGATGTAATAGCAACGCGTTGTAATGACTGGTCCCCCATCTCCGGTGGACTCTGATGACAGCGAGCGCCTCATCATTTCCGAGACACCGGCAGAGACCGATGGAGAGACTCTGCAGGAATGTCAATCCACACCAGCACCACCACCACCGACAACACCACCACCACTGACAACACCACCTCCACCAACAACACCACCAAGATGCAGGGCACATGTCCCCTCCCTGCAGGTAATGGATACAGAGCCGAGACCAGCACCCACAAGTGTTCCCAGTCAGACATGTGTCACTCCGCCAGCTCCAACACCAGTACATGGCCGAGTCAGACAGCGGCGCAGGTGCATGCGTAGTATTGCTGAGCTCTCTGAACAGCCTACAAACGTCTATGGTGGTGTAGAGGCTCAGATGCTGCGTGTTCAGCACCTGCAGGGGAGACATATGGGAACAATGAACCTCAACCTCTCGAAACTGGCTAAACACAGGTGCACGTTGACAGGTGCTGTGCGTCACATGACCACAGTTGTAGCCAAGGGGAATCGTGACATCAACAAGACCCTACAGGAGCTCACCCGTGCCGCAGGACAACACAGCGAGTGCAGGAGGCATCGGCAGAACTTGCTCCGTTCTACTGCATCTACCAGGGCCATCACCAAGCTCTGCAACAGCACTGCAGTTTTGTCACGCCGCTCCATGTCACTGCAGGTAGACCTAGGGCATTACTGCGGGGATGTAGCGAAGACCTTAGGCCAGGTGACCACTGCAGTTGAACACCTACAGTCTGGCACATTTAGTGGAAGCAACTTGGGAGGGGAGGAGGTCAGTGAGGCGGCATCGAGCGTGAGTAGCGTGTCTGTGCCGGAGACCAGTAACAGGAGGCGCAGTTCGCGCAGTTCTACAGCCACAGACACACATCGTGGTGATGTAGAGGAGACATGTGACAGGAGGCTGGGGGTACGTAGCAGGCAGCACTAGACATTCAGTCCTGCCTATTTGTCCATGGTGGTGTAACCATGGGCCACTTGCATATCGCGATTGTACTCCCATGATGCCAACGGATCTGTGTTTTTCCACAATGTGTAGAATCACTGTCATGTTTTCTAATCATGTAAATTCTCTTTGACAAGTGCTCATGTGAAGTAAACATTTGCACTCCACAATATGTTATGATGGCTAATTCTTACCTGGCTCGGAAGTGTTGTGTGATGTATGTCCACCTCCTTTGACCTTCAGCTGTGTTTGGAACGTGTGCCTGTCTGTGTTGTGCAGGGGGTTGGTCATCCCGGAAGTTGTCATCACCGTACAGCTCTATTTGTATCCCCCTTCTTGTCGCAATGTTGTGCAGCATGGTACACACTACTATTATCCTGCAGCAGGTTTCAGGGTTATACTGCAATGCACCACCCGTCTTATGTAAGATCCTGAAGCGACTTTTAAGGATACCAAATGTTCGCTCAACCACATTTCTGTTACTGATATGTGCCGCGTTGTAGCGCTGCTCCAGAGGTGTTGTTGAGTTGAGGTAGGGAGTGAGGAGATATTCACGTAAGGCGTATGCGCCGTCACCTACAGGGTCGGAAGCAAATGGTTAGCGGCAGCAATACAATTACATATGTGATGAAGATGTAACAAATAGGAATATGTATGTATCAAGTAGGTGTGCTCCCGGGAAATTTGGCAACAATGTCCGTAATGATGTGCTTGGCATTGCACAGGACCTGCACATTTATCGTGTTACGGAATAAGTACTCATTGGCTGAGGAGGGACAGATGGGGACATCAATGAATCAATCATTTAATTTGTAAAGCGCACCACTTACCCGTAAGGGTTTCAAGGCGCTGGGGGAGGGGGGGTGCTGCTGCTACTGGTCGAAGAGCCAGGTCTTGAGTTGTCTCCTGAAAGTCAGCAGGTCTTCGAATTGTCGTAGGTAGAGGGGGAGGGTGTTCCAGGTCTTGGCGGCGCGGTGGGTGAAGGACCTGCCTCCGGAAGTGGTTCTACGGATGCGCGGGACCGTGACTGGCATGGTCAGCAGAGCGGAGTTTCCTGTTGGGTACGTAGAAGGAGAGTCGACTGTTGAGATAGGCTGGTCCGGTCTTGTGGAGTGCCTTGTGTGCGTGGATCAGGAGCTTGAAGGAGATTCTCCTGGCGACGGGGAGCCAGTGCAGGTTCCTCAGGTGGGGGGTGATGTGGTCGCGGCACGGGACATCGAGGATCAGGCGTGCAGAGGCGTTCTGGATTCTTTGCAGTCTGTTGATGAGCTTGGACGAGGCTCCGGCGTAGAGGGCGTTTCCGTAGTCGAGTCTGCTGCTGACTAGGGCCTGGGTGACTGTTTTCCTTGTGTTTGTCGGGATCCATCTGTAGATCTTGTGGAGCATGCGGAGGGTGTTGAAGCAGGTGGAGGAGACTGCGTTGACTTGTTTGGTCATGGTGAGTTTCGAGTCGAGGAGGACTCCCAGGTTGCGTGCGTGGTCGGTGGGGGCCGGGTGGGTCCCCAGTGATGCGGGCCACCATGAGTCGTCCCATACTGAGGGGTTGGACCCGAGGATGAGGGTCTCCATCTTGTCTGAGTTCAGCTGGAGTCTGCTTTCCTTCATCCAGTCGGCGACTGCCTTCATTCCCTGGTGGAGGTTGGATTTGGTGGTGAGAGGGTCCTTGGTGAGGGAGTGGATCAGCTGAGTGTCGTCGGCGTAGGAGAATATGTTGAGGTTGTGCTGTCAGGTGATGCGTGCTAGTGGTGCCATGTAGACGTTGAACAGCGTCGGGCTGAGGGAAGATCCGTGTGGGACACCGCAGATGATCTCGGAGGCCTCGGACCGGGACGGGGGGAGGCGGACTCTCTGAGTTCTGCCTGAGAGGAAGGGGGTGGTCCAGTCCAGGGCCTTTTCCTGGATCCCTGCGTCTTGGAGTCACGTGCGTAGTGTGCGGTGGCAGACGGTGTCGAAGGCGGCGGAGAGATCCAGGAGGATGAGGGCCGCTGTCTCGCCGTTGTCAAGAAGGATCCTGATGTCTATGGCAGCGATGAGGGCGGTCTCGGTGCTGTGGTTGCTGTGGAATCCTGATTGGGAGGGGTCCAGGAAGTTGTGGTCTTCGAGGTGACGGGTGAGCTGGGTGTTAACTATCTTCTCGATGACCTTTGCTGGGAACAGGAGCAGGGAGATGGATCAGAAGTTCTTGAGGCCGCCCGGATCCGCCTTGGGTTTCTTCAGTAGGGCGTTGATCTCTGCGTGCTTCCAGTTCTCAAGGAAGGTAGCGTTCTCGAAGGAGAGGTTGATGATTTTGTGCAGGTGGGGTGCGATGAAATTGCTGGCTTTGTTGAAGATGTGGTGTGGGAGAGGGTCGGAGGGGGATCCTGAGTGAATTGTGCCCATGGTCTTGATTGTGTCCTCGATGCTCACGTTGGCCCAGGTTGTGGGCGGTGGGGTGCGGTGAGTCCGGTGCGGCGAGGTCTGCAGGGGTCGTCCGGGGTTTGAAACTGTCATGGATGTCGGTGATTTTCCGGTGAAAGAAGGTGGCGAGGGAGTCGCATAGGGCTTGCGATGGCGGGATGTCGTTGGCGCTGGAGCTGGGGTTGGAGAGCTCCTTCATGATGGTGAAGAGTTCCTTGCTGTTGTGTGCGTTGTTGTCAAGGCGGTCTGTGAAGAAGGTCCTTTTGGCGGTCCTGATGAGGTGGAGGTGGTTGCGGATGGCGTCTTTGTGGGCGGCGCGGCTGTCCAGCGTCTTGTCGTTGTGCCATATGTTCTCCAATTTCCGGCAGGTGCGCTTTGAGTCTAGGAGTTCCGGTGTGAACCAGCTGACTCTTTTGCTGGTGTCTCTGTTGGTGGGTTTTTTTAGCGGGGCTACGGTGTTGGCGCAGTCGTTCATCCAGCGTTTGAGGGTGAGTGCACTATCATCGGGGTTGGTGGGGTTGGTCGGGGGGTTGAGTGCGAGGCTTGTCTGTAGTTGTTCTTCAGTGACTTTGCCCCAGCAGCGGTGGGGGGTCTGTAGGGTGCAGTGGTGTGAGGGGTTTTCGGAAGGAGAAGTGGATGCAGTGGTGGTCTGTCCAGGTGAGTTCAGAGGCGTGGCTGAAGGTGACGTGGGGGCTTGAGGAGAAGATGGCATCAAGCGTGTGACCGGCGATGTGGGTCGGCGTCGTGACGAGCTGTTTCAGTCCGAGGTTGGCGAGGTTGGCGATCAGGGTGGAGGAGTTGTTCTCGTTGTTGTTCTCCAGATGATAGTTCAGGTCTCCGAGGAGGATGTAGTCGGTGCGTGCGTGCGGATGAGTTCGGCGATTGAGTCGCAGAATTGAGGCTGGGGTCCTGGCGGTCTGTAGACGAGGGTGCCTCTTAGGGTGGTCTTGTGGTCCGTGTGGATCTGGAAGTGCATGTGTTCGGCGGTGCTGAGGGTGTCGTTGGTGTTTGTTGAGACCCTGATGGTGTTTTTGTGGATGATGGCGATTCCTCCTCTGGCCCTGTTGGTGCGGTCTCTGCGGGTGATCTTGCACCCGTCGGGGATGGCTATGGCGATGTCTGTCGAGGAGGCTTTGTTCATCCAGGTCTCGGTCAGGAAGGTGACGTCCGGTGATGCGGTGTCGAGTAGGTCCCAGAGTTCGACGGCGTGTTTGTGTGCAGAGCGGGTGTTGATCAGGATACATCTAAGCTGGTTGGGTTCCGTCGTGGCAGGTGTCTCGGCGCTTTCGAGGCAGGTGAAGCTGCAGTTCAGGCAGTTGAAGGGACCGTGGGTGCGCTTCGGGCGGCCTTGCAGCAGGTGTGGGTCCTTCTTGGGTGAGACCGACGAGGGTGTTGGCGTCGTAGCGGCGGCGGTCTTCGTGGCTGCTGCGGGGGCAGGGGTTCTGGCGCTGCGGCACGGTCCAGGCGCGGACGGGCGCAGACAGGCTTGCCTTAGGCACGCCTTCAGCGCGGCCGCACAGCAGCCGCCATATATGGGGAAGAGGGGAGGGAGGAGCAGCTGGGAGGCGGGAGGTGTGTTAGCAGGGGCAGCGAATGGGCGGGGCCGCAGGGGAAGCAGCGGCGGGGGCAGGGAAGCGGAGCGGTGCGATCTCGGGAAGGAGACGGACAGGGATGAGCAGGGCATGGAACTAAGCAACGGGGCACAATCAAAGGGGGCAACACCAGGGGAAAACAGGGCACAGAATCAAAGGGGGCAGCAGCAGAGGAAAACGGGGCACAGAATCAAAGGGGGCAGCAGCAGAGGAAAACGGGGCACAGAATCAAAGGGGGCAGCAACAGAGGAAAACGGGGCACAGAATCAAGGGGGCAACAGCAGAGCAAAACGGGGCACAGAATCAAAGGGGGCAGAAGCAGAGGAAAACGGGGCACAGAATCAAAGGGGGCAGCAGCAGAGGAAAACGGGGCACAGGATCAAGGGGGCAACAGCAGAGGAAAACGGGGCACAGAATCAAGCAATGAGGCACAGGAAAGAGGGGAGGAGGATTGCTGGGAGGCGGGAGCTGTGTTAGCAGGGGCAGCGAATGGGCGCGGAGGGGGCGGGCCACAGGGGAAGCAGTGGCGGGGGCAGGGAAGCGGAGCGGAGCGATCTCGGGAAGGAGATGGGCAGGGGCAGGGATCAGGAGGGCATGGAAGTCAGCAACGGGGCACAGAATCAAAGGGGGTAACAGCAGGGGAAAACGGGGCACAGAATCAAAGGGGGCAGCAGCAGAGGAAAACGGGGCACAGAATCAAAGGGGGTAGCAGCAGAGGAAAACGGGGTACAGAATCAAAGGGGGCAGCAGCAGAGGAAAACGGGGCACAGAATCAAAGGGGGCAGCAGCAGAGGAAAACAAGGCACAGAATCAAAGGGGGCAACAGCAGAGGAAAACGGGGCACATAATCAAAGGGGGCAGCAGCAGAGGAAAACGGGGCACAGGATCAAGGGGGCAACAGCAGAGGAAAACGGGGCACAGAATCAAGCAATGAGGCACAGATCAGAGCGGCGAGTGGGGGGCACAGAGGAGGAGCGGACAGGCAGAGAAGGCACAGTAGAGCGGATACAAACCAAGGTCACCACTGGCCACCAGGGACGAGGCGCAGGTGGAAGCCTGCGGGTGGTGGAGGGCCTCGACTTTGGCGGCGATCAGGACACTTCAGCGGGGGTGCAGGCGGAGCTGCAGTGGGGAGGGAGCAACCTACCAGGAAGGTCAAGGGTCGCGTGCAGTCAATGCATCCTATGACGTGGGTAATTGTGCCGGTAGAAGTGCTGTTTGGTTCAGTTCAACTGCTGTGGGGTAGTGGGGAAGGTGATGTGGGTGTGTATCATTGTCAGCATGGCATCAATGATTTTACGGAAGAAGCGTGAAAGTGCGCTTTGTGATACGCCTCCAGCAACCGCTACGACCCCCTGGAAACTTCCAGACGCCAGCAGGTGCAGGCTGCATAGGACCTGGACGTGCGCAGGAATGGCATTGGTCCTACGGGTCTGGTGCTGCAGTAGTGGTTCCAGGTCAGCAATTAGGCGCATAATCATGGCACGATTCAGTTGGTACTTGTCATAGATTTCGTCATTTTGGCCCAGCAATGTGATGCGCACCCTGAATACCCTCTCCTGGATCCTCCTCCTGCGCTGTGCTGCAGCATTTATTCTCCTCCTCCTTGCAAGCCATTTTAGAAGGGGTTCTGATTGTTTCCACCTGTTTAAAATGTTTTTTTTTTTTTTAACTTTTTTCTTTTCCTTTCATCAACTTTACCTCCTGGTAGAGATTCCCCTTAATCTGCTCATGCTAAATAGCGATCGTTATTTGCGATTTTTGATGCATTTCATTGCGATTAGTTATTTGCGACTCGCTATATCCGGGAGCAATGGAATATTTTGCAATTATCAAATTGCTATTTTGCGATTCTGTATTTGAACGCGTGGGTTATTTAGCGATTATTGTATTTTTTAGTTATCGGGGTTGATGCATTGGGATATGATGTTTTGCGGTTGGTAACGGCCTGTTTTACCGATTCACTATTTTACCAAGGGGATTTTGGCTTGATGCATGTGCCAGATAGTCATTACTAATGCATGAGTTGGGTTATCTGCTGTGGGATTGTCATCCTTATCATTCCCCACATGCAGGAAAGGTGACCACACCTGAAGAAACAGGTCAGTGGGATATTGAAGATTGTAAATTACTCTTTCATGGGAGGCAGTCTGTCTCATGGCTACCAACCATGCCTCCTGTGACAGTGGATTCTGTGATTTCAACTACTGCAATATGCAAATCTTAGCTGTAGCTAGCACTGTGTGACAGGAGGAGGCGTTGTGGCTTTGAAAGCTGTTGAGATTGTCGTAAGACATGCAGAAGAATAGTGACTGATGTAAATGGGAGGTGCAGGGGCATTGAAGTTATGTCGCAACCAGTGTCAGCGCACTGCTAACAATTGGCATGTGAAAGTAGCCCCGCTCTGTGGAACTTTGTTTGTGACCAGTGCCAATCGTGGAGGATTTTGAACATACAGAACTTCAGTCTTGCTTCCCGAACCCCCCTACTCAGGTCGTCTAAAATTTCTATCCATTCATCATCCTCATATGAGACCGATAGCCATGTTTGCCACCTGGTGCGGAGATCTCGCATTAACGATCGTGAAAATAAGTGGGAAGTGAGTGCTTCATGTAGGCTGGACGTAGAGCCCTTGTGCTTTCCCCATGTGTGTAAGTACAATACCACTGAGGAGACCTGTAACAACCAAGGATGTGGCCCTAATTTATTTTTCAGATATTGCCGAAGTTGCATGTATTGCCAGGATTGTTGTGTCGATAGGCCCAATTCTTCCTGCAATTGGGTAAATGTCTTGAGTTCACCGTCATGAAGGTGCTGATCCAAGGTGTGTATGCCTGTTGTCTTCCACAGGGGCCAATATAGCGTTTGCCTATCAATGTATGTACTTGCATTGCCCCATAGAGGGGCTTTCTCATGGATTCGAGGATTCAAACCCAACAGTCAGTACGCACTTTGCCAGGACCTACGTATGGCTGACAGAAATGGATTGGAGAGGTCTTGGTGGCTTATTCCTGTCCCATATAGGGCTGAGAGGCCAAGTTCTGTAGATAGTAGATGCTTTTCTAAATGTACCCATTGTGCCACATCAGGGACATATGATATAATGTATGTCAATTGGGATAATTGCAGTGCAATAGCAAAGGGTTCTACCGAGGGAAGGCTCATTCCTCCACAGGAGTGGCGCACTTACAGTTTCAACGCTGCCAAACGGGGTCTCGCTGAGTTCCACACAAAGGATTTTATCTTAGAGTCTATTGAGCACCGCATGGGCAAAGAAATCTGAAGGGGGAGCATACCAAGAGTATATATGAAGCACGGTAGAGTAACCATTTTCACAGCTTGTACTTGACCCATCATTGAGAGCCCCAAAGCCTTCCATTTTTCAAAGTCCCGTTGCATCTGAGTGAGTGGGGGAATCTAAGTTATCTGCAACCATGCCCTCCGTCCCCTTATTCACTATTACACCCAGGAATTTGAGGCACGAGAATTGCCAGTGAAAGGGAAATCCATGAATGGCAGCCTATGTTGTTCTGTCCGAGATGGACATTGCTTCACTTTTGTTCCAGTTTATTTTGTACCCGGAAAAAGAAAAGAAATCATCTATGATTTGGAGTAGGGGCGGCAGGGAATGATGAAGATCCGCAAGGGTAAGCAGAATGTCATCCGCGTACAGAAGACTTTAGATTTTCCCGTCGGGAGGGGTATGTCCTTAACATTGGTAGCTTGATGTATTGTGGCCACTAGAGGCTCCATAGCTAAGAGAAAGAAGAGTGGGGATAAGGGGCATCCGGATGAGTTTCCCTAAGAATCAGGAATGGCTCAGACACAAAGCCCCCGCAATTTACAGTGCAGTGGGGTTATTGTATAGCAGTCAAACTTTGGCTATGAACTGATCCCCCAATCCGAATCGTTCCAGTACTTTAAAAAGGTTTTCCCACTGGATGAGATGAAATGCCTACTTCGTGTCGAGTGATAATGCCAGTGCATCATTTTGAAGGTGTTTGCTGGACCCCAGCGTGTGGATTAAAGTGCGTAATTGGCTCCTAGAGGAGCGTCCAGGTACAAATACCTCTTGGGAATGGTAAACCAAGGGAATATATGACATTACTTCGCAGACCATTACTACGCTTGTCTTTAGTGCGATGTTTTTACATCGCAAAAACCATTACTTCGCAATTTTTTAGTGCGCATGATTTTATTACGCAAATACATAGACAAATATAAACTATGCTGTTTCCTACCACATTTTTTCATTTCGGTCACGTAAAAACTAAAAAAGCCATCCTGCAGCCAAAATACCAACATCACCGAGATAGGCAAAAATATCAAACGGTGAACGAGAAAATAAAAACAAGTATACATCGTACAATGTTAAAATAAACCGATAACATTATCTTTTAAAAAACGAGTGGCAAGATATTTAAACCAAACACGATGTGAGAGATAAACTGCTGATATCAAATAAACCTTTTGCATAACATCCATACAAAAACTAGACCCATTTTGTTGTGATGAACCTTTCACCTCTGTTTTTTTGTCTAGTTAGCACTGAATTGAGTGACAGTGCTAATACTATTTAGGCACAACACGTCCCATTTACAGCACTTTTTACCCTCCTCGTCCCCCCTGACACTACCCCACACTACTTAAACACTAACACAACACTACCCTAAACCCAAAATTACTACCCCCTGCATGACCCTCTCCCTTCCCTCACTCCTGGCCCTACATTCTTACACTACCCTTCACAACCCCAACACTACCCTAAACACCACAGCACTACACCACAGCACTACCCTAAACCCTAAATTACTAGCCCCTGCACGACCCTCCTCCTTCCCCTAGTCCTGCCCCTACATTCTTACACTATCCTTCATGACCCCGACACTACCCTAAACACTTACCTGTCTCCCCTCGTGGTCCCTCTCTTCACCTTCAAGCGTGGTTCCTCTCTTCATGTGCTTCCTGTCATCAGATTTGCGTTATATGAAAGCGCCTCAAAAAACACAACTAAGTAAATAGCCTGCGAAGTAATGGCAGCCTGCGAAGTAATGGTAGCATGCGTACTACTAGCATGCTAAGTAAAAAATGCGTAGAAACGGTCTGCGAAGTTGCGGCCGCGAAGTAAGGGTAGAATACCAACCAAGGAGGGTAAGACTTTACGTAGGCAAGAAGCCAAGACACTAGCCAGAATTTTGATATCACAGTTTAATAGTGATATAGAATGATAACTACTACAAAGTACGGGGTTCTTCCCAGGCTTGGGTAGAACGGCTACCAATGCTTTATTAGAGAGGGGATCTAGAGAAGCCCTACTCCCCGCCTCTTGGAACGTGGATTGAAGGGTATCAGCTACCTCCTCCCCTGACCACCGGTAAAACTTGGCTGGAAATCTATCTTTGCCCGGGGCTTTGTGGTTAGGTAGATTGGCCATTGCACGCAATATCTCCTCTTTGCTGATCTCTCCTTCCAGAAGTTTTCTACTTTCATCAGAATGGTGGGGAAGGGCCGCCCCTGTGAGGAAAGCATATATCTTATCAAGGTCAGTCTGTGGCCCTGACGTGTAAAGATACTTATAGAATAGGGCAAATTTGTTCACAATATCCTGAGATCCGGTCAGTGTGGTTCTTCCGGATGATTGTATAGCCGGTGTGGCCATGGCTGCTTCTCTTTGGCATAACTGTGCCGTCAGTAGTCTCCCTGCCTTTCCCTCCTGTTCATAGTGTCTTCCTTTCATCCTTTGGAGGGCGTATTCTGCCTTGGAAGTGAAAAGACCATTCAACGCCATTCGGGTCTGTTCCAAAGATTTGCGATGCTGTAGGATTGGCTTTGTTGTGTATAAGCGGGTATAGGACGCAATATCCTGTTCCAATTCTATCTGTCGAGCAGCCGTTTGCTTGTTAGCTAGTGCTGCATCCTGCATAAGCTGACCCCATATGGTAGCTTTTGCTGCTGCCCATAGGAGTCTATAGACCCTTGGTTGGTAGAAAGATAACCTTGGAGATGTGCTTGCAGTTGGGATTTACCCTTGGGTGTCCTGTGGCGCCGAATATTCATGTGCCAGGGCTTGTGTCCCAGCCTGACCAGTCCTATTTCTAGTAACAGGAGGATTGGAGAGTGATCAGAAAGTGCTGCCTCTAGGATATGAGATTCTTGGACCATCTGCACTGCTCTCTGGGAGACCAGGAAGTGATCTAGGCGAGAAAGTGTGCCCTGAGTGGGGGAAGTAAAAGTATATTTTGCATCTACCAGGTGGCAAAGGCACCACTTATCCACCAGACCATCATCCGCCACTATGTCATCCATCAGGGCTCTGTCTGCGGCCTTGCCCTCGTCGAGGGGACCCGTTTTGTCCAGGACTGCATCTATTATCAGATTGCAATCCCCGTCAATAAAGTATTGCAAATCGCCTATCTCCACTAGGAAGTGATTCAGTTGAAGAAGAAATGTTTTTTTCACTCCAGTCGGGGTATAAACTGATCCGAGACAGACATGGGTTTCCCCAATTCTTAATTTGGCAAAAGAGTATTGTCTAACTGAATCCGTCCACGTCTTTGACAATGTAGCCAGTACACCTTTGCGGATAAGAATCGCTACCCCACATTTGTGGGTGGGTCTTGTTTCCGGGTAGTCTCCATTTTGTACACTGCTAGGTATCACCCTTCCCACCCAGTCCCCGAGTAATTTGTCAGACTCTGGGAAATGCAAGTGTCTTTCCTGGAGTGCTACTTCAAACCCGCTTCTATTGGAGATAAGAGAGTATTTTTTCCTTTTGATGTAATGCGTTAGTTCATGGACGTTTCATGTTACTACGTGGAGTGAATGAGAGGTGACCATGCTGAGAGGACAGGAAGAGAAGGGTAGAGGCAGATGGTTTCTATCTATGTATCAATGACATTTAATAGTGTGGAGAGTATGTGAGGTCTCGCTGGCTCTGTGGAGGTCAAGAAAGGAGAAGAAAGGGAGTATGGATGATGGAAAGGAGAGTCCCTGGTCCGCAACAGAGGTGATATAAACCGGTGAAGTGGCCGGAGACAATAGTGCCAGAGATGAGAGTCTGGACATAGGTTGCAAGGGAGGTGATGAGATACAACTTATTAAGGGGGGTGTAAATGAAGGGGGGAAATGAAGAGAGATACGTTGGAAGCAGGGGTTGCTGGCTTTGCAGCACTGGGGAACCACAGGTCTAAGTTTATTGGAACGCTGCCATGAGGAGGGCTCAATCAGGAGGATGAAACAATGGCGGAGACAAAACGAAAAGGGTATTTACGTCATGCGAGCCAGAGAATGTATAATGTTGGTAAAAAGAGGGAACATCCTGGCGTAGTGAGGTAGCGTGCTGATAGTCTCCAGAGCTTAAAAGATTACATGGAAGCAACCGGTGGGGTTAGGCTAACAGGGACTTCAATTACTTTACATATAGTGATAACAATAAGACTTTATAAGCCACGACTGCAAGTAACATCTACAGTACACATCACTAAAATTAACACAATTAGCATGGTGAACACAGTTAATACAATGAAACCAACGTATACGATACTCAGCTATCCTGCGTCTGGTCATTTCTTTTTCTTCTCAGCATCGTGATCACATCCAACTCTGTTTCTGACTTAAAAATGTTCTGAATGCAACTATAAATAATATCATGTCCATTACTAAGCCTCACTTGTCCTCACTCTGCATCCGAGGCAGATTTTAGAGGGGAGTGAGACTTGTCTCTAGGTTGCTCCTGAGTAAAGGCAGTCACTGTTTGAAGAGCTGAGACTTTATCCTCATGATGGGTGCGGGCAAATCTTTCAGGATCTATGCCACGGTGCCTTGAGCCACTGGTGTTCCATCACCTGTTGCCCGGTACCTGCATGGAAGAGCCAGGTTGTGGTTGTTGTGGGGAAGAATGTTGCGTGTCCATATCCTGTGGCCTTAGGCGGTCCAAGAAGAGGCTCCAGTCCTCCGGGTCATAGAAATCTTTGGAGTCTCCATCTTTGATGATACGAAAGTCGGTAGGCTCAAAAAGGCCATATTTGATGTTCATTTGGCATAGTTGTGGCCTGATTGAGAGGAATGTTTTACGGCGATCATTAGTCTCTCTAGAGAAGTCTGCTGCCATACGGATTTTGTGCCGATCATATGTGAATGGACCTTGGGTGTGTGCTGTTGCTAATATCTGCCTGGTCTGTTCATGTATTAGGAAACAGGCAATGAGGAGACATGGTCATGTTGCAAGGTCTTTGCATGGGGGGTTGATACAGTGAGCATGCTGTACTTCCAGTGGTGGGTTAAAGGTGATGCCAACCAGGTTTGGGAGAGTATTTCGAAGGAATGCTCTGGTGTTCGTGCCTTCAATTTTCTCCGGGAATCTGAAAAACAAGTATTATTCTTCCTGCTGTGCTCTTCCAAGTCAATCAGTTTGCTGCAAAGGAATAATAGTTCTTGATCCCTGCCTTGTACCACTTCCAGACGTTCCTCCACTGCTGTCAGCCTTTGGTCAAGTCCCTCTGTTCTTGTATGTAACCCTACAATGTCTGTTCTTATTGATTTTGCTTCCGCTGCTAAAGAGGATATGTTCATGCCCATTCTAAAAACGTTGTGTATATGCTAAAGTGTCTATGCGGCTTGCCGTACATTGGTAAAACTGAAAGAAAAATAAAAACCCGGTTGAATGAACACAAGAGTAACATTCGCAATAACAACCTGAAATCCACTGTGGCTGTACACTTCAATGAACACAAACACAACGTCAGCCAACTGCGTTTTCTAGTGTGTGAAACTGTTCCATTAAACGAAGGATGTGACAACAAAACATTTTTGATTCAAAGAGAAACATCTTGGATATACAGAATGAATTCCATGGTACCCTTTGGACTGAATGACCGTATTGAACTCAGTTGCTTTATCTGAACTTGTATAGGTGCCTATGTTAATGTTTAAATGTCTTATGTTCAGTTCTTAATTACATCAATTTCGGTTTTTACTTTCATTTTTATTTGTTTATTCACTCCTACCAAACTCACTTGTTTACATTGAGACTTGTCAGTCTCGTCTTCTGTATTATTTCTTAACTTCATTTCACTTTACTCTTACTTCTTCTGCATCGCAGTCATCATCTCATTTTAACTATTCTTGGATCTTTTTTTTTCTCTTTTTTCTGATTTTTTTCTGATTTTTTCTAACTTTATTGTTCTCGATACAACTTTATTCAATCATCATACTTTATCTGTACCTCCATTTTTTCACTATCCATCTTTCAACTATTTTATTTCACCCCGGACCTTTGTAACACTCTGAAACCCACATTCTCTTGTTTCTAACAATTCCTTTTACAGCCACGGTTTGACATCATCACATTTTCACCAAGCGCATTTTCCTCTTTAAAGATGGCCGCCATACTTCTAGTCCTCTTTTTCTGTTCACAACCCGCTTTCCGTTATAACCCAGTCACACGCACAACAACACTCTTCCGTATTCTTCAGAGCATTTTGACGATGCTCGTCTAACGCGTCAACCGAGGTAATTTTCCTATCTAATTCTTCGAACATAACTTTGGAATGTGGGTCTATTCTTATTTCCTTCATTTCTTCAACTCGTTACCACTTACATTTCGGTGCACTTTTTGGCGCGTTTACACGTTTTGAATTTACCACATCGGTACATTTGGGTCTAATTTCCAAACCCTCTTTTTGATCCTTCACAACTAAGCCCCTTATTTTTAGCTCTAACACTGGTGACCAGTGTTCACTTTAAGGACTCTCACAACTTTTGTTATTATCATTGATTTCTTTGAATCCCTGACGGGGTATGCTACAATGACTCCTATTTCTTTTATAGGATTCCTCCTGATGAAGGGTTTACAACCCGAAATGCATTGGGGATTTCCGTTGGTATCGCTATTGAAATAACATGTGAAATTCTAAACTCAAGTGCAAAGAGCATTATATCGTGATTAAACGAACTTTGATTTAAACTCTCTTGGTGTTACATTTGGTAACTTCGTTACCGACCAGCGCTGTGCTTACAGAGGGACACTACCCATGACGGGTTAGTGCAACATTCACTGTCATTTACCGACCTTGGTTTAGAGGTCGCTCCTCTCCCAGCACGCCATTACCTGTTCAAGAATCACTTCTATTTGGATTAAAAAACGGTGTGCGTGATATTCCAACTTTCTGACATCCCCACACAGGACATACAAGTATGACTTCCCCCAATTAATGACTAGGCCCGAGTTTCTACCGAAAGATGTCAAGACGTCACAAACCACTATCAGAGATTTCTTGGGCGAGGCAAGGTATAGCAGAATATCATCGGCGTAGAGTGAAATACGGTCTTCGTGGTCAGGCGACCAACGAATCCCACGTATATCCGGGTGCCACCGTATCCACGCCGCCAACGACTCAAGAGCAAGGGCGAACAGCAACGGCGACAGGGGACAACCCTGCCGGGTGCCTCTCCCGAGCTCGAACGGTGCCGACGCCCGCCCGTTCACCACGACGCTTGCAAGAGGCCCCTCATAGAGCAGCCTCACCCATCTGACAAATCCAGGCCCGAAGCCGAACTTGGCTAGCACAGCCCACAGGTATGCCCACTCCACCGTGTCAAAGGCCATCGTGGCATCGAGGGACGCCACAATAGCCGGCTCTCGCATCGTGCCCGTCCTAGCAATCACTCCATGGAGGCGTCTAAGATTTAGTGCAGTGTTACGGTGCGGGATAAAGCCCGACTGATCCGGGTGGATCAAGTCGCCAAGCACCCGGACCAGGCGGTTAGCGAGAATCTTGGCAAGGATTTTCGGCTCGGCGTTGAGAAGTGAGATCGGCCGCTAGGAGCCACACTTATCCCGGGGCTTTCCGTCTTTATGTATTACCACAATCGTCGCCAGCCGTTGATCGAGCGGAAGAAACCCATGCCCCCGCGCCTCCACGAACAGGGCGCGCAGGTGAGGAGCCCACTTATCCGGACAAAGCTTGTACAGCTCTATCGGCAGACCATTTGGGCCCGAAGCCTTACCGGAGCGCAACGCACGGATAGCACCCGCCACTTCGTCTACAGTGATATCACCATCGAGGTCCTCCCTATCAATGGCAGAAAGGCAGGGCAGAGCGATGTCACGCAGAAGATCACACGAGTCCTCAGTCGGCCTATCCGAGACCGAGGTGTATACCGTACGAAAATAGTCCGAGAAACACCGAACTATACCGTCGGGATCAGTGACAACCTCTCCCCCATCCGTCAACAACTCCGGCACCACACGATTAACACGCTCCTTTTTATCCAGCCATGCCAGCAATTTCCCGGCCTTATCACCAACGTCATACAATCGACCCTGCTGCTCCCTGTTGAGGGTCTTGGCGGCGTTTGTCACCAGATCCCTATATTCCAATTGCTTCAGGCTCAAATTATGCAGTGTGGACGCCGCAACATCCCCCTCCAAGGCCACCTCTAAAGCCGCTATCTCGTCCTCTACTTGTATCACCTCGGCGTCTCTCCGCCGCTTGGCGGCCACTACCAAGGACAAAGCCTCCCCTCTCAGTACAGTCTTAGAAGCTTCCCACAAGGACACCGCGGATTCAACTGAGCCCTGATTATCTCGAAAATAGTGGTCAACTGTCTTCAGCAACGCGCTGCGCAGCTGGGGGTCACGAAAGTACCAGGGGTTAATGGGAGCCACCCTGCCCCCCACCACCCGGCCAATGTCCAAACGGGCCCACACCGGTGAATGATCAGATATGCCCCGTGCCATGTGCCTAGCCTCAGATACCAAAGAGGCGTGTGCCGCCAGAGTGAGCAAATAATCAATCCGAGAGAGGCTCCCGTGGGCCCCGGAATGGAAAGTATATTGTCTCTGAGTGGGGTGCCGCAGCCTCCAACAATCTACCAGACCAAAAGTATCAATAAAGTCGGGAAGCCACTTCTGAGCACCCCCGATGTCTATGGGCGGGTACCTATCGAGCATTCCAGAACCAACCGCATTGAAGTCTCCTCCCACCACTAGCATCCCTTCGGGGAGTCCCAACAAGGCCTTGCCCAGATCAGCAAACGTGGAGGCCTGCAGGGCAGGAGGGACATAGACAGAAACCAATACCAACGTTCTGCCCTCCCACCTCCCCGCCACGGCCACAAAGCGCCCCCTATCATCAGCAATAGTGGAGTCAACCTCAAATGGTAGGGACGCTCTGACAAGTATGCCCGCACCCCTGGATCCCGAGGAAAACCCCGAGTGGGCAATGAATTTATAGCCCTTTCTGTTAAGTGCATAATACATATTACCTATAAGGTGGGTCTCCTGCAGGAGGACCACATCTGGCGAGGTCCGTTTCAAAAATTGCAGGACTATCCCCCGTTTAATACGATCCCCTAAGCCATTTACATTCCAGCTAATTATGTTTAAGCCCCTATCCCCCATCCCTGAACACAAAGAGACCTCCCCCCCCCCCCGGAGAACCACAGTCGGACAATTCTGACAGTCATTGCTACGCATTGCAAGAAAAAAACAGCAACCCCAAACAACAACCCCAACATCCTGAATCCCCCCCCACCCTGCACCCCTGCGTCAGCTTACAAAGCCCCGCCAACTTGCAGTGTGCCTGTCGCCCTATCAAAAACAAATCTACAAAAAATACCCCAAGGGAGGAGAGAGCCCCTATCTTCCACCCGCCGCCCTCCCATTACTGCAATAAGGTGCGAGTCACTGTCCGGGGCTGAATCAAAACAGGCCGACACCGGAGGTATCACTTCTGTCCATCCCGGTCGCCTTCCGCCCCATCCACGCTGTCCCGGCCGGGCTGTCGCCGAGGGAGTGCATCCAACCAGTCCCCTGCCATGTCCGGTGATTCGAAGAAGAAAGTCCGATCCTCATATACCACACGCAGCCTGGCGGGGAAAAGCATGGCATACTTCAGGTCCATATCCCTAAGCCGCCGCTTCACCCCCAGGAAACTTTGCCTCTGTTTCTGCACCATCTGTGTGAAGTCAGGGTAAAAGCTCACAGAGGCATTCTGAAAAGGCACCGGGCCTGTCACCCTCAATGCTTGCAGGATAGCATCCCGATCTCGAAAATGGAAGATCCGGGCGACAATTGGCCGCGGGGGAGCTCCCACCTTAGGCCGTCCGCCAGACACTCGGTGAGCCCGCTCCACCGCAAAAAACTTGCCGAGGCCCTTAGGCGCAAGATGATTCACCACCAAGTCCTCGACGAGTAAATCCACGGAGAGCTCCTCTGAAGTTTCCGGGACCCCAATAATGCGCATATTGTTGCGCCGGGCCCGACCTTCAAAGTCTTCGAGCCGGCGGGCGGAGAGGTCATTCGCGGTTCGTAACTTGCGAACCTCAGCCTGAAGCTCCGAGACGTCGTCCGCGAGGCCAGTAGTCTGGAGGTCCAGGGACTTGACCCGCTCGTTGGTTTTGCCCAGGTCCGCGCGAATCAAGTTGACATCAACCAAGATCATGTCCACCTTGTGCGCCAGGGTCTCGAACTGCCGGCCAATCGAAGATTGCATCCCATCTATCGCCCCCTTGATGTCCTGCCATGATAACTCCGAGGCCGGGGATGAATCGGCCTTCTGCGCTTCCAGCGACTGTCCCGATCCACCAGGCGACCCCTTCTGCTGGGCATAACGATCCATATTATTGGATTGGGTATAGCCGCCTCGCCTGGTAGTCTTAGACTTCGATCTGTCCGCCTCTGATTTGGTCGACATCTCGAAGAGCAGGACGGTCAGTCGCAAAAGGACGTCCCTCACTCTGCTAGAGGAAACAGGGTCAACTAGGACTTCAGCAGCTAGTCAGGACCGTGTGGAGGTCTTCCAGACAATAGAGGGCCTGCACGGAGCACCCCCCACCCTGAGCAAACAAAGGGCGAGAAAGCGAAAGTGAAAGTGCAGCGGCGTCCGTCCGTCAGTTCACTCCTCCCAAGGCCGTTGTTGTTCAATTAGTGGCCGGGCATCCTGCCACCGCAAGCCCCTGGCATCCGTCGGGGGTATGCCGCAATCTTCCGCCACGCACAACTTCGGTCCCCGGTGGGCGATCTTAGCCCGGATAACGTCAGTCGCCCCAGCTGTGACTCATCTGCAGGATGCAGTGCATGAAAATCAGGATTTAGGACAGGATGATTGCAGGAGGGCGCGAGGGTAGCGGGCGCTCAAGGCTCACGCGGCCATCTTGGTCAAGCGCTAGGCTCCTCCCCCCAATTGACATTTTTATTCACTTTTTGTAAGGCCGATAATCAATTTTCTGATGAAAATGATGACCTTATGATCTTTCTCCAGATGGTCATTAATGGTGATTTTTTTGAATGTTTAATCTTTTGACTGTGTGATGTAAATTATCACTTTTGGAACTAAAACAGGTATGTTTTGAGTTATCTTCAGGCCCGATATCGAGCAAAATACAAACTTCTGAGCAGAAGGGAAAGTCTGTAAAAATGGCAATATTGGTGTTAGTGAGGCCTTAAAAAGTGGTTATTCAACATGAGGCATGATCCAATTTGACATTTTCAAAAAAATAATTTTTTTAAAGTCCCAAAAATACATTTTCTGATGAAAAACCATGACCCGGACCTTAGGAACTTTCTCCAGATGGTCAGTAAGGATGATTTTTGAATGTTTAATCTTTTTACTGTAAATGATCACTTTTTTATACTTGTTTTTATTGCAACTCTGCATGAACATCGTATATCATCATCGAAAGGTGTTACACATTTGCTCATGGGGCTGATTAGCAAATAAATTATGCAATACATTTTTCAAGCAGAGATGATATTGTGAACAAAACAGAACTAAAAACAGGTAAATCCCGGTGGCTGCCAATGACAGAATCCATCCCATGCACAACTTATTAAAGATCATTGAGAGCAGGTTGTGCGGATACAGTCCTCTATGACTATCCATCAAATGACATGGAGGCCGATGCTTGCTGCTATCCAGCATGGTACAACGTTACGCAGGGGAGCCAAGTGTGTCGGCAGGCGCTGAGTTTGGCAGATCTTGTATGTGGGTAGAGTGCTGTGTTGCATCCTCTCCGCTCGTGGTCTCATGGTGACCGCAGTTCTTCTAGCTTGTGTACCATCTTCCAGATTGTGCTTAAATTATCACTTTTGAAGATAAAATAAGTGTGTTGAGAGTCATTTTTCTACCCAAAATTAAGCAGATTATACGTGTCCGAGTAGGAAGAAAAGCCTTTAAAAAGGACAATTTGGGGTCACTGTGAGACCTCAACAAAAGGTTATTCAACATGAGGTGCTGCTTCAATTGACATTTTAACTAATTTTTTCTACGGTCCTAAAAATAAATTTTCTGATGGAAAACGATGACCACGGACCTTAGGAACTTTCTTCATATTATCAGTAATGTTTTTTTTTTTTTTTATGTTTAATCTTTAGACTTTAAATGACTGTTGGATGTAAAATATCACTTTTGAAGCTAAAATAAGTGGGTTTACAGTTATGTTCATGCCCAAAACTGGTAAATTGCAAGCTTCCGAGAAGGAGTAAAAGTATTTAAAAACTGTAATTTTTTTCACTGTTAGTCCTTAAAAGGTGGCTATTCAACATGAGGTGCGATCCAATTGACATTTTGAATCATTTTTTATATGCTTCAAAAAATCTATTTTCTGGCAAAAAAAACCTTATGAACTTTCTCTAGATGATCAGTAATAGGGATATTTTTTAATGTTTAATCTTTTGATTGTAAATGACTGTGCAAATGATCACTTTTGGAACTAAAATAAGTGTGTGTAGAGTCATTTTGATGCCCTAAATCAAACAAAATACATGCTATTGAGTATGATGAAAAGTACGTACAAATGTCATGTTTGGTCACTGTGAGGCCGTAAAAAGTGTTTTTTTATCATGAGACGCAATCCAATTGACATGCTGAATAATATTGTGTCCCAAAAATAACTTTTGGGGAGAAAAACGATGACCTCGGATCTTATGAACTTTCTCCAAATGATCAGTAATAGTGATTTTTGGAAAATTTAATCTTTTGACTGTAACGGACTGTTGGATGCAAATTATCACTTTTGGAACTAAAATAAGTGTGCTTAGAGTCATTTTCATGCCCAAAACTGGAAAAAATAGAAGCTTCTGAGTAGGAGGAAAAGTCTTTATGAATGGTCATTTTGGTCTCCGAGAGGCCTTATAAAGTGGCTGGTCAGCATGAGGTGCAATCCAATTGACATTTTGAATAATTTTTTTTATACAGTCAAAAAATCAATTTTCGGATGAAAAACGATGACCTCGGACCTCTGTACCCTCCTCCAAATTTTTAGTAAAGGTGAACTTTAATGATTAATCTTTTGACTCTAAATGATTGTTTTATGTAAACTATCACTTTTGAAGCAAACATAAGTGTGTTTTGAGTTTTCAACCCCAAAATCAAGCAAAATACAAGCTTCTGAGTGGGAGGTAAAGCCTTAAAAATGGCAAATTGGTCACTGTGAGACCCTAAAAAGTGTTTTTTCAAAATGAGACGCGATCCAATTGACATTTTGAATCATTTTTTTAGGCGGTCCAAAAAATCAATTTTCTGATGAAAAACGATGACTTTATGAACTTTCTCCAAAAAGCAAGATGATATGAAGCCATGTCAAAGCCAATAGTACTGTTCTCCCACTAAAAGACAGCAAGATTACAAGAAAGAAGAGAGGCGGCAATATGCAGGTCCGTCTCATATATCCAGGCTAGGGTAAAATAACACACTAAAGTCAGTTAAAATGGTGGTAGTCGGAGGTCATCATAGGGTGCCAAACCACAAGAGTGGCTCTTTTACTACAACTTATTACCGGTACCCTGTGCTTTGGAATGCCAGCTTTCTTTGCCTATGCCTCATAGCCTTGAAAAAGTCCATTGGATGAAACATGTGTCGGCTGCCAGTGTGTATTTTTGTATATGAACCCCTGAGAAGAAAAGATTAAGAGAATAGAGAGAGAGATACATCTATGGACTCCCTTTGATTACAATACTGGTCACTGCCTATTTTAAAATATGGGCTAATATCTCTGTGTGCCTTGGCAAATGTGCATGTCTTTTCTACAGTTTAGCCTCTTCTGTCAAGGCAGATGCTGGTTCTCCAGCAGGCGTATGCCCAAAGTTCATTTCACAGCCCCTTAGATGCTAAAGTTGAAGACCCCACAAGTAAGGCTTCTCCTCTGGGGATACAGTCCAGCAATCAATATTCTCTAGCTGTCAGTTTCTTATTTCTCCAGGCAGGCTATAGCATGTTTTGCAGGAGTCTTTTCCAGGTTTTTGCTGCATCGTAAGGAAGACGGGCACCACAGATCCTTGGCTCTGAAAATCAAATAATTCTCATTCACCATGCAATGTGGAGTTTGTCACTGGTCCATTAAAATACTGACTTACTTGCCTGGATGAATACCCATCATTTATCAGAGTTTTGCAGACAAGAGCATGTATGCTGCGTATCCACCTCTGAGGTCTGTTTCATGCAGTTTTTTAATTTGTGTGCTTCCTTTTCATACTGGTCAAGCCACAGTCTTTATTCTCTAATGTAAGCAGGGATGAGGCTACAGGAATTCCCAGTCATGAAACCCAAAATAAAGTTAGATAATAGGGAGAGGCTTCTTCACTGTCACTCTTAGGGGGGAGTTCTAGGAGAAGAATGAAGCAGGTAGGGGGGGACTGAAAATGTCACTATTCTTCAAAGAAGCAACTGTAACCTTCCTTTCAAAGGCAAGTCCAGTTCAAAGAACCTTAGGAATAATCCTACTGTCTATATCCCTATCTGGGAGGCTCTTTCCATCATCAGTCTTGAGTTCCATAAAGACAGACAAACACGGATATCCAAAATGGGTTCATGTCATTACAGAAAAACCCTACAAATGTACACAATGCTCACCATTAAACCGCTCAACACTTTCCCTGCAGCCTACACAGAGCCATTTGCACTAGCTGTCCACAGGCAGCCCCCCTTATATTTAAATGTGGAAACTAAAGATTGCTTCCCAAAATCGAACAGGATGCAGTGTGTGAGATCGAAATATCAGATGTCAAAAAATAAATAAATAGAAGAGTGTTGGTTTAGGACACATTTTCCTAATAGCATGTTTCTGGTGGATAACAGGATGTCGGAAAGGTAATCTAAGAAAGCTCAAACAGGTTTCTTCTCCCCAGTGCAATTATGGAGTTTTCCAGAGAGTGTCTGCTCATCCATTCCAAGCACCCACCCAATAGTGAGGGTACACACATAGCCTCCCTTACCTGTTGAAGCTATATCAGTCAGAAGAGTTCAAAGGGGGATCCGGGTGATAAAGGAGGAAACAGGCCTGGCAGCCAACCAACCACCATAATACCTATATGATTTACATTATTGATATAATTTATAACCAAGCATATAAAACAATACACAATAATAATAGATACCAACATGGTAAATGTGCCACGTGTAATTCTCCAACTCAACAGCATGGAAGGGTGAGTATTCTTTCAAATGCTACCACTGCCTTCATCCCCTCCCATCTACTGAAAACTCACATGCTATTTTACTCAGTTTGTCTAGAAACCTTTTTCTGTTTTTTCGCAGGTCACCATAGTTACAATTACAAACTATTCTTTGTCGTGCACATTTTATCTTGTTGCACATTCGCAATACTTATACCTTCATTTCGTGTTCAAGATATTTTATTACATTTTTAGAACATAGTAAATACACAGAGACCATACATAAAAGAGCACCAGAGAAGGTACATAATATTTGTATAAATAAAATAATTAAACTATAAAGCAATATAATGTACAGAAAATTGCAGACAAATATAGTACCTACACTATACCAGATATGCTACTGTTAATGAAAACAAACTAGTAAATAGATTCAACAATATAAATACTTCTAAGCAGGGCTATAAACTCAACCAACATTATAATAAGTGGATTTCTCTAACTATTATAAATAAAACCTATTAAAGATATAAAGCAATATAGTCATCCAGAACTGACAAGCCATGTCTTCCCTGGACCGGAAACAAGCATACTGGGACCAGTTTTGGCTCATCAGCCAGGCTAGCTTGAATCCAGTGACAAAGTGAGCAAGGGACCCATGTCTGGGCCTGCCCTGAACTGGTCCCAGGATGCTTGTTTCCGGTCCAGGGAGGACCTGGCTTGTCAGTTCGGGCTGGATTGTTCCCACAGGGAACAGTGCCAAGACTGATTTGCATATGGCTGAGTACAAACTGGTGTGGTGAGCAAAAGAATGATGAATTTAACCCAGATCCTTGTGACAGGAGTGAATGTTTACGTTGTCGAGCATTCCGTCCATCAATTGTTTCTTTTGCATATATCGCTCTAATTGGGAAGAGTATGCCCAGACGTTAGTCCCGTGCTCACAACACCACTGGATTCAAGGTAGCCTGGCTGATGAAGGGTGATGCCCTGAAACCGGTCCCAGGATGCTTGTTTCTGGTCCAGGGAGGACCTGGCTTGTCAGTTCAGGCTAGACTGTTCCCAGAAGGAACAGGGCCAAGAGTGATTTGCAAATGGCTGAGTCCAAACTGGTGTGGTGAGCAAAAGAATGGATTTAACCCAGATCCTTGTGACTGGGGGTGAATGTTTGCATTGTCAAGAATTCCGCCCCTCAATTGTTTCTTTAGATAACAATGAGGCATTTTTCCAATTGGCAGTAACTAATTTCAAAGCTGCGGAAAACAAGAAATCTAAAAGTTTGCTATTAATAACAATTAAATTGGATGTAATTGAAGCTGGCTTACAAATGAAAAATTCTAATGATTAATCTTCTGAAATGTTAAATATTTTAGTAATAATTTTCCAAACCTCGTTCCAAATCTTCTTAATAGGACATTCATAAAGTACATGTTTTAACGATCCAATATGTAAAGAACAATTCCAACAAGTAACTACATCTCAAGGTTTTGCTTTAAATAACCGTAATGGAGTCCATAAACAATTGTATAATGTAAAGCAATTAGTTGGGAATAAAGAAACAGGCAACCATCCAGGAATATTATGCCGTCCAATTTGTTTCCAAATATCTGGACATAACAAATCCATTTCTGCATTCCAAAAGGAAGAGGGAAAATCAATATTATCTCCTGCACTATCCTGTAATTTTTTCATACAGCAGTAACACAGCATGGGATGATGAAGCAACTGTTTGCAAATACAATTCTGAATCCGTAGTAATACTACTAGGAACATTATTTGGAAATGAGTAAAGAATGGAATTACATACAACTTTATATTTATAAATATCCAGTGACTTTAATTTAAATCTTAGCTGTAATTCATTGTAGGGTAAAAAGGAACTGTTACGGTAAACCTCTTTTAAATAAAAAATATCTGCCTTAATCCAAGATTGCCAAAACTTGAGTGACGAGCTAACTTTATTATAGGAATATACAATAGCAATAAATGTAATGTACGTGATAAAGGAGATTGAAAAAAAAGAAAATCTAAATCTTGTAATATTGATTTAGTAGATTTCAGTAGAACTGATCATTTTTAGCAGAGGTGCTGAATTAGTCATAGTAAGCAATGCAGGTAAAGGAAATGGTGAAATAAAACTTTGTACAATACATAGCCATGAAGGTGTGTTAGAAATTTCCGAACATTGGAACCATAGGGTACTTTGTTTTAATATAAAAGCTTTATGATATTTAAGAAAATCTGTCAAACAAATTCTACCATTATACTCTGATAATTTTAATATTTTATAACTCAAACGAGGAGACTTATTATTCCAAATTAGGTTTGAGATAAGTTTGTCCATAGTCTTATAAAACGTACATGGAAATTGAACAGGTATCATAGAAAAAGATAGACGATGTTTGGAGCAATGACCATTTTAATAGCATCCACTTTCCCCCACCAGGTTAAATATAAAGCTGACCATTTTGCAAGTTTGTCTTTGTGATTCCATTCTAGAATATATTAATTTGAAGACAGTGATTGTATTATGGAATGGGAAAAAAGTATACCAAGATATTTAAGTTTATCTTTTTGCCAAATAATTTCCTTGTTTCGGAATCACATCAGGAATACAATGGACATTTAAAGTAAAAAATTCAGATTTATTGGTGGTTAGTGTGTATCCTGAAATATTCTAGTATGTGTTAATTAAGTTGAGTAATGAGGGCATGGAAGACTCAGGACTACCAATATATAGAAGAATGTCATCAGCATAAGCAGACATTTTAATAGGAGTCTTATGAATAGCGAGACCGTCAATTTATGAAGAATTTTTTAAAGAAATTAATAAAGGTTAAATTGCAATAAGGAAAAGCAGCGGAGATAATGGGCTACCTTATCTAGTACCCCTGAAAGGAAAGAATTATCTTAAATTTGACCATTAATGAAAAGTTTGGCAGATGGACCATAATCTAAAGGTGCAATCATGCGAATAAATTAAGGTCCAAAATTAAATGCATACAAGGTATGGAAAAGATACATCCAATGGACTTCAACAAAAGCAATTTTCTGCATCTAATGCCAGGACACCCGCAGGCTGATGTAAGGATGATCTAGTTCCAATCGCATGAAATAATACACGTATGTTATTCACAGAATGTCTAGTTTTTATAAAACCATTTTGATCAATGTGTACGATGCTATGTAACACAGAAACCAACCTAGCTGCAAGGATCTTGGCATAAGGTTTACAGTCTTGATTAATTAAGGAGTTGGTGCGATAATTTGAAACAATAGCGGGGTCTTTTTCAGGTTTTAGAAGGGCAATAATCAAAGCTTCAGTAAAGGATCCAGAAGTTGATCGTGCATTACTGAAGTAAGTAAATAGATTGAGTAAATGAAGAGAAAGGAAATGTGAAAATTCTTTATACAATTCAGCAGGAATGCCATATGGACCTAGGGATTTGTGCAATTTAAGAGATTTACTAGCCATATGTATTTCCTCTAAAGTTATTGGTAACTCTAGCTTATTTTGAACTAAGGGAGAAATTTGAGGTAGGCCACAGCTCTCTAAAAATGATCAATAAGTAACCTATCTTGAGAAGGAGGTTCGTTATATAAGGTTGAATGATAATTAAAAAATTCATTAATTATTTCTTTATCAGAAAATAGCCATTTGACCATTGGAACTCTTGATGGTGTTAATTTGATGTTTTTCTTTCTTGAAACGAAGATAATTGGCCAGAAATCTTCCAGATCTATTACCATTGAAACACCATTTAGCTTTTTTGTTAGATAATTGTATGCCTGCCCTTTTGCTTTAGTTTTTGTAAATGTGTCTTTTAATTAATGTGATTAAATCTAATAAAAAAACTTTCATATTTTGCAATTTGTTTATCACATTCTTTAATTCTCAAATTAAATGGTTTATTATGAGCCATAATAGAAATTGTCTCCCCTCTACCATATACATTAAAAGCATCCCATTGATTAACCATTGAAATAAAACCTTCAGGATTGAATGAAAAATAATCATGAATTGCTGTTAAAATTTTTGGTCTGTTTTTATCAGTAAGAACAACATTGGTATTCATGCGCCACCGACCCGGTGAATGTTGAGAGGAAGTCGAACATAAAATGCATGACACGTCCTCATGATCAGAAATATCAATCTTCTGGAAAGTAGAATTAAAAACTGATGTTATTAAATGACGGGATAGTAATAAATAGTCGATTCTAGAGTAGGAAGTATGAGGATTAGACCAAAAAGTGAATTGTTTTTCTGTAAGATGATGTAAACGCCAAACATCTACCAACTTAGTAGTTTTAAAAAGGAAAATACTACACAGAACTGAAGGGTTGAGACAAAGAGAATCAGCACCTGCCAACAATAATATTCTGGGATAAATACAAAGTATTTTTAAAGGTACAATGAACCTAGGAGTACAACCCCTCTCTACTCCAAAATGGAAAAATTCCAAAATGCAAAAGAACAGATAGGGGTTTAGCACTCAGTAGTCATTCTACTGTATGAAATGATTGAGCATCGCAACAATTTTTTTTTTGTCACCAACATTAAAGAACACAGTCTCTATGTAAGAAATTCCAATGTCAAAATGTTCTTTCTTCATTTGTTCTTTATTAAATACCGTCTCAAACAGAATTACATCAATGAGAAAAAATCCAGTAGCTGATGTGTTTCGTCCACAAAGGACTTCTTCAGGCCTATAGAAAAACACATAAACCAACATGTTTATATTATACACGTATACATTTAAAGAGATCAAAAATTCATTAAATTAGGCAATACATAATTGCTTAATATAATTACAATACTGGAGAAAAACTCCAAACAGATCGACATTTCAGTTTACAAGTAAATTCGACAGTGCATGCTGTGACAGACTATTTGTAATGTTCTCTATGGTGGTGGTTGGATTCTACAAATCTTATGCAGCCATTTAATAAAATGTCAGGAAACATACCTTTATTATGTGTGTGGGATTCACCACATCCATAGTATCTATTGGCGCGGTGTATATCCCAAAAGTTGTCAAGCTATGTAGTGTATACGTATGAAAGAACAAAGTTTATATGTTTTTTTAAACCTCTTATCTGTATATCCCTATTCCAATGTAAAGCAGAATAAGTCCAGAGAGAGAGAGAGAGAAAGGTCTGACATTCAACATATTTTCTCATTATATTTTGACTCAAAATGTATCTTGGTCAAAATATACATCATTTCTTCCTACCGCAGGAGTACCCAATTCATTATCATTTTACAAGGTATAAATAATAACTAGAAAGTCCGATTCATTTTCAAATAATGTCTCTAAAACATGTTTTAGGGTTTCGGGAAAAAGATCAGAGTAAAAAAGAGAAATAAACTATTCCCAAACAGGTTCATATGTATTGGAAGAGCAAATGTCCATATAAAACCACATCCCATACACCGAGTTAATGTGGCTTGAGCATTTTTATAAAGTATGAACATGTTTAACAAACAAATCAAAAGTTTAAAAAAAAAAAATTACTTGAAAAATTAAGATTTCAAAATTAATAAATTCAGTACAATGAGGATTAGTGCAGTGTAAGCAAAACATGTTAAGATACACTAACAAATTACGTGGTAAATTAGACTGAGATCGGGAATAATCTAGAGTTTTCTGAATTGTACAGTATGGAAGGCAGCATCTACTTGTATTTATTGAGCACATTACCATGGAATACTAGACATTTAACTGATAACAATTTTGGTTGCCGATTATCAATCATGTAATAGGCCATCAACAACAGGGCTCCTATCACTTGTCACAGGATCTAAAATTCGTGAGAGCATACATTTGCACAGAGGATATTTACTAGCGATGCAGATTTTATTGTTACACCAGCGCCATATTTGAATGGTCGATTCTTGTTGCAGATTAACAGGACGATGGCAAGAAACACATTAAAAATTAAAAAGGAATCAAATTATTTAGCATTATTAATTCTATGCAGTATCGAAACACACACAGCAGCAAGGGTTTCCGACCTAAAGCAACTTGCGAGAAGTGTTGGTCTCTTAAATGGTGTCGTCATGGCGTCTGCTTCAAAGCGTGAAACAGAATGCCATTGATCAAGTACTTATATACAATCATACAATTGCAAACACCTGAGGACACTCATTGACATAAAAAATGTCCACCAACGGCGATGAACACTGTTACGAATACAGCACCATCTTTAAATGTTAACTTTTGACTTGAATCTATTCAATCATATTCATTGATTCTCAAAGTTACTAAAATGGTTGCCTGAAATTATGATATATAGTTAATTGAATACACAAACATAAGACTATCGTTAGTTTAGAGTGAGGATTAGCTTTCAACCAAACTGTTGCGATTCGGCGTGCACATATAGGAGCCACCAATTTGAATAAGTACTGTTTCAGAACAGATTGCGTAGTAAATGTTTTAAGTACAATCTGCAGTCATTACCTTCAACATCTTCTGGTGGATTAAAATTCGCAAATTGTACTGTCAGTTGCAATTTTCTAAATCATTAAGTAAATTACTCATTGGCTCTATTTTTGCTGTGAAAGGCATTACACAATCTATTTTGGGTTTGTTATCTTGTATTTTAATGGCATTGTCAGACACTTTCATAGAAAGACCAGCCATGTCTTTGCGAATATTTTTAATATCTGTCACAATATTATCTGTATTAGAAACAAACTTCCAAAGCTAGCTTTTCCTCAAAATCGTTATAGCGACCAATAAGATGGTTTTTCCCCATAGCCCAGCTTTGAATCTGATAATATTTAAATTTGGAGAACTTTGAACCCCAACATAAATTACATTCAGACCATGGTAGCAGGATGCCATTCATGAATAATTCCCCCCATTTCTGGGGACCTTCTGCCTTTAAAGACTTTGCCAATAAGTCCTCTGTCCAGCTTGGGGCGCCCGGTCTTACCCAAATTGGTGCGTTTGCACTAAAGTAAGGAATTTTTGTAGTCCTTCTGACCCGATACCAGAGCATAGCCAGGTCTCTTAAGATCTTCAATCTTACCTTTTTGAAAAATTTTGGGTCTGAAAATTTGTACATAAACCCAACATGTTTGACCCCTTCAATATTTAACAAAATAGATAGTAGTTCCCCAGTCGCTGATTTCCCTGGACTCCCCAAGAGAATTCTAAAATTTTTAAGCAAAAAAGCCCAGGAATATATTTGAAAATCCGGGGCTGCCAGACCTCCCTTAATATGTTTCCTCCTTATCTTTTTCCATGATAGTCTAGACCCCTTAGAAGACCATATAACGGACCCTATCTCACTTTGCAGCTTAGCCAACCCCTTTTTCTCAAACATTAAAGGGATAGAGTCGAACAAAAAAGTTAACTTTGGCAACACAATCATCTTAATCAAGTTAACTCGACCAAAAATAGTAAGAGGAAGATGACTCCTGCCCTTCATTAAATTAGAAATATCCTTCCTAGTTTTAGCCAGGTTAGTTGTAGCAATTTGTGAGATGTCCTGAGTTATTTGTACCCCGAGATATCTAATCTGTCTTTTTGAAATTACATTCTCAGTTGCTTGATTCCAAGTCATAATTTCCGTTTTATCTGCATTCAAACAGTATCCTGAAACTAATCCAAAGTTGTTCGTAATTGTTCCTATTGCAGTCAAAGCTTGATTCAAATCTGATGTTAAAATAACTATATCGTCAGCATAGAGGCCAATCTTTCTGCTCCAACCCTGAAATCTAAAGGGGGGGATGTTATCTAGCTCCCTAATTCTACAAGCTAAAGGTTCAATATATAAATCAAACAAAAGAGGGGATAGAGGACAGCCCTGCCTCGTACCCCTCATTACCTTTATACTTTTAGTTAAGACCCCATTAACTAGCACTCTTGAGGTAGGAGCTTGATAGAGAGATATTAGAGATTGGCCAAAGTTTTTCCCCAGTCGAAGATGGCTAATCACAGCCTTCAAATAGATCCAATTAACACGATCAAAAGCCTTAGCGGCATCTAGAGCAATGATCGCCAAGGGGAGCTTCTTATCAGTAGCAAAGTCAATGCTTGTTATTAAAGAAAATGTTAGTTCTTTAAGATATCTGCCCTTGATGAACCCCTTTTGAACTTCATGAACTATTCCGGGAATAACCCTGGCCAACCTGTCTGCCAAAATCTTCGCATATAATTTATAATCACTATTCAGAAGTGAAATTGGTCTGTATGAATCCATATATCTTGGCGATTTTCCAGGTTTGGAGATAAGAGTTATATTGGCCTGATTCCAGGAAGCGGGAAGCTTTACATTGCCTGAGAGAACCCCATTAAATACTTTTAATAATAATGGTGACAAACTACCAGATAGAATCTTATACACCTCCACGGGTAGACCATCTGGGCCAGGTGCCTTACCCTTTTTAGCTTGTTTGAGAACCAAATCTAATTCCCCCTGAACAATCTCTTGATCCAGCATGTTTTGTAAGTCATCAGACAAGGGTTTTAGAGCAATTAACCAATCTTCTATCATATTCATATCAGGGATCAAATCTTCCCTATATACCTCTGCAAAGTAATTGAAAAAGGCATCCACAATATCCTTAGTATCCGTGACTATAAGGCCTGATCGTTCTACTTTGACTTCTTTAATTATATTTCTAACCCTGTCAATCCTAGCTTTCCAGGCTAGTAATTTACTAGTACCCTCCCCGTATTCAAAATGAGCTAATCTGCTAGCCTCCCATTTCTCTTTTACCCGCCTATTAAAAACGGAAATTAATTTCTCTTTCAAATCCATCAAGTTTTGAGTAATCTCATCCTTTTGTGCAGTTTCACAGTTTACAATAGCTTCTTCACCCTGCCTAATTGCCATTTCCAAATTTTCAACCTCAGAAAAATATTTTCTTCTTCTGCTAGCCCCAATAGCACCTAATCTGCCTCGCAAAAAAGCTTTAGTTGTTTCCCATACAATATCCAGACTTGTCGTGCCCAAATTTTGTTCTATAAACGTGTCAAGTTCCTGCTGAAGAGACTGTGTAGCTTCCTGATCACATAACACTGTACGATCCAACCTCCATACAGACTAAAAATCGCAAGTTCCAGTCACAAGCTCCAGAATAACTGCCGAATGGTCGGATAGATGCGCCCCCACATGCATACTTTTTTTTACTTTCCCCAATAATCTTACATCAATTAAGAAGTAATCAATTCTAGATTTATGGCGATATTTTTTATTAAAAAAAGTATACCCAGCATTCTGACCTGCCCTCAACCGCCATACGTCACACAAACCAAATTGCTCCATCAAACCTCTTAATTTAGTTGCCATTTTACTATTTACCAGGGCTCTACTACTCTCCGATCGATCTAATTTAGAATCTAATACTGTGTTAAAATCTCCAGCAAAAACTACAAAACCCGTAAAACTCAGCATCTCTGTAGCTAACTCATCTAATGGGCTAACATCATCTTGATTTGGGCCATAATACCCAATTACATTGTATAATAGGCCAGCAATCCTAATGTTTACTATAAGCCACCTACCCTTGATGTCTGCTTTCCTATCTTCAATTTGGCAATCTAGTCCCTTCCTGACCAACAATAAGATACCTCTTGTTACAAATGTCTGTGGCGTGTAAAACACATAATCTAACCACCGAAGTGCACCAATACATTTTTTGCTCTCACCCTCAGTTAAGTGAGACTCTTGGAGAATAATAATATTTGCTAGGGAATCTTTCAAATAACTCAAAATCCTATCTCTCCTGGATCTAACCCTTAGGCCGTTTACATTCCATGACATCCAATTAATTTGGTCTGTCCTACCCATAGTTATTTTCACCCGTGTTTGCTATCACCACCACCACCACCCGAATGCGTACGCAGCACATGCGAACTATTTTAATTTTTAATGCCCTCTCCCAACCCCCCGCTACCCCTAACCCCAGCCCTAACCCTCCCAGCTTCCTGCCCCCCCAAGCCCAGACCCCCCACCCGGGAAAACCCAACTAATATCCTTAGGCCCAACCTAGGCCTGCTGAGTGTCAGATCAAGTGGTCGTGATAGGAACATTCACCTTGTTTCAATAACCTTCAAATAATCTGTGACGGCGCTGATATTTGTAGACCTCCGGACTAATCGCCAGCCTGACAATGTTCCAAAAAACTATCCACATCTTCCACTGCTCTAAATATATGCATCTTGTTGTTCCACATGACTTTCAAAAACGCCGGAAATTTTAACTGAACCGTAGCTCCCAATTTTCTCAAAGCTTCAATCCTTTTGCCTAACTCCCATTGTCTATTCGCAGTTACCACCGAAAGATCTGACCTGACTTCAATCCTAGCTTCACCGACAGTTATAAGACCCTTCTTTAGCGCGGTTGCCAAAATGTTTTCTTTTAGCCCATACGTTAGAAAATTAACCAAGATCTTCCTAGGTTTCAAACGAGACGGGTTCAATCTGAAAGGGTCGCGATGTATCCTCTGTATATCTTGCGAGATTTCATCCTCCGTTTCCTGCAATTGCAGCTCCGTTTTTAATAGGTGGACAATAAAGCCCTTTAGATCATCCCCTTCCTTTCCTTCTGGAAGCCTCAACATTTTTATATTATTTCTCCGCGGCATGTTTTCCAACCTTTCTAGGCACTCCTCGTAGGCTTTTTCTCTAATTTTAACCTGCGCCAGTTTCTCGCAGTTTTCATCAAGTCTACCATGCATCACCATTACCTCCTTTTCAAGAGAAACTGTACGGAGATTCAAATCCTCAAATTTGGCTTCCAACAGACCGACTGCCTCCCTAATTCCATCCTGTTTTGCCTTGGACTCTTCAAAACCCTTATGCATATCTAGATCAAGCTTCTTTAATAAAGCAATTACAACCGTGTCTGTATGGGCCTCAGCCAGCATGCCATCAGATTTCAAAGTATTATCATGTAATCCACATTTATCCACCACAACCGGGGGGTCAGACTGTCCCAAACTCTCAACTGGGGCATCCGAATTACCTTCTAGTCCCGTAGCCTGATTTTCCGTTTCCATCTCTAAAAGTTTATATCGATTAGGAGACAGATAATCGGCCCAATCCTCTGAACTACTTTTGGATTCCACTAGGTCAATTTCACCCCTGAATTTTCCAGTGGCGGCAGAATCCACCAAGCTCCTACCCCCAGAAAGTACAAGTGTCTTAGGAACCGGCTTAAAATATGTATTCAGGGAAGGGTTAAAGGTGATTTTCTTTCCTAGCGTCCCTAATTTATGAGATTGCCTGATATGTTTCTTAGCTGTGCTAGAAATTTTACTAGCTAACTGTGTAACCCCGCCTTCCCCTACCTCTACCTTACCTACACTCCTAAGCGCATAACCTTTATTTATTTTCTGGGAAGCTTTCGTATTCAATTTGGGGCGAGTGCCTATCTCCCTACCCTCAGTTTCTAAACTACTAGTGAGAGACTTAGAAGTCTTCGCTGTTTGTATATCGCCATTGCCATTGAGAACAGTAATCGGGGCAGAAAACCAAGCTTGCTCACTAGCAGCTCCCCTTCCGCGTGCCCCTCCCTCAGAAAACTGAATTCTGGAAACCGCCCGCCTCCCTCTACCTCGCTCGATCACAGCGCGGCTCCAGCGCCCGGTCGCTGTTCCAGCTAGTCCGTCACTGCTTGCTGCAATACACGATTCCCCCGTCGAGCTCTCAGGGAGAGGCTTCTCAAAGAGCCCCGCCTCAGCTACCTCCGGGGCCAGCTCCTCAGGTGAGATTTGCTCAGCAACAGCGTTCGCCATACAGCGATGTTTTTTAGCTTTTACTAAGTTATTAGTTGTTGCGGAAAATATATTAGGATACTGAAAAAAAACAAAACGCTGGAAAGCACTACAGTTAAATCACCGCCGTTCACGGTTCACTCGCTCGTTCCGCACGCCACTCTCCGCACTCCCGACCAGTCTCCCTAGCTGGCCGCCATGTTTGTTTTAAAAAAGAGGTGGCAACGTGGTACTGGGCTATCATCGAGTTGGAAGATGGCCCGTTTCGACGTCCGGAAACTCTTTGGGGAGAGAGCTTGCCGAGGATTGCGACAGAAGATCAATGGCAAGTAACTATGTTGATGCTTTACAAGTTGGTGAAACCAGCAAACCTAAGAAGAAATCACCTGTTCACTCTCCACAGGGCATATTGGACTCCAAAGCGGCTGGCAAAATTTAAAGATGGTGGTAATGTAAGATGCCTTAAATGTAACAGCTTAAATGAGGACGACTTACACATGTTTGTAACGTGTCCGGCGATCAAGATCTATTGGGACGCTGTAAGCAACTGTCTGTCAGTTATTCTAAAACAGAAGATTGAGGTAAGCCCTGAAAGTATTATTACAGGTAGACTGGATCTACAAGGTAAGGGCTTAGATGACAGAACCAAATTGGTGTTTTACGCTATACTGTTGGCCCGCAGGGAAATTTGTAAATTATGGGTCTCTCCCGATCCTCCTACTGATTTGATGTGGATTAGAGCTATGAGAGCTACTGGTAAACTCGACATGACAGTACCCCTGAAAAAGAAGCATAGATTTTGGTTGTTATTTTATGAATATTATGGGTGAGGGGATGGATTAGGACTTCGAAGAATTTTGTTTCATGTTGGAAAATTTGATCCTATGATTAAGTCGCTGGTAATCTCTTGGGGCTGTTGCTTTGGAGAGTTTAGGTGAAAGGGTCATATCCTTTCCCCTTCTGCTTTCTAGTGAGCAAGTTTCCTCAGATATGAGATGATTTACACCCTAAGGCGCTTTAAGGAAAGAATGGGTGATGCGGCACATGAGGACAAAAAAAAAATATATATATATATATCTGTATTAGAATGAACAGCTTGTATCTCAAGTAATGTCGATAAATAAGGTTAAATTGAGTCTATCAATTTTGAGTTAACAGGGGGTGGAGGAATATTTTACTTACGTTTGTTAGGCATTATATGTATATTTTTTCCTTCCATATCAAGAGAAAACTAGGCGCAGTTTATGGAAAGTGGCAAGTAGAAATAGTACTTTGCAAAATGACTCTAAAACTGCCTGTGGGAGTGTTTAGGCCTCAGCCTCGCCCTTTCCTAAAGCGGACTCCGCTGCTCTGACAGAACAACACAGCAAACCCTGATAGAGCTCACCATGGGAAGACCAAAACAAAGAGGCTATTGAGAACAAACCAGGCAAGCTGAAACAAACTATGTCCTGGAAAGCGCTGGCTACAGGCAGTATCTAAAGATAAAAAACAGCTGTAAGAGCAGCCTTAATCATCTAATTTTCATCAATTAAGGACGGTCTCTGTGTTAGCTCAGTGAGAGGCGGCCATCTTGATTTGCGCTAGTCCCGAATTTTTCATTTAAAATGTTCCATTTACACAGCACCTACAATTTCTAATTAACTTTATATCACTTTGGGGCGCCAGAGAGCTGGCGTGAAAGATGGCCGCATTCCTGTGAGGCTCTTGCAGCTCAACATCCACAATCATCCTGCCTCATCCAGACTGTTTGAGCCTCACTGGGGGGGATGTATGCCTCCTTGATTTAATACTCAACATCAATATATCGATTGTGTATTTTTTGGTGCTTGGCTAGGAGCATTTGAAATGTGCCGCCTGTGCTGTGCGGTCGACACTTTGGCTGCTTAGGACTTGGTGAGGCCTAGTGTTTATAGTCCAACATGTATTGCGGCTGATCCCGACGGCAGTTCGCATTTAGCTGCTATCCTCTGTGGCGTGGGCAGGTGAGGAGTGCATTCTTGACCGGGCAGCAGAGTTGGCTGCAGAGAGATTGCAAGTTCACAGGGCTTGCTGCCCGTATCAGAGTGGTCTGCCTGGAGTTAGGGAGTGGGCATGCGAGGCTGTGCGTCTGCCTCTGCCGGCCTTGTGAACAGGGTGTGCCAGCTACATTACAAGCCCCATTACTGCAGGGGCTCTGCTAATCAGTGGCAGCCTGCATGAACCTACAACTGCTGGTTGGGATCGAAGGTGCTGCAGCGGCTGCTCCACGATTGTCTAATTTTCTACCACCTATATCAGACCTGGGAGACTCCAGATTTACTGGTGATGGTGGTGGGCACGGCTACTGCTCCACACGCAGCCTGGGCCTATCTGACCTATTACACTGCACGGTGTTGAGTGGAGACTGAACACATCACCCACCACATAACCACCGCCTGCTGAGGAGTTTCCTGGCTGGGTGGACACTGTGGATGAGTGGCCCGGGAAACACAGAGGCTCTGCTATATTGCCTGCAAATGGACTCGCTGTGGACTATACAGGGGGGAGCTGGGTCTGCTTGTGCCCCCCAGCAGCAAATTTGCTGGGGTGAGGTGGGACCAGGTTAATGTTTGGCTAGTTGCAATTGGCCCCAATCCACTCTCCACAGATCCTACTGTGAAGTTGCTGCACCGCTTTGCCCCTTTATGTAACAGGAGCCCTTAACCTTTGTTTGAGGAGAGATGTTTGTGTGGCCGAAGGGAGAGAACCAACTTACACTTCACACTACTGCTTGTGGAAGGCATCTTGCACTACTGGGGTATTAAATCGGGACACAAAGCAATCCCCAGGCTGGGTAGATCCTCCAGACTAACACCCCATGCTTGCTTGCCTGTAACTCCTAGTTTCCTCACACTCCCTGCACTTATCTGCTTTGGTGGAGTTGGGGGGCACCCAGGGCTGTCACTTCTGCACTACTTGCTCCTCTGTTCTGCCCGTACTATCCCTGTTGAACCAGTCACGCCAGACGTCATATCACTGAAAGCGCTATGGGTAAATTTGATAGCCACCAGGCCAAGCTACACTTTGATTCCCGTCGCAACACACATGCACCGGTTGGTGGGATGGAGTAGCCTGCTGCATTGGGCCCTTTCTCTGATGAGCCCTCTGACTCCGTGGCCATGAAAACACTCCTTGAGGCCTTACAACAAAGCGTGGCGTATATCGAGACCAAAATGAACACCATGTGTTGCAGAATGGATTCCATTACATACAAACTTCAGAAACAGGAATGGCGGCTGCAAGAGGCGAAACAACAGTGGAGGACAGGGTCTTATCTTGGGGCAACACATTGCTCAACATGCAAAAAGTCTTAAAAGTTATTGCAGCAAAGAACGAGGATATTGAGGCGAGATCCCGCCTCAACAAACTTTGTATTTTAGGAGTGACAAAATCAACAAACATGGGCAAGATGGAGGACTACGTTTAGCGGCTACTAGTCACTCCGTTCGGTGCAGACTTCTTCTCCAAACTCCTCATAGTCGAATGAGCACATTGTACCTTATTGGCCCTTCCACCGTCTGGTGCACTTGTTCGGCCAATTATCGATAGACTACTAAATTACAGAGATCGCAACACTGCTCGCCTCCATATCTACTTTCATGGAAAGGGTAATTTCTTTACCAACCCTCAAGTGGTCGCACATTTCTATGCTAGCAATCTCATTTTATGGCACCAATGAAAACACCTGCTGCCTCGCCTAGGGCCTCTTCTCCAGCTTCAGACTTGGGTTGACATTGCCCTACTCCCTATTATGCCTCAGCTATACTTCTGGATTTGTACGCTGCCCACATTCTAGTCATAAAGTGCTTCCCTGCAAGGGCGCCCATGATGGGCAGCCAAGGCCCTTACCTCATCTTTGCTTTAGTCTGGATGAGACTTTTCTGGGGATACCTGGACACCCTGGTTTTCATGAGGATGACCCCCTGCTGCTTCTTGGGATGGCCTCTGCATGTTACCCACTGATCACGCTTGATTGTATGGCTCTATATTTTCTTTTGATGTAATTTGTTTGGTTTATCTCTTGATTTGGCTCTAGGGGTGGCTGTACCAGAGACCATCTATGTTTGGTTCTACACTTAAATCTCTAGGGGGTATAATTGGGGGAGGGAATACATTCCTGATGGGATTGGACCGTCAGTATGGATCGGCAGGCAAGGGAATTGTTTGATGTGTTTTACTGTCCAGATTATTGTATGCTATTGGCAATGCAGTGTTGCTGACTTGTTCTCACTGGCTCGTTGCCTATTCAATGCAACATCTGCTCCTTTACCCAACCTAAGCATGCCCAACATGACTAGTACAGATGTTATCCCTTCCCAAACACTGTATTAATGCATTACATGGAACATTAAGGGACATGGGAATCCACACAAATGAAGGTCCATATTGTCCTACCTGGACAGACATGGCGTTCACATTGCCCTGTTACAGGACTATGATTTAAATGCATCTACAGGTATGACCTTCGCGGCCAGGTGCGCTTCCCTCAGACAATTTTCCATATACTCCTCTAATTCTCGGGGGACAGGTATGCTCATCCACAAAAGGATGCTGTACATTCTACAGGGGTCCTTATTCGAATCACAAGGTTGAGTTAAAATAATTTGGGGCAGATTGCATTCTCATACCATCACAAAAGTCAATTGCTATTTCCCCAACACAGATAACCCTGCTTATTTTTTTTACTGTCTGGGGAGCCAAGTTACAGCTATTGGCTCGTCTTTAGTATTGCGGGTGGCGACTTAAACATAGTTTTAAATGTGATAATTGATCATTCTCACATCGCAATATTGCTGCTTTTCATCTCAGGGATATTATTGATGAGCGCAATTTGCTTATCGCTTTCAGACCACTACAACCTATGGACGAAAAGGACACCTTCCACTCAGGCGTCCACGGGAGTTGAATGAGATTGGACAATTAGCTTTCCGCCAGGGGTGTGGGATTAGGGTATGGGAAGCTTTTCATCTTGCACGTACACATTCAGACCACTCCTCAATCCTACTCGTACTATTAATTCCTACCCAGACTCCCATGGGTACAAATTGGCAATTGACCCTGCACTGGGCTCCTGGATAATCAATTTTGTGGAGAACTTAAGCAAGAAATCTCCGACTTCTTTCCTGGAACAACTGACTCTGATTCAGTGCCTCTAGGGGGCATCATTTGGGAGGTGTTTAAAGTCACGATTTGTGGACTCTGCCTTGCTAAAAGTGGGGCGAGTACTACGCTCCCTGCACAATCATCTAGTTCAACTGGAGGGTGAACTAATCTACTTTGACACAAGAGATCAGGACAGAATTATCTGAACTCCATGAAGTCTCTGAGAGAGAATGCCTATACTGCAGCAAGTACGCCACGGTCCGGCGTAGAGAGAGAGCAAACGCCAGGGACATACTCCTGCCACTATGACCCAGCAAAAACCTTCTGCCAATGATATTTTGGGGGTTCAAGATATGGGACAGCAGCATAATGACACCCCGGGTATACTCCATACTTTTTCTATAGCTCCCTTTATACTGCTAGGAGGGTGGAACCCATTGATGAGGACTCCTATTTGGAGAATGTAGCCTTGGGGTGGCTGAGCGATACCAACAAGAACTTTCTGGCAAAGAGTTTACCTGCAAAGAGATCAGAGATGAGATTATGCAATTGCAGGCTAATTCACCTGGACCAAATGGTCTGCCAGTTGATTTTTACAAGGCTTATGTTGACCTGTGTTGTTCTTGGTCTTTCAGGAAGTGAAGGAGAGTCATCTTTACCGCTTTATGAAACGAAGCCCTAATAGTCACTCTGTTCTACCCAGGCAATTCCTCTGATCACTGCGAACCCTACAGACCACTATCTCTTATTAACTGCAATATTAAAATCTTAACCAACGTACTGATCTGTCCATCCTTATGACATTCTTAGTACACCCTGACCAATCAGGCTTTCTTCCTGGTCAATCCACTTCCGACAATTTGCGGACTTTGTGTGCAGTGATGCACGATATCAATCCTGACTTGGCTGCGGTGGCGGTTTTTTAAAACACCACTAAATCCTTTGACTCAATTGAGTGGGGCTTCTTAATGGCTGTGTGATGGGCCTTCCTCATTCTTTTCTGGCCTGGGTTGTGCTTCTTTATTCAATCCAGTCACTAGAGTTCAGGTTAATGGATCGATTTAATCCCCCCATTGTCATCGCTAGCAGCAGGGCTATCCGCTCTGGCCATTACTCTGTGCCCTTGTGGTAGACCCTTTAGCTGCAGAGCTATGCCAATGTCACCATGAATATACACTTCACTACCCTTCTAGACATCTATTGATCTCTCTATTTGCAGATGACTTGAGCCTATTTTTGTGTGATCCCCATATATAGTCTCAATGCTGTCCTCCGAGAGATTGACTCATTTGGTGGGCTATCGGGTGTGCAGATCAACTGGGGAAAAATCACAGCTTTTTCCACTAACAGTTACCAAGCCTTTCGTCCCGGACTTCTCCTTTCAGTGGTGCCAGTCAGACCTCTAATATCTGGGGATTATGATCTCTTGCGATCGAGAGGAAGTGATACGAGCTAACTGTGGCACGGCATTGTCTGCACTTATTGACTATATTAGTCACTAGATCAATCACTAGATCAATCTTCCCTAGTCATTGACAGGCTGTATTGCTTTAATAAAAATAGTGAGTGTCTAAAATTCTTACATCTATTCATTAAAATACCACTCGCAATGAGCTGCTCTTTCTTTCAAGCACTAAAAAAATCTGATAAGGCTAGCATGGGCTGGCAATCAACCTTGTTTGCAATAGGACACTCAGATATTGACATTTACTATGGGGACGGTTAAAGCCCCAGACATGGAGTTGTACTATCTATGTGCCCAGGCTCACCATGCCATACATTGGTATAACCCCACTCAGTTCCTACCTCATCTGGTGGTGGGATAGCCCCTATCCCCCTTCCTCATTTTTGGGCTCCTTCTCTGTTGTGATCTCACTTGTCGATTCTATGGTAGCATTTATAACTGCATAGCGCAAACTGGGCCAAAAGCTAGGTAAGGCACATCTATAAACTCCTCTCGTTCAACTTCCCTATCATCCGTTGCTACCAGTAACTCATGAGTCCTCTTGCAGTCTCCTACTTCAGAAGTGCAGATTCCATTGCTGGGAACAGCTCATTTCTATCCCGGGCTGGCTTCTTTGGCGATGAGCCAGCATCCCCCCCGGACATTTTCCTGTACATTTGACTTCATCACAATGTTAAGGCAGCCACCTCGGGCTTCCCAGATGAGCCTCCCAATTTTTGATACCCTTCACACCATGTTCCAAGAGGATACTGCACAGCATCTAGTCTCCCTCTTATATCACACCGTGCAGACTGAATATCCTTGTACTTGGGGGCAAGCACGGAAACAGACCTGGGGGAAACCCTTACAGACACCCAATGGAAATATTGTGGTGTACAAACTGGACGGAAAGCTCATAGCAGTCGACTTGGCATCATTCATTAGAAGTTTCTCCATAAGATATACTATACACTTGTCAGACTACATCACTATTGACTGCTCAGATAAGTGCACCAGGTGCAGGTTGGCTGGGGCAGACTTCCTCCATCTCGTGAGGTCCTGTGGGCCAATACAGACTTTAGGGGGTGAGGTATCCACTGCACTCGTTGCCATGATTAGACAGGCCCCAACACTTATCCCTCTTTTGGATCACACAGGCGAGATCGAGCCCGAGTTCAGGAAATATGTGGCCCTGGCATCTTAGACATATATGTATATCAAATGCCCTCCAATTGCTGAATAAATCTGTGTTATTCTATGTGATGTTCCCAGCTTTTTAAAATGTTATGATTTTTTGTGATTTTGCTATGATTAGATGGGAGGGGAGGTTTTTATTAAACAGATGTGGGTGTGGGGAGGGTCAGAGTGAGATGCTGACACTACTCACAATGCATACAGCACTGTATATATCTTGTTCACATTCAGCACATTTTTTCACCATATCACTTGGGCCGTTGGAACAAATTATATGTTCATGAACCTTGACAGCCTGCTAATGTCATTTCGACACCATAAAATGTAAACATATGGATTTATGCTTAAATACAGACCTTGATTGATTTAACTTTGGTGTGTTTTTGTTCTTGTTTCTTGATTCATGGTATTTGCCTTTTCTTCCTTTCGCTTTTCATTGATTATTACTTAAAGGATTGAGTATTGTTATTCAGTTAACCTAGAATCAATTCTGTATCCGACAGAACCAACATTTTCCACATTTTTTTTCACAATGAATTCACAGCACAACAGTTGATGATTTTGTAATTCTTTATTATCTTTAATTAAAAGCAATAAAGAAATGAAGAAAACCTTTACATTACCTTCATCTTCAAAACAGTTTTGTGCACCTACATTTTCTTCCATATCACAATGTTCTTTTTTTCTGAAAATGTATTTGAAAAGAGAAATGTAAGCAAATTTACATTTTTCTAAGGCCTGTTTTATTACAGCATGTATGGTAATATGTAGCTGCATTGGTCATACACTAGCCACCCCGTCCACCTCATGCTTCTGCCCCCGCCTTATTCAATTTTGTCTCCGCCTAGGCTCCTTGGAGTACATTTCAAACCAATTAAGGTGCTAGAAAAATAAACACTAAATTGCTAAGAATGACTAAAATAAAGGCATGAATGTTCTTGATTGACACTTTCTCCTCAAGGGTGGAGAAATGGGTTGGCAAAATAAGTGGCTTTTCAATTCCATATAATATACATTATCTTTGAGGACCAACTCAGACCGCTTATGTTGTAACCAACATAACTAAATCTAGACTACATTATAAAAACCTATTCAAATTATGTGTCACAACTACATTATGTCCCTTAGTTCTGGATATTACATCATAGCCTGTGTTTCTGTAATGCACAAGTTTCCTTTTCCTGAGGGATTGTCTGGGGTTTTGCACCATTGACCCTGTGAGGAGAGAAAGCAGTACGTGACCTACACCACAGCCCAATACCATGTCTTCACAGCTCTTCCCAGGAAACTTCTCACAAGGGCCATTCCCTTCTGCTCGACCCTGCTCGTTTGAGAGGGGAGTAAGATGCACATGAATGTCACCACTGGTAGGTCATATGTTTTATTACCGGCTATTAGGCTAGATTTCTTTGACTACAGTATAGACTGCAGAGCAGACCAGTCACTCTCCCGCATTCGGAGTTGATTGGGCTTCAAACCACTTCCCTTGTCATACCAGATTTAGGACGATCTGGAGCAGGCAGGGCGTCAACCGAGGGGCAAGGTTATTTGCCACTGGTGTCCTGGGGCCGGTCCAACAATGGCTCTGCAAACTGGGCAAGTACAACCTGTTCAGTGCTCGACTCTTAGGGCAGCAAGGGGAAATGGTCACACTTCTCAGGGTGTGGGGTGCTTGAGCTCAAAGCTCAACAACCAGCTGAAGCAGATAGGTGAATGGTCATTGTTTATATTTGCAAAAAAGTACTTTAATCATGCAGTTGTACTAAATACTGAAAACTTAAATGGAAAGGAACAAGTCAGTAACTCCTGTTGGTGCAATACTTACTCCTTTGTTACCTCGTTGGCACTCTCCGGGTGTTCTGGGTTACCCAACTCGAAGGGCATTCAGAAATAGCAAGAATGAGGCGTGGCTTTGGTTGCTGAAGGCAGGGTGCCATTCTGAGGGTGTGGGGTTGTCCTTAGCCATCTGTAGTTGCAGTCAACATCCAGGCCTCGACTAAGACTTCAGCAAAAAGAAGTTGCGACCCCCACCCAGGCCTAATATATTTAGCAGAAACAGCTTAGTCTAGGCAATTTCTGGCTATGCAGTTGTAGCCCGGACTGGCCTTATCATGCAATGATGGTTCCCATCAGGAAGTGGTGCGAGTCTATTTTTTTTTTCCTGAAAGGTTTACTCATTGTATACCTACTGACACCACCTGAAGTTAGCATACATAAGGGACACAGCAACATGAGGCTCTGTGCATGGTAGTGATCATACTGGAAAATTATGCAAATTCAATCACACTTGGGTGATAACTGGGGATTCAAAGTGCAAGCTGAGATGTGATTTCATGTTCAGTAAATGGAAACCGTTGCAGATGAAGTGTATGCTCAGTGTGATTGCCGCTTGTGCAATGAAGGAAGTGGGGCTATTAGCAGTGGATTCATGGAGAACAAAGCAAGTTAATAGTGACGAGCTGGCAGCTGCAGTACGTTTGCTCAGCGTAATTAAGAAACAGGGGCTGCCCTTTACAAGACATAGACCCTGAGGCATATGGTAGACAAAAAACAACTGTTACATGCAATACAAATGTGTTCTTTTACAGAATTTACCAAAGATCAATGGGTGATAATTCTGAAGATTTCAAAACACATTAATGAAGTACAGCGACACAAACAAGTATCCCAATTTTGTACAGCTATCCAAAAAACGTTGAGTGCTCCGGAGTGCTCACACAGTAATAAAAAGTGACAAATAATGCTGTGTGTTCACAAATAAACTGAGAACCCAAGGAGTAGATAATTGATGTTCCCTAATGTGTATTCAACTATCAGTTCATCAATGGATACAATAATATATACTCCATTTGCACTTTATGTCGATGACGTTTCAACAGTAGCCTTAAGAGTCATCATCAGGACTGTTAAAATTCAAATGGAATAGAATGCAATGTATGAATCCTGTATAGTAATCAGAATCTTGGAGGGAAGGTTCTGCTAGTAAGGACTCAGAAACAAGCATTTGCAATGCAATAGGTCTCGCAATTACGCAAGTTTGAGCTATTGGCACTGTAAATGACAATGCCTCTTATTTATGTTTTTGTTTGTAAAACATAAATAAAACGCATTGTCAATTACAATGCCAATAGCTCAAACTCCCGTAAATGCGAGACCTATTGCATTGCATATGCTTGTTTTTAAGAGACTCTTATTCTGTCTCCTGTTTTTTTTTGTTGATTGGTTGAAAAGCTTGTGGATTCTACTTGTTTCTTATTCACGAGACGGGTTTACCGAGCTGCCAAAATGTAAAACTTAATACATTAGCCCATTATGTCACAAAATGGCTTTCTGTCAATCATCTAGGCAAAGTGCTTCCGAGCGATAGTGTGCACTGAGAAATTCTCAAGAAATGCTCCGGGGAAGTTCAAAGGACACTCTAGTGTTTTACTGAAACCGGATTGGCTGCTCGCTTGCATGGCAACAGTGTAGATTCCGCCCCTAGAGTCCTCGGAAGCTCAGGCGTGGTAACGTGAACAGAAGGGCGCCTGTTGACGCCTCTCCACCGCTCCTCCCGGTCGCTAAGGTTTGCTCTGCTAGCCGGGGAAAAATACGTTTGACTGCAGTTTAAGTGGGTCTTAAAAACATAGTTTAGGATACGTAATGTTTTATATTGGTGGGGCGGCAGGGAGGGCTGGGTAGGAGGCACCACCGAGTGACAAGGGAGGGTGGGTGGGGGCAACACGTACAACGGCAGGTCTGTGAATAACTGTAGGGCATGTATTGCGGGGCAGGAGGCAACGGGGAGGGAGCAGAAGGCAACATGGAGGGAGGGGGCGGTGAGAGGCAACATGGAGGGAGGCAACACTGAGGGAGGAAAGGAGAGTGGACAGGAGGGGTGGGGCAGTGAGGAACACGAAGGAAGGAGAAGTACATGAGAGCAATCGATAAAATAAACAAGCCCGGCTTGGGGGCGGGGGAGCTGTTACAGGAGCGCATTCCAGGCGGGGGATGGGAGAGCAGGGCTGCATTGTATGACAAGCGCGCACTGAAGTTGACGAAGAGGGAGTGGGAGGGGGGAGTGGGGGCGGGCACAGTGCAAATGGTGTGCACTTTGATGTCCTCAGTGGCCGCGCGGCTCACTGAGGAGATCAAAGGGGCCGCGAAGTGATCAGGCAGTGCTTTTCAGGCTGCCAAATGGTGCGCGCGGCCGGCGCACATGCACTGTATTTGGAGGCCTGAAAAGCACTGTTTGCACTTCCAAAACTCGCTTACTATAAGTCTCGCCAGAGCAGCGCTAAAGCGCTGTCTCAGGCGAGACCTAAAAAGGAGATATTACCTTGCTCATAGTTACACAGACTGTTGCAGCTTTTTCTGTGAGATGTCCTGTGCTGCTTTCTGGCTGAAAGTTTTTCAGCTGTGCTGTGGGCTAATTATTGATGGCTTGCTGAGTGAATTGAAGTACCTTGAGTGACTGATTCTTAATCCTGTTTTTGCTGTATCCTTACTGGCGGAACGTTCTGCTACATGACAAAATGCAGACCATTTTCACAGCCATCGGCAATACCCAGGAAGTACTAGAGGTGAAATCTGACATAGTGGCAATAGATCTTATCCTTACAAGGGCAGGTCAGAAAGAGATAGAGTAATGGAGTCCACATTTTCATTGCCAACTAGAAAGCCATCAGTAAAGGAGTTACAGAAACAAGTATTGGACCTCAAGGAGCATGTCCATTTCCTATGGTACACAGCAGAAGACACCAGACAGTTTTTCAAAATTCTTCTCAAATGATAAGAGCTGTGTTCCAGCAATGCTGCCCAAACTAGTTGCTCCCACATGCATGGTGGTGGTTTGCCTGCTTAATTATAAAGGTAGAGATATGATGGCTGGAAGTGGCACATCAAAACAGTCCATGCAATATGGAAAATAAAGTCTTCCGATTTCTGAACTTTACAGCAACAATGCAGCAACAAAGGAACTAGTTATTTGAGGTGTACCAAATTTGTAAGTCTGTATAGTTTAAATAAATGCTGCTTTCCATGGTTGGGTGATGATATTTCCTAGGCCTAGACCTTGGGGAGCCATTTGTTTCATGGATTGGGAGGATGAGTTATGTGATCACTTGAATACGGGTGCAGTTTTGATGGCATGCACACAACTGCAAATTGTCATCAAATTGATTAATCAACATGAAAAATCACTAACGCTCAAAGGTAGGTGTGTTTGTTGCACAAGGATGGTAGGATGCGCTTATGTGATGCTCATGCCTGAACCTACTCTATACAATTTCGACACATAAAAGGCACAAGGAATCCAAAGAAAATATACCATATACAATCCTACCTCAAGGCAAGGGGGTAGAAATTGTTCATTTTCAAGAAACACAGCATCTCAAGCAGAAGAAAAAGAAAATAGAAAAAAATGGAAAGGACATCTATATATTAATCCATATATCCATAATATTCTTCCTATTCAAGTGGGGCATTGATGTGGCTCAAACCCAACATATAATTTACTCTTCATCAAATTAAGATTGAGTCAGAGGGTATATTTGTGATGATAGAGGCCACACTAGATGATAACCTGTTAGCAATAGCTAGCACATATTTAAAGGTTGTAACAAATTCCAAATCAGTAGTGTTGAGATGTTAACTGTGTTGCAGATATAGAAGTGCATAAGTCCTTCCTGCCTCTCCCAAATACTTAGACAATCACAGTATCAGAAGCAACCACCGACTGGCTCCAGAAACGGAACTTAACTGACATTTGGTGTATACTGCACCTAAGGTAAATTCCTTTTACTCTCACACACGTACTACACTCCCGGTTAGACATGATTTTACACTCACACTTGGAAGACATGATACACACAGAAGAACTGCGGTACACAATTTCGGAACATAATCGGTTGTTTACACATCTGCAATAGGGTATATAAACCACATCCAATTCTAGCGTGGAGGCTACAATTCAACTCTTTAATGGATGCTGCATACAGAGAGATACAAAAGACCACAGCAGGCATTTCTTTTTATAACAAGGAGTACACTGATAATCAACTGATTGAATGGGAGGCCGCCAGGTCTTTGTATCTAGAATGTGCATTACGACATTATATGGAATAAAATGCCCCATCATAAGGGAGTTGACAAAGACAGAACATGGAGTGAAAACTCTTGAGGTTAGGGCAGTAATGGAAGAGGGTGTGAGAGAACATCTTTCTCATCAGGAATATGAATACAGCTCACAATTAGAATGTCTGGGGCTATTTGACTATAGGAAATACACAGGTAGCAACGTGGCAGGAATAAGGAAGCCAACTCATGGTGCAGTTTTCGCAAGGTCAACGGGTATGCCCTCATCACACCACCTAGGCCCTAGGAAGGATTGATAGTTCACAATGAATCTATTCACATATTATCGATGCTCTGAATATAATCTTAAAGATTATGAACACACAAGTCTAATTAAATTAACTGGGGCACATCTTTTGTTTGTTTGTGATTAAGCAGGTTTGCTCTGCATGTTACAGGCTCACACAAGAACAAAAAAAGGATGTCTTGCACAAGTTTGTTTCATCTCTTGGTGACCATCTTGGATCGGCCAAAATATTCAAAAGAGACTACACTCTAGGTGATCTATATGTTATTATGGATGTCTGGCAGTTGTGTTGCAAGGTTTCCAGCTGCATCAAGGGTTGGTTGGCATTTGGGCACAGCAGTGGGATGGTACTCGATCTTTGCTGCAATGGGTGTAGTTATTATGATTAGAAGTCAGAGAGAACATGGTTTATCGTAGACTCCGTAAGTCTGTAAACACGATTATTTTGGACTCTGCAACATGAATGCCTAGCATACCAGGAAGCCGGTGAAGAGAGGGGGTACCTAGGTGAATGGGTGAACCCTGTGAAGGACGGAGTAGTTTCTTTTCTGTAACTCCAGTTCTGTAGTAGGGGTATCTCTGTGATAGTCATAATCTGGTGAATAGTCCCGCCCATGTGCGTGGACCCCGGAGCAATAAAAAATAATCTCTTAAGATGTCAAATCATGTAGACCTGCATCCACCTTCAAGAGAGAATTTAATTTAAAGACCGATAATGCAGCCTATACCCACAGGCTACACTGTCCAGTACTTCAACTAGAATTCCACCAACATCCACAAACAGCACTGCCTGTCCAGCTTTTCTCCACACAGGAAAAAACCCTGCCTCTACCAGCAAAAGCCTCTGGAATGATAGAGAGGAAGGAATGGACAGACAAGCTCCATAGGCTTCCATTATGTGCCTTAGAACAGGATACTGTGCCTTTAAGAAAACTTTCCAGATTTCCAGAACTTTCCCAGTATCCCAGAATGCACAGCAGGTCCCTTCTACTTTCAGTTCTTTTTGAAGGCGTAGCACGCCAGACCTGTAGCATTCCTCACATGAAGAATTATCTCTCCACCGGGGAGGAGGGCGGGTGCTTATGACTATCACAGAGATACCCCTACTACAGAACTGGAGTTACAGAAAAGAAACTACTCCTTCTGTAGTAGGGGATCTCTGTGTATAGTCATAATCTAGTGAATAGAATGGCAAGCCCATCCCCATACAACAACAGCGGTGGAGAACACACAAGACAATACCACTACTGTGCGAACAAATTTCGCAGCGAAGCCTGCCCAACCTGAGCATCTGCCCTGGCATCCGTGTCCAGACAGTAATGCGCAGCAAAGGTATGGACCGACTTCCAAGTGGCCGCCTTACAGATTTCTGCATTCGGAACACTACGCAGCAAAGCCGTCGTGGCAGCTTTGCCCCTGGTGGAATGAGCCTTAGGTTTACCCCCTAAGGTCTTATTAGCCTTTTGATAACACAATTGTATGCAGGGCACAATCCACCGAGAAATGGACTGCTTAGAGGTCGCGAGACCGGTCCTGACTGATCCATAATTAACAAACAATTGGTCTGACCTACGAATGTCCTTGGTCTTATCCAGATAAAATTTCAACACCCTCCGAATATCCAGGGAATGGAGAGACCTTTCCGCTGGCGAAGAGGGATTCTGAAAGAACGTAGGTAAAGTTATGGTCTGGTTGACATGAAAATCAGAGATAACCTTAGGAAGAAATTTAGGGTGAGTACGCATCACAACCTTAGCAGCATGAAATACAGTATAAGGTTCTTGACAACATAATGCCTGAAGTTCACTCACCCTGCGGGCCGATGTAATGGCCACTAGGAACGCCGCCTTCCAGGATAGGTGCTGCAATGAAGCCTTGTGAATGGGTTCAAAAGGCTCCTTCATCAGTCTGGACAGCACCACATTCAAGTCCCAGGAAGGCGAGGGAAGTCTGACAGGAGGAAACACTTTCTTCAAGCCTTCCAAAAAATCCTTGACCACAGGGATCTGAAAGAAGGAAGTCTGTGAAGGGCATTTCCTGTAAGCAGTCAAAGCAGCCAGATGAACCTTAATGGAATGGAAATTAAGGCCAGACTGCGCCAAATGCAAAAGGTACGGAAGGATGACATCTTCCTTACATGTCGTAGGATCAAAGTTCTTGGACTTACACCAGATACAGAACCTCTTCCACTTGTAGGCATAAGACGTCCTAGTGGAAGGCCGTTTAGACTCCTTCAGTATGTCCATACAATCTTCTGGCAGATTCAGATGGCCATATTGCACTATTTCAGGAGCCATGCCGCCAAACTCAAAGACGAGAGGTTGGGGTGCACCATCCGCCCCCGAACTTCGTGAGAAGGTCCGGCCTGCACGGCAACCGTATGTGAGGAAGGAGAGACCGGTGAAGTAGGTCCGTGATCCACCACTGTCTGGGCCATTCCGGGGCGATCAGGATCATCCGCGCCCTGGACTGGGACAGCTTGATGAGCACTGCCGGAATCAGGGGAATGGGTGGAAAAGCGTACAGAAAGCTGTTCGACCAATCGATCCATAACGCATTCCCCAGCGTCCCCCGCTGGTAGTACCTGGATGCGAAGTCTCAGCATTTGCTGTTTTCGGCGGTGGCGAACAGATCTACGTCTGGAGTCCCCCACCTTGCGAAGACTTCTCCTAGTACTTCGTCGTTTATGACCCATTCGTGGTTTTCCTGAAGCAGCCTGCTCAGTGCGTCCGCCTGAGCATTCTGCACCCCTGGCAGATGCGTGGCCGTAATCGTCAGTCCTCGGGCCAGAAGCCAGTGCCAGATCGCCTGCGCCTCCTGCGACAGAGTGCGCGATCTCGACCCCCCCCTGCTTGTTGAGGTAATACATAGTAGTTGTATTGTCCGTCTGTATCAGCAGCGAGTTGGTCTGGAAGGACGGAAGGAAGGCCTTCAGTGCCAGGAAGACAGCTCTGAGTTCCAGGAAATGTATGTGGTACGTGGACTCCAACGGGGACCACGTTCCCTGAATCTGTAAGTCCCCGGAATGCGCTCCCCAGCCTTGGAGAGACGCATCCGTCACGACACTCTTCGCGGGAATGTCCTTGTGGAAGGGAACCCCCCTGAGGAGGTTTTCCGCCGAACACCACCACTTCAGAGACTGAAGAGCATGTAGAGACAGCCGTACCTTGTCGTCCCAAGAACCTGTCTTCTGATCCCACTGATCCTCCAAGCACTCCTGCAGTGGTCTCATGTGCAGCCGTGCGTGAGGAAGATACAGTAGGCCATCGATCCCAGCAGCGAAGACACCTTCCTCACTGTCGTCGATGGAGCAGTCCTGAGGTCCTGAGCCTTCCGAAGGAGTGCTAACCGTCTCTCCTCCGAAGGAGACACGCTTGCTGACCGCGTATCGATGGAGGCTCCCAGGTACTGTATGCACTGGACCGGAGTCGGTACCGATTTGGACATGTTGACGTGCAACCCCAGCTTGTGCAAGAGAGCGCACGTCCACCGGAAGTGTTCTTGCGCTTCCGAGAAGGATGATGCCTTGATCAGCCAATCGTCCAGATACGGGTAGACAAACACCTTGTTCCTCCGCAGGTGTGCCGCCACCGCCATGCACTTTGAGAAGGTCCTGGGCGCAGACTTCAGCCCGAATGGCAGTACTGTGTATTGATAGTGATTGGCGCCGACTTGGAATCGCAGGAACTTCCTGTGCTTCCGTGCGATGGGCACATGGAAGTACGCATCCTGTAGATCTATGGCACAGAGCCAGTCTCCCCGTTGCAGCAGAGGGTAAATCTGATGCAACGATAGCATGCAAAACTTCTCTCTGCGAATCCATTTGTTTGCCTGTCGCAAATCCAGAATGGGCCTGAACTCGTTCTTGTCCTTCTTGCGAACGAGGAAGAACCGAGAGTACAGACCTCTTCCCCTTTGAGACAGAGGTACCTCTTCTACCGCCTTTTTTCTCAACAAGATGTCTGCCTCCGCCTGGAGCTCTCGCAGCTGAAACTGAGAGCTTACCGGCGGAATCGCTGGAGGCGGGCTGATAAACCGAAGACTGTATCCATTGCAAACAATATTCAGCACCCACTTGTCCGGAGTAATTTTTCTCCACTTTGCCGGAAAAAGTTGAATGCTTCCCCCCACTGGAGTGGGTAACGGTTGAGGGGGAAGTAGTCGCTCAGGGCCGAGACCCGGCCGGGCCCTTGGTAGTGGTAGCAGCCTGCTGGCCTCCTCTACCCCTCTGGCGTTTCTGGAAGGGCTTCCGGAACTGCTGCTGTTGGTGCTGCTGCTGTCCCGAACCCTGCCCACGCCCTCTGCCCGTAGACCCGAACCGCCTCTGCAATGGGCGCTTCTTCTTCTCGGTCTTCTCCAACCCGACAGCCGTCAGGGTCTCCGCCTCCACCTTCATGCGGGCCATCTCATCATCCGCATGTTTTCCAAACAGGGTTTCCCCCGAGAAGGGCAGATTGGCTACTCTGTGCTGAGCCTCTGGCTTGAGCGACGTCAGGGGCAGCCAAGAGTGACGCCTCTGATGGACACCATGACAGTAGGAGTGCGCCGCAAACAAGGAGACATCCGCTGCCGCACTGATGACCTGGTTCGAAACCAGCATGCCCTCTCGCACCGTTTCCAGGAAGTCCTCCTTCCGGTCCCGGGGCAGCAGGTCCGCATACTGTTGGAGGGACTCCCACAGGGCCCGGTCGTAACGCCCCAACAGCGCCCCCGCACTTGCCGCCTTCATGGTGGTAGACGCAGTCCCACACACCTTCCTGCCCGCCGAGTCCAGCCAGCGGCTTTCCTTGTCGGGCGGGACCGTCGATGAAGGTGCAGTCACATGCTGCTTCCTCGCCGCCGTCACGAGTCCGGCTTCGGGTCCATCCGTAAAAAAGCAGGGTCCGAGTCCGGGGCCCGATACTTTTTCATGAGCCGCGAGGGAGCGGATTTAGTCACCGCGGGGGTGAGGAACAACTCCAACGCGGGTTCCACCAGTCCCGGCACTTGAGGCAGCAGAGGGTGAGACAGGTGTTTTTTGTGTAGAGTCTCGAATATCACGGACGTCGTGGGCGTCGGTACCGTTACCGAGATGCCCAACTTGGCTGCCCCCCGCAGCAGCACCTCCTGGAAGGAGACCAGATCATCCACCGGAGACACCCTAGTCCCCGGTGAGTCCGACAGCGTCGGCGAGAAGTCCCTGGCCGAGGACCCTGTGCGTGACCTGGACCTGTGCCTCCTATGGTGCCGTCCCGATGTCGACGACGACGACCTCCTATGGCTCCGCGACCTTCTCCTCCTGACGGAGCGGGAGCGCGACCTCCTCGGCTTCGGCCTGTCGGACAGTCTAGCCGGGCCCGGCGACCGTGGGTGACGCAGTCTCGGCGTCCCCTGCGGCGGAGTCGGATACCTGGGCAGGGAGACTGACCTCGGTGGAACTGCAGGCGGCCCCAATGGAGTGCGAGGTGGTATAGGACGCGGAGGGGGAGGTGGAGGTGGTGACGCCAGCCGTGGTGGCAGTGGCGGTGGTGTTGGCGGTGGAGGAGTCGGCGGCCGTGGTGGCGGCGGCGGAGGTGGTGATGGCGTATGGTTCCGAGGGGGTGTATACACCACGGAGTACCCCGATCCCGGCGACTCCGTTCCCCTCTTACTCCTGGCGTCAGGGCTCCCCGACGTCGGCCGCCTCCTCGACGGCGACCGCCGTCTCGACGTCGACCTCCGTGACGTCGATCGTCTTCTCGACGTCGACCGTCTTCTCGACGTCGATCGTCTTCGACGGCGAGCGTCTTCTCGACGTCGATCGTCTTCTCGACGTCGATCGTCTTCTCGTTCGCCGTCGATCGTCTTCTCGACGCCGATCGTCTTCTCGACGTCGATCTCCATGACGTCGTCGCAGAAGATGCCGAGGTCGTCGACGGCGGCCTGTTCAGCTCCTTCGACGTCGATGCCGCTTCTCCCCAGAGCCTTGGGGAGATGGCGAACAGACCGTAGTCATCCCCCTCGACGCCGCCGTCGACGGGGAGTGGGGACGCTTGCTGGTCTTCCTGCCCCTGGGGAGCCCCTCAGAGGCCTCAGCATGGGCGGAATCAGCCCCTCCAGACCCACCTCGTGCCTTCAGCCTTCTGTCCTCCAGGACCTGGAGCCTGATCTTCTTCCACTCTCTCAGGGTCTTGGCTGAAAAAGAGCGGCAGATCTCACACTCCTCAGGCACGTGGGACTGGGGAAGGCATACGATGCACACCCTGTGTGTGTCTGACTTAGCCTTTTTTCTTCCACAATCAGGACACTTGTCGAACAAGCCAGTCATTCTGATAACACCAGAAGGAAAAAGGACTTTCTAACACTTGAAAAGTAACAAATAACCCTTGAAAAGGGAGAGCTCAATGCTCCAGGGGCCTGCTAGCAGGAGCCGGAAAAAAGAACTGAAAGTAGAAGGGACCTGCTGTGCATTCTGGGATACTGGCAAACTTCTGGAAATCTGGAAAGTTTTCTTAAAGGCACAGTATCCTGTTATCAGCCACATAATGGCAGCCTATGGGGCTTGTCTGTCCATTCCTTCCTCTCTATCATTCCAGAGGCTTTTGCTGGTAGAGGCAGGGTTTTTTCCTGTGTGGAGAAAAGCTGGACAGGCAGTGCTGTTTGTGGATGTTGGTGGAATTCTAGTTGAAGTACTGGACAGTGTAGCCTGTGGGTATAGGCTGCATTATCTGTCTTTAAATTAAATTCTCTCTTAAAGGTGGATGCAGGTCTGCATGATTTGACACCTTAAGAGATTTGTTATTGCTCCGGGGTCCACGCACATAGGCGGGACTATTCACTAGATTATGACTATCACAGAGATTCCCCTACTACAGAACAAGAAATTTCTACTGACTTGGTTTTGGTTGAGCCAGGAACTCAACCTCCCCAACAAATATAGCTATAGTGAAGCCAGATGATAACTACTAGGATATTAACCCCACAACACAAATTGAGCCCTGTACACAAAGAAACCCCTCTACAGAGATGGTAGAACCAATGGACATTGTTGAGGTTTGGGAGAGTTAATTTCTGGGCCAATCACTCAATATAAAGAAGTACCATTTATTCAGTGTGGAACATAACACAGACATCACCACAAATTAATTGACATTATAGATGCCACTCAGTTTAGGGATCCCTTGAGTATGCCGGTCCATCCAGTTTCTACTGTATTAGGACAATACGATTTTTTAAGGTCTTGTGAAACTACTGATCTGCAGCAACAGGTCAAGAGTCCCACACATCACGGAGGGCACACTCTTGATCCAATACTAGCACCACCAGGTATGGTAGTAGTAGTAGATTTGATTCCAGTAAGTTGGTCGGATCACTTTTTAGTGACTTTCCAACTAATAAGGCCCAGTTTGACAACGAAGATAAATACTGCAAGGTTTAAAGTACAGGAAAGAGCCTGGGCTAAATTATAAAAGTTGGAAAGAAGAAAGCTATTTAACACCACATGAGGCTGCATTATTAAATGTAAACTATGCACATTTACAGAGATCAATTACTGGTACTCTTGACAAACTAATTCCCTTAACATCACTGCATCTGAACCTTATGTGCCATGGTTTACAGAAACTTCGAAGGAAAGGAAACTGGATTGTAGAATGCTGGAAAAGCAGTGGTGCAGATCTTAGTCAGTTAAAGATAGGCTACAAATGAAGATGCATTAAAAGACTATAAAAAGGTACTTAGGAGAACTAAAGAACGTTATTATACGAGAACCATCACAAAAGCAGTCAATAGATCTAAGACAGTATTTGACATAGTGAAAGAGTTAGCCCTCACAGACTGTATAAAACCATCAGTTGAACCACCACAAGAATTATGTGATAATTTATCCCACCTTTTTCATAATAAAATAGATCAGATTATAAATGGGATAAAAGGGGTGGCTATCCAGAGTAGAGAAAGGTGAACCTGAATGAAGGCATTCCAATGAGTTATACCCCAACATCTAATGATAGCCTGCATTGTGAGCTGCTTGGTGTTCTGGATACTGTGGAACTGTTAAAAGAAGAATTATTCAGAACTCTAGTCTGGTCAAACTCTTCCGGCTACCTGCCAGGTCCAATTTCCACTTGAATCTAGAAGGATAGAGCAACTGAACTCTACCCAGACTTACTAAAAATGTGCACCAATCCCTAGCTACAGGAAAGGTACCGTCTGTCTGGAAGAAAGAGTTAGTTACACCTCTATTGGAAAAAACCTTTGGCTGATGTCAAAGACCTCAGCAACTATCCTCCCAATCTCTCTGCTTCCGTACCAGGTCAAGATTCTAGAAAAGTATGTCAGTAAAACACTGGCGGGTTTTTTGGAACAGAATGATTAACTAGAACCAGAGAAAATGGGCTATAGAGCAGCCCATGTCACAGAGGCAGTGGCAATGGACGAACTGAGGATGAGGGTTGATGGTGGTCAGGTAGCAATTTTGATCTTAGACATATTGGATGCATTTGACACCATCAACCATCGGGTCTTACTCAACAGATTAAAGGAAATAGGGGTAGAAGGCACCTTCCTGAATTGATTCCTACATATCTGGGAAATGTCAAGCAAAATCCCTCCCTCCATTTTCATCAGAGATCAAACAAATCTTACACAGGGTACCACAAGGATCAGCTCTAAGCACCATTCTTTTTAATGTTTATCTTCATCCACTGCTTCCCTTGATTAAATGTTTTGGGGTGTCATTTATAAACTATGCACATGATACACAATTAATACTGCCCTTAAATAATAATGATGCCACCCAACTAGGAACATTTCATACCTGCTTAACTGAGATAGCTAACTAGCTCAGCAGGAATACACTTAAATTTAACAGAAGTAAGACTGAATTTCTGTGCTGTTCCCCCGGCAAAGCACTGCATCAACTACTGAGCAATTTCTGGCCTTGGACAAATGACACAGACCTAATAATGGCCTGATCAGTTTATAATCTAGGAGTCCAGATGGACTAGAAACCCTCTATGGAAGCTCATGTCAATAATACTGTAGCTACCGGTCATGGACTTATTGTCCCTCTACTTTCATAGCCAGGTAGAAAACTGGTAGTGCGGTGTACAGTATTAAGCAGAAATGATTATTGCAACTCTCTTTTGACAGGAACTCAAGACTACCTCTTAAAAGACTCTACAGGATACAAGTGATGGCCACTACATCAGCAATGAATAAATCAAGAATTGATTCTGCGTCAGGTACCTTAAAAGAGCTCCACTGGTTACCTGTTAAGGAAAGATGCATCTTTAAGGCCATGTGTATAGTTCACAAAGCCTTAAATGGAACTGGACCTAGGCCTTTACAAAAGAAATTCTATTACTATAGACCTCCAAGGTCCCTAAGATCGTCATCAGCAAATCTTGTCTGTGTGCCAAGGTTTGAAAGACAAAACTTGGTGGGAGATTTTTTTCAAGTCAAGGCAGCACAATTTTGGAACAAGCTACTAAATTCCCAGAAAGCGACTGAAAATTTGCTGAGTTTGGGGCTTTTCCCTAAATAGAAGAGGTAGATTACAGCTTTTTTGACTGCAATTACTAAGAGAGGCCCCCTGCATCGATCGATGGTTTGATAACACCAAGATGTCTGCTGGGTGAACGCTGCGCTCTATAAATGACTAATAATAATAATATGTACTAACTGGGATCAAACTATCTCCACAATTTAGCACATTTGGTGGCCTCCGCTGTGGGGGAAAATCTGTACTAGTGGCTTCTTTCTATTACATAGATTTCTTTAGCAAAGAAAAGGCCAAAACATTTCCATCCCATAGGCCGTATGTTTGCCAAATAGATCTAGTTCGCCTTTGTTTTTTATCCAAAGGCCAAAGTAAAACTATGAACATGAAGAGACAATGGGGCATTAAATAATGTATATCGCGTACCCTCTTCCTCGTGTTTAATGTTTCTGGTTCAGGCGAAAGTAGTCACGATCTACACTAAATTGGAATTATGTAATCCTAATCACCTGGTTCACATAAGGGCGGAGCATGAGTGGAAGGAGGCTTTTCGGACTTGGTCCAGTTCATTTAAAAATGAGGTTATGCTTTTGCAATGCTCTAGCGTCTTTTCGTTTTTTTGTTAATTACATTTTATGGCACTCACATTGATGACATCCTGATTTTTGCAGAATCGGCTGAGTGTGTAACTCACAGATGGTTCTTTTCGCTCTTTGTAAACTTGGACTGTATTGTAAGCAGGCCAAAATAACTTGTCTCAGGAGGTACACACAGATCAAAAACACTTTGACCCACATAGACGCTTGCCAACTAATATAAGGCACCTTTTTTGTGCCATTACTGATTGCCTCCTACCAACAAAACTACTGCCAGTGGCATTTATGGATTTGCATAAGGCATTTGACAAACTGAAGTGTGAGTACTGGTTTGAGGATTTTAAAAAGATGGGGTTTGGCAGAGAGATAATGGGCTTTACTCTATAGGTAGAGTGAAAATAGGGAGAACTATATTTGAGTGTGTGGACTATGCACAGAGGAACAAGACAGGGCACTTGAGTCCCCCATTTCTCGCTCTACATATGGAGCCAATTTTATCAAGAGTCAACAGGGAGAGAATTATCGCTATTGTGTCTGCCAATCCTCTTGGATTTAGATGGCATAACAATGTGACATCTTCTGCAGGTGACAGTATATTAAAGCTACATGTGCCACTGTATGGCGAACCGATACACAAATTTCAGGGTCTCAGTGCGCCTTTGAGATCACAAGGGAAAGTTCTTGGTGTCCGGTTCTTTGTTAAACATTTTCAAAGAGACTTTGAACTGGAAAGAGGGGCAGCCACAGGCCCACAATGTATTGGAGCTACTGTTAGGGCTCAGTGACACTAATAGAGTAAGTAATATATAAGCTTTATTCCACTTTCGTGAATATGACCAAAATGAATCTGGAAACACTGGGAAGGGTATAGGTAAAAGATCTGGGTGATTAACTATTGGCCACAGATAGCAAAGAGTTGTAGAATATCTAAGCAAGGTATCCAGAAACGCCAAGATTCAAAATGATTCGATGTAACATTTTATTTCATACATACTTGACTCCAAGACTACGTTTCTGACGGCGCACGGCATGTGTCAGAGACGCTGTGCTGATCTGGCGCACATGCTGTGGTCCTGCCTGAACATAACACTTTACGGTTCCAAGATACTTGAGTACACTAAACAATTACCAGATATGAATATTGCACTCAAACCCAGCACTAGTTTGTTGGGCCTCATGGTAAGAACAAAAAAACACCAAAATGGGAAGTAAATTTGCTGGCCTTGTTTTATTATCTATCAAAAGGCAAATAGGTACAATGTGGTAACCTAATGATGCTTAGCAACTGAACAATGGAAAATGGAACTTAATGTGTAAGTAGACAAAAGCCAAAGGTACAGCCTTAGCCAAAGAGCAAAGGAAGAGACTTAATAATACACAAATATCAATCTGGGTGACAATTTATCTTAAAGTAATGGGAAATTAAGCTTACAAACCCCTTGAATGATTACTGGGCAACCTAAATGATATACGTGAGGTATTACTCTGGCTCTAAAAGTGATATCCATTCTCATTGCCCTAGACATCAATCGTAGTGTAAGCGTTTTAGCAAGGATCGAATGGTCCTATCATATCCATGACTAGACTTTCAGAAATGTTGTGGATATTGCATGGTCTTACATACAGTAGGTATAACATAACATTGTGATAATCAGGAATCTGCCCCACTGCGTCTTGTTAAAACCTTGCAGATTTATGTAGTATATACAATTTCTCTCACATTGCAGATATTGCATGGGTGTGTTAAATCATGATTAAACCACAATGAACATTTTTTTAAGTTAGCTTACATATTACATTTCTAGAAAAAAAATCTTTGGCAAGTCTGTAAAGCTTCAAAAGAAACCAGAACGTGTTGCCAATACTGTATGTTTCCAGTGCACCAACGTTAGGCTCGACAAGTCAATGTTGTCATCATTCTGCATCTATGACATGCTTTTATCAAACTTAAATGACACACCAAAATAAACAAACCGCCAGTAAGCAAAACATTTATTTCATGTATAAGGCATGAACAGTTTTTCTTTAAGCAGTAAGTACTCATCATCAACCAAATAACTGATATAATTTCTATTTAAAGCATATATGCATAAGAAACTCATTAAATGCAACACAATGTCAGTCACATTCCCTTCAAAAGAAAGCCATTCTCTGAGTTAATACTATGATTTTACTCTACGACAGAATGCAGACTAGGAACCCTTGCCTTTTTAACAATCACTTGGCATTATCTGCCTTTAACAAAAGGTGTTTCTTACACCAAGCTCTTGTTTGTAATTTGACTGTGATAAACAGCTCACTTTCAACATTGAAGTGAACCCAGCCGTTCCATTGAAGACTTTAGAAAAGCCTGAGGTAACTGATAAAAGTAAATCAAATAAACTGCAACTGTGCATAGGCACTGCGGCTTAATATAGCTGTAGATTTAACCGAGTTTGAACAGTTTAATAAAAGAAATAAAACACATTGCGTTATCATTTGGACTGGACCATTACCAAATAATAAAAATATAAACTCTGATTTGTGACTTAAAAACGGATTCTGTGGATTTATCTGCACATAATTTGTCCTTTTTACATGAACAGTAAAAAGGTTTGCGTTTGGTTTTAACATAAATCAACATTCTTTTGTGTAGTTCTACACCATCACTGCCTCAAATAACAATACTCGTATTAAGAGAATAAAATATTTTTTTTTTAACAGTTTGCCCTTCATCGTTCACCTCCTTCAATAAAGATAAAGAAGTGAACAATCAGTCATAACAAAGTATAATCTATGTCTAAATTGCAATTTGTTAAATCTTTTAAACACATAGAATGCCCACCGGGTTCATCTGATCAGATAAAGTCACTCTCTGAATTATAGGACTTCAAGGAACGTTCTTTAGTTGTCATTGTCACAAGTCTGGTACTTTTTAGTTGAACGTAAAACACACAGAGAGAAAAGGTAAACTTTCTATGATGAACGGCATTAACTTTGCTATTAGGGCAGAAATGGCGGTATGTCCAACCAACATACCATTTTCACGTAGACCGGAATCGTGAGCAAATAATTACGTCTTGAAAATGCAAAGCTTTATTCTTTCAGCCACCTGGGAATTGAATTACTGAGGGGGTCGAAAATCTATTTGTATAATATTTGCTTGGGTTACAAGTAGCGGTTACTCAAAGAATTAAATGCCAAGTTGCAAATCTTCAAGCTCCTTTAAAAGGTCATCTTCTTTTTGGATTTTTTCAATCTAGAAAGAAAATAAGATAAATGTGTTATTTGTCACATTTATTTTTACCAAATAAGAGACTTAACAGAAACGTGTGTTTCTAGGACTGTAATATCACATATAAACAACCGTCTAAATAAAAAAATCTTTAAAAGATGCTCATGTCTTGAAATACAATGACCAGTCAATCACTAGTGAATCAATATATAATGGAAGCTACTTAACATATCAGGACAGTTTACAAGACTGAGGTTTTCAAGAACTTACTATCTACTAAATTACCATTTTATTTCTATTCTCCCTTTTAAACAACACATTATCAGCATGATTATCATATTTGTTTATGTAAGCGCATGCAAAGTAGTTCGCCTATGCACAGCTGCAAGGTGCCTGCTCATCTGTGTTTGGTCTTGTGGATGGACCTTTTCTAACAAGTAGGGTTCATGTTCTAAGGTGGTGAGCCCATTTGTCAATGATTACTTAGTTCCGACTCAAGTGTTCTAGAAAAGGCAGATTAATGGTTCAGGACAAAGTTCTCAATGACTCTTTCACCAAGAGTGTGCTGCAACCCTCAGTGCTTCGGCACTGAACCTCCAACATGAACTTCTATGACTCACAATTTGGTTGGATAAGAAAAAGGGTCACGGGTACGGTACGGTAGAAGGAAGTAGCCTCTGATATTCTGCAGAGAAGTCTCTATGGGGTTGTCATGACTTAGTTGATGTAGGAGTGGCTGTCAATAAAGCAAGTGAAATGAGTTCATCAGCAGTTATCTGGCCTAAGTACTCTCGCAGAACAACAAGAACACAGCCTGACTAAAGGAATCATGGCAGAAAACTCCAAAATCCAATGCAGACAACCATCCGATTCATTCTCTCTAAGGCACAAAGCCTTGTAAACTTCAACTCTAATACCAACACCATGGTAAGCAGTACATACGTGAGATAACACCACCAGAAATAAAATACAGGCGACACGCAGAAATGCTAGATTAATATAGTAGATATCTAAGAATATTAGAAAAGCAATAAAGAAATACAGATCAACTGCTTTGTCAGTCTCAATGCAGCTGGAACTGTATACAGAACAGTTTCATCGAAGAAAAGAAAACTACATAGAAAATAAGTGCCAATGCAAAACAAAAAATCTGCTCCCACATGTAAAACATATTTTAATAAAACAAGGGGACCCAATAGGTAGTTGAGGACCTTGGGTAATTGTTAATTTCAAACAAACAGTGGTCCTCAAAATGGTTTAAGGAATAGAGGGAATAAATATAGCACAGAATCGAAACTATATTAAGAATGTCCAGCCGGACATCCAGTTTAATTCTTCAATGAAAAAGCAACCAATAATCAACAGCAAAACATATGTGGGACACAATCCTGTATCCGTTGGGAGAAAAGACATATACAAAACAAACAGACATTACAGGCAAGGCAAAAGGAGCTTAATTACAAAATCCAGTGTTTAAGCTTTTTTCATACAGACACTGCACTTTTTTACATAATAGATTAATGTGCACGCTGTATAGATTGGGGTCGACGACGTTTCGATCCTATTACAAAGATACAAGGATCATCATCAGGACGAAAGAATGTACATGCCTGGTATTGAAAGGAATTGCCTGTCGTAGAGAATAGATCGGGAAGGAGACGTGGTCAATTGCCAGAATAAAAACTCGCGTCTTGTAGTACAAAAATGGTCTGGTAGTCTGCTAGTAGGTGCGGGTGGGACCGCAACGGTAGCTGTTAGAGTACGATAACGGGCAATGCGAGTATCTTGCTCCGATCCGGGAACTGGGAATATGGTCCGAGTATCCAGAGTTAGCAGGCAATTTCGATAGAATTGCAGAGATGAGTGATCCGTGGGTATGCACGTGATCAAGTGGCGTCCTCAGTTAACGATGAACGAGTGACCAACACAACCCACATGTAAAACAGCATGTCTTAACAACAAATTCACCTTCTTCCAACAAAACACCTGCACATAGTTAGTAAAATGCTTCACTGTTCAGATCAATGCCATTTGCTAGACCCCCTTTGTGCAAACAGCTTGGTTCGGTTATACTCAAAGGAGCTGCAAAGAATATCAAACTGATTTCACGTGAATCCATCTTAAATATCATATACAATACTAGAACATGCTGTCTCAATTCCTCTCTCTAATTAGGTATTTCCCAGATTGCTACTAAGTTGCAAAGGTCACATAGCTACTAACACAATCAAATCTGAACCTGGATTCCACTAACAGCTTTCAAACACTCAATAACTTACCTCTCAAAGGAAATACAATTGCATCACGACTCGCCAGGAACTTTGCCAAATACAACACACTTGTTAAGCAGGCATGAAAATCAAACCCCTAAAAATCCTATAACACACACTGCATAACCAACACAGGACATATGTCCCAATTCAATTCTGGACCTCTCAGCAACGTTTGACATGACTGACCACAGGAGACATCTTTATCATGGACATCAAAGATAGTGTGCTAGAGTAACGTACTTCCTACCTGACCGAAAGGAAGTAACTTGCAAAGATAGGAAAAACAATTTATGATCCTCCACTGATGACACGTTTTGTCCCACAACCATCCCGTGACTCTCCCATGTTGTTGAATCAACCTTTACATTGCACAACTGGGAAACTTAATGGAAGAGTTTGGGTTTTCAGACTACCAATGTACTTGTGACACTCAATTATATCTAAAAGTGTATTGCATCAGTGACATCTGAAATATAAAGACAAGCCACGCCAAAATCTAAGACTGGAAAGTATATAATTTACAAACAATAACAAGAGAAAAAATGATTCCAATAGATAAACACTTTGTCTGTTTCTTGTAAGGTCATACATTTGGGTTTAATTATGTATTTCCATCTCAAGATCAAACTATACTCATAATAACCGACTGTCAGGAAAAAAACTTTGAACACCACTCTACTTCTTAACTTGCTCTTAATCTCAGCATGCACTGCAAATACCTTCTCTAATCATTTCACTTTTGTTAACATCCTTTCGTGTTTGTGCAAGTCTTGGAATGCACAACAATCTACTGCCTTCAATCAGAGGCACATCCATATCATCCATATTTTCTTTCAAGAAAAAAGTTACTTATCTCCAAATACAAATCTTCACCCTTGGTATAGTTCATAGATTCACATAATTGAATCATTTCCAGTCATCTAGGTGGGAGCCGTAGATAACATGCAACAGAAAAGGTTAGTCGACTATGGTTTCATAGACAGAATCTTAGACTGGAAAGCTTGAGTGATTACTTACCTCAGGTTGCTTTAATGTTTTGCTTTCCCATTTTTGAGGAGTGTTTACTGGAATATCTTTACGACTAAGAGGTCTCTTGAAGATGATTCAGAAGGGTAACACACCATTTATCAGTTCCTGATTTGCATTACTGGAGGACGATTAGGTGCACTTTGGCAAGCTTCTCTGTTTCCAGGCTTTAGAGGGCCCTGTTTCTCCACAGTGTAGGGGTCTTGACGGAAAGTGATCCACTGTACTTGTGCTCCTGTGGTTTGTGTTGAGCAGATAAGCAGAAGATGCACCTGCCATCAAGGGAGTAGCCAGAATATCAAAATACCCCCACTTTGAACCAAACCTCTAATGATACCGCATGAGCAAAGAAAGTAAGTCTGGCCCTTCTTATAGTGATTGCCTTCACCCTTACATCCACCTGCCCATCTTTTCCTCCACCCATCCACTTCACTTTCTTCCTTCTTTGCACCTTTTATTACTTTCAACCTTTATTCCTCTCCGCTCCCTCCTGTCCAGTTTCCATCTACTACAATTCTTTGTTTTTACAAATGTTTTCCTATTTGCCATTCTCTCCATTTATTATGATTATGAAATCTGTTTATTGGCATTTTGTTAATATAGCCATAGCACATAGTACACATGAATTACCTTACAGGCAATGAGGCAGCTACTCTGATGATACGCCACCAGTCATGAGCACGGTAAACAACAGGATCAAGCGTCGCACCCGTGTGCCCAGCAAGATGAATCCCGTGGGTCTCCGGACCAACACCCTTATCTAAACAGTTCCATGAAACAATAAAAAGAAAAAGGGCAAAACAACAAAGGCCCCAGCGATTGCCATTCTCTCCATTTACTGCTTCCTCTGTACTTTTGTCTTTGTTTACATCATTTCGATCTCTCTCTCCCCTTTACTAAATTTGGCTCAAATAGCTGCGTGGAACCTCATCTCTTAGCCCTGCTATTCCTTGAGAGAGTTTTATGATGTTTTGTCTGCAGCCCTTCAGTGAAAAATATAAAACAAATACACTTTTATTGGTTACCCCCACTTAAGCTGCTAAAGCAGGGGGGTTCATGACGCCACTGCTTGTCATACAGTAGCACCATTTCCTCACAAGATTCACATATCCTGAAGAGAGCAACCTTTGGATTTTCAGACATCCTGTAATTTACTTCTGGCCCAGACTCCAGAGAGAAAAGTCTCAAAAGAAAATGCTTCCAAAGGAGTAGGGTTAATCCGGGAAGCTGGACTCAATCTCAGTATATAGAGATTCCTTGCATACATGATATACTGTTGAAAATGTAAACTATGGTCAGGGCTACTGGAATTGATTGTGCAGCATCTCCCACATAATCTGCAGATTTTAACATAAAAAAAATTGTTTATAGCTCAAACATTTCCAAATTTGCTAAAAATGAAGCGACACGTGTTCCGGCGTGGTGGTAGGCCCTTTTCAAAACTTGACTGTTTGGCCTTCTGTTGCTTATTGCTTTATTTGGGTGTTATGGTGGTACTAATAATGTGCATCCAATGCCCAAACATTGTTACTAATTTTAAAAATGACAAAATAATGGAGTAAAACGGTTACAAAATGTGCTGCATTATGTTGCATAATTTGTTTTTTGCCGCATTATTTACTCAACCCTGCCTAATTTGGCCCTCTCCTGCCGCATATTTCCAGTGGCCATGACTATGGTGGTCACAGGGGAAATAGCATCCAGAGCACTTCCATCTCAATGGCTGAAGTTTAGGTAATTTTCAATGAGTTGGAAATTATACGAGATCAATAACATATACGAGCTCAATAACATTTTGCTTATTTCTCTATGGTTAATTGTTGCTCTGCACTGCTTTATTTAACCAACGGCTCCAACAAAGACAACAGGGAATATTTCAAGCATGCAAATCCATAAAAGGCTGAAGCTCAACCTACATATGAAATGATGACATTAACCACTATTCAGTCACATTTATTAAGAAAGTTCAATGGCCTCATCACCGTAATCAGCTTCAAATCTAGGATGTCTATTGATGTCTTTTCTTATTTGATAAACACAGTGCACATATCTAATCTCTTATCTTACATAATCATGCAATGAGTTATTTGTCTAGTATGACCCATCAGTTTCAACACCACGCTGCAGAATAATCGAGGAAATGAACCAACTGCAGCCAGCTGATGTTTGTCTAATAATCTGTGTTGTTTACACAGGCACACAGATTATTTTCTATTTATCTTAATATGAGCGCCATAAACATATCAATGAAAGTAAAATTCTCAAAACCCAGTTAGAAACAGAATTAGTCTGGTATACACATTTAAAAAACAACACAACAGGCAATTTGAAGGACTCTACAATCTGGGAATGTGGAGCAGATGAGCATTTACACAGTACAACTCTGGTTCAATCAGCACAGAAGTACTGGATGGCCCACACTATTAAAAGTCGCAGAAGATCTAAAATGACCAACGAGCACTAAGCAGCCTTGATCTGCTCTCATTCAAATATTGTTGACAATTTCAAACAGATTGGCAAAAGCCTCCTCAGTATTATGAGAGCTTAGAGGGGTAATCCGAGCCATCCTTCTATGGGGTAAAAGTTATCCAGTTGTGCTCGGTTAAAATGAACTTTTAGTCGCAGTGTTGTGATAATAGCTTTCTCTAAAAGGAATCCAACCACTCCTGCAGAGGTTTTAATTAAAGACTGGATACTCTAAGAAAAGAAAACCAAACTAAAAAAAAAACCTAAAAAAACACCCAGTGAGAAGCTACATCAAAGCGACAATTGATAGTCCTAACTTTTATGTGTTTGCAAGATGACCACCAGTGCAGATGGGCAAATGGAACGTTGGGACGGTTACCGTGAAAAAAAAAATAAAAAAATATATATATATATATATATATATATATATATATATTAGCTCCAAACCGGGTTCCATACATACGAAACAGGCACTGACTCCGTGGGATAGGTTCTAAAGATAATGCTTTATTTCAAAAGCTGTGGCCCAGACGCGTTTCGGCGAACAAGTCCGCCTTGCTCACTGTGTCAGACCCGGTTCAAATGCAATGCTTATAAGCTGGTTACGTGCATGTGACACACACCCCAGGTTACTTGGCAACCAGTAAACAAAAATTAACATGAAAGAAATACTATCGTTGAAAGTCTTTCCTCAGACCAGTGTCTCTCTGTACAATTATAGTAATGCAAAACATTCAAAAAAGGTTACATAGGTCCATCATTAATTCATATTGATAAAGAAATAATACCTGAGATAACCAGTGAATTATGAGCATAATAGTGCAAATTGTAAACCATTGTAAACATTTGTGAAGTAAAGCCCAAGTGGGCCTGCTATACCACTATTAATAATCACTGTAAATTTCTCATTCAAGATCTAATGATAATGACCAATTCAACCAATAAAGCATCATAATGTTTTTATAAGCTGCCATATATTAGCATATGGGGGACCTACTAGGCACGTGTAAAAAATATAATGAACCAATAAACAGAAAGTGGGTCAAGACTCGTAGGATTGTTACAAGAAATTTAAAAAGGCAGTTTTGAATCTATAGATGAACGCTTAGTGCTTCGTCGGCATTCAAACCATTTGGAATCTTGCAGTCTAACTGGATTATATATCGTGACTCCAACCTCCTTAGTGCAAGTTGTCTGTTCCCACCCCTGATGTTTTTCTTAACACTGTCAGCCACAAAGTATACCAAATCTTCTGCTTTGCCATCATGTACTCTATTAATGTGTCGAGCAACTGGATATGTCGGGTCTTTGTTATTAATTGCCCTTAAGTGTTGCAAAATTCTGACATGTGCAGGGTGAATGGTACTGCCAACATACATCTTATTGCAGGTACAGCGTAACACATATACCGCAAATTCAGTTTTGCACGTGAAATGCTCCCTGATCTCAATGGGAGTTTTTCTGAGTGGAGTTGCGATTGATTTAGTGTTGATTCCATACTGGCAGGCTTTGCACTTTGTGCATTTGAAAAATCCTCTTTGGGACTTTAGCCAACTGGTACCTTTGTCAGATACAGGGGCATTGGATACAAGTTCCTGTTTCATGGACTTGGCTCTCCTGAATGTTAACTGGGGGAGCTTAGTACACGAGGGACCTATAACAGGGTCACATCGTACTATCGGCCAATGTCTATATAAAATGTGTCTTAGTCTCTGATGGAAACTGTTGTAACCTGTGATTAGCCTCGGTGTCTGTTGGGTTGTTTCCCCTAAGGTTATTCTGTTGCCCTTGTTCTTAAATAGAAGATCTTTTCTTTGGATATTTTGGCACTTCTCCTTAGCTTGTTTGAGAGTTTTTGTTTTATAACCTATGTTGCTAAGTCTTGTACATAGGTTATTGGTTGATTCAATAAGGCTCTCAGCGGTGCTACAGTTTCTCTTCATGCGTAGGCACTCAGCAAAGGGAATGCTCTCAATGAGTTTAACAGGATGAAAACTCTGAGCATGTAAAATGGCATTCCCTGATGTCAGTTTGCGGTGTGTGCGCGAATGTATTCTGTTGTTCATGGTGTAAAGTTCTAAGTCGAGAAACACAATGGACTGCTTGTCTATAGTGCCTGTAAATTTAAGATTTAAGTCGTTGGTATTAATGACATTTACAAAATCAATGGCACTTAATTCACTGCCCTTCCACACAATAAAGATGTCATCAATGTAACGTTGATATATGACAACATTTTCATACATTTGAGTATTGCACGTTTTCATGAGTACTTGCTCCTCCCACCAGCCCATATGCAAATTCGCATAGCTGGGGGCGAAGCAAGTACCCATGGCTGTACCTTGTACCTGTTTATATAATAGCCTGTCAAACAAGAAAATGTTATTTGTTAAGCACCACTCCACCATCTGTAACAACATCACTGTGTGTTCATGTAGACTTGAATTACTTGTGCTCAAGTAATGTTTAGTGGCTCTCATGCCATCATGATGTCTTATACTAGTATACAAGCTCTGTATATCTAGTGTAACAAACAAATAATCCTCCTGCCATTTAAAATCAAAAATCTTAGTGAGAAAATCACCAGTGTCTTTGATGTAGGATGGTAAGGTCCATACAAATGGCTGAAGGAAAAAATCTATGAACTTGCTGGTATTTTCGAATAGACTCCCAATGGCAGATATGATTGGTCTGCCGGGAGGACACACTGCATTTTTATGATTTTTTGGTAACAAATATAGTTGCGGTGTCACAGGGTAATCATTTTTTAGAAAATGAAGTTCATTTCTGGTTATTAGCCCATTCCGTTTCCATTCATACAAACATCCGTGGAATTTTTCTTTGGTACTGATGATATTAGTGGCACTGATCCGTACATAGCAGTTCATGTCTGATAGTTGGTTCAATGCTTCCTTATTGTACATATCTAAAGGCCAAAGTACGATGTTGCCTCCTTTGTCCGACCAACGTACCACGATGTCGGAACGTTCTTTGATTTTTAGCATTGTCTTGGAATATCCAGCTGGTTCTTTATTTATTAACATGTTGAATGTATTACTGCTTTCAGTTGCCAAAACACTAAGATCCTGAATCATTTTGTCCGCAAAGATGTCAATGTTATCCCTTGGCATTAGAGGATTAAAAATGGATTTTGGTTGAAATGGTGTTGTCACAGATGTCGATATATTAAAATCCAAATTCATTCCTGTATCATCCAAATTTGGTACCTCTGTTGAACATTCCTTCTCAAGTTCCGCCATGTCTTTCAGGAAGGATAAATCCACTGCGGAAAAACTATCTGGTTCTTGATCTACAATTGCTCCTTGATCTTTCATGTTCATCTTTTCCTTGGTGTTAACAAAATGTTTGCGCAATTTCAATTTCCGTGTAAAGTGGTAAAGGTCTATTCTGGTTTGGGTATAGTCAAAATTGGTTGTCTTGCAATACGATAATCCTAAAGCAAGAATTTGTTCTTCGTCTGGAGTCACAGCCATATTAGTTAAGTTTACAACTGTGTTACCTGGTTTCTCTTTATTGTTATTCATTTCCTCTTGTTCCGTCTGTATACGTTTTTTTGCTGTGTTTTGTTGGCCCCATCTACGATTTTTCCTCCTTCTGTTCCTTGATTTTGAGCCCTGTTTGATGGGTACGCCTGTCTCTGGGGTCTTGGGCGTAAGCTCATCAAACGCTCGACTCGTAAAAAACCGAGTTCCTGAATTGGTGTAGGCGCCTGATGTGCTTGTTCCTTGTTGCCGCTTATTTCAGGTTCGGATTCAATTTCTGAACTTAAATCTGTATCACTTGGTTCCCGTTGACTCGGGGGGCCCGCCATTGTTTTCGATAGCTCCTGGCGACGTATATTTTCAAAACGTCTCGAGAAAGTGTAAATTCTACCATGTAGATAGTTATTTCTATCACGCTGAAACTTGCTGGCTTTTCTTTCTTTGATTATTTGTTCGTATTTCAAAACACGGTTTTTTATCTCCGCTAGACCTTTATTTACCTCATCTTGATTAGTTATTTCTTCAAGTTCTTTGTATATTTCATTAATTCGTACCAGAATTTTATCTCTATCCGTTGTGGCGAATTTGATAAGTATTTGTAACATGTTGCGAGATGATTGGGCACTGTTATCAGCCCACTCCTGTAACATAGCGGGATCCGGATTTTCATAAGTTGGCGCTACTAAAATCCTCAAACCCCTCGGAATACGATTCACTTCAAGGTATTTTTTCAATGATGTCCATTCCCACCATTTGGCTATTTCATGTCTCCGAAGTTTCTCTAATTCGCCAAGTAGTTTTTTCAAATTATTTCCTGTAGTTGGTAATTGCGTGTTGCCGCTGGTTGACGGCGTTTCATCATAGCTATCCTTTTCGCTAAAGATATCAAGTGCTGCCTCTTCGCGGTCCTTGATCCAATCCTCGGCCATTGCTATTGAAATAGTTATTGTCTTTAACACCCACAGCCCGTAGATGAAGACCTATATATATCTATCTATCTATCTATATATCCTCGTCTCGTCTCCCTCCCAGAAAAGACGCAGCACTCACGGGGGGAGAGTCTTCTGATTTTATTAAGGCTCAACGCACCATGGAGCGATATTATGGGCGGATGCACCCTGCGCCAGAGCAGCACCCGTTTGGGAGTGCGTAAGCATGGTGCAAGAGGAGCGGTGATGTATATATATACGTAGGTAGGCCCATCATTTCAGCGTGTGATGGGCCTTTAGAGAACTTGTCAAGGTACATAGATTTCTTCTTGCAAGAACACGTTCATAGTTTGGAGTCGTACATACAAGACACCAGTGACTTCATACGTAAGATCGGCAATGCAGTATGGCAAGATGGATATTATCTGATTGCCTTAGATGTGTCCTCTCTTTATACTTGTATCAGAAACTGTGACGGCATTAAGGCGGTGGAACACTTTATCTAGAAGACCCATAGCGTACATGCAGCACAACAGAATGTTAATGGACATGTTGGTTTTTTGTTTGGAAAATAATTACTTTTTATTCAAAAAATAAATGTTCCAACAAGTGCATGGTGTGGCTATGGGGGCCAGTTTCTCCCCTAGCTACGCCTGTATGTTTATGGGTTGGTGGGAGGAGCTGGTCCTTAGAAAGCAATATGACCCAATCTATAGGGGGAAGATGGTGTCCTGGCTACGATACATTGATGATTTGATCATTGTATGGAATGGAACTGTGACGGAAGCTAAAGAGATTATTGACCAAATCAATGTAAACAATGTCAATCTCAAATTTACATCATGTATAAGCAACCAGAGTATTTCATTCTTGGATGTAAAGGTCACAGTAGCCAATAACATCATAACTACTTCCCTATTTCGAAAGGAGACAGCCGGCAATACCCTACTTCATGTGTCTAGTCCGCATCCCCCTCATTTAATTCATAACATCCCCTACGGGGAAATGCTGCGGTTACGCAGCATCTTCAGCAACATCTCCGCATTGGAAAAACACCAATCAGAGAGCAAGATGCATTTCTTGCAGCGGGGTTATAGCGCTAAAATTATAGATGAAGCCATCCGCAAATCAAGGGCTCTAGCTAGGGAAGATTTGTTGCAATACAAAGACACATCTCAAATAACCCGGGATGAAAGTCTAGCTGCTTCCATGGAGCCGGTAAGACTCATCCTGACATTTTCTAGACAGGAACAGCAATTGCGCAAAATCATCCAGCGCAATTGGCCTATAGTCAGGGAAGACCCGATCATAGACTGCTCCCTTCCCAGATTTCCCTCAATTACATTTAGGAAATCAGTATCTATGGAGAATGTTCTGGTAAAAGGTAGCCCAGAACATAAGGAAGGAGAGGGCTGGCTAACCGCAAGGAAGGGGTTCTTTAAATGTTCCAACTGCAAAGCATGTGTATATGGAAGCAATAAAACTTTATATTTGACTGCTTTCGGTGACAGGCAGCAGATGATCAAATACCACCTAACTTGTAGAACAGACTATGTGGTGTAAGTGTTAGAATGCAGCTGTAAGTTGGCATACATCGGGAGTACAAAGCTGGCAGCACATAAAAGGGTTCTCCAGCATATTAGGGCAATTACAATCAATGACCCTAATTACCCGGGGGGCAGGCATTTTAAAGAGCATCACAATAGTCATTTGAAACATCTGAGGTATTATGTCATGGACACTGTTCCACCACAAAGGAGAGGCAGAGACAGAGAGGGGAAGCTAAGACGCTTAGAGACCCAATACATCCTCGAGCTTGATCCCAAACAGCCAGGGGGTCAATATGAGCGAGGACCTCTATACTTATCTTTGAACAGTGATGTTAGCTCCCCTTTGCAGCAATATGATGAGAATATGTTGTTTTACCCATACAAACGTTTCATGTATTATTAAATGTTATTTGTTGATTGATCAGAAATGCTATAAGGAATATGTCCCAATATCTTCAGCATTTTTTCTTCAATTAAATGTTTTGATATTAGTTTCATAATGGAACAATATCCCTTTTTAAGACGAATGAATTATATTTATAGATTTTATATGTATTTATTTATTAACTAATTATTTACATATTTATAATTTATATTTATGATTGTGGGAATCATTGGTCTAAATACTGTAGGAACTTTTGGGATTAGCCCCCATGAAACTCAATTTTGCACATGCTGTCGTTTGCACAAGATTTTGTATGCCAGAATAGTAAACTAAATGAGAATGTATTCACATTGTACTATTTTAGGCAATACATATCATGTTTTTAGCACTAGCACTTTACATTGGAGGCACTGGTGAGGCACTATTTTAGTACAAGTTATAATTTTGCGCACTTCATCTATTTCATTTTTTTTTCATTTTTATTTTTCATTCTTTTTGTTTCATTGATCAAATTAGTACTTACATAGGTTGATTGAGGTAAATAAGAACACTGCATTTGAGCATGAGATTCTTACCTCCAAAGAACAAATCTATAACATGGATTGTCCAAAAAGAAATGCTAAACACCATTTTATTTTATATGTTGAAAAATGTATTTGAACATTGTATAAGTATATGCATTGAGGCACAAACGTACTCAGTATTTCTTCTATGTTTAGTACTTGATGATTGCACTATCACTTTAAAAAGGAGGGTACACAACGCAATGTTGTCATGTGATCAAGGCAGGGATCTGCCGAAACGCGTCATGGTGACTGATGGTGTGTTGAAAAAAATACAAAATCACCAAACCTGGGTCTACCCTCGTTTGTTTTGGAGAAGACGGTAAAGCGACGGTTTGTGATATATATATATATATAAAATATTCACAGAAAAAACCATAGATCTCAGGCACGTTCTAGTTAGAAATTAGCATTTAAAAAACCTTAGAAATTCACTGAAAAACCCATAGGTTTTAGGGAAAGTTATAGTTAGTTGGACATTTCACTCGTATAAAACCATAGAAATCCCCCCCCCCCCCCGCAATGCACTGCTGATGACGTCACATATTACATCACTCATGACATGGTCACTGACATCCTGATGACATCACAAATGACATCACTGATGACATCATCCAGTGACTGTGTGTTTCTATAAAGTTTAAATATGTTTAATATATATATATATATATATATATAGGTGAAGGCGTATTGAAGAATGAGTGGGTGTATAAGTATCTGAAAGGATGATTTAGTAGGTGCGTGACTGAGTCTATAAGTGAGTAATTAAACTTATCTTACTGAATGCATGGGTTAGTGAGTAAACTGTGTGAATGTCTGTATTCGTCTGTCTGTTGGTGTGTAAGCAGTTGCATGGGTTTGCGAATAGCTACAGGAGTGTCTATATGGGTTATTGATTGGTTTTCTGAGTATCTGTATGGGTGCTTGAGTGTTTGTGTGGGCGGGGTGTGTGTGACTCTGTACATAGATGTGTGAGTGGGTGATTCACTGGGTGCATGGTTAAAAGAGTGCATCTGTGATGGACTGTATGGGTGGGTGAGTGTGTGTATGGGTGTGCTAGTGAGTGAATGTATATCTCAGTTGTATATGTGTGAGTAACTACATATGTGAGAGGCAGTATATGTGCGTATTGGAGGATATAAATGGCTATAAGTGGGAGAGTGTGATTGTGAGAGTGGCTGTATGGATGAGTCTGTGCTTGTATCAAAGATTGTATAAGACCGTAAGTATGTGCTAGTATTTGTATGAGTAAGTGAGCTGGTGTGTGTATAACTGTATAGGTCAGTAAATGGCAGTGTGATTAATTATTAGCATGACTGACTAGGTGTGTGAGTACCTTTATAGATGAGTGGCGGTGTGTGAATTTCTATATAGGTGTATGAGTGCATACGATAGTCCTGTACTGAGGGACCATAAGTATGAGTGACTGTACGGGTGAGTGAGTGGATGTGTGTGTAAACCTAAGAATCAGTGAGTGGGTATGTAGTTATTGGTGTTGGAGTGTCTATGGTTTTGAGAATGGCAGTCTGTAATTTAGAGTGGGTGTATCTAAAGTTATATTAGGGTGTGAGAAGATGCATGAAATTATCACATAGATGATGTCATCAGTGATGTCATTTGAGATGTCATCAGTGATGTCACTGACCATGTCATGAGTGATGTAATATGTGACGTCATCAGCAGTGCATTGCGGGGGCGCGAGTTATAGTTAGCTGAACTAACTATAACAGGGGAATTTCTATGGTTTTGTACGAGTGAAATGTCCAACTAACTATAACTTTCCCTAAAACCTATGGTTTTTTCAGTGAATTTCTACGTTTTTTTAAATGCTAATTTCTAACTATAACGTACCTGAAACCTATGGTTTTTTCAATAAATTTCAACGTTTTTTTAAATGCTAGTTTCTAACTATGCCTACAGAGGTAGGACATGTGATGAAAGAAGAAAACGCACAGAAAGAAAAAAAAGAAATGCAGAAAGAAGCAACCAAAGACGAAGAAAAGTGCAGGAAGAAGAAGAGATGTGCAGAAAGAACCAACAGAGGAGCAGTAAGTCCTCCTGTGCCCACAACTTTTTCAGACGGGTACTGGTGGTAACTGACTCAGACTAACCAGGCCTAGAGCCAGTGCTATGTTAAAAGATACTTAGAATACAGTGAAAACACCTACATACACTAGGGAACACTATGCGTTGGGGTACCCCTGTGATTAGCATGACCTCCTGTGCAAGACCCTAGTACATAATAGGGCAGGGGGATTAAAACTACCTCTTAAAACGCGCCACGGGGCGCGTCTGCAAACTGGTGAAGGGAGGGGGTGCCTGAGTTGACGTGTGCAAACACGCCCTGTGGCCGTTTTAAGTTGGGGGATCAAGTCCCCTTGAATCCGGAGGGTCCCTGGGGTCCAACTAGCCCGCCATGTACCTCCAGTATGCTTGGTGGGTTAGTTGGCCCCCAGGGACCCTCAGGATTCAAAGGGACTTAATTCTCCAACTTAAAACGCCCACGGAGGGAGGGGGTGGGGCCTCCGGCACGATGCCGGTCTTTTTTTAAATTTATTTTTTAAGAAGGGGGGCTGTGTGGCTCCCCTTCCTTTTCCATTTTATTGGCCCTGGGGACCCCATCCCCCAGGGCCCGACCCTTTTTTTTTTTTTTATTTTAAAAAATTGGAAAGGGGCAGCGTGGCACCCCTCCCAAGCCCATATTCGGCCCCGGGGACACCACTCCCCGGGGCATGGCCAGGGTTTTTTTTTTGTTGTAAATAATTTATTGGAGGGGGGCTGCGTGGCCCCCCTCCTCAGGCTACTAATGGCCTCTCGTTGGGGACCATGGGGGTGTCCCCAATTCCCCCACAGTCCCGCCAGCTGCCCGCCTCCGGGAGCCGGCATTGCTTTTCCACACGGGGAGCTGCTAAGATGCAGCTCCCCGTGTGGAAAAGCAATGTGGTTTGGATTTTGAAAGCGAGAGCAGGTTTCCTGCTCTCGCTTTCAAAACCCAAACCAGAGTTTGCAATGACAGGGCGGGAGCTCGAGCCCCTTACACCACCCCCCCCCCCCCCACAGTTTAAGAAAAACAAGCCCCGGCGGTCCCCGGGGCTGCAGGGGGGGGGGGGCAGTGAGCCCCCCGCAAATATTTTAGAAAAGCCCCGGGGGTTGCGGTACCCAGGGCTTAGGTGGCCCCCCACCCATTTAAAATCCAAGCCCCAGGGGGTGGCAGTCCCCGGGGCTGCGGGGGTCCCCTTGGGCCCCCGCAAATATATTTGTTACATCCCCCTGGGACTTGGCCCACCCGGGGGCTAATTAATAACAAAGCGCGGGAGCCCGCGCTTTGATTTTTTTTATTTTTGCGGCCGGATCCGCAGGTCATCCGTGCATCTCGCGTTTTGTTTTTGGTTTTTTTTTTAATGCTTTTTTGGGCCGTGGGGGTCCTTCTGGGACCCCCTAAGCAGGCCTAGGGGGTCAGGGTGTTTCTACCCTGCCCCCTTTTCTTGTTTTTCATGTTTGTTTTTACTGATTTCTTGATGGCTGTCAACACTTTCTGGTTTGAAGTGTTGACAGCCAATTAGTATGTAGCTCGCAATCGGGAGGGTGCGCGGATTCCCCGCGCCTCTAAATATCGCAACTTTTATTTTTGATTTTCTCAGCAACTACTGAACAGATTTACACCATTTTTAAAAAGGTTGCTTTCTGAGCCAAGCAGTGCCTTTTTGCCAAATATGGGGTAAATCCGTTCAGTAGTTTCGTCTGTAGCCTTGCATAAAGTTTCCTATGGGAAATAGATTTTTTGACTCTTATTTTTTAAAGTTCTCAGCAACTACTGAACGGATTCACACCATTTAAAAAAAGGTCTCTTTCTGAACCAAGGGCTACCTTTTTGCCAAATGTGGTGTAATTCCGTTCAGCAGTTCGGGCTGTAGTCGTGTCTAAAGTTTCCTATGGGAAATAACATGGAGAAAACGCGTTCTGGGACCCCCCTTTTTTCTCGGCCCCCGCTTGACGAATCACCCCAAAACTCATGATAGGAGCTGGCTGGAGCGGGCCATAAGTTCTGAAAATTTCACAACGATTCGTCAACCGGCGCCCAAGTTATTGGGAAAAGAAAAAACGCTTTTTGAATAGAAACATGGTCCTAACTATAACTACCTACTGGCGACCGCCAGTATGTATTATATATATGTTTTTTTTTTTTTCAAACTAAAGAATTTTATAATTTGATCAGAAGTGAGTTGGGAGTGGCATCCTGAATATTCACTAGTTGTGCAGGATGACCTGAGTCTTAATTGTATTAAACCATTGCCTAGAGCTATTGTAGACAAATGGAATTTTATTATGAGTAGCATCAGTGTGCATGATTTCTCTGTGGCACAAAAATAGAATACGTCTGCAGGCTTTTTTTCCCCTTTAACACAATATATGATGTATGCTCAAACAGACTATGTGGGGATGCGGGGTGCCCACGTGTTTGGAATTGAACCAGTCTTCTGCAGACAGAGTGGAATTTCGTCATCAGCAAGGCAACAACAAATGCTATCTGAACAACAACTCCACAGACAGCACTTGGCGGCTGGCTACATGAGTGATGAGGAAAGTTCAGTATTATAAGTGGAAATTAAAAATTAAACAAAAAAAAGAAAACCCTGCATGCCAAAATGAAACGAAACAGAATCAATGTCAACCTGACTGGAGTTGTACAAAGGCGAGTAATTTACAAAGTGGAACAAGCATTGGGAAAGCCAATAGGTCTTGTTTATGCAAGTTCTATTGGCTGTGGTAAACTGTTTTAGCCATATTGCACACCAGTGTGGGTGCTGTTTAGCATGGCTAAAAGTTAGTGGGATGGGGTGGGGTAGATTGGAGTGGGGTTGATTGGGGTGGAGTGGATTAGAGTGGGGGTAGAATGTAGTGGGGTAGATTTAGGTAGAGTTAAGTAGATTGAACTGGGGTAGATTGAGGTAAAATTGGGGTGGAGAGGGGTGGCGTAGAGTGGGTTATAGTGGAGTGGGGTGAAGTGGGGTAGATTGTGGTAGCTTGGAGTGGATCGTATTGGGGTAGAGTGGGGTGGGGTAGGTTGGGGAGACTGGATTAGAAAGGAGAGGAGGTAGACTGAAATGGAGTGGGACAGATTGTAGTGGAGTGGGGTAAGTGATGTGGAGTAGAGGGACGCAGAGTGGAGTGGTGTGGAGTGGATTGTTGTAGAGTGGAGTGGAGTGTTGTAGAATGGAGTGGCGCAGAATGGTGGGGCAAAGTGGAGTGGTATAGAGTGGAGTGGGGTAGTGTGGAGTATGGATGGTGGGGTAGCGCACAACCATTACAGACAACACATTTTCAATTGAAATAACCATTACACTTGCACAGACATACAGTTTTATTGTGCAGAAATGATAATGTGTGGAAATGTCATTACCTTGTGTAATAATGTGTTTTGATCGAATTCAAATATTCGTTTCCAGCACAGTTTAGAATTACAAAATAATTTGCTTGATTTGTACTTTCCAAATTTTGATGTATTTCGAAATATCAGCACAGTTCATTTACAGGCCATTACATTTTGTTGGGTACTAGAAAAAAGAAAATTGGCATATATATTCTCTCACTTTGTAGTCAGAGAAACAAAAGTAAACCCCAAGCTTGCTCTGATGATACAGCCAGACATTTGACTTCTGTCTTTGAATGCACAGCAAATGTGAAAAGAACAAGATTTAAAAGCCTGTTTACAGCAAGCAAGTTCGTAACAGAATACAGTAAACAGGGTCTGGGCCACGGGGGTACGAACTCAAGCTGGACAGGCTTAAGCAAATAAAGCCAGCAAATAGAAAACAAGCAACTGTGAGTTACAAACAACAAAGCTAATGGTTCGCAACGGGCAGAATGCATTCACATGAAAGCTTTCAGAATGCCCACAAGAAATTGTTACCAAACCAGATAGCTGCGCTGTCTGGTAGGCTTCGACCTAAAAAATAGAGGGGGAAATATATAGAGCCAGAGAATAATTGAGAATGTGAGGTGAAGGGCCTTACATTTTGGCATCACACTGCAAGCATCCAAATCGAGGCTTGGTCGGTGGCAATAGATGCATGGGCACAGAGTCCAGAAGAATAAATAAGGTGAACACTTGAAGTGTGGTAGAAGCGCCAAAGACTAAGTCAGGAAAAAACACATTAAAAAGAAGAGGCCAGCAGCCAAAGAAAATGAACTGAAAATGATCAGTAACAATTAAATTTGGAAAAAATCCTTCTGCAAAAAAGACTGCATTGAATCCAGTGCCAGTCAATTAAAATAAAAGAAAACCTCCATTAACCTATTTATACAAAAATACATCACTAAACAATGGCCCTGAATCTGGGAGAATGCATCATGTCAATGACCACTGGGCCAGGTTAAATGATGTAGATATAAAAAATAGTTGAAAATCAGTTAGTCGGATTTCTATTTTTTGGTCCACATACAGGGGGCAAGATGACATAATTATGTTTGGGTATTTTGTTTATTTATTTATTTGAAATGTTTTATATAGCGCTGGCTAGACCCAGAGGTATCAGAGCGCTTTACATGAGGACGAGCATCGTTTCATAGCATAGTTACATCATTACAAGATACACAGTTTTCGAGCATAGTTACCGGTTGCTGGAGCGCAGTTGCATGCGTTAAAAACAAATACTTAAGGGAAAAAGCAGGCAAGGGGAGAGATTCAGGGGAGAGAGGATAGGAGCAGGAGAGGAAGACCAAGAATGAAAGAGGGGAAGAGGTGGCGGAGGGAGAAAGAAACTTAACCGGGAGACACGGAAAAACAGTGTCCACCGTCCTGTGTGCTATGATCCCAGTGGAAAAGGTGTCGTTCCACACCTCCGCTAAGTGTGGCTCCCTATACGCTGTGGACTCTCTCAGAGGGGTCACAGACTCCAGGGCATAAATACTGGATCCCTCCCCAACAAGGGGATAGGGAGCGCTTTGGCAAGGGGCGCCATTCCCACACCTCTGCTGTGAGTGACTCCCTTGACGCTGTGGACTCTCTCAGAGGGGTCTCTGAGACTCCAGGGAATAAATGCTGGATCTCTCCCCAACAGGGGGAGAAGGAGCGCTTTGATAAAGGGCACATTGATAACAATAGTTACAAGATACACAGTTTCAGAGCATAGGTGCCAGTTGCCGGGGCACAGTTGCATGCGTTAACAAGCATTGGCATAGCCAATAGGTTTTGCCTTTGAGACCTTATAAGTGTTTAGCCATGCAACGGTTGATAATGTTGCACCAAGGATATTGTGCTGCATAACTAAATACTTATAAGGTTCCAAAAGCGAAACCTATTGGCTATGCTAATGCTTGTTTTCATTCTGTTCTGCGTTTTCTCAGTTATAATTACTTGAAAAACGTACTATACTATGTATAAAGACAGAAAACATTGAATTAAATGTACAGTTCTGAGAAACCATAAGGTATGTGCTTGCTTTACTCCAGTATTCCGAAATGTTTTTTTCTTTTATAATGCAAACATTGACAAAGCCAACAGCTCAGCACTAGAAAGGTGAGAATTATTACCTTTGCCAATGCTTGTTTAATGTCATACCTATGTTTTTCCCCACTGAATTAAAAAATCTGTGAATGCACTGGAGGTGCTCCGGCTTTCAGCAGGAGATGTTTGACAGCTGAACATATACTTGCTGGTAGAAGGTACTGACAAGGTATAGCGACAATCAGGGCTTCAAGTGGGCAGGGTCTCACCGGTGCCGAGCACCCGCAGTTTTTTTAAAGGGGGCCTCCAAACGGGTCTCTATCGGGCACTATTTTGTGCACTAGGACAGGCGGTCCGTTTTTCCCCGGACTGCAGTGACAGCAGGCACATCGATGAGCACGTGCTCACACTGCTCACTTCTCACTAGTGTAGAAGTTACGGCATGATGTCATGCCAGGTGAATGCCCTTGTGAGCTTTGTAAGGGAAGGGAAATCATTTAAAGAGGCCTTTTCTCTCTGGATTTCCCTTCTCTGTTTGAAACTCAGGAGCAGCAACATTGTTGTGGTGTCACCAGGGCTTTAAGTGGAAGCTTTTTTAATATTATATACAAGCCGTAATTGCTGCTTATTTATCTTATGCAACTAACAACCATTGACAAAGCCAATAGTACTGACTTGTTGTAGGTATGTTACTTGTATCATATATCTGGATGCAATGACAGAAACAGCAAAATACAAGTTGGGAGGCACACTATGCTAAGCACAGATTTTTAGTTAACGTGTTTAAGTCACGCCCTTAATTGCATTGGCCACGCCCCTTCGAGAGACCCCCCCAGTTTTTTCATCCCACTTAAAGCCCTGGCAACAATGATAATGCATGAATACATACTGTGTATGACTAGGACAATGGGTTTTCATTTAAGTTTAAACCTTCTAATTTACCAACAAGTAGTAATGACATTCAACACTGTGCACCGCCATGTATCACATCAGTGAAACAGATGTCAACAAGCATTTACAATGCAATGGTCTCGGCATTGGTAAAGTTGGAGCTATTGGCATTGCTCATGACATTATTTTTGTTTATGTTTTTGTTTTTAAAACATTTAAAGAAACGGCATTGTTATTTACAATGTCAATAGCTTAATCACTCTCAAATGCGAGACCTATTGCATTTGCACCCACACACAGAGCCACCTACACACACACTGATTAAGCTATTGACATTGTATATAACAATGCCGTTTCTTTACATGTTTTAAAAACAAAAACATAAACAAAAAAAAATGTCATGAGCAATGCCAATAGCTCTAACTTTAACAATGCCGAGACCGTTGCATTGTAAATGCTTGTTATCATTAAAGTGTACCAGTGTGTAACCGTCTAGTAATCTATTTCCTGAACTTTCTCAACCCCCATTGTTTAGCTCTGTTTGAAAATAGCTGTCTGTGATGCAGCAAATTGAGACCAGCTACTTGCCTGTGTGAAGACAGTCGATCTCCCCATCGCAACAGTAAAGAGCTGTTTTTACATTGTCCAAGAAGAGTCTATCTTTTCTTCAAATTTAAGTTACCCTGCAATAAAGGTTTGAGTGACTTCCTATGACAATTTCCCTGTGTGAGCTGCTTTGCCTTGGAAAGTGCCCAGGGCCAGAATCTCTGCAATTTATGTCGCCTGAAGTTCCTTGGCTCTTATAATCCTGACCCCTTTCTTGTCAATAACCTATATTACTTCAACAAATAACGGATATATGCTTTCTCATATTTCACAGTTCCCAGTTTATATCCCCACATACTGATACCGTTGTTGGTATTCCTGGGGAACTGTGCTTAGGACTTTCGTGGCCTGCACCTTCCAAGCTTGTAAAAGAAACACACAAACCTATTATTGAGGGTCTGGGGATTTACCGAGACTGTGACTTCAGCACTTTTAAATTCAGCAATGAGTAATTTACTTTACTCCCTTAGTGTTAAATGACTACCGCATTGACAAAGGGGTAGCACACCAAGCATGATACTGCCATACAATCAGGAATAAACGTTGTGCAATGCACATCATATTTCCTCGCTACCTCTATTATACAATGCATGCATACTATCAGCATCAACTTTGCTGCGACACAAACAGATCAGATGTTAGTCCCGTGTGTACCTCTAGCCACTCTTTCCACATAGGCAATATTACAAACACACATCTCTCCAAACAACTACCTGTAATCGTTCTGAACAGTTGGCACTATGATACCACCATTGGTAGATGCACACTACACAAATGCTAGGTTACATAACATAACTTGACAAGCGTCACTTGTGAGTCCTACACATTGAAAACGATAGAACAAAAAACATAATTTTTATGTCAAGACAAAGTTGGGGAAAATCTAAGAACAAAGCGCTATAAAATGTTCTTCTGCAAAAAAAAGTGCGCCAAACAACATCAGCTCGGTCTAATTTCACTTTAAACAATTGTACGTGAAAACATAAGAATTGTACGGCCGCTTACTTTGAAAAGGCTCTGGAGCAAAGACAGACAATGTCACTGTCCTCACCGGGCTCAGCTAAATGCAACACGATCTCTGCCACCATGCTCCACCATTCGCACAACATGATGGTTCCCGCGGAGAACAGCAACCAAATATGCCTTCTCTGTACGCGGGGGTGCCACACAAATGCCCCAGTGCCTCTTGGCGACAAGCATCGAACGTGTGAGTCGTGCCAAGATTGCGCTTTATCACCGGTAAACACGGTAATCACTGCGCACGAGGACCGAAACAGCGGCTCCAAGTAAACACACTCAATCAGGTAAAAGAAAACATATTCTATTTAGATAGGGCAGTACTGTGACAATCAGGGATTGGTTTGTTGAACTTTTGTCATGTGACTGGATGGGATGCTATTGCCAACTGTTCATTGGCCAATAGTGCTCTGAAACTACACGGCTGTGGATTGGCTGAGAGACGTCTGCCAATTTATTACTGGATGAGTGATCCCGGAAGACTGCACTCAGCCCTACGATTGGATGACGGCATGCCTGTTTTCTTCTGCGCGGGCAGTGTGTTTTGTTTGCAGCCCACCCGGCCTGTACTGTCGTCATAGGCGTGTCATCTTCTCCTTCTTTTCCTACGGCAGCACCGGCCTCTGTAAGAGCACCTTTCGTAATTTACGCCACCGCACCCGCTCTGTCTGTTGCGCCCCCGCAGCTTTTCACTTGGATTATTTTCTGCAGGCGGTTCAGGTGAGGCTGCTGCAATGTGTAGTATCACCTGACATCGGACCAGTTTTGGTACCGAATGGGGCTAGGTTGCTTATGATTTAATCCCACTTAGGTGCCAGTGCAGAGCTGGCTATGCGAAATTGCCCAGATGCTGTCTTCCAAGCCCCTGTACGAACCAATAGATACACCCCCCCAACCTATTTAAACAAGAACACCCTTGGAGAGGTGAGGAGACCAGAGCAGCAACCGGACGAAGGGGGAGCGGACGAGCACACGACTGCCTTTCTCCGTGGCAGAGCAGAAATGCCTCGGAGAAAGGCACCGCCCTTTTCGGATTCGGGGGCGTGTTTTGCTGTTGTCTCCTCCCTGAGACTTTTCGCAAAAAACACGCCCCCCGATCCGAAAAGGACGGGGCATAATCAGAGTGACTGGACCTCTTCTCCAGTGGCTGGCCAGCATTTAAGAGGCCAGCCAATGGAGAACAGGAGAGAAGAGGGGCGGGTGCAAGCCCCTCTTCTCAAAGTCACTCAAACTCATTAAATCTCGGAGCGAGACTGCGCAAGCGCAGCCTTTCGCAGCCGAGACCTAAAAAGGCACTGCCTGACCTACGAGGCTGGACTGGGGAACCAAAAGCAGCAGTGGCAAAAATGCTCAAACTAGCCCCGGAGGCTTCCCATGGCTCCAGCCCACTGAAATAAAATGCGAGCCTTGTTCAGTTTTACATTCCCATACTCTGAAAAAGAATCGTAACGGACAGGTGTGGGCCGGGGACGTATCCCACATGCTCCGTGTCGGAGACGGGGTCAGCCCCTCCCCTTCCTTCCATGGTGCATCTGCTTCCGGGTTGAGACTGCTTGGTAGAGGCCGTGGCGGCAGTGAGGAGTGGTTGTCTCCACGACACTTCAATGACAAATGCGCAAAAATAGTTGCAATCATCAGTACTGACACATGCGAATTCGGCAATGTGAAGAAGCAGGCCGAGGCAGATTCAGTGTGCGCGGCGGTAAAATGAGTCCTGCCGACCGCTATCAGGACCTATCCTAGAGGTGCTCTAGCTGCCAAACAACAGCACTTGGAAGCCTCTCTCTATCACTGCGGAACAAACGGATGCTTGTGGACTGCTCGGCAGGGGTGTATCACCAGGTTTCTCATCGGTGGTGTTATAGTTACTATAATTGGGTCGCTTACATTTCTCCTGGCTGAGGGTCACTGACTATGTCTCCGCAAACACCAGTCTTGGCCCTCACCTATTTAAAGCCAATAGTGACTGTCTTCGGAGGGCTCCAGGGGCTACTGGTAGTTTATCCTTGGCCGGCTGTTTGCCTTTGGGGCTGAAGGCATTATTAGAAGGACTCTATAATAAATATGGGAAAGCACCTCAAGACAGCTGATTTGGTTGGAACTTTAGACCCCGCCCCAACGTTGGCCCTTACAGCCAAAAAGAGTGGTGCACTAATGACATCGACATCTGCAAGGGCAAATCAAAGCTCCCAGAATCGTCAGGTCTCAGGCGATGAGGAGGCAGCGGGAGGGGTGGGGAGGGGTATGGGGGGGAGAGGAGGTGGCCATGCGCCTGTTTCCCTTGCGGGAGCGAGCAGGAACTATATGTTTGCAATTAACACATGGTTTGAAAGCTCGCTCCCGCAAGGGAATCGCCAGACGTGCACCCGTTGCATTCGAAGCAATGCAATACGTGCACGTTTTTTGGCAGCAAAGCTGTGCCGATGGCTAAAGGTCTTTTCCTATGCAGACCTAAAAACGAGGCAAGAGGGGAGATTCAGGGGAGGGATGATAGGAGCAGGGGAGGAAGACAAAGAATGGAAGAGGGAAAGAGGTGAGGAGGGTGAAGGAAACATTAACCAGGAGACACGGAAAAACAGTGTTCAACGTCCGGTGTGCTGTGAACCCAGTGGAAATGGTGTCGTTCCCACACCTCCGCTGTGTGTGTCTCCCTTTACGCTGTGGACTCTCTCAGAGGGGTCTCTGAGACTCCAGGGCATAGATACTGGATCCCTCCCCTACAAGGGGATAGGGAGTGCTTTGGCAAGGGGCGCCATTCCCACACTTCTGCTGTGTGTGACTACCTTGATGCTGTGGACTCCCTCAGAGGGGTCTCTGAGACTCCAGGGAATAAATGCTGGATCTCTCCCCAACAAGGGGAGAAGGAGCGCTGTGGTAAAGGGCACATGGATTACAATAGTTACAGTTCCAAGATCCAATGCAGAAGAAACAAGTCCCCAGGAGAGCAAAGAGGGAAAACGTGGAAGGGGGAGCAAGGGACAGGGGGCTGGGAAGCGGATCAAATCAGGCTGATCAGCAGTGGAAGTGAAAAACCTAGAGTACAGAGTTGTAAAAAGTTAATTACGGCACACATTTTCAGATTACTGCATAGTCCATTCAGCAGTCTGTGACACTCCATAAGATATAGTTATGTTTCAATACCATAATAAATTGTGATTTTATGCTTGCTGCCATATCTGTTACCGTTTCATAGTGCAGCATTTATTAAAAGATGTTAAGTGTTTAAATTAAATATTTCATCAACCTAGGAAGCAGGACTTGCACCTTAAGAACGGATTTCTACGCAATAACCCACTGACATACCATTAAAGTGTAGAATGTAATGATAATGCTTTGATAGGATCCAGGTAGTGTCAAGGCCACTATCTGCCATCGTATGTAGGCCCCGGTAAGAGTGATAACATAGAGTTGGAAGTGTGCATGCATCTCACCAGCTCATCAATGTGTCTGTGATGTAATTATTTTCTAAAACCCACTGAACTTTCACTGCTACTTGTTAATTGGTTAAGTGATAGGTGGAAGCTTAGGGCTACCCTGTAACAGATGGTGGGATCTAGAGGTTCACTATTGACACCCAGTGGCTTTGTGTGTGTTCTCCAGCTTCACCGGCGATTGTTCTACTTCTCCCAATGTAGCAAATACTGTACAGTAAGAACGCGCTGTTAATAAACCCAAGTACGGAGAGATACAAAATCAAGAGGAATGTACTTTCTGTCCAATATTGTGTCACACTAGATTTTTTATTATGACGTCAGAATAGACATTCTTAGAAATGCATGTCTGGACTGGCAATCTAATTTCTTGATGAAACTCTACGTGTTTCTCATTTTTTAGAAGAAGTAGATTAAATTCTTTTATTAGATATGCGAGGGTGGTAAATGAGATGACGCAAGATAACTGACCACCTACAGACACAGTCAGCCTGGGAGTGCTTCATATATCGCCCCTGCTATGCCACAAAATACCAGGAGATTAAGCAAATTAGGAAAGCCGCCTGGTGCTTATGCTCCACCTTAAGATGGAAAATAAAACGCTGCTTGCTGCACAACAGCATCAAAGAAAAGTGAGCTGGCCTAAAACGACCACCAAGAGAATGGTGGCTGACGCTGACCTAATTTTAGCTAGACATAAATAAGAAAAAAAAAGTACAAGCGCTATGGAAGGAGCAGAAAGAGTTCAGGGGGGTGGAGAAATAGTTCTTAACTCACATCAGGGCAGCAGATGGGCATGGACTAAATTAATCTGGGCTTGGTCCCTGCTCCACAAAAAATATCGGATATTACGTTTTGCTTGCACCAGACAATTAGGGAAGGCTGCAAAGAAGAGTGATGTGAAGCCAACAAATGGTAAGCAATAGGAAGTCTCCAAGCTCTTTTTATATACAATAGTGTCACACAAGTGGGTCGCTAGCACATGTACTCGCAGGCTCGATCCTTAAAATTGCAAACACAGACCTGTGTATCAGTGCACTTAAATACCAACAACTACAGCTTTTTTACTTCTGTTAGGGTAGAAAATGTAAGCAACTCGGGAACTAATATCAGACCACGTGTTGCACAACAGAACAAGAAAACCACTTTCTCACATACACTCCTCCTCCAATGGCAAATTAATTAGAATGTATGTTGGGAGACGAAATAAGAGTGCATACGAAAAGTGGGGATTTCCATATAGTAATTACACAGTTACAATACACAGATTTACAATTACATATCACATATTTATAGCAAGTGGGGATTTACATATTTGAATTACACAATTACATTTAATTTCGCATATTTACAACTGCATGTTACATACTGTCATTTTTAAGGCCAATTGACATTACATGATGTGGACATAATTATGTGCTTTGCTATTAAGTGCTGAGATTAGGACTCAATGGCAGAATCACATGTTCTAAAGTCAGCAGGCTAGCCACTAAAACACATTTCCTATAAAGCTTGAAGGCTTACAGCAATGCTAAATTGATGTATAATTATTTTCTCGACAAGTTGAGAATTACATCTTAAAACACATTATAAATAATTGCATAAAATCTAAAAGCAAGTGTTGCTTTTAATTTTCAATTGAGCCACATTTTTAAACTGGTTTAAAAATTCAGTGAAAATATTGCACTTCACAGTTAACCTTTACAATTTACATCACAATTATATATTAATTCCCTCCTACATTGTTGACATGCTCTGTGGACAGGGGGCAAATGATATGCATCATTGAAACAGAAAGGAAAATGTTACTTACCCAGTAAACATTTGTTTGTGGCATGCAATGCTGTAGATTCACATGCTTAGCATATGTCCGCCATCTAGTGTTGGGCTCGGTTGTGTGCAATTGTTTTTCTTCAAAGAAGTATGTCGAGTCACAAGATAGTGCGACTCCTCCCCTATTCTGGTAACTCACATGGTCATCCACTCCATTGTCAGATTGTTTTCTCGGATGATGGGTGAGGATAGAACGTGTTATAAAGTGTGGTATAAGTCGATGTCCATGGTAAAGGGGTGTTTGTGACGTCATCATAAAAGTAACTGTAACAAACACACATGTGAATCTTCAGCACTACATGACACTGAAAGATGCTTATGGGTACCATTTTCTGTTTGAGGCATGTATGGCTGTAGATACACATGCTTAGCATAGAATGTAAAGCAGTTCTCCTCTACAAGCAGTGGGTAACATGTGGGAGTTACAGTTGTTTGAAAGAGTATCCATAGGCCTGCTTGTCCCACATTGGCTTGTTGATGTGCCATAACATCTACTGAGTAGTATTCTGTAAATGTATGAAGGATAGACCATGTATCTGCCTTACATATATCAGCAATATGTATGTTTCCCAGGAAGGCCAACAACGCTCTTTTTTTTTATAAGGGTGGAGTGAGTTGTAGGAGGAAGATGTAGAACTCTTGCCTTTAGCATAGCATGTTTGGATGCATTTAACAATCCCTCTTGCAATGCCGGATTTGGAAATGGCTTTTCTTTTGGGAGGTTTTGTAGAAAAAGCAAATAGTTGTGTTTTTCTAAGTGGTTTAGTCCTGTCAATATAATATCTGAGAGGCCTTTTTGAGTCTAAGGTATGTAAAGCCCTTTCTGCAACCAAATTAAGTTGTGGGAAAAATACAGGTAGTTCAATAGACTGATTAAGGTGGAATTGTGAGATTACCTTAGGTAGGAATTTAGGGTAGTATGAAGTACAACCCTATCTTTATGTATTGTGAAGAATGGTTCTTCTAAGGTTAATGCCTAGAGCTCACTGACTTGTCTGAGTGAAGTGATGGCAATTAGAAATGTTACCTTCCAGGATAAAAACTGGAGGGGGCAGGAGTGGAGGAGTTCAAATGGAGGGCCCATTAATCTTGTCAACAAAGCAATGAGATTCCATGTGGAAGCTAGTGGAGTTCTCGGAGGAATGACTCTTTTGAGCACCTTTAAGAAGGCTTTGACAACTGGAATTCTTAAAAGGAAAGTGTGTTATCTATTTTGAAGATATGCAGCTACTGCATTTAGGTGTAGCTTTATAGACTTGAAAGCTAGGTCTGATGTTTGTAAATGAAGTAAGTAGCAGACAATGTTTTGAACTTTAGCTGCTAAGGGATCAATGTTTTCAGACTGACAATAGCAAACAAATATTTTCCATTTGGCAGCATAGCAGGTCCAAGTAGTAGGCCTGCGTGCTTCTTAAAGAATATATTATACACTGTTGTGGGAGAGTGAGGTAGCCAAGTTCTAAGGCTTCAGTAGCCAAAATGCAAGGTTGAGTGATCTGGATTTCTGATTTCTCCATGGTTCTTTGTGAGGAGGTCCTGCCTGTTTGGCAGTGTTTCGTGAGGGACTACTGACATTTCGAGCAGTGTGGTGAACCATGGTTGCCGTTCCCATTTGGGAGCCACTAGGATGAGGGTGAGAGATATCTCTCAAAATTTTTGAAACAGAAATGGAAGCAGTGGGAGAGGTGGAAAAGCGAAAGCAAATATTCATGACCAACTCATCCATAAAGTATTTCCCCTGGACTGTGGGTGTCGGAACCTGGAGGCGAAGGGTGGGCATTTTGTATTTTCTGCAGCGGCAAAGAGATCCATCTGTGGATGTCCCAAACGCCTGAAGTATTGGTGTAGGACCTGTGGGTGAAGTTCCCACTCGTGGACTTGTAGGTGCCTCCTCCGGGGGAGATCCACAAACTTGTTATCCACTCCTGGGAGTTACTCCGCTAACAGATTAATGTTGTTTTGTAGCTCCCATTACCAAATGGTTTGGGCTATCTGAGAAAGTTGTGGGAAGTTTGTGCCCCCCTGCTTTTGGAGATAACGCATTGCTGTCATGTCCGTTTTGATGAGGACTACTTTGCTACTTAGATAAGGAAGGAAGGTTTTAAACGCTAGGGGAACAACTACTCCAGGTGATCGATGTGGAGATATTTCTGACTGGGTGTCCAGTGGCCCTGGACAGTCAGATGTTGGGAATGTGCTCTCAATCCTGTAAATCCACCAGGTACCTCCAGTATGTGCCACAGAGATGAGTTGCAGAGAGGTGATCCGAGGCCACGCCCCTTTTTACACCACCCTGCAAACGCACCTCTTGGCGCACTGTTGGTGGGGCGATGAGGTCCTCTTGTGCCCTGAGGACCCCAGGACACAAGTGGACTTCATCCCCCGAGCTGCAGTGCGCCAGGAACTGCATCTGCAGAGTGGTGTAAAAAGGAGATGTGTCCTCGGACCACCTCTCTGCAACGCAGTTCTGTGTCGCATACTGAAGGTACCTGGTGGGCTAGTTGGCCCCCAGGGACCCTCAGGAATGAAGGGGACTTGATACTCCAACTTAAAATGTGCCAGGGGGCGTGTTTGCAGAGTGGTGGGGAAAGGGGGCGTGGCCTTTGTCCACCTCTCAGCAATCACACTGTGTGGGGCTTACTGAATGAAAGATGTAGGCTACTTGGCCCCTAAAGGACCCCAAGCAGCAAAGGGGACCTCAATCCCCATCCAAGAGCACGCCAGGGAGCGCGTTCGCAGAGTGGTGGGCAAAGGGGGCATGGCCTGGCCTGCTATGAGAACCTAGCAATCCTGTTGTGTGGGACTTACTGGAGGTAATAGGAGGGGTAGTTGGCCCACAAGGTTGTCCCACACAGTGAGATTGCCAAGACGTCTAAGGAGGACATGCCCCACTTTCCCCACCACTCTGCAAACGCGCCTCCTGGCAGACTACCGGATGGGGGATGAAGTCTAATTTACTCCGGAGGGACTTTGGGGGCCAAGAAGCCCTCTTGGTACCTCCTCTAAGTCCTATGCAGTGGAATTCCTGAGCGCTGGCCGGAGGCCCAGCACCCTTTCGCCACCACTCTGAAAACGAGACTACTACTTAAAGAAGCATCTTTCTGTACCTCTGACTTAGAGGTAGTTTTAATCTTCCTGCCCTATTATGTACTAGGGCCTTAGAGAGGAGGTCATGCCAATCACAGGGGTACCCCAACGCATAGTGTTCTCTAGTGTATGTAGGTGTTTTCACTGTATTCTAAGTGTCTTTTAGCATAGCACTGGCTCTAGGCCTGGTTAGTCAGAGTCCATTACCACCAGTACCCGTCAGCAAACAGTTGGGGGCACACAATGACTTTCCAACAACGCCTCTTTCTGCTCCTCTGTTGGTTCTTTGAGCACATCTCTTGCTTCTTTCTGCACGTGTCTTCGTCTTTCTGGACTTCTGTTGCCTCTTTCTGCATTTCTCTTGCTTCTTTCTGCGCCTTTATTCCTCTTTATGCACATGTCCTACTTTTGTAGGCATAGTTAGAAATTAGCATTTAAAAAAACTTTGAAATTCACTGAAAAAAACCACAGGTTTCAGGCATGTTATAGTTAGTTGGACATTTCAGTCGTACAAAACCAGAGAAATCTGGCCGTTATAGTTAGTTCAGCTAACTATAACTCGTGTCCCCACAATGCACTGCTGATGACATCACATATTACATCATTCATGACATGGTCAGTGACATCACTGATGACATCATCCAAGTGATAATCTGATGGATCTTCTCACACCCTAATATAACCTTTTATACACCCACTCTAAATTACAGACTGGTATTCTCTAAACCATAGACACTCCAACACTAATAATTACATACCCACTCACTGATTCTTAGGTCTACACACACACACATCCACTCACTCACCCATACAGTCACTCATACTTTCGGTCACTCATCAGCACAGGACTATCATTTGCACTCATATACCTATATAGATACTCACACACTACCACTCATCCATAGAGTTACTCACACACCTAGTCAGTCATGCAAATAATTAATCACACTCCCATTTACTCACCTATACAGTTATACGCACACCACCTCACTTACTCATACAGATACTAACACATACTTACGCTCTTATACAATCACTGATAGAAGCACACACATCTATACAGCCACTCTCACAATCACTCACTGTCACATATAGTCATTTATATACTCCCAACACTCACATATACTGCCTTTCACATATGTAGTTACTCACACATGTACCACTGAGACATCCATTCACTCACCAACACACCTATACACACACTCACCCACCCATACAGGCCTTTACAGATACACTCTTGAATCCATACACCCAGTGAATCACACACACACATCTATGCAGTCACACACCTCCCACGAACACAAACACTGAGGCACCCATACAGATACTCAGACAACCAATCAATAACCCATATAGACACTCATGTAGCTATTCACCAACCCATGCAGCCGCGTACACACCAACAGACAGACAGATAAAGACATTCACATAGTTTAGTCACTAACCCATGCATTCAGTAAGATTAATTTAATCTCTCACTTATAGAGTCAGTCACGCACCTACTAAATCATCCATTTAGGCACTCATACACCCACTCATTCTTCAATACAGCTTGGCCTATATATATTAAACATATTTAAACTCTACAGAAACACACAGTCACTGGATGATGTCAGTGATGTCATCAGTGATGTCATTTGAGATGTCACTGACCAGGTCATGAGTGATGTAATATGTGACGTCATCAGCAGTGCATAGAGACGGTGCTAGTTATAGTTAGCTGAACCAACTATAACGGCCGAATTTCACTGGTTTTGTACGACTGAAATGTCCAACTAACTAGAACGCTGAAACCTATGGTTTTTTCGGTGAATATATATATATATATATATATAGTACTCCCTTATATATTTTTTTTAGACCCTTGGTGTGGACTCTAGATCTGATTGGGTCATTTAAAATATCAGTGGTAGGACTTAGCATGCCTTTAAGCATAGGCAGGTATTATGAGGAGTGCTACGTAGAGGAGAGTGTTTTGAATAAGAAATCTTCCTTTAAAGGTTCTGCACGCAACCGCTCCTTATGGTATGCGGCAGCTCTACCTATTAGGTCACAGGAGATAGCGGTATCATCAGAGGGAGATGGTTTTGCGGGATACAGATCAAGTATTTATTTGCAGGTCTTCTGTGTTGTATGTATCCCAGGGGTCATCCTGTGGTAGAATATCAAAAGGGTCCCTATCTTCTCCACCCCGTGTATGAATGGAGTGAAGTTGTAGGAACAAATGATGAAGCCGGTGGTGAGGGTATGTGGCGTGATGAAAGTGTAGGTGGTGGACTGATATATACAGGGCTTGTGACCATGTCAATCATCTTCCTGTGCTTTGGTGGAATTTAAACCTCCTATGCTTCCTCGAAAGCAAGTTGTCTCTTGGAGGGTTTGCACCAGTATGGGGAGGGGTCTTGTAATAATACGTCCTGTGTCAGGATGTATCATAATGTGCTTCTGTTTAGAATTAAGCTATTCAAGCAGTTTTTCAAGCAAGTGTTCCGCAGTATCCACCTTACATGGTGGTTATGGGATCTGGGAAAGTTTTCCACTCCTTTGCTGAAGATTTCAGTCTCGAAGGAGAAGTTTGTTTGTGCTCCGAAGCTGCTTGTTTCGGTACCGCCATTTGCTTGTGTTTTGACGCCGAAGGTTTTAACTAGGAGGATTTCGCTCAGACAGTCGACTCTGCTCAGAAGCAGGAGTGGGCATCTTAGGGTATTTTTTGGGCACGAGCTGGGCATTTCCAAAGTAGTCATTCGGTGCCGAACAGAGGTGGCCCGGAAATAGTTTTATCTCTTTCTGGGACAATCTGTCGACCTTCTGAGATGGGTTGCTGGGGTGGATGTCAAGGTGGTGGGGGCACAGTACTCACTGCTTGTTGAGCAAAAGGCACGTGTTTCAGGTTGATGTCGTAGCCGGAGCTTTCATCGTGGGAAAAGGCCTCTTCATTTGCCGCCGAAGCTTGTGCCTGGAATTCTTCCTGGAGGTCCTCGTTTCCAAAGAGGTCCAGTGTGTTGTACACGCTCCTTCATTACATCTCAAGCTGTCAAGCCGAATCATCACAAAAAGTCTTCTTGGACCTGAAGTAGTGGCAGGCCTTGCAGGTAGCCTCGTTGTGCTCGAGGGAGAGGCACAAATTACAGACCTGATGAAGTCAGCGAGCAGAAACTTTGCGTGACACTGATGGCAAAATGAAAAAGGCGTCTGTTCCATCACCAAATGTTCATTTTGCTGTTGGAAAGCCTAAGGGTGAAAATCGGGGTGCCCCGAAGGGTGAGGGTCCTGGAAAGGACAGCAGTTGACTTAAGACACCCTGACAATGTTAAGTTGTCTACTCGACCCATAGGAAGTGATAAAGGTACTGCAATCGAAAACAATACCGAAGAGGAGAAGGTTTAGGCTGATAACGATACAGCATGACTGTGCCATAAAGGAGCAGAGGAGCACACATCTAAACCAGACGACGGAAGAAAACAAACTAACAACGGAGTTGATGATCATGCACATTAGCAGCAAGAGGAGGAGTCACACTACCACGTGACTCAAAAGACTTCTTTGACAAAAAACAACTTGCACACATCCAAGCCCAGCAGTAGATGGCAGACTTATGCTAAGCATGTGTATTTACAACCACAAATGCCTCAAACGAATATATATTAGAGCATTTCCTAGATGCAGGAATGGAATACAATACCTGGTTGATCTCTAGGGTTTTGCCAGAAGCTTGCTGCTCTTTCAACTGTTCGATAGCTTTTAGTTTCTTAAAGAGAAAATAAAAAACACAAATATGAGACATACAGAAGGATATCTTTACTAGATTAACAGCTGGGCTATTTGCAGAGGACAACAATTTGTTTATAAGCAACAGTTAAGTATCAAGACATTTCCATTAACAAACCGTTCCAGTACGATCAGGTGAGGGTGGCCAAATGCTTTTTTATGTACTATGGCAAAGCACCCACAACACAATGGTCACAAAGGCAAACCAAAGGCTCCTCAAGAGCCTTGTTGGCTCAGGTTTAGGTAGCATAGAGCAGCTCAAGTCTTACACTGCAGGGGGTGCAGGCACCAAATAAAAATACACTTCCAAAGAAAACACAATATAAGGAAAAATACTAGTTAACTAACACAAAAACAGAGATGAAAGGTAACAAGTCAACAGCTGCAAATACATACGTGAAAACAACTTGCAAACATCCGGACCCGACACTAGATGGCAGGAGTATGCAAAGCATGTGATGTACAGTTCACATGCCTCGAACACCAATACCTTTTGTTATGTATGTTTATAAAGACAGGAAAATGGGTGTATTATTCATTTAGATATTGGAGGTAATGAAGATCCTCCAATTTATGGTTAAAACTCTCAGGAGGGGAATTCACTGATGGAATTTGCTGCTAAAAATATAGTACAATGGAGGAATATTTAGCAGGCAGATTGTCCATCAAACTTGTGGTGCCATGTTCAGCATGTGCATGCTGCTGTAGACCGGGAACAAGATGCAATTTCAGGCAGACCGCAACGGTGCCTAGGTTGGATACACCAAGTGGATTAGTCTCGATGGAGGTCAGAGAGTCAGAAAATTCGAAAAAATGTCTACGTCTCACTGGTCTGGAGAAAAAAGCTTTCAAATGTTTTTCAATTTTCTTCTGGGGCCCAAACAACCTCAGGAGTACACTCATAACAGCTCCCAGTACCTCAGGTGAGACACCTAGAAAATCACTGGGTGCCAGGCAGATGCCAAACAACTGGGTCAAGCCCAGTTGCCACTGGTAAGCGAAGTACTTCCAGGAAAGGCCTCTTGCAACTTATTGTCTCTCCTTAGCCACAAAGGAAGTCAACCAACTAACCCTTGTAGTCCACTTCCTTGTCCTGGGTACAAAAGGGATCAGGTCTAGTCCTTTCAAGTCACAGACACCAGGACCAGTTCTCTTTTGATCTTTTGCGAGTCCAGAAAGTGTTCTGAAGTGGGTGCCTCGATGAGCCACATTTATGCCTGGCCCAAGCTAGTGGGAAGGGGGTGACTCCGGTCCCCTCCTTAACCAATGTGGTGAAAGTTCCTTGGGACAACCCTAAACACTTACTGCAAAGAGGACAAAAATGCCATGTGTCAAGGCCAGCGGCAGCCCCCCCACTAGGGTTGGAGGAACGCTGCCTCCCCCTGCCGCTAACAAAACAATGAAAACTCGTTTATTATCGTATTATTCTAGTCCCCCTGGACTCGCCGCCAGGACTCTGACCAGTCTTGAGGGCGGGTCCAGGGGGATGACACTGTGGTGGGGGAATGCTAGTGCACTCTGTTGTCCCTTCACTGCTCATTAGGTGTTTGGCAGGCCGTTTCAGGCCGGCCAAACACCTCATGCGCAATGAAGCTTTCTCCAGCCCTAGCTGCGTTGCTGGGGCTGGAGAAAGCAGGCACAGACTCCTAAGCTGCCTGGGAGCGCAATGTTGTAGCGCTTAGGCCAATCCCGACTATGCTTTTCTACAGCATCATAATTTGCTGCAGTGCAGTCTGGGTGCCTGTCCCAGAAGCAGGAAGAACAGGATGGAGCAAATGGTTGAGGTGGCGGCGATCAGGTAAAATCATTTATTTTAATTTATTTTTATTAAGTCAGCCTCCCCCCTCCCCCCCCCCCGCAAGCCCCACTCACCCCCCTCCTCTGTACATATGCCAGCTCAAACCGGTTTCGGGGCTACCTGTCCCTGCTCTGGCGCGGAACTGGACAAAGGGAAGTGGGTGTAACCACCCCCTACCCTGACCCTCCCAGAGGAGTGGTCCTAGAGCTAGTCCCTCCCCTATCTTCAGTATAAGATAGGAAACCTTGCCATTGCAAAGTAGATAACCCTGGATGACGCTTTACAAGAAGAGTCCTGGTCCTTCGACGTTCCACTACCTTTGGAAGACGGAAGAATCTCCCTTGGAGTCAAGGAGTGACTCCCCTGCTTGGCAGGCACCAAAACTTGAATCAACGGTCGCAAACTTTCCCGCTCCCGCCGGAGTCCGAAGTCCCTGCAGCCCCGGAAGCGGATTTCCTGACTTCGACGGACATTGTGAGTCCCCAGCAGAGCTGAGGCGAGTGGACCCCACGAGTGACGAGGAACCGCAATACCTGGGAACCGTGCACTATTGTCGAGTGCAATCCCTTCACGACGTTCTACGAACTTGTGCTTTGGACCACTTGTGGCCCAAGCCTCCAGTAGGTTTTGCAGCAAAAATCAGAGGCCTCCCCCATCCCGAGTGGCCGTGGGCTCCTGTGAAGCATTTCCTCAAAAGGCGTCTTTGCGATTCCATGCCCGTTGGGCTTGTGGGTCACCCGAAGACTTTATCGACTCAAAGGGCTCCCCTGGTTGCTCCAGGCCTGCCCTCACTCACCCTCGCTGGGAGAGTCCCTCAGACCTTGCTGGTCTGCACCATTGACTAAATTCACTTTCCATGAGACTTGCTGTTGCCAAGGCTTGTTGGCTCCAATCCGGTTGCCGACACTGCAGTCAGCTGCAGACGTCGTGGGACACTCCGAATCCAGCTGCTGGTCATCGTCGATCCTTCCTGGTCCTCGTGAGCGAAGAGTCAAAACACCCTTGATCACCTGAAATCACCCCACATCCGTGGGCATCCATCTTCCTGGCCCCGGGTCACTGGCAAGTGACTGTGAACACTGTCCCTTCAATTTTCAGGTCATCTACATCTTGAATACAGCCTTGGATTCCACCGGACACTTCTTCAGTCTTCGCAAGCAGCAAATCTTCTTTGGTCTCCATAGAAAACAGCGACGAGACCCGACACCAAAAGACACCTATGCACCCGGCTTCCCTGGGTGAGGTAACTCGTGCACACCGGTGCCCTAGTGTGTGTTGGCCCTCAAATTACTTACCTTGTAAGTGGCTAGCTTGTAGACTTCCTCGAAGTACCCTAAAAGTTTAAAAATCCAACCACGACTTGCTCCATTCAAACTAATAGGGAACCTCACACTGCATGCGTCTCCCGTGGGTCTGTTACTTACCTGCTTTTACTGCATTAGTGAAGCCCCAGCGATTCTACAGGCTCCAGGCCTTTTCATTCTGCAAGTCGACTTTCCTAAACCTCTTTTTTAATATATGGTCTGGTACGCCCCTAGGGCCCCAGCCATATTTGTGCTTAACTTATTGTGAAACGTTGATATTTGAATGTGTTCCTGTCTTCTAATCTCATAAAGAGATTAGTAGAGTGTGTCTAGAAATAAATACATATATATTTGATATATATACCTGTGTGGTGTCCTTTCATTTGGTAATTCAAGAGATTATAAGGTAAAACAAGCTGCTTTACATTCCTCTGAGACTTAGCCTGAAGGCTGCTCTCTACAGCTACCACTCGGATAGCTTTCTTTAAAAGGTTGTCTTAAACCTATCTACCATAAGAGTCGAATTGGACTGGTGCAAGGTGGCCACTATAACTAGTGGCCAGCATATGCCAGGCCAACTTCTCACACTGTGGCACAGTGAGCAGGGATCTACATTTGGGCATACCCATCGTACTTAGGAAAACAAAACCGTGATGGCTGGATTGCATGAATTAATCTCAGCTACTGGCAATCGCTCTTGGCTACATTAATAGCCATTGTTATTTGCCCATTATGCCATCCTAGACCGAGATCTGCCATATAAAAATCAGTGCGATACCCAAGTGCAATGGGTATGCCCTGATATTGGTCCTGTGCTCACTGTGCCACAGGGCTCAAGCTGCACCCTACTAATAAGGCCCAAATAGGCCAAAACCAGTCAGGTGTTGCTTGTGTTTCCACTCCAAGAGGACTCAGCTCAGCAGTTCAGGCTCAACTGTTCCTAGAGGAGCAGGACCAAGGCTGATTTTCATATGGCTGGTTACTGTCTGAGGAAGCATGATGGGCAAAAAGATGTACTGAATGTAACCTAGAGTAATTATCAGAGACCTAGATTCATTCATGCAATCTAACCATCATATTTTAATTTTGCTAAGATGGGTATGCCTACACATGGAAGCCACGCTCACTGTGCCATACTCTCGAGTTGAATCATACTGACAATGTCCAAAACGCGCTGAATCATACTGACAATGTCCAAAACGCCAAACCTAGTTTGGGATGTCTTGTGTTCACGGTCAAAGGCACGGGCCTGGCAGTTCAGGCTGGGCGGCTCCTACTGGACTAGGACAGATTTTGATATGCCTCATTCCTGTCTGAGGTGGCACTAAGGGGCAAAAGAAAAAGACTGCAATGCGACCCAGAATAACTGGGCATGGCAGAGATTGATTATAGTAATCCACCAACTAGGTGGGGGGAGGGGGGTCTGCCCTCGCTCAGTCCACAAAACAGCACTATCTATAGTGTTGCAGGCCAAATCACCTAAGATAGTAGCATCCCCTGCCGAGACGTTTGGCTGCATAGGCACTTTTCCATAAATTGAAGATGCAATGATAGGCTTGAGCCCGTGGAGCCGACGGGCTCATGGTTACGCACCTGCACGCTACGAGAGGTATTTTACCGGATAACGATTTTAGCAGCTTACACAGCAACCCTACACACTTTCCTACTCCCTGCTGACGAGAGGCAACTACCTCGAAACACGTGTCCAGGGATGGCTAACGCTACTCCTACTTGCATGCATTACACGGGCATAGGCGTACCCGCCGACGCTGACCTCAGGGACCATTTTTCATTGGGGTAACACGCTTGGTAGGTGGAGCAGTGTGCGACCAATTAGACTTAACCTTATTTTCAGGCTCCCTTGAGCCGGTGGAGCCGACGGGCTCATGGTTACGCACCTGCGCGCTACGAGAGGTATTTTACCTGATAACGATTTTAGCAGCTTACACAGCAACCCTACACACTTTCCTACTCCCTGCTGACGAGAGGCAACCACCTCGAAACACGTGTCCAGGGATGGCTAACGCTACTCATACTTGCATGCATTACACGGGCATAGGCGTACCCGCCGACGCTGACCTCAGGGACCATTTTTCATTGGGGTAACACGCTTGGTAGGTGGAGCAGTGTGCGACCAATTAGACTTAACCTTATTTTCAGGCTCCCTTGAGCCGGTGGAGCCGACGGGCTCAAGGTTACGCACCTGCGCGCTACGAGAGGTATTTTACCTGATAACGATTTTAGCAGCTTACACAGCAACCCTACACACTTTCCTACTCCCTGCTGACGAGAGGCAACTACCTCGAAACACGTGTCCAGGGATGGCTAACGCTACTCATACTTGCATGCATTACACGGGCATAGGCGTACCCGCCGACGCTGACCTCAGGGACCCATTTTTCATTGGGGTAACACGCTTGGTAGGTGGAGCAGTGTGCGACCAATTAGACTTAACCTTATTTTCAGGCTCCCTTGAGCCGGTGGAGCCGACGGGCTCATGGTTACGCACCTGCGCGCTACGAGAGGTATTTTACCTGATAACGATTTTAGCAGCTTACACAGCAACCCTATACACTTTCCTACTCCCTGCTGACGAGAGGCAACTACCTCGAAACACGTGTCCAGGTATGGCTAACGCTACTCATACTTGCATGCATTACACGGGCATAGGCGTACCCGCCGACGCTGACCTCAGGGACCATTTTTCATTGGGGTAACACGCTTGGTAGGTGGAGCAGTGTGCGACCAATTAGACTTAACCTTATTTTCAGGCTCCCTTGAGCCGGTGGAGCCGACGGGCTCATGGTTACGCATCTGCGCGCTACGAGAGGTATTTTACCTGATAACGATTTTAGCAGCTTACACAGCAACCCTACACACTTTCCTACTCCCTGCTGACGAGAGGCAACTACCTCGAAACACGTGTCCAGGTATGGCTAACGCTACTCATACTTGCATGCATTACACGGGCATAGGCGTACCCGCCGACGCTGACATCAGGGACCATTTTTCATTGGGGTAACACGCTTGGTAGGTGGAGCAGTGTGCGACCAATTAGACTTAACCTTATTTTCAGGCTCCCTTGAGCCGGTGGAGCCGACGGGCTCATGGTTACGCACCTGCGCGCTACGAGAGGTATTTTACCTGATAACGATTTTAGCAGCTTACACAGCAACCCTACACACTTTCCTACTCCCTGCTGACGAGAGGCAACTACCTCGAAACACGTGTCCAGGGATGGCTAACGCTACTTATACTTGCATGCATTACACGGGCATAGGCGTACCCGCCGACGCTGACCTCAGGGACCATTTTTCATTGGGGTAACACGCTTGGTAGGTGGAGCAGTGTGCGACCAATTAGACTTAATGATAGGCTGTTTACTTGAAGATCAGGGTCATACAAATCTCCCTTCTCAACAGGAAGTGGGCATTATGGATTGTGGAAATCCTTTTCAGAGTTATATAGACTTAAAGGGGGGCCCCAACCACCGTGTGCACATTTCTGTAAGGAGGGCATGTCTTTATATGCTATACTTGAACAACTAGGTATCTTAAGGAGTCACCTATCTATAACAATACATCAGTTCATACGCAGGCCAATGGCTCAGTCAATTTGAGAATAATCCATTCAATAGCTTAAGGTCTGAAGTTTACGCCCCTGGGCCGCGATTACCCCTGGACTGGAACAGGACACTGTGGCCCTGTTGGCCAATGTTGTATTATTTTTGTGTATATTGCTCTTTTCTCCTCTTGGCGCTTCTGTCTTCTGTCTCTTCCTTTCTATTTCTTCTCTTTGTCTTCTCCCGCTCTCCGTGGTGGGCGGGAGGCGTCTCATGGTCCTACGTCTGCTCTTTGGGGGGCAGTGGTCCTCTACTCCACCCCTCTCTCGCCAATGTCTTGCCCCCATCCCCTTCTGGGGCGCCATTGCTTGCCCTCACCTTCCACTGGATATGACTGCTAACCCTTGTCTGAAACTTCTCTCCCTTAACGTTAAGGGGCTTAATTCTCCTAATAAACAGCACCAGATATGGCGCTACCTCTTGCAGCAGCAACACAATATAATCCTCCTTCAGGAGACACACCTGATGAAAGCTGATGTCCCTCGAATGGCTCATACCCGATATCCCCTCCAATTTTGGGCCTCAGCCTCCTCCTAAACAGCTGGTGTGGCAATACTCTGTGGCTTGGGCATCAGGCAGGGGCAATCTAAGGTCATCCGCAGCCGCGATGGTCGCTTCCTTTAAGTAGGGGTTCAGATGGGGGACCGGTCCCTCACCCTTTGCAACATATATGCGCCTAACCAGGCACAAGACCACTACCTTCTCGCCCACCTGAGGGAACACGTGCTGCAGGCGGATCCCTCTCATATCATAGGAGGCGACCTCAACCTGGTGTGGGATGCCGACCTGGATCGTAGCGACGGATCTTTCCACGGGGCAGGGGCTATGTCTCCCACCTTGAAAAAGCAATCGGCGGACCTCACTCTTCTCGACCCTTGGTGGTATCACTCTCCCGATGCACGTGACTATTCATACTATTCGCATGCACACCCTTCGTATTCACGTATCGACCACGTCTTTATCTCGCATGCTCTGCTAGGCGAGACTTTATCTGCCTCCATGTCTGACAACTCTGTCTCTGATCATGCTCATGTGGAGCTTCTTTTGCGCCACTGCTTTACACGCACTCCCCGCCCGCCCCGCTGGCGCCTTCCTCCACAAGTCCTTCGAGATCCGGTAGATGTGGTGGAATTAAGAACAATCATTGACTCGTACTTCGAGCTGAATGATCTTCCCGAAACCCCCTTTCCTGTGGTATGGGACGCCTTTAAGGCCACTATCTGCGGCCATATCACGTCCATAGCGATTGCACGGGCACGGGAAGTGCGCCTCTTCGAGGATAACCTCTCAAGGCCCTTACAAAACTCGATCAGGAATGCCCTTCATTGGCTCACAAACGATGCCTGGCCCTTCTTCGTGGCCAGCTGTGGGCCCATAGAACCAATAAAGCTGAACGGGCTCTGTTAACGCTGAAGCAGCGTTATTATGAGGGGGGAGACAAGGTGGGCACAGTCCTGGCCCGGCGCTTGCGGGCGCGCGCAGCCAAGGCTCACATAGCTCACATTTGAACTGGAGATGGCACATGTGCCACCACCGAGGCGTCCAAATGTGAGGCTTTTCATGCGTATTACTCCACTCTATTCACCCAGGCACAATCATCCCCGGATCAGATACAGGCTCTGTTGGACACCTGTCCCTGGATCCCGCTCAGTCAATACCATGCTCGACAACTGGAAGAACCGATTACACGAGAAGAACTTGCGGGGGTTTTGAAGGACCTTCCTCTCGGAAAGTCCCCAGGGCCGGATGGCCTTCCCCTCTCCTTTTACCACATGTTTTTGCCACAGCTCCAGACCCACCTCGTCCGCCTTTATAACTTTTTTGCTGCTAACGTAGGGCCGTCTCCGTCCATGGGACTGGTCGAAATCGCCCAAATCCCTAAGCCAGGCAAGGACCCTGCCCTTTGCTCGCCCTTCCGTCCCATAGCTCTTTTGAATACGGACCTTAAACTCTACACTAAAATATTAGCTAAATGGCTTGAGCCACATTTACCTGGCTTCATTGAACCGGATCAGGTCGGTTTCATTCGACATCGTCAAGGTGCAGACAATGTGTGCCGTATCGCGCACCTGGTGGGCAAGGCCAGCAACTGGAACATTCCTGCATGCCTTCTGTCGCTTGACGCGGAGAAGGCGTTTGACCGTGTGGACTGGACCTTTCTCCGGGCAGTCTTACACAAAATTGGGCTGGGCCCCTTGATGATAGCCCGGATCATGGCCCCCTACCTTTCCCCGATGGCACAGGTGCGGGTCAATGGGCAACTCTCTGCACCCATCTCGTTACATAGAGGCACTCGGCAGGGATGCCCTCTCTCACCCCTGCTATTTGCCCTTGTTGTAGAACCCCCTTGCCACCTTGATCCACCAAGCCCCTGACATTCATGGCATTCCCCTCGGAGGTCAGTCTCACAAGGTGACTCTCTTTGCCGACGATCTTCTCCTTACATTATCACAGCCATACGCCTCTCTCCCGGCCCTTCTGACCCTACTTCGTTCCTTTGAGTCGGCCTCTGGACTGAAAATTAACCACGAGAAATCTTGGGCCCTTAACCTTACGATCCCTCGGGATGAGATCCCCTTGCTCCAGTCGCTAGTCCCTTATCAGTGGACTCCTCATTCTGTCCGATACCTCGGGCTTCAACTAACACCCACTCTCTCCCCTTGGTCCCAAATTAACTGGCAGGACTGCCGGAAAACGGTGCTCGAGGATCTGCGAGCATGGAAAACTCTCACTCTCTGTTAGGTCGACTGCATGCAATTAAAATGTCGATACTCCCCAAAATCCTACATCTCTTTCAGTCTCTTCCGACTCCCATTCCGCACCACCAGATCAGAGGCCTTCAACGCGAAAACACCAAGTTCATCTGGGGGGGGGGGGGCACAGGCCGCGCTTTCCCCATAGAATCCTTATGTCGCCTCGCGATAGAGGTGGTCTGGCTTGCCCCAACTTGTTGAAATATTACTGCTCCTCTCACCTTCGCATTATATCGGAATGGATGGCGTGGAAAAGTGAGAAGGTGTGGTTCCATATGGACAGGGCGGTGACTGGGAGATCCATCTGGGACCTTCCTTGGCTGCCCCGGGCTTCACGCTCGCGCAGCGCCTATATGGCTCTTCCTACTAGGACAGTGCTTGACATCTGGGACAAAGTAGCTATCCCCAAGGGCCTCACTGATTTTCCGTCCCCCCGATACCCCTGTCGCTGGGAATCTCCACTTTCCACCAGCAGTACGCCCTCAGGTGTTTTTGGACTGGCTCAATGGTGGATGTCGGACGATTAGGGATCTCTTCCTGGGTGGTGTATTTAAAACCTTTAACCAGTGCAAGGCAGACTTACAGCTTTCGGAGGGGGCCAGATTACAATATATTCAACTCCGACATTGGATACACGCATCTTCCCTGGCGCAGGCGGCCACTCGGGCACTTACGTCTTTTGAGCGTTTAGTGCATTCCTTCGACAACTCTAAAGGGCTCATATTACGCACCTACCATGTTTTACAACATCCTCCACTTACCCCATCCCACAATTACCAGCGCCGTTGGCAAGCGGACACTTCCTTGGAAATAACTCCTGCTCAGTGGGATCGTTTGTGGCGCGATATCCCGAAAGTCTATCGCTGTATCTCTCAGCGGGAAATCGCATATAAGATCATGATCCAGTGGTACTACACGCCTCTCAGATTGCACAAAATGTTCCCCGCAACCTCTCCTCTTTGTTGGAGGTGCTCGAGCTCCCCGGGTGACTTTCTTCCTATTTGGTGGTCCTGCTCCTTCTTGACCTCGTACTGGAAAGAGATCCTCAGCCATTTAAAAGTGGTGCTTGGCTTTCCCCTGCCTGCGACTCCAGCCACAGTCATCCTCGGACTCAAACCTGCCAATCTGTGCGCACTCACACGCAAGGACTGGCACATCTCCCTTCACATGCTAGGTGCTGCTAAACAGCTCATTGCCCTGTATTGGAAGAAGGCGGTCAGTGTTTGGTTTACGCGTTTATGGCACACCATAACCATGGAATTGCTTACTGCACGCCTGCAATCCCGTGACTCTCACTTCACTAAATTGTGGCAACCACTAGTCTCCCACCTATGTAAACTGAAGCATGCCTGCTTCCAACCCCCGAAACTCCGAACCCTGTGCCTTTTTGATGACCCAGTCTATCCCCCTGATCCAGAATAGACCCCGCACTCCCGGTCTGCTCCTTCCTGGGGCCCAGCACACTCCCAACACGGGAAGCACCTGCTGCTGCATGCCTTGTGCGCCCTCACGCCCCCTTCTTCTCACTGCTTGAGGTCTGTCCTTGGACCCGCTGGAACTGTACTCCCGGCCCTCCCCCCACTGTGCTCTCCTCACCCGCCTCTCCTATCTGTCTCTCACTCTTCTCTTTCGACTTGTTCTTTGCTCCTCTCACATTTGGGACTTGATCATGTGACTGCCTTCTTTTGCGGCCGGCCCGCTATGGGCTGGAAGCGACTAGCTGTGTAGCCCCGTAGTTGTGTCGCTTGGTGGGGCATACTATGGTTGCTCTTCGGTAGCTTGTTTGAGGTATGCGGTCGACTCACTAAAGGGTTATAGGCGGTATGCTGTGTTCACGAATGGTATCCCACTGCCTATTGTGAAGATGAAACCAACAGCGCAAAACAACACAATAGACTATGCACTGGGCTCTATCCTCTCACTCCTCCCCTCTCTTTTCTTTTTTCTCCTCTATTCTGTGCTTTCTTCATCTGTTCATCCCTTCTCCCTTCCTCTCTCTCATCTGGCTCTCAGGGGGCTCTCTGGCCCCCCTCTCTTTTTCTTCTTCCTCTCTTCTGTATCTTCTCCTCCATTGGTGTTAAATTGTTTACTGTTGGTCCTATTATACGAAGGAGCTCTAAAATGGCATCTACCACCTACGATTGTTTTATGACGCGGCCGGCCCTGTTTGGGTTGTAGGCGGCTTGCTTTGTATTCCAACATTATTGCAATGCCTTATATTGTTTTTCATAAGCATATTGAACGCTCATCAAACTTCACGGCCGGCCCACTGTGGGGTTGTAGGCGGCTTGCTGTGTACAAGATATGTCTCCTAGTCTTTAAATTAAAAAAAATAGTTGAAAAGAAAGAGGGCTAAAGACCAACTAATGGTGGAAGGATGACCTTCCATGTAATTTGACTCTGGTAATTATACATTTCATTAAGCATCAGAAATTTAGAAGATGTGTTTTGGGATTTCAAAATCTGAAGTTTTGAAGGCATCTTATGGTTCCACAAATAGAAGCACATTCATGGCTTTAGTAGGAAAATCTGAATGGCTGGCTCTTTCAACAGTTTTAGCAATAACACTTAGCTTTGGGTCAGAAAATACAGGGAAAATAATTTCAATCTGTGGTCCAGCGAAAAAGAACAGAGGCAGAGAAGGTCCAGTATTTTGTGCAGACGGGGTCAGTAATCAGCCATTCGTTTTTGCTTTTCTATCCATAGAAGGCCATTTTCTGATCCGCATCCAATAGGTTATTATAATGCAAGTAAAAAAAGAACAAATATCTCACCTTCTTGACGTTCTTTATCTTTTTGTCCACATCAGGATCCCCAGTAGTTTCTGCAGCAATGGAACTGTTCTGTAAATTATGTGATTCTGAGTCCAATGACGGTTCTGGAGATAGATCAGATTTAACTTCCTGGACCATTTAAGAAAACAATAACATTAAACAGAGATACCCAGCACAATGTTGAGCATCTTCATTAAACATATTGCAAATCAATGAAACAAAATTATTTGCTATATAAATTGCTCTGTAGAAACAATTTCAAAATTTCATTAAATAATGAATATTTTCGATGGTGATTGATAATAAATGGTGTAAGCCACAAACCCCTAACGTTCGTGGGAAAAGGAAAACAAAATAGAATCTAAACAATTCATCTTAGGATGCTACCTAAAAAATCCTCTTTGGGAGTGGGAATAAAAACAAGCCACAGTTCTGGATTTTGGAACCTACTCAAAGCACAGGGATTACAGTTCTTAGAATTTATGCCAGATGATTCTAAAACAATTCCACCTTTTCCAAAAGTGATTAATTCTGACACAGGTTGATTGAGTGCTGCAGGTTAATATGGGAATTAATACCTCATTGCAATATATTTAACTGGATTCATTCACATAAATGTTTCAATTGTTAATAAATATTTTCAACATAGGGACCTTAACACGCATAATAAAAACTTGAGTAGGGGAAACCTATTTTCATTTCACTCATAGGGTGCTATTCAGGTACAAAAACATCTCCCTAGCAATCACACTGGTGTTGGGGGGGAAAGAGTATGCAATCTGAGTGACTCGACAAACAAGTAGCACTAAGAAGCACAAACAGGCACTACCAAAGTGATAAACCCACTCACTTTAGCAGCGCCTGAAAGCTTACCAATCACAGAGCATATTGCAACGCAGCAAAGTCGACGCGAGGAGACGCACAAGTCTGGTGCTGAATTACTGGCTGTACCCTGACGAGAAGAAGTGAGGAGTTGGGCGATTAAACACTGGAAACAACAGGTGTTGCCCCCGGTGACTGGTACACTTACGGAAACTGTGGACTGCCACTACATGTCTGCTCCTGACCTGGGGAAAAGCCGTGGATCTTCGAGGGGGGATCGGAAGCCTCGCCCTTACTAGCCTGTCCCTAAAGTGGAGACTCTTGGCAGCGGAGTATTGGCCCCATCAAACTAAGGAAGACAATGGGCAGAACTGACAAGACACAACCCAAACTCCCCTTCGAACAAAAGCACTTTCAGTCGCAGGACGCGTCCTCCTGTGCGACTACTCGGACCCCTCCGCCTGCAGAGGAAGAGCTGGATCTTCGCAGTCTGCTGTTATCAATAGAAAAGGGCCTACAGAACGGTATCACGTCACTGGGCACGAAGATCGACGCCGTTTCCTTCCGGATGGACAGGATGGGGGAGAGGCTGGATAAGCACGCGGAAAGACTAGATGTGTCTGAAAGACGGATAACGGAAGTTGAGGAGGCGTAGACAACTTTGAACGCGGACCACAACAACTGGAGAGGATCGCGCGGGCACTGCAAGACAAGACGGAAGATTTGGAGGCCCGCTCGAGGCCCTGTAATCTGCGGATAACTGGGCTGCCGGAGACGACGCAAACGGGCAATATGGAGCGAGGGTGGTTCCGGGACAGACGCATGCTGGTATAAGAGGTTTTTACATCTTACTCGTTGTAAACAGAGCGACCTCCGCCCGCAAGTGACAAACACCACAATAGTTTACTCAGTTGGAGGAGGGAGGAGGGGTGGTGTGGGAGGTCTCTGAAAGGGACGATGCGCGACCGAGTTGTGGGTGGTCTGCTGTGGGAGGGGGGAGGGGTGGGTAGGACTGGGAACCTATTGTTGTTCCCTAAGTTGGGGAGGTTAGAGATGTTGAGTCAAGAGGTACAGTAAAAATGTCAGCCACAGGCTTTAGGACGCTCTTCGAAGCATAATAGTCAGAAGAACAAGTTACTTACCTTCGGTAACGATGTATCTGTAAGAAACATTAGTTAGTTAGATTCCTCACCTTAGAATATCCCCAGGCGTCAGACTGGATCCGGAAGATTTTTGTAGCAATACCCCTTGCACGTCGCTAGCCGTCGTCTGCGGCTCCGCGTCCGTCGTTGGCGTCGTGCGCCGGAATGACGTCGGAGTACTTAGACGCCGCCCTCGCGCGCTGACGTCAGTTCTTGTACATAGCTTTCCGCGCCAGGAACGCAGAGCCATGCAAGAGACCGACACTGGTGCCAAAAAATATAGGGCCCTGAAAAGGATAGCCTTAACCCTAGATGTCGGTTCGCAGAACGGGGAGGATGGGTGGGTCGGTGAGGAATCTAACTAACTAATGTTTCTTACAGATACATCGTTACCGAAGGTAAGTAACTTGTTCATCTGAAAGAAACACGTTAGTTAGATTCCTCACCTTAGAATAGATACCCAAGCAATACCAACCCCGGTGGTGGGTCTGCGAACCAAGATCACACCAGAAAGTCATGGAGGACAGAACGGCCAAAGAAGCCATCCCTCTGGACTTGGCTGTCTAGGCAATAGTGCCTGGCAAACATGTGCAGCGAAGCCCACGTCGCCGCCTGACAGATGTCCTGCAAAGGGACTCCCCGTCCAAAAGCAGTAGTAGCCGCCGTGGCCCGAGTAGAATGGGCTCGCAGCCCAACAGGAGGGTCCTTTTTTGCCAAGGAATAACAGAGTTTTATACACAAAACGACCCACCGGGAGATGGTCCGTTTGTGCACAGCTTTTCCCTTCTTAGCACCCACGTAGCCAACGAAAGCTGGTCGTCCACCCGGAACTGTTTCGTGCGGTCCAAATAAAAGGAGAGCGCACGTTTTGGGTCCAGACGGTGGAGCCGCTCTTCCTCTTTGGAAGGATGCGGAGGTGGAAAGAAGGTGGGCAAGGTGACAGATTGCCCAAGATGAAAGGGGGTCACCACTTTCGGTAGAAAGGAAGGACGAGGCCGAAGGACAACCTTGTCCGGATGAACAGATAGAAAAGGAGGCTTGGACGACAGAGCCTGGAGCTCACTCACCCAGCTAGCCGAGGTGATGGCTACCAGGAAAGCAGTCTTAAGAGTGAGAAGACGAAGAGGACAATTGTGAAGAGGCTCAAAGGGAGCGCACATCAGAAATGTTAAGACAAGATTCAAGTCCCACTGAGGCATTACGAAAGGGACAGGAGGGAACGTGTGAGTAATGCCTTTAAGAAAGCGTGACACTACAGGGGACTTGAAAAGAGAGGGCTGATCAGGAAGCCGTAAGAAGGCAGAGATGGCAGCAAGATAACCTTTCAAGGTGCCCAGGGCAGAGCCTTGCCGGGCCAAAGAAAGAAGAGGAGAACCTCAGAAAGAGGGGCGGAAAGGGGATCCACAGCCTTTGCTGTGCACCATGCCACAAATTTGTTCCACCGGCAGGCGTATACCGTCTTTGTGGAGGGACGCCTGGCTGCCAGAATGATATCACAGACTTCAGGAGGCAAGTCAAATGGCATCAACTGCCGCCGCTCAATCTCCACGCATGGAGGTGGAGGCTGGACAGGTTCGGGTGGAGGACCGTCCCCTGCTGCTGCGACAGAAGATCCTCCCGAAGGGGCAGACGCATCGGAGGATCAGTCAACATACTGAGTAGCTCGGGATACCAGTACCTTCGTGCCCAATCCGGAGCCACCAAGATGACTTGGACCCAGTCGCGCCTGATCTTCTACAGCACTCTGGGCAGAAGTGGTATAGGCGGAAAGGCGTACAAAAGACCGCAACTCCACTCGCGATGAAAAGAGTCGCCTAGCGAGTGCCGCCTTGGAAATTCCAACGCGCAGAACTGCTGACATTGCGCGTTCTCGTCGGTGGCGAATAGATCTAACCAAGGCTCTCCCCACTGCTGAAAGAGACCTTGCACCACCTCGGAGTTCAGACGCCATTCGTGATCCATCATGCACCGGCGGCTGAGTTCATCTGCTCTGGTGTTCAGAGAGCCCGCCAGATGTTGAACCACCAGGGTGATGCCTTGGTGTTCCAGCCATGTCCAGAGGCGCAGAGCCTCCTGACAAAGGGTCCATGACCCCACCCCGCCCTGTTTGTTGCAATACCACATGGCGGTGGTGTTGTCCGTGAACACCTGCACGACACTTCCCCGGACAGAGGGAAGGAAGGCTTTCAGTGCAAGTCGGATCGCTCTCAGCTCCAACAAGTTGATGTGGAGGCGAGACTCCGCCGGAGACCAGAGTCCTCTGATCTCCGCCTCTCCCATATGGCCACCCCATCCCAGGAGGGACGCATCCATCACGACGACATGCTCCGGTAGGGGTAGGGAGAGGCTCTTGCCCGCGACCCAATCGCGGTCCGTGAGCCACCACTGCAACTGCTGTGCAGTGCCCTCCAAAATCAAGACATGGTCGGACAGGTTGCCGTGATGCTGGGCCCACTGAAACTTCAGGTCCCACTGCAGAGCCCGCATGCGCCGCCTGGCGTGATGCACTAGTAGGATGCAGGAGGCCATCAGCCCCAGAAGCCGCAACACTAGCCTGACCGAAACCCAGGATAGAGGCCGAAAGATGGGAATCAGGGCCTGTATATCCCGGACCCGCTGTTCCGGTGGATGGACACGGAACTGCGCCGAATCGAGAACCGCTCCGATGAAGAGGAGCTTCTGAGAGGGGCTCAGGTGTGATTTCGGCACGTTGATGGAAAACCCCAGCAAATGCAGGAGATCCGCCGTAGTCTGGAGGTGGGAGACGACTGCCTGGGGCGAGCCCGCCTTCAACAACCAGTCGTCGAGATAGGGGAAGACTGGAACCCCTGATCTGCGCAGATGAGCTGCGACCACCGCCATCACTTTCGTGAACACCCGAGGGTCACTGGTAAGGTCGAAGGGGAGCACGGTGAACTGAAAGTGCTCCTGACCCACCGTGAACCGCAGGTAACGCCGGTGGGCCGGCAGGACGGGGATATGGAAATATGCGTCCTGCAAGTCCAACGCTACCATCCAGTCTCCAGGGTCTAGGGCAGCTAGAACCTGAGCCAAAGTCAACATTTTGAACCGTTCCTTCCGGAGGAAGGCATTGACGTTCCTGAGGTCCAAGATAGGGCGTAGGCCTCCTTTGCCCTTCTTGGGAACCAGAAAGTAGTGCGAATAACAACCACGACCTACTTCTGGGCTCGGAACGCGCTCGACGGCCTCTTTGGCCAAGAGGGCCGAAACTTCCTCTCGCAGAAGATTCAAATGATCCTCCGAGATACGGTGGTGCTGCGGTGGCATGGCTGGAGGAGTAGTCTCGAAGGGGAGGGAGTAGCCCCTGCGGACGATTTGCAGCACCCACCTGTCCGAAGTAATGGTACGCCAGTGGAGCAGGTGATGGCGAACCCGGCCTCCCACTGGCGAGGAATGGGCCTGAAAGCTCGGACTAGGAAGGCTTTGAGGCGGATGCTGCCGGGCTGGATGTGGACTGACCGCGTTGTCCTCCAGTACCGCCTCAGCGGAAACCACGTCCGCGACCGCGTTCAGGCTGGTTCTGCGGCCGGTGGCTAAGCGGACGTGAGGAGGTGCCCCTTCCTTGGCCACGAAAGGAGCGAAAAGCGGAAGTTTGTGGCCGCGGGGCTGAGAGGCCCAAGGACTTGGCCGTAGCCCGGGAGTCCTTGAAGCGAGCCAGCGCACTGTCCGCTTTCTCACCAAAAAGGCGAGTGCCATCAAAAGGCATGTCCATGAGAGTGCTCTGGACATCCCCTGAAAAGGACGTGGACCGCAGCCAGGCGTGCCGTCGAAGCGCCACCGTGGTAGAAATCACCCTAGCCAGCGAGTCCGTAGTGTCGAGTCCACATCGGATTGCATGGCGCGCTGCATCTCTCCCATCGGCTAGAGCTGGGGAAAGCCGTGCCCGGGCCTCCTTCGGGCACAGGGTCAGCACGTCCTCCACTGTATCCCACAGAGAGTGGGAATAACGGTCCAAGAGACAGGCGGTGTTCAAAGACCGCAGGCCCAAACGGAGCGAGGAGAACAGCTTCTTACCGAACTGTTCCAGTCTCTTGGAATCCCGGTCCGGAGGAGCGGACGGGAAGGAGGATTGGGAGGTAGAGGCCTGGATAACCAGATTCTCGGGGGTGGGGTGTTGGGACAGAAAACTGGGGTCGCCCAGAGCAGGGCGGTGGCGCCTGGCAACGTTCCTATCCACAGGAGGGACTGTGGAGGGCTTGGACCAGGTGCCCTGCAGAACGTCAATGAGGGCCTCATTGAATTGCAGCAGAGGCTCAGTGGAGCATGCGGCAGACTGAAGCACCTCAGTGAGGATGTTAGTCCTCACAGCCACGGCAGGCAGCTCAAGCCCAAGGGCCGCGGCCGCCTTGCGCAGCACCACAGAAAAAGCTGCACCCTCCTCCGAAGCCACAGTCGGAGGAGAGATGAATCCAGTGTCCGGTGAGGTATCCAATCCACTGTCCTCCCCCAGTTCATCTGCCCAGTCCTGAGAAAGTCGCTCCTGAAGGGCCATAGGGTCCTCAGACCCCTCCCATTCGCCCCCGTCATCTGATTCCTGGTAAACAGGAGGAATGATCGGAGCCGGTCGATAGACAATATGTGTCTCTAGCGGCGTCGGGTGCGGCGCCGCATCGGCGTCGGGACCGGACAGGGGCTGAACCGGGGATCGACGTCGACCGGAGTCGGCGTCGGGAGTGGTACCGGTGTCGGCGCCGGCGGAGGAGGTGTGACGAGGTCGACCGGCGTCGAGGGGGCCCAGGCTCGGGCCCCTCGGGGACCTGTGGCGTCGGGGCCGGAGCCTCTAACGGCGCCGGGGCCGGAGCCGCCGGCACGCGAGGTCGCCCAGTCGAGTCCGCGGGGCCCGAAGGCGCGCCAGCGGGGCCAGCTCCTCATGGCCGAGAGGAAGGCGCTGACCTCCGTTGGCGTCGCGTCAATCCCAGGGACCGGCGGGTATGGGGATTTGCGCGGCGCCTGCGGCTCCAGCGGAGCCGCGGGGGTGGAACCACCCGGACCCTCTGCCGAGTCGCGCGACCAGCGAGGGGAGGGGAGTCCGAAGAGCGGTGTTGCCTCTTGGACTTCTTAGAGCGCTTCGACTTACCCGAAGACTTCGAGCCAGACGAGCGACGATGTCGAGTGCGGCTCCGCGACCGATCCTTGGACCTCCTCCTGGACCGGGATCGAGAGGGGCGCGGAGCCGAGCGGCGAAGCTCGAGAAGCTTGCGGGACCACTCCCGCCTAGCTTTCGAGGTCAGGGCCATACAGTCGGAGCACGACTCCGCATCGTGGTCGAGGCCCAAGCAGTACAGGCACCGGCGGTGATGATCGGTCACCGACATCAGTCGGTGACAGTCGTCGCAGGCCTTGAAACCATGCATCCTAACGGCACCAGAGTCGAAAGTGACCAAAAAGAGTCGAAAAAGTTAGTAAAAAATTGACTAAAGGGGTAGCTCTCCCGGATCGGCGCTTACTGGCGTGGAAAAAAGAAGAACTGACGTCAGCGCGAGGGCGGCGTCTAAGTACTCCGATGACGTCATTCCGGCGCACGACGCCAACGACGGACGCGGAGCCGCAGACGACGCCTAGCGACGCGCAATGGGTATTGCTACAAAAATCTTCCGGATCCAGTCTGACGCCTGGGGATATTCTAAGGTGAGGAATCTAACTAACGTGTTTCTTTCAGATATGCTATGACAGGAACAACCGCTGAACAGAGACCACAAGACTCCCTCAGGAAGCTATCTTGGAACGTGAGGGGTCTGAATGACCATCGCAAAATGCGAAAAGTTCTGCAATATCTCAATAGACATAAGATAGACGTGGCCCTGTTGCAGGAGACGCACCTCCCTCTGCACAGTCCAATGATGTGATCCAGGGGCATGGAGGGTAATATAAATGCGGCAGGCTTTACTTCCCACGCTAGAGGAGTAATGACATAGGTGAACCCTAGATCCGACTACACACTAAAACTACTGAAGGCTGACGCAGGTGGGAGGTTCGTGATCTCTAGATGCCAGGGGCGAGGACTGGATCTTTTGTTGGTCAATGTATATGGCCCGAACTACGACTGCCTGGAGCTTTTTGCTGCGTTAGCTAACACTGTGAGCGGATGTGGGATGACGTACATGTTATGGGGAGGGGCCTTTAACTTTGTAAGGAGCCCGAGCTTAGATAGATCAGGGGGACCAATCAGGAGGACGGCATCAGCAGCCAGAGCTAAGGAAAGGGTATTGATTAGTCAAGGCCTTAAGGATGTTTGGAGTGAACTCCACCAGCTAGAAGGAGGTTTTACACACTACTCAGCCTATTATAATCTTCACACCAGGATAGACTATTGGCTGGCATCATTACCGCTTATCCCACAAATACGTGCGTGTCAGGTCCTAGCGCGCACACTGTCAGACCGCTCCCGCTACTTGTGGCCTTGTCCACCCCAAAGAAAACGATCCCCCCATTTACATGGCGATTTCCCCCACACTCATTGCTAGGCCCTCTTTTCAAAGAAACAATGGCTGAAGCCATCGAAACATTCTTCGCTAACAATATTGGGACTGTAAGCAGTTTTCAGACGGTATGGGAAGCCTTCAAAGTATATATTAGGGGGGTAGCCATGGCCAAACATTCAGGGGTACTCCACGACATCCGTCAGAGACTGTCTGCCCTGGAGCGTCAACTGGATGAGTTGGAGTCACGGCAGGCGTCAGGGACAGATGGGGAGCACGCGGAAGTAATTAAACAATTTTTGGAGGAGTTCCAGGAGGTAACGGACAGTGAAATGAAGCACCTGGGGAAATACGCTACAGCACGAGTATACGGAGAGGGGGACAGGCCGGGATCAGTGCTGGCAAACCTATAGAAAGCCAAATGTGATAAAACCTTAATTACAACAATCAGGTCGGAAGAGGGCGCCCTCCTCACTAAGGAAGCTGAGATAGCTAATAGATTTAAACCATATTACTCGGGCCTATACGCCTCACGCCTATCGGACATGGACGGGGAAATACTTGACTACCTGGAATATATTAAGCTGCTCTTCCTGTCTAACTCACTTAGAGAGTTCCTAGCCCTCCCTATTGAAAAGGACAAGATTCTGGAAGCACTGTCGGGAATGAGGATGAACAGTGCCCCAGGACCAGATGGTCTCACTGTAAACTTTTATAAGACCTTCATAGATTTATCACTTCCCCACCTTTCGGAATTATTCGACGACATGTGTGTCACGGGACAGATGCCGCCAACAATGAGGGAAGCTATGATAGTTGCCATTCCCAAACCAGGTAAACCCTGGGAGGAATGTGGGTCGTATAGGCCGCTCTCCTTACTGAATGTTGATGCAAAATTGTTTGCAAAATCTTTGGCGACTCGGCTGGCACTGCTAACTCCAGATCTGGTGGCTCCGGAGCAGGTGGGATTTGTGCCTGATAGAAGCCTCACATATAATCTTCGTACGGTCTTCGGCACAATACAACGGCAATCGCGGTCTTCTTGGATATGGAGAAGGCTTTTGACTCTGTGGAGTGGCCCTTTATGTGGCAAGTCTTGACCAGAATGGGACTCGGCCCAGTATTTCAACAACTGATAGAGGTGTTATATAACGCCCCCACAGCGCGTATTCGGCTGGGATCTTTGGTCACAGACCCTATTCCCATTACCAGAGGCACCAGGCAAGGCTGTCCTTTGTCGCTGTTGCTATATGCACTGGTGGCAGAGCCACTGGCATGCGCACTCAGGGAATATCATGGCCACAAAGGCGTGAGTTTTCCCAATTACAAAATTGTGCTGTCAACTTATGCGGATGATACCCTTCTGTACGTGAGAGATCATGAAAACAATCTAGCCCCGGTCCTACGTGAGGTGGTGCACTATGGTGCATTATCCAGGCTGAAGGTCAATTGGTCCAATTCCATCGCCTTCCCGCTCACTCCATCTACAACGATGTTCGAGATGGAATACCCGCTGCGGTGGTCGGACGACTCGGTTAGGTATCTTGGCATTAGATTACACACGGATTCGAATATAGTCTTTCGCGAAAATTATGTAACGGCGGTGGCCAAGTTAGAAGAAGATGTGGAAACATGGATTGGATTACCGCTATCGTTACTTGGCAGGGTCTCTATCATGAAGATGGTAGTGCTACCTAGATTCCTCTTTCTCTTCACAAACATACCAATAGTACTGCCGCGTTCCTTTTTCGCCCGGGTAAATAAATCGTTAGTGAGGTTAGCTTGGGCGGGCAAACAAGCGTGTGTACAATGGCGGGGACTTACTTTACCATATCACCTGGGGGGACTGGGTGCACCTGACCTGGAGCTGTATTACAGAGCAGCACAGGGCGCGCAAGCATATAGCTGGGTTCATGGCGCGGATAATATCCTGTACCTCTGGCTAGAGAGGCTGTTTGCAGACCCACTTCCTCTCCCGGCTGTCATATTTGAGCCGGTGGACCGCAGGACAGGATTTTTGGACTCATTCGACTCGACCCGGCATACCTGGCACAGCTTTTTACAACAAAGAGCGGGAGCACTACTATACTCCCCAGAGATATTAGTGGACTGGGCGGTCTGGCTGCCCCCCTGCAGGGACAGGAGGAGTCGTTCGAGCGCTGCAAGCGCTGGGTATCTGTTTGTAGAAGGGGTAGCCATCATTAGTGACGCAGTGATGAACTCCGCTGAGGCACCCACATTACTTCAACGCCTTCAGTTTCACAGAGTGCACGATGCGCTTAGACAACAGTTGGGGGACGACTTAAATGAACCTCCTGAAGTGCAAGAGCTAACATACCTGATCAAAGCTAAATCCCTCCGCAAACTTGTCTCCAATATTTATAGACTGGCAATGTCACAGAGAGCTAACCAGTTTACCAAAGCAAGATTGTCCTGGCAGCGGGACTTGGAAACAGCAATTGATGATACCATGTGGACCTACTGTTGCACTAACACGTAACGCATATCACTCCATGGGAAACATAGATTGATACATTTTAAATACATTAATAGAATGTATTACTCATCTGAAAGACTGTACATGTACGGTCTGAGGGAGAACACTGCCTGCGACAGATGCAGAGCTGCATCAGCGGATTTTATGCATGTAGCGTGGAGCTGTCCTGGCACTGCTAGGCTATTCTAAAACACTTCAGAGGGCAGCTCATAGACTGGCGGACTTAGGCCTCCTGATGGCTAAGCGTAGAGTAGCAATGTGCTGGTTAAGGGGCCCATTACCCACAGTGGCACAGTGGTCGCACGATGTTCTTTACTGCGGCACACAATCTGAGTTTTTTAGCCAATTGCTCCCGCCAAGGAGCAGACCAAAGAATTTCTGGGGGCTATACACCACATATTTGAAAGACAAGGGAGAGAGAGCAATGGCAGCGGGACTGGAGGTGGGACACAATCCCCTAGCTCCTTAGACGACATGGCTGGGTTTTGGACTAAGTAATCTTCAGACGCAAGGGAAAACACTAAATGCCGAGATAGTGCCTAGACCCGTACAATAAGTGAGCATTAGAGAGCAGGCATAGTAGTAGGGGGAGGAAATCAGAATGAAGGAGCGACAAGTATAGAATGTCAGCACTGAGTAGTGGAGCAATTACCTAGAGCCCTGATGGTGACTGGCTGGCCTGATACCTCTTTGTTTGGTTATTTTTTTAAGAAAAAATGGCATTAGTTTACAAACATCATACAGACGCTGACGCATGGCAATTTCACCTAGTATTGTATTTGGTTACGCAACCCATAAGAATTACGCTGCCCGGCCTCCGGGATGTGGGCAAAAGAGCTGTGTAACACGCTTAACATAAGAATGCCGCCGGCCCCCAGGTTGTAGGCATCCGGCTTTTTGTCGGTGACAACTTTTGCAATAAAAAAAAAAAGAAAAATGGCTCTGATGACAGGAAGCGTCTGAGAAGGAGTCCGGTGTGACTTTGGTGCGCTGATAGTGAACATCGAATGTAGGAGGTCTGTTACCTGGAAGTGGGGGAGAACCGCCAGTGGTGAGCCTGCCTTCAGCTGCCAGTCGGCGAGGTAGAGAAAGAATGATACTCCCGACTCCACAAATGTGCAGCAACTACCACCCTCACCTTTGTGAACACTGAGGGGCCCTGGGGAGCAGGACACACTGGAAACGCTCCTTTCCGACTGTGAACTGCAGGTAAAGCTGATGGGCTTGCAGAAAGGAGATATAAAAATAGGCGTCCTGCAGGGCCAACACTAGCATCCAGTCTTTCAAGGTCTAACACAGTCAGGACCTGCGCACGCTTTAGCATCTTGAATTTCTCCTTTCTCTGGAAGGATTTGAGAGGCTGCAGATCTAAGATAGGGAAGAGGTCTCTGTCGTTCTTTGGCACCAGAAAGTAGCAGGAACAGCAGCCATGACCTACTTCTAATGCCAGCACCTTATGTCAAAAGAGCCTGCATTTCCTGGTGCAACAAGGAGACCTGTCATTCGTCAACCAGTCGGAAGAAGGTGGCAGGAGAGGCGTGGTTTCTAAGAGCGGAAGGATGTAGTCCTGTTTGACAATTTGTAGCACCTACTTGTCTGAAAGTAGGGCTTGCCACTGCTGCAGGTTGTGCCTGATCCTGCCTCCAACATGGTACATGTGTTGTTGCTAGGACATAATAAAGGCCTTTTGAGGCTGCGGCTGCTGAAGGTGTGGGTTGTGGCAGACTGAGCAGATCTCTGGCCTTGGTCCGCACAGCACGTGTGGGATCCGCATCTGCGACCACGAAAATGCTTGGAAGTCTATTGGTCACAGTGGCTCTGCTGGAGAGGATGCAGCTGGTATCTCCTACAGTAGCAACGGAAGGAGCAAAAGGAGAGAGTAGCTGGTAAGGGTCCATAGCGAGTGCCAAAGACCAGGAGTGACTCTATTCTCCTAAAAGCGCTCAATTGCTGAACAGGTGAGTGCCATCGAAGGGCATTTACATAATAGATGCTTGGACATCCCCCAAAAGCCAGTTGACCTCAGCAAGGCGTGACAGAGGAGGACCACCGTTTAAGCAATGGTTCTGCCCAGTGATTCAGTCATGTTCAGCTTGCATCTGATGATGAACTTAGCTTCATACCAGCCATCGGCGGTTGCCTGATTCAGGATGGCTCAGGCCTCCAAGACCATAGGCATCAGTAGCGCCAACTGAGTCCAACCCAGTGTGGCTATATCAGCTCAAGAGACACGTGGTGTTCACCGACCCCAGTATAAGTCTGGCGGAAGAGAAAATCCTCTTCCTGAAGGTATACAGCCTCTTGGATTTCCTATCTGGTGGAGTGGTAGGGAACACGCTGGGATTCACTTTGGAAGATGAGGCTTGCACCACCAGGCTATCAGGGGTAGGGTGCTTGGTGAGAAAAGATAGGTCCTCAGGAGTGGGGAAGTGGAAACATGTGAACATCAGGTGCACGGGGGTGGCGGTACAGGGATTGGCCCAGACCCTGAGCAGGATGACAGAGGGCTTCATTGAAGGGCAGCATGAGTTCTGTCTGACATACCCCCAACTGAAGCATCTCTGTCAAGACATTGGTCTTCACTTCCATGGTGGGTACAGGAGATCAATAACCTCAGCCTCCCTTCTTCACCACTATAGCAAAGGATACCCCTTCCTCTGTAGACACACTAGGAGGAGAGACCAGGCCAGTGTCTGAGGAGGTGCCTAGGTTCCGGCACTTGTCAGCTCCTCATACCATTATCATCCAATTGGGACAAAGGGTCTTCATGGGGATCAGGATAGCAGTAAGAATCCCCAGATCTACCCCTGCCAAAATCCCCACAGGGCCTGTCGAAGAAAGGAGACACTGTCTCCGGCCCAGAAGGTTGTTGGAGTATGATTGGTGCTGGTGTGGTGCTAGTCCAGCTCTGTATCAGAGCTGGGAATGACTATGGGCACAGTACCGTACGTCGTCAGGGTCGGGAAAGTGCCATGGTGCCACACCCCAGCAAAGGGCATGGGTTTGCTCCAGGAGTCGGCACGAATATAGAAGGCGTGACTGGCGCAGAAGATGAACCCGCTGGGCAACTCCCGGATCCATAGGGCCCGAATGTCCTCCAGAGGGGTCAGGCTGCCCAAATATGAGGAGCATGGCCTCATAAAACTTTGAGTTGGGCAGGGGTCGCTTCGGCTCCAGGAAATTCAAGGAGGTGCAAATAGGACCAAGGCTCAAGCACCACAGATGGAGTGCGGAAGCGGTGCCTCCACTTGCAGCTTCGTTCCCGCGTCTCTTCTGATGGCCTGGACCAGTGCAGCAAAGTCTAAAAGCACTTCAACTTTTTGGAGTTCCTATATTTGTGGGACTTAACCTAAGATTACTTTGAATGTGACGATGACCAAAAGGAACCACTACAAGAGGGGCCTGGTATCTTCCACGTGATCGGGAGCTGGAGTGGTGCGGAGCTTCCTATGTCGGACCACCAGAAACTTTGTCTCCCGCTCCAGATGGGGGTCTATCACATGCATTTGTCTGTGACAGGCCCTGCTTGATTTAAAACCCTCTGGCTTCTTAGGGGCATCCCTAGCACACTGGGAGCATAATGCTAAAAAAAAAAAAGTCAGCAAACGTGTCTAACAATAGGCCACAAATTGACTGCAGTAGCTCTTTTGGATCTCTGGTGCTGGCGTGGAAAGAAAGGAACTGATGTCAGCGTGCTGGAGTGGCGCCTGAACAGGTACTGTTCAAGTCACATCCAGCATGGAAAACACCTCTGAGGCAGACCGGTCTGATGCCACCTACCAGCGTGCAGTGGTATTACTCAAGATTTTCCAGATAAGGTCTGAAGCCTGGGGGATATTCTAAGTTAAGCAATCTGCGGCTAGAAATTGCTAGCAGATATTCAAGCACTTTTGTGCAGTGCCCAAGACTAATCCTTCCATCTTAGGAGTGTTTGAGGTATTCCGCTGCTGCCAAAAACCTTAAATAAAATGTATATAGCACGTTCCTTCAACATATATAGCATGTTCCTTCACAGCACCATCAACTTCTTGTAGGCTTACACATCATGCAATAGAACAATTCCTGCGGCTACACAGAATTTACAGGCTCAGTTCTCAAACACTAGAACCATCTTTGAGCTTAGTTTACTGGCTCAGAATCACTTAGCAGATGCATCCATAAGGTTATTCTTTTTTCACATGCTCAGGTTTCTGCTGCGCTCTCTCTGAGAATACAGAGACATTAAAGGCACAAGCCTTGCAGAGCTATCTCATGTAATACAGATGTTATAGGCTTAGTCCTTAAACTGCAGTAATTCTTGGGGTTAAACATCTATTAACAGGCACAGGTTTCAGAGACAAAAGAGGTCTGCAGTGCAGTGCCTGCAGTGAGGTGAGCACACACCTGTGCAGAGGATTTTTAGGGCGCCAATCTAACAAATACAGTCCAATATCAGGGAAGTTCAGACCTCACATTCAGGCCTCCCTGTCTCCCACCTGCAGCCCATTCCTTTTTACTTCTACGGGTGTAAGCTCCTGTTGCCTGAAGCCTCAGTTGTTTCTCGCCTCTGGTAGCACCCAAACACCTGAGGTTATGTTTTGTATCTGTAAAGTGTAGTTTGCTATTATTATGATCTCTTAACACTGTCAGCAGTCTGGAAACAACTTAGCATGTGATAATGGGGATTTCACTGTAGACCACAGTCCGAGTTATCTTTCATGAATTTTGGTGTTGTGTTTTGGTCTACCTCTGTTCAGGGGAGGAGTCAGGTGAATGCTGTGACCAATGGGCTGTGGGGTATGATTTTGAAGTAGCATAGGTTTGATGGAGGTACTATATGCTTTAACCAGTGATCAACGATGGTGTACTCTGGGTGTTATTGGCAGTGTGGCATTTTTCAGCTATGGCCTAAGTGTGATGCACAGTCCGAATCTGAGTTGCATAGAGACATTTACTCAACACAAACCTAGAAAAAAGGTCTAATAGCATAGCATGCACATCTTTACACCTAAAGAGGATAATTACAGTAGATCAGGTCATTACTCAAGATGGTGACAAGAAAAGAGCTTATGAAACCTTTACATGCATGATCCTGCCCAGAAGTTGCATATTTACTCCAAATGAGAAATACAGAAACTGGTACAGCAATCACAGCTGGTGACACAAGCAGAACGTATGCTTTCTTTTAAAGAGACAGATTTTACCAACTTTTCCTGGGCTGAGAGAACCAAATTTTAAGCAGGACAGGCGCTTGAAGCCCTAATCACTCACCTGGGTGTGAATCTCACATCTACGAGCACAGTTTCATAGTGCAGTCTTACGACAGCCCCAAAGATTATAACAGTCTCGCATAGAGAATCTGACAGGAGGTTAACACCTTTTCTGTTAAAACTATTTCTACTGGTAGCTTGTTCCCTACTTCTGAGCACCCTCATGTAACCCAATTTGCCCTTTCTGCGTGTCTAATTCAGTCTCTGGTGATTTCCTTTATTCTTGATGAAAGACATTATTGTCCAATTTAGTTGTAATCAGTTTACTGATCATAAAAAAATAGATGGTTGTAACACAATTTAAACATGTGACCTTCATTTTGTCCACAAATTAGTACACTAGGAACATGAACCCACTTAAGCTATCTTAATAGCTTTAGCTTCAATCAGACCTCCTGCCGTCCTGTGAATACCTATGCACTGAAGTGGCTGGTAGCAACAATCATCCATGCAAACTGCACACGTTCTACCACCCGCCTCGAGACAACCTTCCCTTCACTGAACAGATCATGGACATTATCTCATTGAACGCTGGTTTCCATGACACTCAGATCTTCCAGGGAGATGTCAACCTGCATTGGAACGATGCGAATGATGAGGGAATCTGTGACAGCCCTACTCATATTAAAGGAGCTACCTTAGATCTTGTCATTGGTAAGCCCAACTCCATCCGTTTGGATTCGATCCTCCCATGTGATTGGACCGACCCCTACTGCATCACCTTGCTCATCCTGGAGTCAGTAAGAGCTAGTAGAGCCCAGCCAAAGAACCCCAAACAACTGAAAAGATGCCTACGGAACATCAACTCGCACAATCTGAATGCGCTCTGCGATGACATCCTGCCCCTTCCCATGAACATGTCGGATGTATATGACCTTACGGCCCATTATAACTGCTCAATGACTAATGTTTTAGACTCGGTTGCGCCTCTACAGCTTAAAAGACTGTCCTGCAAACTCTCCAAATCCTGGTTTAATGACAGCCCTAATTCTGAGAGAAGAAATCTAAGACTTGCGGAAAGACTGTGGTGAGCATATCCCTCTCATGAACATCTCTACCATCTGAGATCCTTAAAAAGCATCTACAACATACGCATCAGATGCTCAAAGGCCACCTTCTTCCGAAATCAACTAGAGCAAACAAAAAACCGTCCCAGAAAAACTGTTCGAACTCATGAAGTCCCAAGCGAACAGTCAGCCTAATCCATCGCCACAGGGTCGAGTGCCACTACCGAACTGCGATGAATTTGCTGACTTCTTCACTGATAAGACCGCTAAGAGTAAAGCTGAACTACGTCCTGCACTCGAACAACTGTCGTTCAGGCCGCCGAACACCCTCCCGCCCACTGGGTTGCTTGTCACGGTCCCAGTGCAGCCCTACCTCCCCATAAACAACGCACCCTAGAGCCTGTTACAATCCCTGGATGAAAGCACCATACGCAAAACGCTGGCTACTCTGAAACAGTCTAATCACTACAACGACCCCCTGCCATCGAATCTCTTCTCGGAAGTTAGAACCTTCCTACTTCCTCTTTGGACTAAGATCGTCAATGCATCACTTCGGCAAGGTGCTATTCCGGATTGCCTAAAAGCGGGTCAAGTTACACAGATCCTAAAGAAACCATCTGCAGTTCACACAGACCTTCACAACGTTCGCCCAATCTCTAACATCCCCACGCTGGCAGAGCTCATGGAGAAATGTGTTCTCGCCCAACTCTGCAACCACATTGATCACTTCCAACTCCTGGACCAGTGTCAATCTGGTTTTCGCCCGGGTCATAATACAGAATCGGCGTTCACTCACATTGTCGATGATGCGCTAAGAATGTTGGATCATAATGAATCTAGCCTTCTGATCCTTCCCGACCTTTCGTCAGCATTTGACACAGTCAAACACGATAACCTAATTGACCTCCAGGAACATAGAATGGGGCTGTCTGGGCCTGTACTAAACTGGTTCTCCTCAATCCTTCATGACAGATCCCAAAGCTTCAAGGTGAACAAGTCCCTCTCGCATCCTTCGCTGGTCACGCTGGGGGTCCCCCAAGGTTCAGCGCTCTCACCCACGCTCTTCAACCTGTTCATGGAGCCTTTGACAGAAATTCTGAAATCATCCAGCATTCACTATCACATGTATGCGGATGACACCCAACTATACTTGAAGATCGCCTCCCTTGAGGACATCTGGTCCCTCAATTCAGTCCTACTGGAAACTCAAACCTGGCTGGCATGCAACCACTTGAAGTTAAACGCTCTCAAAACAGAATTCCTAGTTATCGCACCACACAAGCAATCTCCAGTCATTGAACAATAGTTGAATCATCTCACTGCTCTTAACTGTAGGCCGCACCTTGTTGATTCTGCAACCTCTCTGGGAATTATGTTAGACAAAAGCCTGAACATGAAAAGGCACATCAGCTCCCTCTCTAAAGGAGCAAACTTCTAACTTGGCATTCTAAGGAAACTCAAACCTTACCTCCCTGCTCATGACCTAAAGGTGGCAGTGCAAGCCTTAGTGTTATCAAAGCTGTACTATGGTAGCGCAACCTTTTGCGACCTACCTTGAGTGAAGACTGCTCCTCTTAGGGCTGCACTCAACTCAGCTGCTAGGCTCGTAACAGGCACCAAAAAATACAACCATATCACCCCTGACCATTTGTTCTCGAACTGGCTGCCTTATGAAGCTCGGATACAATTAAAAATTGCCTGCATGGCACACAAAGCCATTCAAAGTCAAAGTCAAAGCCATTCACTTCAATACCCCTTTGTACCCCCGCTCAGAAACTGGAGCTCTCATTTTGCGAGAGAGCCTCCAGAATCACCATCACCCTATTTCTCAAACCGCAAAAATTCAAGAAGAAAAAACCTATAACCAAGCCCTCTACGGTATAGCACCGAGGATTTGGAACTCCCTCCCCCCTGAAGTCAGGGTGAACCCTTCCATTGTCCTCTTCAAAAAGGAAGTCAAAGTGCTCTTAATGAAGAAATGTCTGCCTCTGACTGGCTATTCAAGTGGATACGGAGGTCACAGTCGCAGTTCTGCGGCCCAGCTTCAATGGTCACAAGATTCCCTTTGCTCTATATGACTTTGTATCTTCTGCTTTGTGGGTCCTGTTTTGAGTGCATGTATCTGTATTCCTCTTGATGTATAAATTGTAAAGCGCTCGGATACCCCCGGTGGTCATGTTCAAAATAAATAAAAAAGTTTATCCACTGGTAAGAGAGCAGAGGGGCTGAATCACCTCCTGCAGAGAACTATCTATACTCAAACATCCAAGGCAGTAAGAGTTGTATGAGAGCTCAACTGGTTAAAGCACTTACTGCAAATGTCTGTGTAGAATCTGCTGGTCACATGTTTGACTCATAAAAAAGCAGAGATTCTAGGATAACCGACAAGTCTAAGTTCATATCCTGGTAAAGAAAATAATTACATTATGTGCCAAATGCACACCAATCTGCATGTTACCTAAAAGATATAAGACTGAAGCCTTGCAGGAACCACTCAAAATTGAAATTTTTCCCAAGTTCACAAAATAAACAAAAGTGAATGGTGCAGTTTATCTATTATTATTAAGTCGAAAAACTGTTTGCATTGTAGCTCCTTAAATGGTTGTTTTAAGTATAAACATACAAACATTCCATTCTCCATACTATATACTGCAGGTCGTTTGAGTTGAAAAGATATTTACTTGCCTATCTTGACAAAAAGACGAAGCCTAAGTTGGGGTAACTTCTGCTGTTACTCTTTTTCTCCTAGTATCTTCGCTGCTCAAAGTAAGTGCATCCCATGGCCAACTAATGAAGTGATGGGGTAGAGTGCAGCTGTTTTCTATGATTTATAGCTACAAGTAACCATGTCTAGCTGTGGTCCTATTTGACAAACCGGCATCTGTTGCTGGCTGCCCATTACAGCACAAGCTGGGACATTCTTCTCCTGCACTAATCATGGGTCTGGTTTATAGTGTACAGCTTGTCTGCAGTCCCATGCACAAAGCCCGATTAAAGAGTTCAAAACCATGGACTGGATTACACATTGCAAATAGCTGACACTCTGACTGCTGTCATTATTGGTTTCAACCCAATGGCTGACACTCTGGCTACCCTCAGGTGTGATTTCAGACCTTGTCTCACACTCTTAGCCACAGTGTGATGAAACATGGGGCCCTCAATTAAACAGGAGTTTCATCTCCTTCCACCAATGAGAATATGGTCACTTACAGAAGTTGAAATTAAAACCCAGATCTTTATAGAGTTTTGTGTCAGTAATTTAGCTCCCATATCCCATGTCTTCCCCTACTTTTAGTGAGTATTAGATACATATTTCAATACATGTTTGGTGGTATAGATCTCAGAGGTGTGCAATTAAATAGAAAAAGCAGATATTCCAAAGGCAGCATTAAATGTGAATATCTTTCATTTCTTGGACAAGAGGAGCCATCTAATACCTGAAAACTCAAGTCAGTATTAATAATGATAACATACATAAAAAATTAACAAACAAAAATAATGGCATAAAACACTGCTACAACAAAATGGAAGCATTCGAAAAGAATTTCTGCAGTTCAATAGGTCAGATTAATTTAATCGGTACCTGCTTAGCAGCCTTCTTGGCCTCTCGTTTCTTCTGATTTTTAAGTGCTGTTTTTGACAGGGGTTTCTCGCTGCTTCCAGTCTGTGGCTTCATACTTTGAGGTGGCTCATCCTCATGCTGTTGATTAAAAGAATATGTAATTGCAAAGGCTTCTGAAAAAGACAGACATATTCTAATAGACTTGAGAACACAAGGAGCACATTTTAACTTAAAATGCAATAACAAATTGAAAAGCCAATCTAAATATCCAGTAGCAAGTAACCAGAATTATCGACTAACCTCATCAAACACCCCAAACGTCAGTGTAGAAGGTCAATACTTTTTATTCAGAATGCTACAAAAGTAAGCGCTATGTTCTTTTAACCTCTAATGGACTGATGTGTAAGTATTTTATTTGAAATTTGACAGTGTTCGATCACTTCAACTTCATATATGAAAGCTATAACTCGCTACATGTTTTTTCAGTAAAGATTAGTCACACTTAGGTTTATTGTTTCTTATTGGTCCAATTCTCAAAATTGTAATGAAACCGCACCAAGAAGATGTGCATGTCCAGATTCAAAGTTATCCTTGTTATTATCAGAAAAACCAGTGGCAATGTCAAATTGTGTTGGACCTGTTCAAACCTGCAGATGGTCTGTAAAAAGAAATCTATGTACTTTTTTCCCCATTTTGGCGAAAACAATAAGTTACTGAGGAGGACATCTTTGGAAGGACCTCACATGTGAGCACAGAACTCTGATCAACAAGGACACTTTCACCAGGATGTTAAAACTCCTCTCAAAGAGCATTGATAGGATTGAGTCCCTGAAACTTCCTGAGACCAACCTTTGCAGAGGAATGGGGCCATTTGTTTCAAACTTACAGATTTTGTATACAAACTCTAGGGAATGAGGACCATTTGCAACTCAATGAAGAGTGTTTCTGAGTTTTTGTAAAATCCCTCCTACTTCCCTTATTAATGTGGATCCTTTAAGACCTCAACGCTGCGAAGAGGGGCCATATGGAGACTGTTGCTCTTGGCCCTTTCTGCAGGGTCATCCCCAAACCTTTTGCCTTTGCTCTCCACTTTTTGCTGAATTTGTTGCTGTTGGCCTTATGACTTAGCATATTTATTTTACTTGTAAGTCCTTGGTAAAGTGGCACTACCGGTGCCCAGGGCCTGTAAATTAAATGTTACTAGTGGGTTGGCAGCACTGATTGTGCCACCCACTTAGGTAGGCCTTTAAAACAAGTCTCAGGTCTGTTATTGCAGCCTGTGAATATGTGCAGTTTTAAACTACCATTTCGACCTGGCAAAATACAACTTTTGCCAGGCCCAAACCTTCCTTTTTAATACAATGTCACCCCTAAGGTAGGCCCTGAACAGTCCGCAGGGAGTAATGTATTAAATAAAACAAAGAAAAGGACATGTTAGTTGTACATGTCCTGGTAATGAAAAACTCGTAAATAGGTGTTTCAGTACTGAAAGATCTATCCCTCTCATAGGATAAGATTGCAGTTGCCTAATTACATTTTATGAATGTAATTAAAAAAAAAAGGAATAGATAATCAGTTCATGTATCTCTGGAATTGGAATTTAAAATCCTAACTTATGATGAAGTTGGATTTTAAATTACAATTTTGAAAATGCCACTTTTAGAAAGTTGGCATGTTCTTGCCTTAGCAATTTGGTGCCTGCAGTCTCCTGTCTCCGAGTCACATGATTGGGTATAGCTGACAAATGGGCTTTGTGTACTCCTCCTAGACACACACAATGGGGAGCGTAGGTGTGGCTGGATGGGCCAACAATGGCAGGATGGGTGGGAGGGGCTGGGGCCAGCCCCACTAATATTTGAATAGGCTCTGTCCTCACGCCACATAAAGGGCTGCATACCCTGGACCAGGAAGGTAGAACAACTGAGCACTTCAAAGCATTGGCTCTAGAAGTGTCTTTCCACTTCAAAGGCACAACAGAGTATAGATACTGGACCCCAGGCACCAAGTTTTCAGTACACTTTTGGAATGTGGATACTCTGTCAGGAAGAATGACTGCAGTGCTGCTACACGGAGTGCCACTCTGCTGCACTGCTGTTCTATTGGATCTGTTGCCCTGCTTTGCTGACCTGCTGACCTCCTTCCTGAGAATGAAGAACAGGACCTGCAACTTCATCTGGAACCCAGGACCCCGGAGTGACTACAAGGGCTAGTCTGCTGGCCTCCTGAGCTGGCCTGCTCTTCCCGCCACAACGACGACAACCTGTGATGCTCTCCTTGTTCCCCGTGACCGTCTCAAACGCGAACGGGGCTCTTGGCACAAAATTGTAGAAGGTAAACCTTCAGCTGGACTAATCTGGGACTGTATCTGACCCGTGCTCAATAGCATGCATAAAGCGCCAACCACAGCTATCTTGTCACGTTAAACCGGGCCAAAGTCAAAAGTTCAGGCCAGCTGGGATGGTGCTGTTGAAGAACTGGAGACTTTAATTGGATGTTTGAATTTGAACCTGGGCATTTAAACCGATGCCTGAGCTCACACTGGGTGTACCTTTGTTTTTCAGGGTGTTACAGTGCTTTGAGCTTGTGCTTGCCGCTGGGGCCTAATGCACTTATTTTTCCTCATCTGACCTATCCCAAGAACTAACAAAGGGAAATGAAGGAGAAAAAGAAAGACATAAAAAAAAATCACTTAAGGGAAAAGCAGGAGCCAGCAAGAATGAGATAAAGGAGTAGGAAGTGTCTGGTGGGCAATTAAAGAGGCACGAGGTTGATTCCAGGCTACATCGTCTGGAATCCATGCAACGACTCCCATTGACCTTAGTTTGAACTGTTCCTGTCAAGGGCACTAGGCCCAGCCACACAAGTGGTGCAGCATTTTTATTAGCTGGGTGGTAGGAATGTTATGGATTCCTGTGGATCCTGGAAGTTTCTATGACAGAAATGTAAGAAAAATGTGTGGTTTCAGCCAAAATGTGAGATTTGCCAGGCATTGTGAGTAAGAAAACCTCACTGGATCCACGCAAGGCACACCACCCTGGACTCCCCCCACGTTTCTAGTTTTCAATAATGTGCATGTTTCCTCGGTTTCCATTCCATCCAGGGCCTAAAGTCCACAGCTACCCACTTTGCAAAAACACATTTGGAGACTTTTCCTGTCGCGGGCACGAGGCCTACCCACACAAATCAGGTGCCATTTTAATCAGAAGACTTTGGGGAATGATGGGCGGAAGGAAGTTTGTGGCTCCCCGCAGATTCCAGAGCTTTCCATCATAAAAATGTGAGGAAAATGTGTTTTTCAAGTCAAAGTCTGAGGTTTGCAAGGGATTCTAGGTAAAATAAACCTGGTGAGAGCCACACAGGTCATGGCCCCGTAGAATCCCCCAGATGTCTAGTTTTCAAAAATGTGCAAGTTTGCTAGGTTTACCTAGGTGCCGTCGGAGCTAGAGCCCAAAATCCACAGCTGCCCACTTTGCAAGAAATTAGACAGTTTTGAGCCATTCCCTATTGCGGGCACTAGGCCCCCCACATAAATGAGGTACAATTTTTATCAGCAGATTTAGGGGAATGTTGGGTAAAAGTAAGTCTGTGGCTACCCGCAGATAGCAGAACTTAAACAGAAATGAGAGGAAAATGTGTTTTTTAGTCACCGTTTGAGGTTTTCAAGGGAGTCTGGATACAAACACCAGGCAAGTCACCCACCCTGGATTCCTCCAAGTGTCTAGTTTCAAACAAATTGCAAGTTTGCTAGGTTTCCCTAGGTGCCTGCTGAGCAATCCACAGCTACCCACTTTGCAAAAAAAGGGTCAGTTTTAAGTGGAAAAATGTATCCATGTTGTGTTTTGGCCAGTTTCTTGTCGAAGACACTAGGCCTACCCACACAAGTGAGGTGGCATTTTTAACTGGAGAAAGCTGGGTGGTAGGAAGATGGTGGCTCTTCACACATTCCTGAACATTCCAACACAGAAATATAAGGAACATGTGTTTATTTAACACCAAATTTTAGGTTTGCAAGGGATTTGGGGTGAAAAGTGATAACCACGCTATTTCACTCCACCCTGGATTCCCCTTGGTGTATAGTTTTCAACAATGTGCAGCTTTGTTAGGTTTCCCTTGGTGCAGACTGAGCTAGCGTTCAAACTCCACAGCTTCCTACATTGGAAACAAACATTTGCAAAGCCAATATGTTTCGCCTACGCAAGATCTATTGGCTTTGTTATTTTATTTATTTGTAAATGTTGCACAGTGGTACAAGCTGCTGTGTTACATAGTTTAAAGTTCAAATTAAAAAATAAGTGACATGACGTGGCCAAACCACATCATAGCGCTTTATTTTTACTTTAAACTATGCACGTACAAACAAAATAAAATTGTTATTTTCCCTATACTTACTATACAGTTTATATTCCAGCACCAATGCCTATTGCTGTTACCAGCGTGTCAAAGTGTGGCTAGCTGGAACACTGAGCATGGAGAGGCTATGACGTTATGGCCAGAGCTGCTGACTTTGGAGTTGGGAAATCAGGTTCGAGTTGCGGCACCAGCCTAAAATCCTGTGATCCTGAGCAAATCACTTAATCTCCCTGTGCTTGTAAAAATGTATATGTCCTTGTGTTATGTACCTGCCACTCATGTAAAGCACTCAAAATGTTTCCAGTAGACTTCGCACTCTATAAAACAAGCTATGATGAAGGTAGGAGAGAGGTAACTAGCGAAGGGGTTTAGTAGGGGCATGCAGTGATGGGAGTGAGGTGGTGGGAGAGACAGGACAGGACAGCAAAAAAAGGGGAGGGTGCATGTGGGAAAGAGGCATGCAGAAACAGAAATATGTTACAAGTGCACGGCCAGTGGATAGACACTGGCAGCCAGAAGCAGTACTTGGTCTAAATTCCACAGCAAGGACAAAGACGTGAAGCAAAGTAGGAAGCAGGAGGAGGCGGTGACCAACATGAAGAAAGAATACAAGAGCGACATGAGAGCCAACCAATGGTAAGTAAAGGTTAGTAATGGGTGGGCTCTATGCCCATTTGAAGACTACTTTTTTCCGTTACAAGATATTTTGAAAATGTGGCGCAAGCGCCCTGTAGGAGAAATCTAAAAATAGGTCAGTTTTCAGTGGAAAAATGTGATGCATCCATGTTGTGTTGTGACTCATTTCCTGTCGCGGGCACTAGGCTTACCCACACAAGTGAGGTACCATTTAAATCAGAAGACATGTGGGAGCATAGAATAGTGGAACACGTGGTATTACCAATTGGATTTTATTGCATTTGTGCCTTCCAAAAGCCAGTGTGTAAGAAAGAAGACATTTTGAAAAAAAACCCTTTAAATTATATGCTAGTATGGGTACTTACAAACTCAGAGATGTACAAATAACCATTGCTCTTAAACTCCATATCTTGAGCCCATTTTAGAAATACATAGGCTTCATTGATACCCATTTTTTACTTTACACATTTCACCATATGAATTGGTCTATACTCTGTGCACAATTAAAAACCATTGTACGGTGCAGCTCAGTTGTTGGCTCTGGGTACCTTGGGGGCTTGGAGAACCTACAAACCATATATAACCCCACAACCAGAAGGGCCTAGCGGACATAATGGTATATTGCTTTTGTAAATCAGCCATCGAGACATGAAAATTTGATGAAAAACTCACAAATGGCCGTTTTTTGTACTATTTTTCAATATTTCTTTATTTCAACAGATTATTTAGTTGGGGAAGTCTTGATGGATTCAAGACTCGTCCTCAGCATCCCTCGACACAAACACATCACCCAACACCTGCGCAACCTCCACTGGCTCCATGTCGACAAGAGAGTAACTTTCAAGATACTCCCCCACGCCTACAAATGCATCCACAACACCGGACCCCAATATCTCAACAATAGAATCTCCTTCCATGTACCCAAGAGGAACCTCCAATCCGCCGACCTCGCCATCGCCGAAACCCGGCGCATCCGCAGAGCAAGAACGGGTGGAAGAACCTTCTCCTACATTGCGACTAAGACCTGCAACAAGCTCCCCATCGACATCGGACGCGCCCCCCACCGTGCACATTTTCAGGAAGACCCTCAAGACCTGGCTCTTTGACTGACCGAAGCTGCTCCCCCCTGCCCCCTCCCCCCACCCCTTGAGACCCTCACGGGTGAGTAGCGTGCTTAAAACTGATTGATTGATTGATGGATCTACACATGACCCCTTTGCTAAATTCGGAATATTGTCTACTTTTCAGTAATCTATAGGTTTCCTGGATAACCCATGGGTTTCACACTGGTTTCCACCACAAACTGGAAGTAGATTAAGAGCACAAAAAATAGGAATAATGGGCTACCTCTTTGAAAAATGCGAAAACTGTGGCAAAAAAGGTTATTTTTTTTAATCCAGCTATGCAGGTTTCTGAAAGCTGGGAAGATGGTGACGTTTGCACATTAAACTGTTGATTTATGCCATTTTTAAGGTGAATAAACTGATACTTTTATCCAGAGCACCTTTTCCCATCTCCCATTCCCCCCCCCCCCCCCCCAAACTGAAAGTTTAGCTATATTTTGCCTACTGTCTCGATCTCCCCACGGAAATCCACAAAACCTGGGTACCTTTGGAATCCACAGGATGTTGGGGAAAAATGGCTAATTTATTTATTTGTTTGTATAGTGCTAGAATCGACCTCCAAAGGGGTATCTTTGCGCTTAAGCAGACTGCAAGGAGAAGCAGTGGTTCCTAGCAGGTTTAGCAAACACAGAATAAGAAGGTACTAAGCAGTTTTCTGAATTTCAGATGTTCTGAACACTGTCTAAGAGAGAGAGAGGAGGCTCATTCCAGAGGCGAGGGCCAAGGTAGGAGAGAGCTTTTCCTCCTAATCTAGCCTTTCTTACACGAGGTACCTCCAGAAGGTGTTTACCGCTAGAACAGAGAGATCTTGGGGTTGCATAGGGTATAAATTTCTCCGAGAGATAGGAAGGGCCCAAATTCTGCAGTGATTTGTGGATAGTGCAGCAAGTTTTAAATTTAATCCGTTGGCGGATAGGAAGCCAATGAAGCTTTACAAGGAGGGAGTTGGAGGGGGTCCTGGGTGGAACATTCAGGACCGGCCGTGCTGCTGTGTTCTGAACTACCTGTAGTCTGCTGAGTAAGGTATCATTGGCCGAGATCAGCAGGCCATCACAATAGTCCAGGCGGCTTAAAACCAAAGCCTGGACTAGAGTTTTACGGGTATAATCAGGAAGTAGAAGAAAAACTTGACGGAGTTGGCCTATTACATGAAAACAGGAGCCAGCTGTTTGGGCAACATGCTCCTTCAGGCTGAGGGCCCGGTCTAGGTGAATGCCCAGATTTTTAACTGTGAGCTCAGGGGCAGGATAAGAGCCCAAATCAGATGGCAAACAGTCTGGAGTCCATAAGAGGGGTGCCTCTCCAAAGGGTATTACCTCTGTCTTTTCCACGTTGCATTGTAAGAAATTATTTACCATCCACTGTGATATGGCCCTCATCCCATTGGAGAAGGCCGACTGGACTACAGCCGTGAATTTGTTAAATGGGAAAAGAAGCTGCGTATCGTCGGCATATGATATGGGGATGAACCCATATGTCCTCAGGAGCTTGGCCAAGGGAGCAACATAGATGTTGGATAATGTTGGGCTCAAACATGAGCCCTGAGGTACTCCCTTGGTCAATTCCATAGGAGCCGAACGATACGAGCCAAGATTAACACTCTGGGAGCGATCAGACAGAAAACTCTTCATCCATAGTAAGGCGGATTCTCTTAGCCCCACCTCTTCCAATCTCTTGAGTAAAACATTGTGAGAAACTGTGCCGAACACTGCGGATAGGTCCAACAGCACCAGAATCATAGAATGGCCCTTGTCTAGGGACATTCTGATGTTATCTGTAACTGCAAGTAGCACGGATTCAGTGCTGTATTTGGGCCTAAAACCAGACTGGGAATGGTCTAAACATCCAGTCAGGTCGACAAAGTTGGAAAGATGGGTATTAACATGTTTCTCCATTAGTTCGCTCAAAAATGGAAGAAGTGAGATGGGGCGAAGGTTAGAAAGGTCCGTCCACGGAGTTTTAGAGTTCTTGCAGATAGGTCGGACCTGGGCGACCTTCCACTCCCGTAGAGCTTGACCCTCTGTAAGGGGAGAGATTGAGAAGAGATTGTACCACGGGCGCAAGCTGTTTAGTCAGAGATGGAATAACTTTGGCAGGAAAGAGTCGGAAGAGGATCCAGACTTTATCTGATGGGTCAGTGTTTCGACATCAGCCACAGTGATGATGCACAGGTGGGGGCGGGGGGTCGAATTCAGCAGCTAACGGGTTAAGGACTTTCATGGGGCATTGGAAGACAGGTCTAGGTTTTTAAGGCTAGGTAAGGAACATGTAATGAATCTACATGGGTATGAGATGGCTGTGCGGCATTGGAATCTTGATATTAGTTTAGATTTTTTTTTTCCCAACTACAGTGATATAAATGCCTGTAATCAGGGGTGTGGGCATGGTAAACCAAGTTTTGAGGTTTCATAAGGGGAGCTTATTCGAGGTCACTTTCTATCATGTCTTCACAAGGATGATTAAAGGGCTCATGTCACTTTCACGAACACTAACATTTGGTTGAATTGTTATCAATGCTTCATTACAAATTAACTAATGCCTTCCCAATTCAAAGGTTCATTTCACTATCTTGTACAGAGTAGTTTTCACAGCATCTCATGTGGCATGAAATTCCCCAATTGTAGGGCAGGATTGGTCCACAGTTGCACTGGTCAATCTAATGTAGATTGTTTTACAAAACCTATGGTCAATTTGAGGGGGAATGGAAACGGAATGGGAGAGTCAGTAAACTGGTTTATCGAAAAGGAAGGTCTAGAAAGGAAATTGTTGGCTTAACTCCAGTCCCAACGACTTCATTTGGCTCACATCTTGTGATCCTGGGCAGGTCATTTCTATCTTCCGATGCCTCATCTTCTTTAGTTGCCAGAATTTGGTTAACTTTAAAGCAGAATTGTTATATTCCATAAAATGTGAACATATGGGCGCCACATGAATTAACACACATTGATGACCCATAATATTAGTGGTTCTGCACCTTTAACATGTGTAGATTAACGTCTCAACAAAGAATTCCTTTGCTACCAAAATGAAAAAATTGGCCAAAACCAGATATTAACCTAATCATTGTCAGAGGTAAGCACAGTTACTACCACAGGACTGCAGAAAAGAAACTCAAAATGTACCCTCTCAGCATAGACTTGTTGTGATCCATGAGTAACTATTCCACATTCTTAAGTAAAATCCGAACCTGCTTTCTTCTTGCCATAAGCTGCAAGACAACATCCTCAGCATTTAAGAGCATCAACTAAGTAGTACGAAAAACAGAGTTTCTTGGGTTTCAAGTAGAACACAAGATATCTACTAGTTAGGTTTTATCTGAGCAAAAAAGGCCTACACAGGATTATTACTACTCACTAATGCATTGGTAACAATGGACACACAAAAATGAATGAGATGAAATACACATTCAACACTACCGTCTGTTACGATTTTCTTTAAGACAATTTTTTATTAAAAACACAGGTGAATGATTAATTTACAGGACAATTATACAAAGTATTGAATAAAAGGTCATACATTTATTGCCTGTATTATATAAAAAGTCGTATTTTAGATTGTTGTGGTGAAACTTATGGACTATTTCAGGATCCGGCTCACCCAGGACGGCTTATGGGAACTGATTATTTTTTGGTCCACCTAAACCTGTACGCATCCCATGGTCACATCCTAATTAGGAAGCATGTTTTCGCTGTCACAGCAAAAAGAGGAGCATGCTGTATGTCTCTTACCGATGTAAATAACAGCACAACAGAAAACAGTCTCACAAAATTAAAGCCATATCAAGTATGAAAATTAATGAAGCATTGCAGACGAAACAAACAATTAATTCAACATTCAAATGACTTAAAAAGTAATACATAGGGGAGGGAGGGTTGGGCCCTTTACAACAACCACCTTGGACCTCTATAAATCTAAACACGAAACAACAATAGGTGGCTGCTTGATTTTAACATTTTTACTTGTTTGTGATGATCATTTATGCTCAATAAACATGACCCCTGATTATTTTTTTTACAAATGCTCATCTTTTTTTAAAACCATTATCTTTTCAAACAAGAGAGATATCCACTTTCTATTATGAAATGTGCAAATTTTACAAACACTTTGTGTTCATTGCAACAAACAAATCTTACAAGCAAAAATGAAAAAAAAAAAGAATACACACATGAAATTCAATGTTTAACCAGTCCTACATTTGGGGAGCCAGAGCGATAAATTAACAACAGACGCTCTTGGTGTACAGTACGGGGGTCCAAGCTGTCTAATATTGACTTGATGAAATAGATTTTCTTTTTCACTGAAAGTTAATTATTTTAGTCCTCCATATTGATCAAATTGCGCACGGATACCCCATTGGTCAAGGTCTATGCGTTTCGAACCCTAATTCCTTTACGGGTTCTCCTCAGGACAAGGGCTGGGTGATTACTTGAAGAACGAGGAAAGATGTTTATGTTGGAAACGTCACTGCTTCTTTGAATTGAGAAGAGTAAGAATCAGTTTTTCTTATTTACGAGGCTTGGTTCATGAAAGGTTTATTTGAAGAAACAGCAAAAGGGCTGAACGGTCCTCTTAGTTAGCTTTTGTGGCTTGTATCTTTCTTTCTTGAATGAAGGTGCATTAAAGCGGGCAGTGTCAAAGCACTAAATTTCTCATTTGTGACTGGTTTAAATTTTTCTGATACAATCCGTGTATCACTGCCAAGGCTCATTCAAATTTGGACGTCCCGCGTGATGGGGTCATAGGCCTGTGGGTAGGCAGTCTTCAGTGGCTGCACAAAAAACTACCAGGGAGATATGCATGTCCCACTACAACTGTTACTGCTGGTTGAGGCAATGCCATTCCCCATGTTGTGCATGCAACGTAACGTCTCCCTATGTTGTAACTCACAAGGTAATAATATACAACCTACAACTGGGAGTCCTACAGGCTTCTTTTCAAGTTAGTTGGATGTCACCCAAAGCCTCTGTGCACAACATGCAGTGATAGAGATCTCAAGAAAGATGGAATTCCCAGCTAAGACATGCTGCAAAAATGTATAACTAAAAAGGAAGAGTAGCAAAAATGCAGAGACAACAAAGTAGAACAGAGAAAAACAGATAGCAAAATAGTTGCAATGATTGGTAAGGGAAAGCATGTGTTGGGGGCTTGGGGCAGAGTTCTCAGGGCAAATTCTGGAGTTGTGTGCAGGGGTTTACGCTAGAGCAAGATACAGTGCGAGGGATAATGCCAAGGGTATGGTTAAGGTTTTATTTATTTATTTATTTAAGCAGTTTTAAATAGCGCTGGCTAGACCCGTGGGTATCAGAGCGCTTTACATAAGGTCAGCAAAGTTACAGCAATAATAACAATTTCAAGTTACATCAGATAAATGAGACATAATAACGGGGGAGAGGGAGAGACAAGAAGGGAGGGAAGGGAGAGAGGGGGGTGAAAAGGGAGAGGACGAGGGGGAAGACTGAATAAGAGACAAAGGGAAAGTCAGCCCAAAGACCGAATGGGTAGGTGACGGCCAGGGAGGTAGTCCAATGCCAGTCTCCCCTATAGCTCTCCAAGGAAGCTCCAACGTGCAACAGACAGAAAGGTGGATAGAAAGGAGTCAGGGCAAAGGCTGAGCGTCAAAAATGCGAGGGGGGGGGTGGCGATACAGGGAGAAGGGGAGAAACTGTGTCCAAGGTCCAGCTGGGCAGGTGACGGTCAGGGGGTGAACCAAGGCTGATCTCCTCATTAGCTGAACAGAGCAGCTCCACCGGGCATCGGACATAATGCTCGAACTCCGCTGTCAGGATAGAGGTCATGTGTACTCGGGGATTGTTGGAAAAGTGCAGGGGAGGGGGGGATGCCATGGTCCGAAAGAATTCCAGATGTCCTCATGAGGTCTGGAGCAGTCCTGGACGGGTAGGGTAAGTCAAAGTTCAGCAGGGGGAAAAAAGACATCATTGTCATTCATGTGGGGGTCAGGCATCCTTGGACCCTGTTCCATACCGAGAGAGTGGTGAGTGCGACGGAGTTTTACAGGGAGGGGGGGGGGGGGGGGGAAGAGTTGGACGCCCATTAGTTCTTAAAACAGGCCACAAAGATCCCCCCCGGTTTCCCTAGGTGCTCGGAACGTAGCGCAGACTCTGTAGGCGCGCTGGGACACTTCTCCCATTAAGGTGGGCGCCGCCATTTTGCCTCGCGCATTGGAGGAGGGAAGGGGGACCGCTCATCTCGATCTTTGGCAACAAGGTTAGGCCTGAGGCATGAGTTAGTGATAGGGTAAGGGATTAGATGGTTCACTTTAGGGTAGGGTAGGAGTAGGGGATGGTGTAACAGCAAATGACCCGAACGGAGGGAGAGGCACTCATACTAGTATCTAGCAAACAGTTAAGAGTGAGAAAAAGAGCCTCATATCCCATAGAGTGTTACGGAGCAGAGTTACATAAATCTTCAATAAATAGGTACAAATATCATGGAATCAATGTAGTAAAGACGTCCATTTTTTATTTCTTCCTTGAACTTTAAATATGGACAAGGACACAGCCAAAAAATTAATTACGGAGAAGGAAGGGTTAACAGGGGTATATCAATGGTTAATGTACGTCTATGTTTCATTCACAAATCATTAAGCGGTAAAAAGTCTTCTTATGTACCTCTACATATTTTTACTTTCCACAACTTTACCTCGACATTTTCTCCTCTAGCTTTTTTTAATCTACCATGTTGAATTCTATTTTTATCTACAATAGTTATATGTGCAGCCAATGTTACATACACATGGCTACAAATTATGTTCAGCTGCATGAAGTGAGGTTAAGTAGCAGTGAAAGACCGGGTGCTTGAACCTTATCCTGGAATTTCGTAGATAAATCAAGTTAATACATCTCCCGCAAGGGAGCGCATTATTTGTAAGCCAATTATTATAATCCCAGTGAGAAGGCACTGCAGAACGTGTGTGAATTGGAGAGCACACGTATGAATCATGGTAAGTAAAAGTGTGGATTCCGAGCAATAGAGAGCTCTTAGCAACAGCATCTGATAGCCACCAGATGGCGCTTTCAGAGAAGAAAAAAACTGGACAAAAGAGGGCGGGACCCAAGGGAGATACGTGCTCAAGTCTGGAACTCGAAACTCATCAGTTCACAATTAAAATCCGGATAAACTAAAATAACGCCTACAATCAGGCGCGCAACGCCCATTGGGCTCAAAGTGCTCCAGCCCCCTCCCCCCACGTGTGTGGCCGCCCAGGCTGGGACAGCTTCCCAGGCACACACAGCCCTGCCAAGTACCATGCATCGGGCATTAGACTGACGCATTTCAGTGTGGTTGTCCGCATCATCGCACTGAAATGCACAGTCGCGCATTTAGCGCCTCCTCAGCTGTAAGCTGTGTGGAACGCTAGCTGCTAATACACCATTTAGTCGGTGATTGAGAAAGCTGGAGCGGCAGCGTGCTCTGCACCCTTCTCAAGCAGGCTTGAGAGCTGGCTGAGCTCTAGCTATCACTGGTACAATGTAACAGACATGCCATTAATCTCAGCGCAGCCCCAGCATATTTCGGATGATGACGTAATGTATGAGATCCTGCGACGCCCACCCGACCCCACTGCCGGCAGACTGAACCAAGCACTGCCTGCCGGCCACCAGAGTGATTCACTACTTCCTAAAACACACACTTGCTTGACTGAGGCTCCCTCAATGATGCCCGGCGGCCGGCATTGCCGCGGGCGAGGTCCTAGTTGGTTTACTGCAGCCGGTTCCACTAGCTGACTCTCGCCGATCCTATCGACGCAGCAAAAAAGTAAGTGTCAAGCCTAGCCCCTGATCTGACACACAGGCACATTAGCCACGCACAGAAAACACACACACGCCTTCACTTGTTAATATTTATGTGCTTAAGGTAGTTTTGTGTAGCTCAGACAGTGGTCGAAGTGGGGAAAAAAAGTAGGGGAACTGTGGGCGGAGAATTAGAGGGCGGGAATAACCCAAGGATTGGCTCAGTGGGCGGAGCCAGAGGTGTGGCCAGAATGCGCAAACATCCCAATTTTTAGTATTTGTTTGGCATTTCACTGCCTAGTTTAATCAACCAATGGATACACATGATTATAGAAGGTTATGAGTTATTGACATTAAAATACATTCACAAAGTGGGATATGCTTCTAATCACAGAATGTCCCAAATACGATAAAATGTGGAAGCACAAGCCATTTGTCTCCGAGCCATGGAGTTTGTCATCAGCACTTCTCCCTTTTTCCACAACAGCAGTTCAAACATGAATGGCAAAGTATCCTAGTTTGCAAATGTTTTCTATATAATTATGGCTCTTCCATATTTGCCTCCTAATGCAAGATCTGTTGCATGATCTGACCATTTAAACTAATAAATTGTTTATAGCTCAAACGTATCAAAAGTTAATAAAAAATGTGAATTGTTTTCCTGTGAGTGGATGGCTTATTGCAAAGGTTGACTGATCACCTTTCTCACTGTTGCATTTGTATGTTACACTGGTACTAATAAGGCAAAATATTTCCAAAGACTGTTAGCATGTGTACACATGTCAAAATAATAAAATATCAGAAAATATACTGCATTACACTGCAGCCTTTTTTTTAATGCATAATTTAGTCAACACTGCAGCATAATTGTATTCTCCTTTGCTGCATATTTAGTTCCAGTGGACCCACAGCAAGCAGCACATGGTAAAAGTGCTCGTGAATGAAGCAGAGACTGTGAAGTTTGCGTACTTAGTTTGGTGTGCGCGCAAATTCTGCATTGCATTACCCTGGTGAGTTGCAGCTACAACTTCTGAAACAAGGCCAATGGAGCTAAGTATGGGTGAGGCAGTCTGGCCTCATGGGCAGGGACGGCCTTAGCACTGGTGGTGCCCTGTGCATTAATGTTTGTTATTACCCCCTAATGGCCACCTCTGCCATGGAGTCCCTCACTACCACCCTTTAACAGTGCCCCTCAAGTCTCCATAACCACAATCTCTCTCAGATGCATTTAATTTGATTAACAGTGCCACTCATACCAGTGTATGGAGTCAGAGCACTTTACATCACACACATTACTCAGAGACAATCAATATGTTTGTAAATTACTGTATAGAAAATGTTACATAAGACTAAGGACTGCAAGGTGTAGGAGTCACATGACAACCATACTACTAGGCTGTATAGTTTAATGGTGATTGGTCTGGAGAAACACAAACTCAGAATTTAGAACATAATACCATGGTTGGGGGTTCTCTTTAATAATCAGAATTGATTTCTGTCCAAGAGAACACTTTTTGCAACATTAGGATAATCAAAGACTGGGTGGAAAAACATAACGCTCTAATTTATACCTTGCAGTTTGTATGCAGCTCTTAGATGAAAGTTAATAGCTCACTGTTGTATGTTAGGATTTTAACTTATAAACTGCAAGTAACAAAAGGATCTCTCTGACAAAAGCAGTAGCCCGCTGACCTGTTTACATTATGTGCACTTTGTGATCTGTGTAGGAAGGTGGAATCCGACTGCATGGTTGCCTCCCCTTTTTTCCTGATGTTTTGCTGGTTTTCGAGTCTGGCTGAGATCCTGCTATTCAGGACCCCAGCCTATCTGCTTTCTCCCTTAAATTGATTACAAGTACTATAGGTACCCTCCAGATTGGATTCTGGGGTACCCTTATAAGTCCCAAGTATATGGTATACTATGTACCAAGGCCATATGTACCCCAGAGGCCTACCAGGGGATGCAGCATGTATTGTGCCACCCCTGGGAAGCCTTCCAAACCTACACCACAGGTCTGCTACTGCAGCCTGGGTAAGGTGGTGCATGCACCCCTTACTGAGATATAGGTTCACTATATCTCTCCATATCACTGCACATATAAACCTATCAGTCACCCTATGGCAGGCCTTACTAATCCTGAAGGGAGGGTGCTGTGTTATGTGAGAGGGTGCCCATGCATGAGCAGGGCCCCTCTGCAGCCTTCTGAACCTTTATTTGGGGTGGTTTGTGATGCAGCCAAACCATATCCTCTTAAGTGCATTATAACCAAACGAAAAATGCTAACTTTGGGATGGCTGCACAGAAACATGTCGTGTTTTGTGTCAAACACCTTGGATCATACCCCCACACCAGTAACTGGTGTGGGAGTATGATCCCACCCTTCCAGAGGGAGAGACATGACAGCACCGGTATACCCGGTACCAGCTAACAGAGCCCTGGCAACACAAAATGGATGCTGCCAGCCACAGGCACAAGTCTACCCTCCTGCTGCTGGACGAAACTCCGGCAGGGGAGGCCTGGACAATAGGTTTCCTGTCACAGGGAGGTGTTATCACCTCCCAGACAGGCTTTAATGTATTTGGGCTGGGTGGGTGCACTCCAAGAGTGCTTTGAAGTTCAGCACTGGGGGCACATTTGGTGTCCCTGTGCATAGTCCAGCTCAAACCGGTTGCAGGGGCTACCAGCCCCTGCTCTGGCGCAAAACTGGACAAAGAAAATAGGTGAAACCACCCCTCTTTCCTGACCATCCCATAGGTGGCTCCCTAGAGTTTGTCCCACCCCTTCCTTGGGTATAAGAAAGGAACCCCTGGCTAAAGGACTTTAGATTGCACCTTGCCGAAACTCTGATGCTGAATCCTGGAACTTTGACGAACTACATTGAACTAAATGAGTGAAGAATCTCCCTTGGAGTAAAGGAGTTACTCCCCTGCAAGGCAGGCACCAAAGAAACATCTGACCGGTTTGCATCTCCAAAGCTCCTGCCGGACTCCGAAGAATTTTTCGACACAGGAGGTGGGTTTCCGTGGTCATAGAGGTTGATCAGTGTGCACAGCAAGTCTGAGGCCCGTATCCCTCGTGGCGACCGTGCAACCCGAACCCCTGGACACTGCGTCACTTTTCAGAAGCATCAGCTTTCCAACGACTCCTGCAGCTGGGCTTTGGGTTACTTGTAGCCTTGATCCCGAGCAGCATTTGCACCGAAGATTGCGTGCCTATACTCCACGAGTGTTCTGTGAGCTGGCCCTTTGTTTTTTCTCTCTAGGTCCCTTCGCGATCACTAGTCCGTTGACTGGTGGGTCCCTGTGAAGGCAACTTTACTTCTAATTGGGCTTACCTGGTTGCTCCAGACGTGCCCTGACTCTCTATTGCTTGGGGAGTCCCCAGAACCTTGCTGGTCAGCACCGAAGCATCTTTTCTCTTCCTCCGTGGGTTGCTGTTGCCAAGGCTTGTTGTGTTCAATCCGAGCACCAACACTGCAACACTCAACATCCTTTGTGGGACAGCTCGAATCCAGCTCCTGGTTGTCGTCGACGCCGCCTGGTCCTCGGGGCTGCAGAGTCAAGCTTCGCCTTTTCGCACCAGACATCGTTGGGCATTCGTCTATCGTGCCCCTGGTGACCGGCAAATGACCCAGACTCTGTCCTCTCTGCTTTCAGGTTCTTCTTATCTTCGATCCAGGCTTGGATCACACCGGATACTTTTCTCTTTCCTGGCAGCAGCACTTTGCAGCAGATCCCATTGAAATCAACGACGATTCCCGACACCATTTGACAACTATGCAACTGGCTTCCCTGGGTGAGGTAACTCCATAACTCCGGTGCTCCCATGGGTGCTGGCCCTAGAACCCCCCCAAGTCTAAAGGGGTTTGCTCAAAGTCCTCTCCTAAGTGTCCTTAACTTCTAAAATTCCAACAGCGACTTTCTCATAAAATAGTACAGGGCTCGCGCCTGTGTTCTCACACCGCACGCGTCCCCTGTGGGTCTCCTGTGTCACTACCTTGGGTGGTTCCTTGGGGTCCCAGCAATTCTACGTGCTCTAGGCACTGTGTCTAGTCAAGTTATGGTTCTTATACCACTTTCTTAATGTATGGTTTGGTCCGCCCCTAGGGCCCATTGTATATTGTGCTATTTACTGTCGTTTTAGAACTGTATTATTGTGTATCTTGGAATCTAATCTCATAAGAGGTTAGTAGTGAGTGTTTAGAAATAAATACATATATTTTATATATACCTTGTGTAGATCTCCTTTCATTTAGTAATTCAGAGGTTATAATCTGGTAAACCAAGCTGCTTTACACTCCTTCAAGACTTAGCCTGAAGGCTGCTCTCCATAGCTACCACTAGGATAGCTTTCAATAAAGATTGTCTTTAAACCCATCATCAATAAGGGTTGTTTTGACTGGTACAAGGTGCCCACTATAACTAGTGGACAGCATATACCAGGCCAACTTCTCACAATCTGCATGGTACATGTTCCTTGAAGCGGGCACATTAACCCTCTGAGCTACCTTTCCATGAATCAAAACTTCCACTAGACCAAATGATCTCTCTCTAGGAAGAACATTAAACACCAGAGTCATCATGACATTTTTATTGTTGCTGAAAATTGCTGGAGGCCAGGAAGGAGGCAGCAAGCGCTTTTAAAACCTTAATATACTTGCAAACATAATGCCTCCACCCAAAGTCAGCAACCGGTGCGGTGACACCAGTTGCACTGCCCTAGAGCTTGCCCTTCTCAAGTGTCCTGTGACCTCAGTGACAGAGTCACTGTCGCTCTAGGGTATACTGCTTCATAGGCCTGTCTGCAAGACTGGAGGTGAACTTCATTATGGATTGTGGTGGACAAACCTGGAAGGTTAACCCACACTTGCCACTGCTAGGGTCCACCTGCTGGTGCCAAGACACCAGGGCTTCTAAGGTCTGGCGCAGCCTTCTTAGGTCTAGCATAGGAATGTGCTTCCTCAGGAGAGTGGTCAGGTGGACTGGTTATTAAGGCTGAACCTGGTTCCCCAGTTCCAAATTCAGTAGCTCTGGCCATAGTGCCACATCCTCTCCCCCACTGAACATCATACTGCCCCAATGAGAAAAACCTCACACTGCCTTCAACTACAACCCAATTGTTGCCGGCTATAAACACCTGGATGCGGCTCAATTTAAATGATGCACTAGACAAGAGCAATATGCGGCCTATATAAAAAGTAACAAGATCCTGGAAAAAGCAAACCCTCACAGGGAATGCAAAATTTTGCAAACCATGTGAAATGTAAGCAGGCACAACATGGTTACCTTAACGTGTTTACATTCACTATTCAGAAATCAGTGAGCGCTTATGCCTGAAAAGTTAAGGACATGACTACAGGGCCCTGAATGGACCCATTTCAATGTCCATTGCTTATATCCTTACAAAACGTAAGCAGTATGGCAAAAAGACCACATCCCTGGAAGCAGAACCGCAGTACACATTTTGTTTTCCAATCCACCCTTTACAGTACTTCCAGGATTGGTGCTCTAGTTGCAACCCCAGGGAAAACAAAGACAAGAAAACAAAAATAGCGCTTTAAACAAAAATAGCGCTTCACAGGCAAACTCTGTAAGAGTGGTGCTAATGTGTTTGGGTGTAAATAAAATCAATCTGGCCAGTTAGCTACCACTCTGTCTTACTTTATTTAGTTATTTTTCATATTTTTAACCTTTTATTCCAGATGCTGCACTTTGAATTAAAATACGACATTTCCAGCAAAAATGTTTTTCTTTTTGGATTTATTTCACAGGGGAGCAAATAAAAGAAAGGAGAGGAAAGAGAGTGAAAACCCCGTCTTGAAGTCTCGGTTTTCAGTAAGAGAAGAACTGATGGACAGAAAGAGAGGGAAGAAGGAAAGAGGGGGGGGGGGCAGCTGAAGCGGCAGAGCAGAAGTGGACACTGTATTTTTCTTCTCTGGGCAAGAAGGAAAAGACAGAGTCCTGTTACTTCTCTGCCGCCCGTCCTCGAACGCCAGGAACTCCGAGCTTTATTTATAGGTGATGGTGATTTCTAGCGTTCTGGGACGCATTTTCAAAATAAAGTAGGGGAACGTAATCCCTGGAATTGAAGAAGTAGGGGCACGCTGTGCCCTGCCGATCCCGCCCACTTCGACCACTGAGCTCAGCCAGCCACTAGAGCAGTAAAAAAAAAAAAAAAAACAATTCCTGAGCTCAGCCTCCGGCCCCCGCAACCACGTGGATCCTGCGTCTTCAACAAGCGCGTCGGAACCATCATTTAGTCCGAAGTGGCGTCTTGTTTGTTTGGGCAGGGGTGGAAGGGCTCGCCTGGCCCAACTAAGTGGTAGCTGGTTTCCGAGCTGGCAGGCACCTGGGCCTACTCGTGTCTGCTCGCACAAGTTGGAGCTGTAGTGCCTCGCAGCCCCTGAACAGTAAGGCAGGCACGGTGCAGGATCTAGATTTTGTTTTCATTGTGGCGGGCACCGCAGGGAAGTCAGGTGAGAGCATCACTTTAACATGGCTCTCGGGCTCCCGCCCCCTCCTCGCTCGCCCCCCGACATAATAATTGTCCATTTCTGACGCTGCTGCCCGCCTTTCTATACTGTTGTTCACACCCTAGGAGCCGAGAGGCCCCTTGTACTGCTCTCGCTTACAGATTTCCTTTATGGTTAAAAGTTAAACTTCGTCTCTGTACCGCGCCGTTATGGGCAAAACGGAGCCCTGCTGCAGCTCTGGGAACAGCTGCCATCTGGGAACCGCAATAATGGAAAGGACGGTAAAAAGTAATCGTCACGAAGAGCAGCACTGTGCATTTGTTTAGAGGTATATTATTCGCCCTTTGGCCAAATATTTACCTCTAATGACATTATTATCGGAATTGAGTTATATCTTGGACCTAATGAGTGGGACTGGTTTAAATTGGTAACTACTTCTGCAGCCAACAAGAATGTTAGCAGATTTTGGGTCTGTAAAGGAGAAGGAATATTGGTGAAAGCTATTGTCAAAAGCGTCCTCACTTTGCACTGCAATCTATGGGTTATTAGAAAGGCTGGCTACAAGAATAAATGATGAAAAAAGGAAACTTGAAAGAAAAAAAGATATTGACAGCAAAGTAATCACAGGGCTCTCTCAGGTGGCAATAAACATCTTGTTGCTTCTTCCAGTGGCGATTGCTTCGACCAACTGCCATCACCAGTCAACCTAGTGTACTCAATAGCAATATTGCACAATACGCATAGTGTGGCTGAGATCTTCTGAGCAGCTGGGATGCCTGCCTGCCCTCTGTCCATCACCCCCTTTGGTACCGCTTTGTTCCCCATAAGTTGGCAGGGTATGCTCAGACGTGAGTCCCTTGCTCACTTTGCCACTGGATTCAAGCAAGCCTGGCTGAAGACAGCTGAAATGCCAGAAACCGGTCCTAGGAAGCTTGTTTCAGGTCCAGGGAAGGCATGGCTTGGCAGTTCGGGCTGCACTGTTCCCATGAGGCACAGGGTCAGACTGATTTGCATATGGCCATGTCTGAACTGGGGTGGCAGAGTGGGCTAAAGAACGGTGATGGATTAAACCCAGATCTGTTGACTGGGTATGAGTGTTTGATTGGGTCTGATGCTCCGTTCATCACCACCCCCTTTTTTACCGCTTTGTTCGCCATAAGTTGGCAGGGTATGCTCAGACGTGAGTCCCTTGCTCACTTTGCCACTGGATTCAAGCAAGCCTGGCTGAAGACGGCTGAAATGCCAGAAACCGGTCCTAGGAAGCTTGTTTCCGGTCCAGGGAAGACATGGCTTGGCAGTTCGGGCTGGACTGTTCCCATGAGGCACAGGGTCAGACTGATTTGCATATGGCCATGTCTGAACTGGGGTGGTGGAGTGAGCTAAAGAATGATGATGGATTAAACCCACATCAGTTGACTAGGGGTGAGTGTTTGATTTGCTCAAACGCTCCGTCCATCATCCCCTTTGGTATCGCTTTGCCCTCTGTTGATGAGCACTGCAGTCACACAATTTGTGTCCAGTTAGTGTCCTTCCATTTCTGGTGCTTTACAGTAGTTTTAAGATATTCTTAGAGTTTTTCGTTGCTCAGTGGGGAGTAATTTCAAGTATTTGTATTTTTCCCTCGTCTTCATTGCTTAATTTTGCTCGCAAGAACGCGTCACTCATAATCTTTGAAATGTCACTCATAATTACACTGAAGCTATGAAAATGTCACACACAGCAATCTGAAACCTTGCCAGCTATGCACACAGCCGCACCCGAGTACTTCACAGGCTTTAAAATACCATTTGCTTGTTAACGAGGCTTTGTTGTTTGTGAGCTGATGGGGAGATCCAGCCCGTTTATCTTTCAACAGTACACAAAATGTCGGCTCAAGCACTTTCGTGCATATTTTGCTTCTTAAAAAGAACACATCCAAAACAGACACAGACAGGGACGTAGTTATCAACAGTGCAGCAGGTATATTGGCACCAGGAGCCAGAGGTCCACAGAACCTCAGTTACAGATATTTTTTATTAGCAAAGGAGGGGCTGGAGGCCCATTTTCTGTCCTTGCATTAGAGTCCTCGGCACCTTTAATATGCCACTAAACAAAATGGCATCTTCAGTAAAGGGTAGCGAAGAAACGCATCCGTTAAAGAGGCTTTTTAGCATAATTTCCCCTGAGAACTCTCGAACCATCCCTTTTAAGGCCAGGAACAAAATAATTTTTATCTAAATACATAGAACCTTCTAGGAGATGGTGCTTCGGATGTGCCTCAACATCTCTGCATTAGTATCAAGATTTCTAGCCATGCCCTCTTATGCTGCACTGCAACGATGACTAGACCAAAATCAAACTTTAAGTGGTATGGGCCATATGCATGAACACATTTTCCCATAGACACAGAATGAGCAAAACCCTTTGATGCATCTGGCCCTAAGTAACAATCTGATTGGTCATAAAACGGGGCTCTGCTACAAAAGTTATTATGTTCTCCTGCCAGTTGAGTATGGTGGTTCGAGAACGGGTCTTACTTAGCGGGCGGGTTTCCAATCCTGGGCCTAGTTCGCACTGGTCCATGCTGAGCAGCTCCTTCATGGCAGCTGTGCTGTAGTGAAAGGAAGAGGTTAACCACCTCCAGTGACCAACAAATCCAACATTACAAACCCACAACACTAATGCAAAAATCCAAGGAGCCATATGTGGCCTGTTACACGAGATATGAAGGAACCACAATAAAACTGGTGATTATTGTAGGCGGATATGGGGCATGTATAGCACACCACAAAGCACATGCTAACAAGAATATATCATCAACAAGAGGACCAGTGTTTTTACTGTAGCGCTAAAAGACCACACGGTGCTCTGGCTAGAACAGGGAGGCCAAACAGTACAAGAGTCAGCACTGAGCATTCGATCAATGAATTTTGCACCCTTGAGTTGGGATGTGAGTGTTTAGAGGACATCGATTTAAACGAGGTTACAAAACTGCCTCGCATTAAATACGTCAACAATTTATCAAGAAAAATGCTTCACAGCTTTATTTGGCGAAAGAATTGCATTTGATTATCAGTCCTGCCAAGTACCACGCATCAGGCGTTAGACTAATGCATTTCAGTGTGGTACTCCGCATTACCGCACTGAAATGCATTGTCACGCATATGCATAGTGTCTGTTACTGAAGCGCAGCCTGCCTAAAACTTAAGTGGTTTATTAAGTGGGACAGCTGACAGCACGCAGCCTGTGGTGTGTGAGCTGCTCTTCCAGGCTTGGGGTTCACAGCTGAGCCAAGGCTGCTCAGCGCTGGCAGGCTCACAATCCCTGCTGAGGCTACAATATTTCATTATTAATGTTCTCCGCAGCGTGGCTCTCACTTGTCACTCACTTGTCAGCCTGACGTCACCGGGCCCAGTCAGGTTGTGTGCTACATACCGGCACCGCGGAGAACGTCACATCCTGCGTGCTGGTTTTGGAGGCAGGTGGCTGGTTACTGAATTTGCATGCTGCCCGCACACCAATCATGGCTCTCGCAGAATTCCGCTGCCTTCTACAGCTGGCACTGGCCCGGGCCGCAGCGTGCTGTATCCTGCCGAATTCAGTTCGCCGAGGGAGACGGAAAAGAAGGAGTCAATGACATGGGTTGCAGCGGCCGCCAGAACAGTCTGTCACTGGACGGTCCAGCCCGGGACTCACTGGACAGCCTGGACTAAGACTTGCATCTCAATTAGGAAATGTGAGTGATAAAATGTATTCACAAAATTGAACTTGATCATTTACCTTTATGCGCTTTCATTTTATCAGGTGGTGATAACGTTGCATGAGTAGTACTGCACGACGTGTCAGGCGTTTGTTTTCTGAGTGCTAAATGTCAACACAGAATAAAGAATTACAGCCAGCTTCATGCAATCATAGACATGCTACTTACTTTGAGTCCGCACTCCTTCTATCTGATTATGAACTGCTGAAAATCAGATGGCTCTGCATTCTATTGGCCGGCGATACGCAAGGTGGTCTGGGGCCATGTTAGAATGGGAGTGTATTACACACATGTGAACAGGAAAGGGGCACGGGGCCGCCATGTTGGTAGCGCTATACATGTGGCCAACAGAGCTACAAATACCTGGAGTTTCCTGGTAAGCTTCAAAGTGTGGGATAACCCTATTGTCTCGCAAGGGCGATGTGGTTTCTGCATCATTGATCCTGAGTAATACCGTTACGGGTGGCGTGGTTTCTTCATTAGTGATCCAATAAAATAGTGACATGACTGCAAAAGCTTCTCTTTAAAACTAAGAAAAGACTGGCCGTGCAATTTGTATTTGTTTGCACTACCACGTGTTTAGAGTGAAACACTGCCAAGTTTTGCGCTGGTGCTTCCCAGCATTCTTTTTTACCTTATTGCATTAGCAACCGATTATGCCTGTGACTGAGTGAGGGCATAATCTCCTAGTTGCACTTGCTATGTTAAAAAAATGTCCCTTTTGGGCTAGCGCAGGTCATGAATGATCATATCAATTAAATCCTCAGCAGTGCCTGCCTGTCCTCTGTTGCTGAGAACTGCAGTCACACAGTGTCTCCGGTTAGTGCCCTTCCTTCCGTTTCTGGTGCTTTGCAGATATGTTCAGATCTTTCTAGAATTACTTGTTGCTCAAATGGGTGTAATTTCTGATATTTATAGGTTTCCCTCATCTTCATTGCTTGATTTTGCCCCCAAGAAAATGTCACTCATAGTCGTTGAAATGTCACTCATAATTACTCTGAAATTATGAAAATGTCACACATAGCAATCTGAAACCTTGGCAGCTATGGATTATGTACTATCACAATGTGTTAGAAATATTTCCCGAAACCCCTTTTGAGATACTGGAGGTAAAATATACATACCAGATTATAGCTGGTGACAGGTTTGTTCCTCAGGGCTGGCGGTCGGTAGGCCTGGGCAGGCTTGGGCTCAGAATCCGGCACATCACCTGGAACCGCCTGGTAAACTATCGACTTTGCTTTAAGAACGCCATCCAAAAAGGGCTGCCAAGAAACTTGCCAGAGTTCTTCATTTGGAGGCACTTCATATTTGTGCAAAACAGTACCAGTATAGTGCCAAATCTTGTACCCGTTTCCAACCCTCAACCTTGGGGAACATGTAGCAGTAACGATGTGTTCACCATCAGGGCACCAGGCAAAAAAAGTCGAATCGGATGCCTGAGGTTTGGAGATGAGCTTGTAGTTTTTCACATCCCAAACTTCCATTTGTCCTCGCAGATTTCCAAACCCTGCCAAAACTAGGATGTGTCCTTGTGGGCTGTAGTAGGCAGCATTACGGGGTCCGGTTCCAAAGTCAAAGATTGGATCACACTTGAGGTTGTACACGGTGGCTTTCGCCGGCATAAAGCCATACACCACACAAAATTCCGTTGCATTTGAATTCCACACGACATCATAAATGGGGCCATTTTTTGCTGTACAAAAACAAAACATAGGACAGATTTATTTAAATCAAATATAAATGCAGATAAATATTTTACAATACACTTCTCACACAGGGGGCTCTCTCCCTTGACCTGCACAGTCAGACTAAAGCATCGCAGATGAAGAAGCTGGGATCGCCTTGCAAAAATCTGATCAAGCAAAAATAATCAAGTGTAGGCCCAAGGTGCCCCACAGCACGAACAAACTAGTCCATAGCACTTGACTTGCAACAAGCAGCCCTATTTTCTAGCAGCAAGTAAAGGCTGAGAAACAGCTGTGCATGCTGCTGTAAATTCATGACTTGAGGATAAGCATTTGGGATCAGTTTTTACTCAAATTTGAAACTATATGGCGACCCCTTTATTTCCAACTCAAAGGCAAACTGAGGAACGCTTTTTTGTTTAAATCCGGTTTATTGTTTTCAAATGACTAAGCACATTTTTCACACATGCAAAATTGTGAATTCTACAGTACATTAATAACTCGGCGAATCCTGTCAATATGCTTCTAGTTGCCCACAATGTCCTGGGTGACCTTATCGGGTACAATTTTTTTATGTAGTGCTGTAATTTAATGCGGCACACTACAAGGGTCTTACAAGAATAAGATGCCTGAAATCTCACGCCTGTAAATAAATCCATGAGGGCACACCACTTATACTTTTGGATAAAGAGCAGGTGACCCTTATCTACCTCCTTCAATCACACAAAGCAGTGAAAAGGAGTAGTTTCTTACCTGTAACTCCAGTTCTGTAGTAGGGGTATCTCTGTTATAGTCATAATCTATGAATAGTCCCGCCCATGTGCGGGGACCCCGGAGCAATCAAAAATATCTCTTAAGCTGTCCTGCATTTGCAAACCTGCAAAGACACTTAAGAGACAGACAAAATAATACAGCCTAATTACAATATGGCTGCACTGGCCAGCACTTCCTCTGAAGTGAACACAAAAGCCAAAATAAAGTTTAAATGTCATTTTTATTCACATCTGACATGTTCCTTTATTATCTCACACTCCCTTCACCAAAATCCCTTTAAACAATAGAGAGGAAGGGGTGGACAGACAAGCCCTATAGGCTGTCATTATGTGTCTGCTAAAGGGATACCGTGCCTTTAAGAAACTCTCCAGAGACCCCCGGTATCCCAGGATGCACAGCCAAAGCAAGTTACTTTCAGTTCTTTTTGAAGGTGTATAACAACAGGCCTGGTACTGCCAGTTTACTCCACCGGGGAGGAGGGAGGGTCGCTTATGACTATAACAGAGATACCCCTACTACAGAACTGGAGTTACAGGTAAGAAACTACTCCTTCTGTAGTAGGGGATCTCTGTGTATAGTCATAATCTATGAATAGAATGGCAAGCCCATCCCAACCAACAAACAGCAGTGGAGTAAAAAACCAAACACCAACAAATTACTGTGCAAACAAATTCCTCAGCGAAGCCTGTCCAACCTGCGCATCTGCCCTAGCATCAGAATCCAGGCAGTAATGCTTTGAAAACGTATGGACCGACTTCCAGGTGGCAGCCTTACAAATGTCAGCAATTGAAACATTCCTAAGCAAAGCTGTAGTCGCTGCTTTGCCTCTAGTCGAATGTGCTGTAGGCTTACCTCCTAACGTCTTATTAGCTTTCTGATAACAAAGCTGAATACAGGACACAATCCATCCGGAGAGGGACCGTGTTGAGGTAGCTAGACCAGTTCTTACCGAACCATAATTCACAAACAGTGGATCCGACCTGCGGATGCCTTTTGTCTTATCGAGATAGAAGGTCAACACCCTACGCACAGCAAGTGAACGCAGAGACCTCTCCGCCGGAGAGAAGGGATGCTGAAAAAACGTAGGGAAAGTTATCATTTGATTCACATGGAAATCAGATATCACTTTAGGTAAAAACTTAGGATGAGTATGCATTACCACTTTAGAAGCATGGAATACAGTATACGGCTCTTGACAACACAGAGCCTGAATCTCACTTACTCTCCTGGCTGATGTAATCGCCACAAGGAAAAACAGCCTTCCAGTACAAATCCTGCACGGAGGCCTTATGAAAAGGCTCAAAAGGCTCCCTCATTAATCTGGACAACACCACATTCAACTCCCATGGTGGAGAAGGTCGTCTAACAGGGGGGGAACACCTTACGCAAACCTTCCAAAAAATCTGTAACCACAGGCATTTGGAAAAATGAGGTTTGGGAAGGGCCCTTTCTATACGCAGTCAAAGCTGCGAGACGAACCCTGATAGACTGAAAATTAAGCCCAGAGTGAGCCAACTGCAGCAGATAAGGCAGAATAACATCTTCTCTACAGGATGTAGGGTCAACATCCTTTGCCCTGCACCATAAGCAAAATCTCTTCCACTTATAGGCATAAGAATTTCTCGTAGACTGTATCTTTGCCTCTTTCAGTATATCCATACAGTCCCAAGGCAGATTCAAGTGTCCATATTGCACTAACTCAGGAGCCAGGCTGCCAAACTCCAGGACGAGAGATTGGGGGAACCATCTGTCATCCGAACCTCGTGAGAAGGTCCGGCCGACATGGCAGGCGCCTGTGCGGAATAACAGACCGGTGAAGAAGGTCGGTGAACCACCAGTGCCTCGACCCCTCCAGAGCCAACAGGATCATCCTGGCTCTGGATCGCGACAGCTCGATCAGCACCGCCGATATCAGGGGAAAGGGTGGAAAGGCGTAGAGAAAGCCGTTAGACCAGCTGATCCAGAGAGCTTTCCCCAGCATCCCTGGTCGGAAGTACCTGGACGCGAAGTCGCAGCCTCTGCTGTCTTCTGCCCGAGCGAACAGATCGACATCCGGAGCGCCCCACTCTGCGAAGACGTCTATCAGCACATCGCCGTTTAGCACCCACTCGTGATTCTCCTGAACGAGCCTGCTGAGCGCAACGGCTTGGGCATTCTGCACTCCCAGCAAATGGGTAGCCGTGATCGGTAGGTTCCTGGTCACCAGCCAATACCAGAAGGCCTGCGCCTCCCGAGACAGCATGCGTGAACGGGAGCCCCCCTGCTTGTAGATGCAATACATGGAAGTAGGATTGTCCGTCTGAACGAGCAGGGAGTCTGCCATGAAGGAGGGATGGAACGCCTTCAGGGCCAAGGGTACTGCTCTGAGTTTCCCAAAACGTTGATGTGGTAAGTCATCTCCGTCTGCGACCATACCCCCTGTGAAGAGGGCCCGACTGAGGAGATTGTCCCCCGAACACCACCACTGTAGCGACTGAAGAGCATGCAGAGACAGCCGAATCTCGTCGTCACAAGCCCCTCCGATGGAGCGGTCACAAGGGCCTGAGCCTACCGAAGGAGTGACCATCGTCTTTCCTCCGAAGGAGACACGCTTACTGACAGCGTAGAGATGGTGGCCGCCACGTACTATATGCACTGGAACGGCGCCGGGACCGACTTGGACATGGTGACGTGCCACCCCAGCTTGTTCAAGAGAACGCACGTCTGGAGGGAGTGCGCTTGCGCTTCTGAGAAGGAGTGTGCCCTGACCAACCAATCGTCAGAGACGAGACCTGCCCCACCGTCGGGGGGGGGGGGGGGGGGGGGGAGGGTAATAATACAAGAACTCGAGCCCTACGAAGGATCGAAGAGCGTCTCCCCTCCGAAGGGCACACAGCCGTTGAGTCACGACAGACCTCGTGAGGTCGGTGCGGAGGCCCAAACGAAGTAAGAGAGAGAGAGCGAGAGAGAGCGAGAGCGAGAGCGAGAGCGAGTCCAAGTGAAATGCAGGCACGCTACCTGAAAGTAGCTGCCTTGATCAAGCAGCCATTCAGAAACGGATAGACAAAGCCACTGTGACTCTCATATGCGCAGCCACCACGGCCTAGCGTATGGAACATTCCGAGGTGTCGGCTGCAGGCCGAAAGGAGGCACAAAGCAATGATAATGGCCGTTGCCCACTGTGAAAAACAGGAACTCGCGATATTTTCCCCGCTGCATAGTCAGTCACCCTGAGGAGGTTGAGGGGAAACCTAATGCAGAGACCTCCACCGGAATGTACTACTCTTTGATCCCACGAGTCAGCTTGTCGCCCGCCGAACATGGGTCCAAACTCGGTCATGTCTCCCTTGCACGCTAGAAGGAACAGTGAGTACCATCCCTTTCCAGTCCGTCCCAGAGGAGCCGAGTCTATCTTCCTTTACTGGAAGATGGAGGTGGCCTCCTTCTACAACTCGCGCACAGAGCGCGATTGAGGTGGAGGGAGCGCTGGAGGGAAACCGGAAGAGTCGCACGGCAGTGAGCCCCAAAATGACTCAATGGCGGCCCGAGACCGCAGAAACAAAATCTGGGAGGCATAACGCCGCTGGAGAGGACGGACGGCCTTAAGCCGCTCTCCCTGCCCCTCCCAACCGTCAAAGCCTCAGCCTTGGCCTTCATGCGGGCCACCTCGCTATCCGCATGGGAGCACAAGAGTTGCGGCAGAGAAGGAGAGTAGAAACACACTGCTGCGCCGCAGGCTGCAGAGATTCCGTCGAAGACAAGAATGTCGCCGTAGAACAAACCCACGGCAAACCCGGGATGCGCCTGAAGCGAAATATCTGCTGCAGAGCCTAAGAATATATATATATATATATATATATCCGCAACCATAACGCCCTGTAGACTATCCCTGTCTCTGGGCAGGAGATCCACACGTCGGTGAAGGAACGCACACAGGGATCACCACAACGGCCCAGCCAGAGGTTCGTAAGAACAGGAGAGCACCTCTCCCTATTCACGTAAGAGGCACCCCTGGCATGCCTGACCCGAGAACTTCCATAACAGTGACGACGGGACCTTATGGAAGACAGCGGATTCCATGGGACCGACGCCCCCACACGAGACCTCGTGCTAGGGACATCAAGATTCCACGGAGGGGGGGGGAGGGGGGGGGGGGATCTCCGGCCGAGGCGCCACAGGCCCCCCGGTGAGTGGGAGATGAGCCGGAGAGAATTCTGCGGCATCCCCGTGGTATCACCCGTGGGGGCGGAGCAGGAGGCGACCAAGATGGTGAGCCGGTACGCAGACACTGCTAAGCGAGGGGACCAAAGTCCCGCGCTTCCGAGCGGACCACGTGTAAGTAGCCCCAGACTCCGAAGGGTCCCTCGGCGCCAGCTCAGCGTCGAGAGTCGACGCTGACGGGAAAACGAAGTCCCCGCCTATGATGATAGGCCCACAACAGAGCGAGGTCCAGAACGGGACCTAGACCTCGAGCGCCAGTAATGACCCCTCGACGTCACCCATGACCTCACCATTACTGCGACGTCATCAGCACTGCGACGGCACCACCACAGCGGTGTCGAACCTCCTTCTGCACCTTGACGTCGAGCATCACCGCGCCTCGACGGCGATCGACATCAAGCATCACTGCGCCGCGACGCCAAGCGTCTTGACGTCAAGCATCGTCTCGACGTCAAGCAATGCATCGACGTCCAGCCATGCATCGACGTCCAGCCATGCATCGACGTCCAGCCATGCATCGACGTCCAGCCATGCACCGACGTCCAGCCTCGGACCAACGTCAAGCATCGCACCGATGGCAGGCATCGCACCGACATCAAGCATCAACGTCAAGCGTCGACATCCAGCGTCGACGTCAAGCATCAGCGTCGACGTCAAGCATCAGCGTCGACGTCAAGCATCAGCGTCGACGTCAAGCACCAGCGTCGACGCCAAGCATCAGCGTCGACGCCAAGCATCAGCGTCGACGCCAAGCATCAGCGTCGACGCCAAGCATCAGCGTCGACGTCAAGCATCGACGTCAAGCATCGACGTCCAGCATCGACGTCATGGCTCTCGACGTCATGGCTCTCGACGTCATGGCTCTCGACGTCATGGCTCTCGACGTCATGGCTCTCGACGTCATGGCTCTCGACGTCATGGCTCTCGACGTCATGGCTCTCGACGTCATGGCTCTCGACGTCATGGCTCTCGACGTCATGGCTCTCAACGTCATGGCTCTCAACGTCATGGCTCTCAACGTCATGGCTCTCAACGTCATGGCTCTCAACGTCATGGCTCTCGACGTCACGGCTCTCGACGTCACGGCTCTCGACGTCACGGCTCTCGACGTCACGGCTCTCGACGTCACGGCTCTCGACGTCACGGCTCTCGACGTCACGGCTCTCGACGTCATGGCTAAGCAGCCTCCTTGACGTGGGCCTTTTCTTGGGTCGACGGAGAGCATTGGCGTTATACCTGCTCTCGACGTCGCCGTCCTCGATGCTGACCGGAAAACGCGCCATACTGCAGGCGCGTTCCTACTGGGGAAAGCCCCCGAGGCCACAGCATGGGACGTGGTAGAGGACCTACCCTCTCCTTACCCAGGGGCTGAAGAAGAAGCCTAAACAGGTGTCAAAGACATAAGACACAGGCAAGCACAGAACACAAACTCTGTGAGCTTCAGCTTTGGCCTTTATGTCCTACCGCAGTCAAAGCACTTGTCCGATTCTATAGAGGCAAGCAAACTGCAGAAATTCTGCCAATAAACCACAGCAGAATGTAGAGAAAGGCCAAAGACGTCGAATGAAACTTCAAATCCAGAAAAAAAATCACTCAAAATGAATAAAAGCTCAAAAAATGAAGAGCTAATGCTCCAGGGTCCTGCTAGCAGGAGCCGGAAAAAAGAACTGAAAGTAACTTGCTTTGGCTGTGCATCCTGGGATACCGGGGGTCTCTGGAGAGTTTCTTAAAGGCACGGTATCCCTTTAGCAGACACATAATGACAGCCTATAGGGCTTATCTGTCCACCCCTTCCTCTCTATTGTTTAAAAGGATTTTGGTGAAGGGAGTGTGACATAATAAAGGAACATGTCAGATGTGAATAAAAATGACATTTAAACTTTATTTTGGCTTTTGTGTTCACTTCAGAGGAAGTGCTGGCCAGTGCAGCCATATTGTAATTAGGCTGTATTATTTTGTCTGTCTCTTAAGTGTCTTTGCAGGTTTGCAAATGCAGGACAGCTTAAGAGTTATTTTTGATTGCTCCGGGGTCCCCGCACATGGGCGGGACTATTCATAGATTATGACTATACACAGAGATCCCCTACTACAGAACCTATAATCCTAAGCTCAACAAGCTACTGATGATGTGGACAGACCTGTTCCTCGTTGGTAACAGGAATCGATCCTGTCCATGCTCAAAGACCTACTTGAGGCATGGGATCTCCTAGCGATGAAATAGGTAACCCTAAAGACTATAGTCATTCTAGCTATAAAAACGCAGCAGGTAGACAAGTGAACTGTATACCTTTTTGATGTCAATGTAACTTAGAACCATGGCAGGGTTACACCTTCGCGCATATCCAAAATCCTGTCAATTGTGTAATTCTAAATTAGAGAAGTGCTCTAGGGAAACATCAAAAGGGACAGCCACCTATGCCCCAATATTTCTCCGTTACACAAGTGATAGGAGAAAGACACTAGAAAACAAAATAGACGTTCCCGAGCAAGAACAAGGCAGTTAAGCCAGTAAGTAATAATTCTCAATTAGAGTGACAAGAATAATTCAAAGTCCAATGTATCAAAAAAGGATTTCTTCTTTATTTTCCTTAGTCTTCTTCGTTCACATTAACAGCACCAAGGTAAGAACAGTAGCCAACACGTGTTTCGTCTCGGGTGGGTTGCCCGGCGACTTCCTCAGGGCTACAACAATAACAATAAAAGTAATTCAATTCACAATCTTTGCCACTTCTGATTACATTTCTACACAAAATTCAGTTGTGAATAGAAATAAAACCGAAGTATGGTGTAAATCAGATAAGAAGAAAAATAACAGACCAAACATTAAGAAAAACCGAAAGATATCCACCCAGTGGGAGAAACAGAAAATCAAGGTGCTAAGCCACACCCTTAACCGAGAAGAAGAAGAAGAGAAAAAGAAACGCTCACAGCAGAGGAACACCTCTTAAGAGAAGGGAGACGGAAGGCTACTCCCTACTACACCTGAATTTGGCTCCCGAAAGATGAGGTTGGATAGGAGACCCAATAATATCTAGTGTGTCATTAAAGACATATGACAGAAGATATCCAATCACATCTCAATAGAAATCTCAAACCATTGACTCACCATGGAAGTAAATCTCATAAATAGTATATGTTCGTTGATCCACCACATTTATAATATATTTTTTCGATGTGGGTCCATACGATTTTGATCATCTGTTTACAAAGAATATGTATCTAAAAAAGGGGGAGAGGATAGGGAAGGACATCAGCTAGTGGCCTACTCCACACTAGACAAAAGTTAGTCCATAACAGAGGCCACAATGTCCTTAATTAACGTTGCTTAAAAGAAAGCCCTTTCTATCACGGCATGATACCCCCTAAATATGAGAAATAGCGATAAGAGGGGAAACGAAGTGAAAAAGGGTCAAGAATGAGCCTTTCTTACTAAACCCATGCCTGTTAAGAAGCGATATTCTCAAAGGGCAAATGCACTCTATGTATCACAACAGGTGTATTACTAATATTAAAATGTTACCTTAAACACTTTCTCAAACCCGATCAAAGAATCAGATGAAAGGGGTACTTTAACGTATCTAAAAGGAAAAGACCAAACAAATAAGTCAAAAAACTGCTAAAATCACTGTCTATCTATGTGAAACGAGAATTTATTGAAACGAGTATATCTGCGACATGTATTCCACTGATACAAAGCTTCACCCCTTAACTTCAATAAAAGTCTATATGCATCAAATCCCGTGTTGACAATAAACATGAAAAAAAAAAAAAAAAAAAAATTTTTTATGATGTAGCGCGCGGACCCCTTGAGTGGCTACAAACAGACAATTTAAGTAGATACTGACATTGCATGCCGTTACTAGTCAGAGACTGAGCCCAGTATTTAGCTACAGACATACACAGGAAAGGCCAAAATAAATGTATATACTACCGGTTCCCACTATGTCAGCACAGTACTCCAATGTACATCAGCACCAACTCAAAGATATATCAAAGTACTCACCCAAGAGACAGACAGAAGCAGAAGGGAGAGTACTCCAAACGCCACCAGTATTCAATGTAAGTATCAGCCCGGGCGCCACCTGAGATTCCAATTTATCCGTGTGCACGCCATTCACAACGCGGACATCTCCGTCCAATGGTTAGAGGAAGGACCAATCTTAGCAGCAGCCACATTGGCCGCCATCTTAGAACGTGCAAAAGCCCCACATTAAAATACAGAAAATATATATATCGGAGCTAGTGGGGAGGCTTGACAAAATCGATACTGTAAGATATGACAAATTAATCCCTTCACGAAAAACAACCGATCAAGTGACTTCGTTGTTGTTTGTTTTTAATATCAAAAACATCTATTCTTATCAATCCATAAGACATAATTAAGCCATATCCTCGAGAATGACCAGTCATAATGCTCCATCTAATGCACTTACCGCCATCTTAAGGGATGTAAAAGCCCCATTTCCAATTGTAGAAAAAATAATAAAACAGACCTAATGGAGACGCTTACGAAGTATCAGTACTAAGTGGTTTCTTGGGTACAAATCATGGTCTAAAAAAGGGCTTGAATATATCGATTCCCAGATTAAACCACTAAAACCCAAATCAAAGTGATCGTGTGAAAATATATATCACCTGTCTCGAAAATCTAAAAACGCATCAAATCAGTCAATTCAGGTGAACTGTTATCAGGGTCACCAATACATCCTAGAGTTCAAACTATTTCCCCATTGCTAAGTAAGACTCCTAAGGACCGTAAACAGCCGATCAAGTTCCAAGAGCAAGCCACTTATTACCATATAATAACAGAGGGGGAGCATAATCCCTAATGCAATAAGTAAGTAGGGATCACATTTCTCACAATTAAGGTGTACTAAGAAAAACGGGAAAGACAGAGGAGAACAAAAATGAGGTTAAAGTGAAGGGCACAAGTCAGAACAAGATGGTGTATATATTCTGTGGAAAAGACAGAGAGATTGAATAAGACCTAAAGCACACATTCACATAACAAGGTCTATTTTACAGATCAGTACATTGGGCATAACATTGCCAAACAAGAGATCTAAGGTTACACATCAACAAAGGCAACAAGAGTATGGCAGTAAAGTGATGCCTGTAAACAGTTGCTTTCAGTAAAGTTGGACACAATAAAAAAAAGCCTTTAATCATGGAGAAAATAATGCAGTTCATGATCGACATTGATCCCACATTCCACTGCCCGTAATTTAAGGATCCATCGGGCCTCGCATTGGCGTAGTCTTAACTCCCTATTGCCACCCCGGGGGTCAAATTTAACAACTTCTATACCATGGAAGCGAAAGCCTAGTGATTTATCCTGATTGGGGCAGATTGAGGCATGATGGCCCAAAGGATATCTGACATCAAGGTTCTTAACTACACGAAAATGTTCAGCCATTCGTTCTTTAAGTGGGCGAATGGTACTGCCCACATAAATCTTCTGACACTTGCACTGAATAACATAGACTACAAATTTCGTCAGACAGTCTATGTGATCATAAATCTGGTATTTACGCGAGCCATTATATTCAAAAGCTTTTATGCCTCTTTCAGTCATTCTACACATATTGCAGGTGCCACAAGCGTAAGAACCAATATTCATTTGTCTCAGCCAAGTAGTTTTGTTACATTGTTTTTTTGGATAGCTTGGGCTAATAAAGCCCTGGATGTTTCTGCCTTTCCTATACACGATATTAGGTGATTTAGTGATGTACTTTTCTAAGGAACTATCAGCAGTTAATAAAGGCCAGTTTTTCTTAAGTATTCCAAATAATTTGTGGGACCAAGGGTGGTAGTTGGTCACCAAACTCACATTCGAATCCAGTCTTTTTGTTTTTTTAGAGATGTTACTCAAAGTGTCAGATCGCTGGAGTCGCATGGCTCTCTTCTTTGCCTTGTGAATCGTGTCTTTGGGATATCCCCCAACAAGGAACCTGGTCTCAATATCTTTCAAATTCTTATTAAAATCCTCCTCTCTACTGCAGTTCCTACGTGCTCCGAGCATCTCTCCAAAAGGTATCGCATGAATTTGGCTCTTTGGATGTGCACTCCTAGCGTGTAATAAGGAGTTGCACGCAGTGGATTTTCTGTACATCCTGCTATGTATTTTACCCTCATGGTGGAATAATTCTAAATCCAGAAAGATGATTGTCTCCAGATCTGATGTCATAGTAAATGACATGTTGTGAATATTGTTGTTCATATGTGTAAAAAAATCAATGAGGTCTTCATTACTGCCTGTCCAAATAAATAGACAGTCATCAATATATCTTCCAAAATACAAGATATAATCGTGCCACCTGGCTCCAGAAGGGCCCCAGATATGCCCCGCCTCAAACCATCCCATGAAGAGACAGGCAAAGGACGGAGCAAATCTGGAACCCATCGCAGTACCGCAGGTCTGTAGGTACCACTCGTCATTAAAGAGAAAGGCATTATTTTTTAAAATAAGAAGCGACATCTCAACCAATATCTCAGAATGTTCCAACAATTCTACAGGTCATCGGTATAGAAAGTGTTTTAAAGCTTGTATACCGTGTTCGTGCAGGATATTCGTATATAACGAAACAACGTCCATCGTAACTAATCTCATTCCATGATCCCATGTCAAGTCATTTAAGATATTAAGCACATGTTTCGTGTCCTTAATATAGGAAGGGAGGTTACTCACATAAGTTTGTAGAAATTTATCTACACATTCCGCAACCTTTTCTGTGGGTCCCCCAATCCCAGATATTATGGGCCTGCCTGGAGGTGCAGTGAGACTTTTGTGTATCTTAGGGAGGGAGTACATGCACGGATATCTAGGTTTATCTATCTTTAGATAGGTATACTCATCAGATGACAAAAGGCCTTGTTGATGCCAGTTAGATAATCTGAGATTAATGGCCTTCGCTATAGCAAACATAGGGTTATTATCTATTTTTCTGTACCAAGTTGGGTTATTCAGCTGTGACAGAATTTCTGAGTCATATTTGATTTTATCCATGACTACCATATTACCCCCCTTATCTGCTTCTCTTACTATAAGATCAGGGTCCTTGGATAGCTCATTAAGAGCCTCTCGTCCTTTGAACGTCAAATTTCGTGACCCCGGGGTAAATTTGTTGTTAATCATATGTTTGTCCCACTTGTCTATTTCGTTGTTGACCATTTTGTGAAAAAGATCTATATTGTTTCCTGGTGCCAGTTGTGGAGTCCAACGGGACTTGTTTTTCAGTCCACTTTCCACACTTAAATTAGTAAGATGTTGTAAATCAGAAGCCACATCAAGAACATTCACCGGTGCATTAAAATCCTCATCCAATGATAGTAACATGGTCACATTATTTACATCATGAATTGTCGTGTCACCAGTAATCTGATCACATCTGTTATGTACAAAAGACTTCGGATTGCTCTCAAAAAACTTTTTTAATTTTAAATTTCTGACAAATTTGAAAACATCAATCTTAACATCTGTCACATCATATAACCACGTAGGACAAAAATTCATTCCCTTTTGTAATGCTGAAACCAAATCCTTGCATAAGACTTTGCTAGACAGATTTACTACCTGTACATCCTCCATTGACCCATAACTCTTTATCTGTTCTTGTTCCATGACCTCGTTTGTACCCTCTCTCTTTCCCTTGTTTCCTCTTCCACCCCTTTTTCCTCTCCTAGTCTTCCCTTTGCATCCTGGTTCGTTCTCACTTCGTATTTTAATGTGGGGCTTTTGCACGTTCTAAGATGGCGGCCAATGTGGATGCTGCTAAGATTGGTCCTTCCTCTAACCATTGGACGGAGATGTCCGCGTTGTGAATGGCGTGCACACGGATAAATTGGAATCTCAGGTGGCGCCCGGGCTGATACTTACATTGAATACTGGTGGCGTTTGGAGTACTCTCCCTTCTGCTTCTGTCTGTCTCTTGGCTGAGTACTTTGATATATCTTTGAGTTGGTGCTGATGTTCATTGGAGTACTGTGCTGACATAGTGGGAACCGGTAGTATATACATTTCTTTTGGCCTTTCCTGTGTATGTCTGTAGCTAAATACTGGGCTCAGTCTCTGACTAGTAACGGCACGCAATGTCAGTATCTACTTAAATTGTCTGTTTGTAGCCACTCAAGGGGTCCGCGCGCTACATCATAAAAAAAAAAATATATATATATATATATATATATTTTTTTTCATGTTTATTGTCAACACGGGATTTGATGCATATAGACTCTTATTGAAGTTAAGGGGTGAAGCTTTGTATCAGTGGAATACATGTCGCAGATATACTCGTTTCAATAAATTCTCGTTTCACATAGATAGACAGTGATTTTAGCAGTTTTTTGACTTATTTGTTTGGTCTTTTCCTTTTAGATACGTTAAAGTACCCCTTTCATCTGATTCTTTGATCGGGTTTGAGAAAGTGTTTAAGGTAACATTTTAATATTAGTAATACACCTGTTGTGATACATAGAGTGCATTTGCCCTTTGAGAATATCGCTTCTTAACAGGCATGGGTTTAGTAAGAAAGGCTCATTCTTGACCCTTTTTCACTTCGTTTCCCCTCTTATCGCTATTTCTCATATTTAGGGGGTATCATGCCGTGATAGAAAGGGCTTTCTTTTAAGCAACGTTAATTAAGGACATTGTGGCCTCTGTTATGGACTAACTTTTGTCTAGTGTGGAGTAGGCCACTAGCTGATGTCCTTCCCTATCCTCTCCCCCTTTTTTAGATACATATTCTTTGTAAACAGATGATCAAAATCGTATGGACCCACATCGAAAAAATATATTATAAATGTGGTGGATCAACGAACATATACTGTTTATGAGATTTACTTCCATGGTGAGTCAATGGTTTGAGATTTCTATTGAGATGTGATTGGATATCTTCTGTCATATGTCTTTAATGACACACTAGATATTATTGGGTCTCCTATCCAACCTCATCTTTCGGGAGCCAAATTCAGGTGTAGTAGGGAGTAGCCTTCCGTCTCCCTTCTCTTAAGAGGTGTTCCTCTGCTGTGAGCGTTTCTTTTTCTCTTCTTCTTCTTCTCGGTTAAGGGTGTGGCTTAGCACCTTGATTTTCTGTTTCTCCCACTGGGTGGATATCTTTCGGTTTTTCTTAATGTTTGGTCTGTTATTTTTCTTCTTATCTGATTTACACCATACTTCGGTTTTATTTCTATTCACAACTGAATTTTGTGTAGAAATGTAATCAGAAGTGGCAAAGATTGTGAATTGAATTACTTTTATTGTTATTGTTGTAGCCCTGAGGAAGTCGCCGGGCAACCCACCCGAGACGAAATACGTGTTTGCTACTGTTCTTACCTTGGTGCTGTTAATGTGAACGAAGAAGACTAAGGAAAATAAAGAAGAAATCCTTTTTTGATACATTGGACTTTGAATTATTCTTGTCACTCTAATTGAGAATTATTACTTACTGGCTTAACTGCCTTGTTCTTGCTCGGGAACGTCTATTTTGTTTTCCTGTATACCTTTTTGTGTTCAATCATTTTATGCCAATGTAAAATTGAGCTATTCGACGGACGGTGAACTGTTCATGGGAGGAACTTATTTTAAGATTTGGGGAACTGGTACCATTCAAGCTACTGGAATAAATAGAATATATATGCAAATTTAAACAGACTGCAATAGTCCTGGAAAAACAGTTTGAGGCATTGCTGCTACCAAACATCAGGGTATCTACAAAAGTACAAACTAGAGACTATTTGCAAAACCTTCACAACCTTTTATGCTCATGGGCAACTGTACGTTATAAAAAGAAATGTGACATCATCACCATTATAATTAAAGTGGATTCCTGATAGGGCATTAAGAGTCCCTAGTCCTTTGGCCCTCTTCTGTTGTATGTGTAATATGTGCCTCCTACTGACCTGCAGAATCACAGTATGAGTCCCAGCACACAGGAAGAGCTAATGCTGTGTCACATTCACGTCTCAGCAGCACATGGGCGATTGATGTCGTCTGCATCAGTCCATTTTCTCCATTATGTTATGTTATCTTATGCTATGCTATGCTATGCTAGGTGGATTTGTAGAGAGAACTTATCATCCGAGAGGTATCCAGGCGCTGGAGTAGATGAGCAGGCCGATTGAGCTCCTAGTTGAGCAGTCAGATCTTTTGTTTCTTGTGGAACACGAGTAGGGGTGGGGTGGTTCAGATATGATGTGGAAGGTCGTTCTAGGATTTGACTGCAATGTAGGAGAAAAGGTGGCCTCCTGATTTGATCTAGGGATGTGGGTTTTCTGTGAGAGGTTGAATGTGGCTGAATGTAGTCGCCTGGTGAAAGTGAAGGTGGTGGTTCAGGTAGGCAGGGCTGGCGTTGTAGAGGGCTTTGTATGCGTGGATGAGTAGTTTGAATTGGCAGTACTTCTGATTTTGCAGCCCGTGTAGCTCTCTGATGTGGGATGTGATATGTGCACTGCAGAGGATGGTGAGGAGGAGTCTGCCGGCGGCATTCTGGGTAATCTGGAGCCTTTGTATGAGCTTACTTGTGATACCGGCATTAAGTGCGTTGTCATAGTCCAGTCTGCTGGTGATGAGAGCCTGGGTGACTATGCATCTGGTGTCAGTGGGGAGCCATTTGAATATTTTGCGGTTTTATTTCTGGGATGAAAAAACAGGATGAGGTGATGGCGTTCACCTGTTTGACCATCTTGAGTCTGTTGTCCAAGATGACGTGAGGTTTTCAGCGTTCTTGGTGGGAGTGAGTGTGGGGCCTAAGTTGGATGGCCACCAGGAGTCGTCCCATGGAAGAGTATGAAGAGTACATGGGGAACGAATGGCCACATAAGAGAATAACATGAGGTCAATGTGGTGGCAGTGGTCAGCCATTTTTATGCTGCAGTTTACTTAACATGGGGACGTTACCAAGTCTACCAACAGAAAAAGTTAGCCAAGGCTTGGTAAAACTGGATATCTGTCCTAAAACCAAGGTTGGAAGCATAACAATTACATAAACTGTGGGGTGTAAACCAACTGCCTGTACTACGGTCCACAACGATGAAAAAACATCTTCGGGCACCACTGTTTTCTTTAGCCCCAACAGTGCAAATGTGGACTACTGCATGAAGATCAATATCCGGAAACAATTAGCCCTATAGCACAGTTCATCGGTAAGGAAAATCTTAAAGGCCTCCCTATTATGATTATGGCCACTGCAAATAAACTAGGCCTGGTGACAGTTTAAAGAAAGTGCAGGCATCTGCCATACTGAACCAGCACAAGGAGCCCCAATGGGTGCAAGCTGCACGAAGGGCAACAAATGGCTTGCTACTAAGGAAGGGCGTGCCCAAATGGCAAACTATCCTTTCGTGAGGATATGAAAAACCATGCCCCCACTTTGAAAGATCAGGCCCAATGAATTAAATTCAGATAGTGTCTCAAAGGTCTCCTCACACGCAGGTTATGTGTATGCTTTCTCTAGTAAATCAGACCAGACATAAAAGTAGGTTGTCTTTCTATTATCAATGTCAGTGTTAAACAGGTGGACCTTTGCTACAATCAGGCATTTTTCTTGGACCTCCCTCTGGAGATACTGTTTCCCTTTCGGCAAAGGCACACGTTTGTCCCTGTGAGGGAATAATAACTAAAACCAACACGCAGACTAAGGCGAGTTATTGTTTACATTGTGTGTTACGCAAGGCCCTGGTTTACTTAGAGTTGGCTTGATTTTCTTACAGCGCTCTTGTATAAGAGTTGTACTACATCTCAATAGACGACGTTATATTTTCATTTATCTCTGGTAAGGGAATCACGCCTCCCAAAACAAAAGAAAATAGGATACCCGCATTCTTATTATTCAGAGATGATATTGTCTTGATTGCCAGAACTAGGAATACTTTGCACAAATCACTAAATGTTCTTGAACAATTTTTTATGCAACTGAACTTCAGGATTAATATAAATTGAAGCTAATGGAAGATGGGCACAGGAAGCCTTTAAACAAACACTACTGTTTGAGTTCCAGTTTAACTGAGGTCCTCTCCTATGATTATTTTGGACTATGATACAGGGATTACTATCCTGGAAGAATTAAACCTTTAAGACTATACTTACATTGAATCGATGCAATGGGCAAAGAAATTGGGGAATCTACTTGCTCGTACAAAAAAGATACATTCTACTAAATTGGTAGGAAAAACATGCTATGGGGTTGTGATCAGGGGGCATTATAAAGCTGAAAAAGCTATTGGTTTGGGAAATTAAATTCATTAACAATGCAGTCTGCGGATCAATTTTATTGCACATTCAGTATTCGGCTTAAATTTCCTTTGTTATGTCCTTGAGCTGATCCCATTATTATAGGGGTTAAAATGTCGTTGAAGCTCTTTCCTTAACATTTGCATCGATGAAAGTGATAAATAGTTTATCATATGACTCAAGCTGCCATGGTTCAACTATATTTTGAATTCTTTTGACCCGGAACATGGAAACTGGTTTCCAGATCCTTGAAACCTTCCTAACGAGGCAAGATTTTGACAGATTTTCACTTGCATACTTATGGGAATGGTAAACTAGAATCCAATAATATGTCCACCTTACAGAGAGATATGGCTCCCTACCCACCCTTAATGATAGAACCCTTATTTATGTATTATCTATGGCAGAAGACTGAGCACTGTTCACAAGGCTACTACTGACCCAACTCCCATTGTTATCCATTCAGAAACTGGGACATAGAAGAGGGGGTTATGATCTGTCACTTATTTGCCCACATTGATTAACAAGCATTTGCAATGCAATAGGTCTCGCAACTGTGAGATTTCGAACTATTGGCATTGTAAATGACAATGCCTTTTATTTGTGTTTAAAAACCCTGCATTAATAAAAGGCATTGTCATTTACAATACCAATAGATCAAACTTTCTATAATGCGAGACCTACTGCATTGCAAAAAGGCATGCAAATGAATACATTAACATGCACCTGTATTTTTCGCGACTGGGAGGAACACTGGACCAGTACAGTACTGCAGTGTAGTTTGCATGATTATTGATTTGCCACATTTACCACACAATTCAGCATTGTGTTCACAATCCACATATTTCTACACAAACTAGATTTCTAGCTCAAACGGGACGAAGAATGACGCAGAAGAAAGGCAAATCAATAATGAAAGTTTAAATGGCCACATCTCTGCGTTGGTAATCAATAAAATGATAACAAAAGTTAAAAAATAAATGGGTCACATTTCATATGTTGATTGCTCAACAGAGCTATCAATCAGATTGGAGCGGATGTGGTAGTATTCCTGATCGATGGATGGTTTTCAGTTAATTCTGTTTTCAGCACAAAACGAAAAAATACATCCAATTCGTTCTTTGTCTTGAAAATGCCAGAGATCTTTAATAATAAGATCCTCATATATCGATGCTCTCAAAGAAGCAGTTCTGTCAGGACGGCCCTCACAATTCCCGAGTGTCTTTGTGATGTTATTTCACCCTCAGATGTCGCGGAGCTTCAAGTGCCTCCTAGTGAGACTCTGATAATGAATACGCGATATACCGTAAAGTTGTGCGGCGCTGTCTCTTGTTGTCGAGAGTTGATTACAGACGCCCCACGGTTTAAACGCAGATTAAGCCGGATAATGCTCTCTAGGCGACCGGTTTTAAAATATAGCCGGGGTGTGCACAATAAAAAGACGCACCAATTATTTTTACAAGCAGTCTCTGCACATATGTTTCGCTGAGAGCGTGATTGTTTTTTAGATGCGGCTTTATGCTGGGCGAGAAGGGCCAAGTTAATACAGCGGTGGTCACGTGCTTCCGGGCAAGGAACAAACACTCGTTTTTATTAGCCAATAGCATTCGAATACAGTTGGTTATACGATTATTCATTTCTGTCATAAGAATCATGCATTTTCTAAAGAATTGGGATATATCTTGCATCGATGCTTACCTGTGGTAAAATGTAGTCATGGCTACACAACAATACCACCATGTGGGCTATATAATTTGCATTAGAATGTATCATTGACAAGACAGCCACCCAATGGTGAGCACTTGGCGGGTTCTAAGTGCCTGTACGGTCTTGAGAGGCCACTGTAGTCTCCCAACAAACAGCTCGTGCACGGTCTCCTAGGTGAGACGGAATGAATATTCGCAAGCGCAGCACTGTGTCAAGAGCATGTCTCTGTTGAGGGAACAAATAGAAAACAAGGGCAGGGTGCTTGATTCCTAATAATGGTGACCTTGCAAGCGGGAGAACGGAAAAGTGTATTAGCCTGATGACGTAGAGTATGAGCATATGATCATTTACTAAGGTATTCTCTTCTAAGCACTATGCGTTCCAAAGATCACACAGAGTGCCAGCAGGGGCTCATCACATGGGCAGTTTAAAACAGGGAAGGAAAAGAACAGAAAGGGTGCATCTGAGGGGGCGGTGCTGAGAACCGGTCTGATCTCTGCAGATGTCGGCCTGCACACAAGTATTTTTATAGAGACCAAACAAAAACGCTACAAAGTAATGCAACTAGCCCAATATCACACGGTGCATACAAGAGGAGGCTGTAGGATTGTAACGTTTATTCTATCTAATCCAATCAACTATATCACTTCCTCCTAAAACTCTGCACACTCCTTTTATCCACCCCAGAGTGGAAGGATAAAAGGATGAGCGGACGCGCTATTCCCGCAAGTGTCCTGCAGCTCTCACATACATGCTAGCAGAAGGGCGTTCATGAACAGGGCTGTGTTAATGACCGGCAACTGGCCGTGTGTCTCAGGGGGCGTGCTCTCAAGCCCCTCCATCTAATGACAAGGGAGGTACGGCACAAGTGAGGGGACAGCTGGGACTGACCAGGGGTGCCTCACAGGGGCAGTGATAAGGGCTCAGAGGTGGGAGGCGCTCACTGCACCCAAACAACGGGTTTCTTTTCCTATCAAACTGGAGGGCAGGGTTGAGATGTTCTCTGTCTGTATGGGAGCCCTGGTCAGTGTTGCTAAAACACTGCAGCCTGGGTAGAAATATAAAACTAAAAAAGTTTCTGCAGTTAGGTGCATGTTGCACAACCGAAGGACAGGCGGGGCCAAGTGCAGCTACAGAGAGGCCCACGGAGGGAACAGTGTGTTCTTGGCACCCACGGGACGCCACAGGCAGGCAGATCAACAGGCGCCGGGCCTCTAACACTCCCTTCAAAGGGAAATCCACCAAAAAGAAACCGAGTATGTGCCTGGAGTCCGAGACACGCATACCTGCAAGCTGAGCTGGTTTACAGGGAGCACTGGCCTCTTCGAGCTGCTGCTTTTACTGGCAGCCCCCAGCTGACGCTCACAAAGAGAAGAAAAAAAAAAGCTTGCCATCTGTTTTCATTCAGCCTCGTGTATTTGCGTCTGGGCTGAGCCACGATGGGTAGGCTGCAAAAACTGCAAGGGCGGTAACGAAAATGACGCACAGCAAGTCGAAAGCGCGAAAAAAAACATTAATCACAACGTGAGCCAATGGGAAACGGTCGAGACACAGGGGCGTGGATTAAAGTCCCCTTCTTTCTAGTGTTTACTATAGCTCTCGCAGGCGAGTAGCGCATGCGCGCTCCAACGCAAGGCCGAGACCTAAAAAGGAGGGTGACCATGGTTCATTACCCTATTGTGCAGATATTACAGGACTGGAGGCTTAGGAGGGACTTGATCATCCTTAGACTTAGAGAGAGCTAATTAAGTACAATATGACAGTAGTGCAATTTTTATAAACCACCACTTAGATCAGTAATCTATGTAGATTAGCAAAATATCTAAAGTGTGCTTTAAGAACGAGAACATTATACTTCAATATGATCTAGGAAGTAATCTCTGTCACGAAAGGATATCTGTTTTTGAGGTTCTAAGATGTGAGTACTGCAACAAGAGGACTAACAGACAACACTGTTGGCTGTATAGAATATATCGGAGTAGTCAGAACTTTATCGGTTGGCCTAATTGGGATTATATTGCTGTGTAATATTGCCTTTTTATATTTGTAGGTCTTTAACATAACATTTTATATAGTATGGATTTTAAACTGGGTTTTGCTATAAAAAATTACGGTTTATTTAACTGAAGTAAACAATTGAGTTGTAAGTTACTTTTGGTTGGCATGTTTGTTCTCATAAACAGTTGTAGAAATTTCAGTCTGTGCATAAGTGAACTCTGTTATCTCTATCCATGCAATGCACAACTGACTGCCATTTGGCTACACATATCCAAAGGTTATTTATAGAACTTACCTCAAGGTCATACTGCCCCAAAGATTTTGGACCCACATCATTGTGTTTGGCAGTTCTTTCTTCCAGGAGGTGGCAAAGTTTTACTTTGATAATATTAAACATTGTGTTGTATCGGTTCTGCACCTAAAAGGTAATTTTTAAGAAGGACCCATCGGCCCCAGAATTTTGAATCTAGAACCTCAATATATGAGCAGCCCAGCAACATAGTAACTGTGCTAAGTGCCGCCAATATAAAAATTATAATAAATAATAATTCCACATTCATAAAGCGCTAACTTATCACCCCTAAGGGTATCCAGGTGCTGGGGGTTCGTCAGGGAGATAAAGTGAGCTATTGCCCAGCATCAAATGATGCTGAGCTGAGCTGCCGCCATCGATCGAACCGTGAGCCCTACACTCCAGAGTCAGTCACTCTGGGAGCCGCGCCACGCCTCTATTAAATTTTAGACAGTCAAATGATGTACATATTGCTCACTTGCACAACATATTTACCCCGAATCGATCAGAGCTACATCTTATGCAGTTTTATTGGGATGTACTTCCAGCTAAACAAAATTGTGGACACAAGTTGCCTTATTAGTATACATATAAAAAGTCTTTTATGCCATTCAAAGTTGTTCCCAGCTTTCCATTCTTTTGCTAAAATCTAGATAGATTCACCATGAAGGTGGAGCGGTTCCTCGACCTCCTGCTTGATCGGGACCGAGATAGACACGGCGTCACCTGCCGGGGCGCTAGCAGCTTCAGGGCCTACTCCCTCAAAGCCTTGGGTGCCATGGCCAGGCCGTCGGGGCACGACTTGGAGTTTATGATCGCGCTCAAGACACCACAGAGACACACGAGGTGTGGGTTCATAATCAACAAGGCTCGATGACAGCTACCACATGGTTTGAAGCCAGTTTTCCTCAAAGACATCACCTCAACACACCAAGAGGAAAAATTACACAAAAAGAATGACAAAACATCGATTTTTTTGGTCAAAAAGCAATAGAGTGGTAGCTCTTTCTCCCGATCGGCGCTAACTGAACGGAAAGAAAACAAGGGATGTCAGTGCGCTGACGTGGCGTCTATATAGGTGACAGAGACGTCACTTCCATCGCAGTAGCCGACATGTGGAGCCAATTGATGCCACCTACCGGCACGCACGGGTATTACTCATGCAAAAATCTTGCAGAGCCAATCTGACACCTGGGAAATTCAATGGTTTGGAATCTATGGCTACATGTCTCTATCAGATATTAGGGAATATCTGAATCGGCAGGTTTGAGTTGTCTTTCTTCTATAACGAACAGCAGGAAAACTTATCACTGCTCCCTCTATACAACACTAGGTTCTAGCTTCAAAGTGTAGATGATGATCACTGCAATCGATGACTGCAACCGGCAACTGGTGAAGAATTTAGTCTTACCAGGAAGCACCTCTCAAGAATGGAGATGGGACGAAGCTAGAGGGTCACACTCCTGATGAACAGGCAGCTGCCAGTGGCTTGGAGCAAAATGAGCCCCTAGCCTTAAAAGACTGAGAAAAACATTGTTACTTGAAAGGAAAACTATAGCCTGGCAAATGCAGTATGAATTACACCTAGGAGAATATGTCACTGTCCTTCTGCTTATGGGATAGCCAGCAAAATGTGGACTGATGTATTCTATGGAAGGGGAATGAATTATTCTTCAATAGAAAACCTCCCCAAACCCTTGTGTGTTAGGTAACACAGTGAATTTTGGTGCAATGTTCAATTTTTAAAGCATATGTTCACAATATCACTCCATGTGAAGGATGGGATTTTTTTATATGTCTCCTGGAAATTAATTAACAGTGTACGCATGTGTCACTGAGGAGAAGGGCACGACTGACTAAGTTTTGTTTGCCAACTGGACAGAAACTGAACACATTTACTAATAAAAGTCCTTCAAACTTGGCTGGCATGTCCATACCAAATCGAACTCAATCAATACATGAACCTCAATTTGTGGATTATTAACTGAAAACAGCAATGCTATGTACGAAGAAAAAGAAAACATAAATACAATTACATTTTAAAAATAATGAAGTACCTGCAGTAGAGGAAAGGCGGCAATCTTATTTGATCGCATAATATATAGATATAACACATATTTCAGTTCAAAGACAATGGGTATAGGGGAGGGAATTTAGTTTCATGCACTCATCAACAGCATCTATTGGGGACAGGAAAAAAAGGACCTCTACCAGATTGTTGGTGTTTGAAGAGCTGTAGAATTAGGTTTGTTGTCCTCTTTTGAGTTTGGAAGATGTGAAAGATGCTAGTAAAACATTAATATTTTAAAAGGTTTTATAGTATCATCACTACCTAATGTAATAGCCAGCAATACCATGACCAGTGTGCAAGCACTACCAGAGTAATACATACCAAGTTGTACAACTGCACTTTCTCCATTTGTTGCAATATAGTGTAGGGTTTGTTCTCCATAATACGATGCACCAGTTTTGTCCACTTCTGTACTAGCTGTCACTAACACGGCAGTACCTGTTGTGCAAATAAATTTAAACAAACATCAATAATCCAATAGAAAGATTTACAGCAAAATGTAACTTTTACTTCAACTGTGCAAACTATGAGAATGCATGCTGAATGTTAGGGGCAGGTCTACTGTTTACAGAGAGAGGATGTCCTGGGGTGCTTCAACTTAAAACTATACACAAGGCCAGGTGGAAGAACAATGTAAATACATTTTTGTATTACATGTGATGTGTATTGAGCCAAATAAACATAATACCGAGATTCATGGATCCATAAAAAAAGTAAGAAAATGCAACACACAAAGAGGTAGAAATTAAGGTAGTTTCTTAAGGCAAGGCTCATAAACACCTCATCTGTACATTTTGTGTTAAACACATCCTCTCGGACTCTGCTACCAAAAAACAAAGCTGATGGTTTTCCATGGGGACATGCTTGTCAATTAGAAGCAATCAACATAAAGAGCATAATTGAGTATTATAAGAGGCTAAACAAGAAACAGTCATGCGGTCTGCAACAGAAAAATGAAACAAAAGTATAAGTAAAACAATGAAAGCTTTAGTTTTGACCCTACCCTTCTTGTTCCACAGCATGGTCACCCTGTCTGCTTTAAAGAAACTTTTATTGGCCAAGGCTGCTTGAGGACCCCCAAAGTTGGGGTATTGGTACAATCGCACAAATGAGGGTGCACCTTTGCTTCCAGGAACATAAACAGCAACCTAAATTAACAGAAAATTGTGTTTAAAATTGCAGGTGCACGTTAAAATATAGCAGGAAAAAAGCTATTTGTTCTGAAGAAGGTGAGAAAACACCATACAAAGAAATTCATTAATAACAGCATGCATACCTTGACTGGTGGTGGCCCAGGTGACAACTCAAAATCGCTGACCTTCTGTAAAAGCAGTTTATTGGCAATCGTATCTGTAAAAATAAACAAAATGTGGAGTTAGGTCACAGAGCCCGCAGGCCACAGTGCCAAAACTATAGCAAGATACTTTGTGAAGCTTTTTAGCCATGGCTTTTTAAAGGAGTAATCTTCCAGTTGTTTTAAGTGACTGATGGTAATCAGATTTATTTTAGTAAGATATCTTCACTTGGCTTTTTACTGACCATACCTGATAAGTGGTTAGTCAAGTCAATCAGACAGCTGGATAGGTCAATCTATTTACCTTCTCTCCCTCAGCTTCTTTTGGATAAAGGGCCTCAGGACAAAGGGCCCAGATTGCGATAAGTGCAACATAAGAGCGGGATACACCAATGAGTGAATAAGAATGGCTGAGAACAGACTCAGAAGGGAGTGGGTTTTAAAAGGCACATATATTTTGCTGTTGGCTCCCTTGATTTATAGTGGTGTTTTCAGTGTTTGGTGTGGGAATGGGTATTTAATAACATGTTTAGGGGATTTCATCTATGGAGCTTATCTTTCCCCTTGTGGATACATTGCTCATCTTGCCCCCACAGCACAATGAGTTGTGTGGGCGGAGTACACACTGCAGTTTCAATTGCATGTAAAGTAGGCATCACATTACAGTTCTACTTCTACATTCACTTCTTAAGGGACACATACAGCACCAAGTTGAGAGGTTAAGAACAAGAGTCTCTGCCAGCTAAGAAGATGAAGCCACTCGGTGTATGCTTATTAAGGAACTGCATTCCACCTAGGGTTTCTACTTCTTTGGAGTATGGATTCTAGGTTTTAAATTGGAAATGTCAACAAATGGAAATCATTACACTCCACAGGAACAGAAATGAGGTAGCAGCTTTTCACTGTAAAGAGACTACAGGTAGATGGAAGTAGGTGCGACCGGGTGAAGATTCAAGTGACATAGTAGAGGTCGCAACTGTAGATCAGAGCAAACAGCATGGGCAATGTCTTTGACACTGAAGGGTGGGAGGTGGGAAAATTTTATAAGAAAGGGTTTGGGTCACAGGGTTCTATTTTAAGGTGAGCAGAGTGAGTAACCTGTGAGCATGATGGTTTAAATGAATGTTGAGAAGTCTCTTAGGTGCTCTGTTTCAGGGCTTCTCACCAGTCAACCAGAAGATGGTTCTCTTTTTCAAAAACAAATATTACTTCTTGGTAAGACTGAGCAAGAAGTCAGGTTATCACTGAAACGAATTTATTTTGAAGAGACCAGCCCTTGTTAAGAGGACATCTAGAGTGTTGGTGGCATATGGATGACAACTATGAAGATTGTGAAAGATAAATCAAGTAATTTACTTCATATTTCAACACAAAGTTCTAAAGATAAACGTGAAATGTTATGAAGTCTATGTTCCTCAATGTTGTTTAACACTCTGCCCATCACAATGTAACCCCTACTTTTTAACCTCTGTTGCAAAGTAAAATCACATAACATGCTTGGGCCAGCAAGGTGGAACATACAGAATAATGTGGAATAATCGACAAATTCGGACTGCAGACCCACTGCAAATATGCAGCACAATGCAGTTACATGGGATTTATGGTGCAAAGCATGCCACTGAATGTTGCCAGAAAGTGCAGATTACATTCTAGAAAGCCACTTAAACAAGACAGTGCAAGAGCATAGCTGAAGTGGAAACACTAAGTACATGTATTCCACAGAGAGATGCCGGACTAGAAATGAAAGACCCAGAATTGATCATCTCCAAGAATGCGATACTGTGGCCACAACAGGAAGATAATTCTGTAAGAGCCAAGAGTGTGCTCTCAACACACTGTTCTGCCTTTTACCACAAAGGCAGAGATAATAGAAAGAATGGAAGGTATGTCCTTCTCTTTTCGAAAGAGGTACTGATGTGGAGAGCAGAAGAGGATGTTTTAAACAATATGGATGGAACAAAAGATCATAAAAGCAAAGCACTTAAAATCACAAAAGAAGCTGGTTACCTTTGTATGATAATCCAGAAAATTACATTAATATACTAAATGAACTAGAAAGACCCCCTAGTATGTGGCCTACTATGCCCTGAGACTTGAGGTCATTGTGTCACTGCGCCGTTCACTATCACTAGCACGCTCAGTGCTCACCTTTGTGTGTTTTTGGTCATTTGTACTTTTATTGTACTGTAGTGCTGTAAAAACTACCTACAATATATACTTCCTTTCTATTTTTCTTGTGGTCTCCCCTTTTTCCTTCCCCCCTCCCTCTGTGATTTGTATCACTAAAAACTTGTTTTTTTAAATGATACCCAGTTGAGACGTTGTTGTTTTGTTATAACTATTGCCCGGTCTCTGCTGGGATAACGGGTGCACTCCTGTTCATTGTTTCTTTTTCTTTCTGAGACTTGAGGGTAGCAGTAAATGTCAGGTCAACAAACTAAACACATGTTTATAGTGTGCATCACTCAGAATACTTCAATAGAACTCTAGAAGGCTGTGTAATACCCCTAGCATGGTTCATTCCTTTCTTCTATAGCCTTTATGTCTAGTTGGCTACACCTACAGATTAACTCACAATCAAAGTGATATAAGCTACAGGGGAGTTATCATCTGTTCATTCACAGGTGTCTGCAGTCCAGTGGACAGAAAGCAGCAAATATATTAACTATCTTGGCCTTCTTTATAGAGACATAAACTCACACCTTAAAAACTCATGCAAGCGATAGTGTCCATTGTTAGCGCTGAACCACTTCCCTTCCTTCTTCTGTTGCAGCAATAGATCTGCTAAAACACTACTTGTGATTTGTGCTCATCTGGTCCCTTCCCTTGAGTCGTCAACTCATTTTTAGCAACTATTTCTCCGACAAAAAGATGCCAGACCCAATAATAGCAGTGGAGTTCCACCTTGCCTAATCTTCCTGGCAATCTCTCTAAATGGGAGCTAGGGAAACCCCAAACAAATCTCTGGGTTCTACCAACCACACACCTTCATTGTAGAGCTCATGTCGCCATTCCATTTGACAGCATAAGCAAGTTAAAATCTACTTCCCAACTTGCAGTTTGGTGAGCAGATTGAGGATGCAGACCATCCATGGGTCCCCAGCAAAATGAGCTGTGCAGTGGACTTATTTAAGCTGCAAGCCTTAAAAAGGCCGAGACCTACTTGACCTTAAACTTTACAAAACCTCACCAATCTAAATACTTCAATTTCCCTGAACGAAGACTCCCTCATCCTCTTCTGTAACATTTAACCCACTACCTCCACTCCCCATGCACCAGGCAGGTCTAAGAAAATATAATGCTGACACATCCACTATCCTCCACTCTCAATGTCAAAGACACTGTCAAAACAGTCTTTAAACAACAAATATGATGGGTAGAATGCATACAAGTCTCTTCTACTGGCAACAACTCAGGCCACATTCCATTTTTCTATCTACTATTTTTTTTGTTTTCTTGCTGTGCCACTATTTGGGGAGCAACCATATGCAAATCAATCTTGGTCTTAACCAATAGGAAGAGTCCTGCCGGAACTGCCAAGACATGTAATCTCCAAGTGGGAACACAAGTATTAGCAGATGAGTCTCAGCATAGTTCCTGGACTGGGTGTTGCACTACAGAGCAGAACTGTCAGCCTCTTGACTTAAAATTTGCGTCATTTGAAGTCTTTAGAGGGTGATTTCATTAAGGTGTATAGAGAAAGTCTATTTGCCGTGTCTACAAGGATTAAAAAGTGGGTGATTTGATGAAAGCCCATGGAAGCATTTTGTTTATTCCGTGGGTGAACGCCTGCATAAATAGGTTACCCTCCACCCGATTGGGGTGAGTTGACAGATGTTACGAGCCCAGCATGTGGCCATAGGTATTGTTCATTATCACTTGACTGATGACTGAAAACTGGGCACAGTGTAGTTTGTAAAATTAAAAGTCTACAAAGCCAAAAGGAATCTTTCACAATGACTGAATGACGACATGTGAAGTCATAAGCAATCCGCAATGGGGGTCCAGGTAATAGTTTGTTCACTAATCTAGAATTCGCGATTTTCAGTGTTTTTTTTCACTTTTTAATCATTAATTCTTATTCCAATATCCTTTGGTCCGCTACGTATTTCTGGACCAACCGTCCAGCTGTCTCATACTTTTTCTGAGGGTTTAGCCCTACATGCCTACCCTCAGCCCTCTTCTAAACACACATTTCTTGAAAACAGCTGAACAGATTTACATCATCCCACAAAAAGAATAGTTTTTGAGTAAAGTTGTATTTTTGTGTCAAATTTGGTGCAAACCCATTCTGTCTGTATCAGAGCGCAAAGTTCCCCAAGGGAATTAAAATGAAAAGCCAAAGTTTTGAGCTACCCCCGCCCCAACATTTTCTTGGGCCCCACTTGATGGATCAGAGAGAAAGTTTATATGAAGGCATGAATAACCTTTTTATTGGGAAACGTTTGTGCAGACATGTGAAACAGCACAAAATTTAATAGAGTAACAAAAAATGCCTTTCCAATGCAAAGTGTAACATAACAAACTACACAGCGGCGACAGTCACTGTCTTACATTATATGTATATGTATATATACACACACACACAAACGAAACGCAGTCATAAGGCATGCATGGTGTGGCAGGTTCTTGTGATACTTCGAGCTTATGTTTCAGAAAACATTTTAAAACTATAATATATTTAAATATTTGTGCATTTTGCGCATACATGTACAATACTCTCATTCTTTCTTACAAACACACTCCCATTTTAAGCAGTAATTGCGTTATTAAAATCGGGCTTTGGCCGCCATGCTGTTTTAACGCTTACTTCATACATGTATGAAGTGCGCTTGTTATGAAGACCCGCAGCATGAACATGACGCTTCGAGGTGTGCCATGAATTTAGTTAGAGCGAGCTGGTTCACAAAGTAGACAAAGTGTAGAAAAGGGCTGAAGATGAGCACCACCATGTGTGGAAACTGGCACCACTCAAGCAACGCAAACAGATGCCTTCACGTGCGCGAGCATACCAAAGATATTGTTTTCAAAGAAGTGCACTTCGTTGTTGACGTTCCTGGCGCACAGACTTTCGTCATCTGACCAGCACGGGTGCCTGCAGGGGAGGAAACGAGAGGATGTTAGCTGGCGTTTCCCATCTGAAGAGAAGCTCTCTCTGTGAAAGCACCAGAAAACTGAAGCCTAAGACTGTCCTAAACAAACACCAAGGATAAAAGTCACCAGTTACAAATGGTTTAAACTAGATTCTGCCGCAGTGAATGAGCTGACGTGGAGCTGGGGGGGAAAAAGCATGCACCGGCAAAGCCAAGAGGTCATGCTTCCAAGCACCCCCAGGCATGCCCAAATGTTATTTGCATGCTTAGGATATTAAAGTGATCCCTTTTGTATCTTTTTCTGTTAAATTACAAAACAGCAATACTGTACTTTTCCTTTCTTTACACATAATATATTTAAGCCTGCCACATAACTGGGTCACTCACTGCTTACTGTGATGCAGAATGCATTAACAGCATTGTCTGACAAAATGCCATATTCGGAGTCCGAATGATAAACCAAAAAGCTAAGAGAACGAATGAGAGAGAGAAAAAACTGCTCTTAAATCTATTACATACGCTTTTGGAAAAGTTGTGCCAATCTAGCAGCTAAAGCTATCAAAAAGAAGTGAACAAAAGACATCAAGGAGCCTCATGCACAAAATACTTTGCATCCGCAAAGCTAGTAAACCTGACTTTACAAATGAAAAGTTCATATTCACAATGTGTACGTGTTTGATGATTCACAATCACCATTAAGTATCAAATCCACACATAGCAATCTGGTGCGAACAAAGGGGGTTCCTTCCCAGTACTTAATTTGTAAATAATATAGTGCCAGGGCCCTTGTCAAGAGACCACTGCAGCCTGTACCCCCCATTGTGCTACTAATGACAAAAATGACTGATACCTGCAACCTAAGCTACTTTGATAGTTTTTGGGTGGCAGATATTAGTCAATTTAATATGTGTAGAATTATTAAACAACTGTTGTTGTGTTCATTACAAAATTAGACAAACAGCGCCACCATGTGGCTGGCTGTCATAAGTCCCGGCGACAACAATTAAATGCCGGTGCCTAGCACAGGAAACCACCGGTTCAAATTAAGCACTGTCCCTTCGCCTTGCATCTCATCTCACAAAGGTATGCACATATACTTTGTGGCCGTTTTTGCAGTCACAAAGCAGGAAATGGTTAGTGATTCCTAAAGACAGTCACTAGCAAATTTTGACTTCTCAATATTTGACAGCTTACACTGGGTTTTTTTTTTTTTTTTTTAGACACAGTGAAGAGCAACCAGTTGTCCCAACATGCACTCCCCAATGTAAAATTCATAAAGTGACACTCTTTGTGGCCTTGGGACTACTGTGCATTTAAGGGAGGAGGGTTGCAGCGCATGGACATGGCGAATGCGGGAGATGCGATGGAGGTCTCTGGTCATATGGCGGCCTCCATCCCAGACACTTTCCACTACAAGAATTTTGAGAGACCATTGTCGGAGCAAAGCAAAACACTGCGCTAATCAGCCTCTTTCTGCATTAGGTAGGTAAAGTAAAATAGCAACGGAACCCAAGAGACACCAGTAATCAGCGCAGCATACAAATGTAATGGATCAGGACTGTCTCCACAGGACTTCGGTGCCAGAAGAGAACATTTTATAACAGGTTAACTGGAACTTACATAGATTGGAACTACTCCACAGAAGTACGGTAATCTCCATAAATCAATTTGATAAAATCCAGAAGAGCGCACCTTTTATTTACCTCTTCTCAATATGCATGTAATCAATAATTAAGAAAGAATAAGTCCAAAAACTCAAAAAATGTCACATACTGAAAGTCAACTTGCAATGATAGCCACATTTATTTCCTAATATACTCCTTTGAATATTTAATTTGAAAGTAAATATATTTCTTTCTTTGGTCATCCAAGTTTTTTGTTAATTGTTCAATAATCTTGCAGCAGCTAAATCCACTGAATGCATTTCGCCCCCCACCACCATTACACTTTTACAGGGGTTCAAATATTAAATGTAGTCACACAAAAAAAACATTAATGATTACGTTGTACTTCCAAATGCTAACTCGTATATTACATTTTCACAAATTTCCATTACAAACATACATTAAACCAAACTGCCCCTGATAGCAGTTAATCTAAAACCATCCCAAAAAAAATCTAGTTTCACAGGAATACAAAAAACACATTTGTCCTCTTTGTCTTTGTTACTCCGTTTTCAGCACCTGCAAAGTCATCCATGTTTTCCTATAACTCTGCTCCGAGTCTCATTCATTTTGTTGAAATTTATACGGATACCTCCTAATCTACTTTATTGACATTGCTTCACATGGTCCGTTGTTTATGCCACCTGTACTCAAAACCATTAACCAATAATCTTTCCACTTTTACTGCAGTTTTTATGCCCAATTCAAACTTACACTCTGCAGGGCAGCGCATGTCTTTCTTGCCATTTAAACTAGCATAATTTGTTCCAGATTAGTAAAAATGTCCCTTACAATCTTTTTTTCCATTCAGTTCCAACACATAATCTTAACTAATGTCATGCAGTACCTTTCCAAAGTGTCTGGCTACAGCGGCTTAAAAAATGTTTGATCTTATCATACAATATCCTTGTTTAGATGTTTTTAGTGGATTTACCAAAGTATCCTTTGCCACTGGCGCGCTTTAATATGTAAATACAATAATCCAGTGCCTAATTTGTAAAAAACATAAATGGCAGGACCCTTGTCAGGGGGCCACTACGACTCACACCACCAATTGTCCCTGCCAGCGTTGCCAATTACAGTACCAAAACAACTACTAACCCTCACACTCCTACAAGTGTGACAATTGAAATTATTCCAGGTCCCCCAAGCTTTAAGACGGTCTTGGGCGTCATTTTTAATGTATTTTGGATTAGTAAACAACTGGTATTGTGCTCTATTCTAAATATGGCAAACAGTGCACATATTAACCTAAGCAAGTTGAAATTTTTAAGGACAAGTGAGGCTATTTTTAGATTCTCACAAAAAATAGGTAATAAGCCTGTGAGAGAGATTTTAAAACTTTATGGGAGTAAATGTGTATCTGGGGTATGTTATGGTGGTGCCCTCTGGGGAATGGTAGATACCTCTATATTGCAAATAATGGAAAATACATTTTTGCGTAGGGTGTTATCAGTCCCTAATTCCACTGCTACTTATATTGTCCATAGAGAAACAGATGTTCCCTTTTTAAGTGATTTGATTAGTGTATCCACTATTAATTTATGGCATCGTATTTGGACGAAGGAAGAAACCCATTTTACCGAGGAAATAATATACGATTGTCTTAGTCTAGATTACTCGAAGAAGATACCATGGTTAAAATACGTCCATGATCTTCTGTGATTGTAACCTGAATCCTGTTTTTAAAGACCCATTGATTATTGAGAATTTTAGTAAGGGGGAGCTTAAAAAGAGACTCCTTGGGTCTAGGAAGATAAAAAGGGAAGCAGGGCTATGCACTAAATCTATTGTCAGATTATACTGTGAAGGTCCCTTTTCATTTGGCACCCAACCCTATCTTATATTTATTAGGAATACCCAACACAGATTTTATCTGACTAGACTAAGGCTACGAACATTGCATTTTCAGATAGCATTTCCTAAGATGGGAAACTGGAGTGCAAACCTTCCAATGTGCCCTTGCGATGGTAAATCTGCCCAAAGCACATTGCACTTTATAATGTTTTGTAACTTTTACAGGGATCTTAGGAAATCAATTCTGCGCCCACTTTTTATTTCCAATAAGTTGTACTCCTATAAAACCGCTTTTTATTTTATATGTAAATTAGATCATGTTACGATGTGTAATGTGGTAATTTCCTTCATTCAATTAGCAATTAAGCGAAGGAAAATGCTCTCATATTTGGAAACACTGGTCTATGAGACTGATTAGTTGATCAAATGTTTGGGTTTTATTTCAAGTACCCTTTTAAGATCATTGTAACGTAAAATGAAGAAATGTTTTATTATGTAGAATGCTTTTATGGATATTTTTTATATACCGAATAAAGCTTGTTTTGACTTTGACAAACAGCGCCACCATGTGGCAGACTGTCATAAGTGCGGGGGTTGACAATCCAGTGCCGGTACCGAGCACTGGAAACAACTAGCTCAAATTAAGCACTGCAATAATCATGTATTTCCAGTAGCGAAATATCCTAGTTTATTCTTCTCCTCAGTTGTCATATGATATACATATTTCCACGTACGAAAAGGCTATATATCAAGTTTTGGATATCCTCGCCCTCCAGTGCCCACCGTCTCTTCATCTACTCTTTTTCTCTACTTGAATAAACATTGTTCACATTTTCATATTTTTATATGCAAGTGTTATTCATCGCGTTCATCTAACTATTCAGGATTACAGAAAAGTATTATCACAAACATAAACAAGATATATCATAAAAATACGCACTTACTACATTATCGCATTAATGAAATGCACTTCCCATATTTGGCGATAGGAGGAAACACCACATCAACAGTTTAATCGTTGCTTGCCATCCAGCAACAACGGCCACAAAGTACATTTTACCCAGTGAAGTGTGAGGCATGTGGTTGGGGTTGGGGATATTTACATCAATTTCGAAAACACACATCAGCATTATTCACAAAGATAAATTTGAACATAAATGTACATAGCTATACGCCTGCCAGGAATTTACAAAACAAATCATGGCAGGGGTAACCTCTTTTATGACCACAGACAACTCAGTACCTTAACTTCCAGTCAAGGGTTTGGATTTAGGGCGTTCATGGGTGTTCTAATGCATGGTTAACCTTTGAAGTATGTGAATACCCTCCACCAACTAGGTTTGTGGGAGCTCACAAACTACTACCATTCCGCTTTCCAACCTGGAAAGAGTTGTATATTTACTTCAGCCAGGTGTTAGCTAATGATCCTTCCAAATTTGGTGTGTGTGCAGTAGAAGTGGTGTCTCCATGGGGGATAATTAATTTACTTCTCTAATTTATCTAACAGTGAACGTTCTGCCATCCGGTCGCTAGCAGATGACAAATCTATCATCATAAAGCCTGCTGACAAAGGGGGAGCGACAGTTATTATGGACGCGGAGGCATACCAATCAGAGTGCAGGAGACAACTAAGCAATACGAATTTCTATCACCGTATCAAGTTGGATCCTACCAAGAGACTTCTGGCTACCATTAAAAACTTGACAGATGAGGCTCTTGAAGCAGGTTGGATCACTGGTCATGAGGCACAGTTCCTTTACACAGCATATCCCATCATCCCGTATTTCTATGTATTACCCAAAATACATAAGGGGGTCTTTCCCCCTCCTGGTAGACCTATAATTTCGGGGATAGGGTCTGTTTTGGAACCCCTCTCTACCTTTGTAGATTTCTTTTTGAAACCTTTGGTGAGAACTATGCCCTCCTTTGTTGAGGATACAAAAGATTTGCTACGCATCCTGGATGGAATGCCATTTGATGTCACCCAAGACATTCTAGTGAGTTTTGACGTCGAGTCATTATATACGTGCATTCCGCAGGATGAGACTTTATCCACTGTCAAAATGCTCCTGGAAGGTGCTTCACTGCAGAGCTCTACACCAGTGGACTTTATTATGACATGTGCAACCATAGCCATGAAAGAGAATTTTTTCAAATTTGAAGAAGATCTCTTTTTACAAATCTCGGGGACGTCCATGGGGAGCATTTTCGCACCATCTCTAGTGAATCTGTACGTCCACCAGATTGAACAGACTGAGATCCTCTCCGATACGAATCCGTTTCTAGGTCACATCTTGACCTGGAAACGGTATATTGATGACATCTTTGTCATCTGGAGGGGGTCCATCGAGACCATCAAGGAATTCCACACCTGGTTGAACAACCAGAACAGGTTTCTCAAATTCACCTGCGAGTTTTCAAAGGAAAGTATATCCTTTTTGGATTTACGGATTGGACCGAAGAATGGCAACCTCAGTACAGAACTTTACAGGAAGCCAATGGCACGGAACTCCCTCTTGCACTTCAAGAGCTATCATCCTAGGGCTCTAAGGGAGAACCTCCCATTTGGACAATTCCTTCGTATTCGTCGGAATTGTTCTGAGGTGGCCAAATATCATGAACATGCTTCTCTTCTATCTACACAACTGCAGGAGAGACAGTATCCTATGAAAATCATAAAAACATCCATGAAGAGAGCCAGAAACAACCACAGAGAAGCTCTGCTCGAAAAGAGGATACAGAATCCCATGGAAGAGAACAAAAGGATTACCTGTGTCAACACCTTCTGCAACTATTCCAATGCACTTAAGAAGAGCATCCTGAAGAACTGGAGGTTTCTTAAAATAGAGGGTAGTCCCTTACCCCCTCCCCTTTTTGCCTTTAAAAGGAGCTCCAATCTGAAAGACCGATTAGTGCATACACGCCCGAGGGTGCTGAGAAACCTAGAAACAACTACACTTTGGGGGTTACCACCAGTTGTAGGGCACTTCCCATGGGGGAATTGTGCAGTATGCCCCCAGACTCGACACACCACTGAGGTAGAGATAGGGACGAATAGACCTTGGTCCCTCAAAACCCATACGAACTGCAACAGTGAACGAGTGATTTACCTAATAAAATGCCCCTGCAATAAAAACTACGTGGGCATGACATCACGAAAGGTTAAGGTGAGAATATCGGAGCACAAGAGCACTATCCGGTGTAAAAAGAGTGCTACCAAACTCACTAATCACTTTATATCGGTGGGACACAAAGAGAACGAGCTTCAGTGGGTGGTTCTAGAACAACCACATATTCCAGCTCATATTACTGACATCCAGAAGTTCCTCCTAGTCAGAGAGCAGCGATGGGTGCACAGACTTCATTCAGACACGGAAGGTCTGAATGATGAAATTCCTTGGCTGTTGTTATAAAACCTACCCTCTTTTTTGGCTAATATTGAGGTGCATTTATATGCTTGCTATATAGGGGATCATGACGATAAGATGGCTATTATGTTGCAACATTATCACACTGGAGATGGGCTTTCCCATGTATGTCCTTTTTGGATGTACATATATTGATGACCTTCCCTGACAGAGTCTTTGTTGTATACACCCATATGACCTAGGTTGCACAATCATCGATTTTTCTAAACACTATCACACTCTTTGAACAACATTACAGTTGCGGTTACTCTATCGCATGGGAGCGGTTTTGCTCTTTAACAAGTACGTCTGGCAGGGATGTTATAATGAATATTGGGCAGATCCTGCACTTGCGCGGTGCTGACGTGAGAGAATGAGTTGGTGATCTCCACGCCGCACATGCGCTTTACTCAATTACAAGCATCTCCTCGCCGCACATGCGCGGTACTTGTTTACACGCATGCGCCTCATTCAATTACAAGCATCTCTTCGCCGCACATGCGCGGTACGTATTCACAGGCATCGCTTTGGGCAGCTAAACTGGCTCGCCTCACTTGTATGCATTTGAACTGAGCAGGGATAAATAGACTTCCCCGCCGGGTCCGTCGGCACCACCGGTCTTAACTCAAAGACCGCCCCGGGGTACCGACGGACAGGTGAGTGTTCAGTTTGCTAGCCCTAGATGGTTTGATTGGGTGGATGCTATGCTACACTTTGTCTGTTCAGGCTCATTTTGTATCAGTTTGACTGACTGGGTACACGCTATTTAAGGGAGTTCTCAGTGAACAACTTTGTCTTCCCCCTACTTTGCATACCAGTTTATTTTGGTACATGTGGCTTAACATTTACTTTGACAACTCTTTTTTTGAGTTATGTGACTTGTTTTAACAGTATGTATCTGCCTTCATGTTTCACGTCTACTGGCACAGTTTAATAATTACCTAGTATGATAGTGAACATTCAAATGTGTCTGCACATGTGGCACAGTTTTAATACCTCTTTTCACAATGACTTTCATGTACCATACCTGCCTTTGCATTCTGGGATATGTTGGTGCAGTTCTCAGGTTTTTAAACCATGCTTCTAAAGAGGAGAGTTTTTTCGGGTATTACCTGTTTTCTCTTTCTCCTACTAATTTGTCCTTTTAGAGCGGGGCCCCTTTCCCTGAGTCGAGACCAGGTTGAGGTGAGGGCAGTACCCACTGTTTATGGGTAAGTGCAATTCAAAATGAACAGTATTGAATGCCATACAGCATTAGTGAATGCTAGCTTTGGTCATTGAGTTTGTTTGACCTATAGTTGAGCTTGTTTTACATATTGGGTCTTTGTTTCTTTTCCAATTTTTCCACAGGTATCCGGTTTTGATTGCCTCTAAACTTGACCGGTGCGGTAGGAATTATTTATCTGCACCCCATTTTTGTATAATTTACTTACACGTTTTTTCACAAAGAAAACCACAGCAGTAATTTAGGTCCTGACGAAAGCCCAGATACTATTGATCGATTGAGGGCAGAAACATGTTGACCGTACTTGCTATGGACAATAGCATAATGTCAATTTAATTTATGCCATATTGCCATCTTGCTTTTTAAATATGACAGGGGTCCTCTACTATTAAAGAACTTTTGAGCACCCTTAGCCATTTTTAACTCACACTATTATGATTTTACTGCTGACCTTTAGGATCTCCCACCTTTGATCTATGGGTAGTACCTCATCCAAGACAATACTCGTGAGAGATCAGGTGACAATCCTCCTTGGTTGCTCCTTCTACGCTAGTGACCGGGTCACTGCTTCATGAACTGGTCCTGCTGGTTGGAGTACACAGACCCAGATGATAATAACAATTAACCACCTTAAGTGATTGATGGGTCCTGTTGAAGGGAGTGCTCTCTTATAGAGTCGTCACGTTGAGAATGGGGGTTCACCTAGACCTTTTTGTGTAATTTCTTGGCTCAATCACTGACCCAGGTTGTATTAGTGTTTTGATTTTGGATAATTAATTTCCCCATAGTGAAAAAACAAAAATCAAAGAAAAAAAATAGCATTTCCACTGAGGAGTTCTCCACCACTTAAAACTTTGTACAGCTAAAATGCATTTACAGCAAGGAAGTCATGTGCTTAACCTAGGACTCCGCATGGAAACCTGCCACAGGCACCTGTGCATTCCGTGAGGAGTTTAGGATTTCCAAAAAGTAGGAAATCTACACTGCGTGCAGATTTACTACTATTTTGTGAATAGGGCACCTCGTCTTAAAAAGGAGATACAATTACATGTTTAGTGAAAAAAAGGTTAACTGTTTTGCGCAATCGGCAAAGGGTAGTTAAGGCATTCAACATGTACAGGATTTCCCAGGGCATGCTTTGTGCTTTTCTGTTTGTCTGGTCTGTTTGCAACAGACATCGATTAACAAAGACATGCACTCAGTAGGCCTTGCTAAGTCGATTTACCCGAGGTTGGGCTTGCTAAGGACGCTCGAATTAAACATGTTTTAATATACCCGGAGCACATTTGAAATAATTGTCTATCAGTTACAATAAGTTGGCCAGGATTTGCAAACTGCAGTAGTACCCGTGGTTCTTCGTGTCACACATGGATCAATTTGCACATTCATTTATTTCCCGATTGGGATCAAACACAATGACTGACTAAACGGAAGTCGTGACTGAGTGGACACACAACTGAAGCCACCTCGGCTGCATTTCAGATTAAATCTCAAATTCAGTTCCGGTGTTGCAGCCGGGCTGCGTGCAGCACCCTGGAACCATCCCTGTATGACATGCAAGAGTGCCATCAGCATGTGCTCAGCAAGGTTTCATTCGCCCACCATGTTCATGAAGTAGCAGCCTATGACATCCACACTTATCTAACTTGAAAAGTAGAAGAGGCCTTTGTCTGCGTCCAGGAGCATCAGTTAGTTGCTGAGCAACCTTGGTGCTCCATGACCTCCTTGGCCGGCAGTACACTACTGTTGGACAAAGCAGTTACCATACCCGACACACAATATCAGGTCCCATCACATGGTCACCCGATGAGGAGCCGATATCACACTGAGGCAGGGAAAACGAGCTGGAATACACTGTAAGGAATATGCTACTTACCAGTATGCATCTGTTCTTGGCATGTAGAGCTGCAGAGTTGTACACTTAGCATAGATCGCCATCTGGTGTTGGGCCCGGAAGTTTGCAGTTTGTTTTTGTTCTTTGGACAGTCTTTGGAAGTCACGAGTTTGGTGACTCCTCCTTCGGTCCGTACTGCGCATGGGCTTCGGCTCCATCCTCAGATTGTTTTTCGCCAACAGGGAAATGATGGAGCGTAGTAATAACAGTGAGAAACCCATGTGTGTTGTATCTAAATAAGATGGACAGGAACGGATACAGGTAGCCGGGGAGGCGGGTGGGCGTGTACAACTCTGCAGCTCTACATGCCAAGAACAGATGCATACTGGTAAGTAGCATATTCCGTTCGAGGCATATGAGCTGCAGATTGTACACTTAGCATAGATTATATAGCAGTACCCAACCTTAGCGGCGACCACCGGTATCCGTTGCAGCGGTTTGAAAAAGTGTCTTTAGTACAGCCTGGCCCACACTAGCTTGCTGCTTGGAATGCACATCTACACAGTAATGTTTTGTGAAGGTGTGCGGTGTTGACCATGTGGCTGCTTTGCAGATGTCATCTAAGGGTATGTTCCCTAGAAAAGCCATAGAAGCCCCTAACTTTCTAGTAGTGTGGGCTTTAGGTGGAACAGATAATGTTCTTTTTGCCTTTTGATAGCAAATTTGTATACACTTTACAATCCACCTAGCTATCCCTGATTTAGAGATGGGGTTGCCTTTATGTGGTGGAGAGAAGGAAACGAACAATTGTTTAGTCTTCCTGAAAGGTTGCGTTCTTTGTATGTAGTACAGCAAAGCCCTCTTAACATCAAGTGTGTGTAAGGCCCTTTCTGCAACAGATTGAGGTTGCGAGAAAAAGACAGGTAATTCCACCGATTGATTGAGATGGAAGGGGGAAATGACCTTGGGCAGAAACTTCGGATTTGTACGAAGTATGACCTTGCTGTGATGTATTTGTAGGAAGGGTTCCTGTATAGTGAACGCTTGTATTTCACCAACCCTTCTAAGGGAAGTGATAGCTACGAGGAAAGCTGTTTTCCAGGTGAGGAACTGTAGCTCACATTTATGCATTGGTTCGAAGGGTGGACCCATTAGCCGTGTAAGAACTACATTTAGATTCCACACAGGGGAAGGTGGTGCCCTGGGAGGAATTACTCGTTTAAGGCCTGCCATAAAGGCTTTAATAGCGGGCACTCTGAACAGTGATAAATGCTGTCTGTTTTGTAGATAAGCAGCAATCGCTGCTAGGTGTAGGCGTATGGATGAATATGCCAGGTTACACCTGTGAAGATGGAGCAGATAGCATATGATGTGCTGTATGGATGCGTCTAAAGGGTTGATTGTATTGTTACGGCAGTAAATTACAAATCTTTTCCACTTTGCGGCATAGCATGCTCTAGTGGTAGGACGTCTGGCTTCCATGATAATGTTCATACAATCAGGGGGAAGGTTAAGGTAACCAAATTCTAAGATTTCAGGAGCCAGATCGCAAGGTTGAGCTGAGCTGGGTCCGGGTGCCCGATTTCTCCATGGTTCTGGGTTAGGAGGCATGGGGACAGGTGCAGTTTTTGATGTGGTACCACTGATAGCTGTAGTAGTGTGGTGTACCACGGTTGCCTGGCCCATGTTGGGGCTACCAGAATGAGTGTGAGGGAGTGCTGCTGTAGCTTCCTTACCACTAATGGAATTAGTGGGAGAGGTGGAAAGGCGTATGCAAATCTGCCTGACCAGTTCATCCATATCGCATTGCCTTTGGACAATGGGTGTGGGTATCTGGCGGCGAAGCTTGGCCATTTTTTGTTTTCGTGGGTGGCGAAGAGGTCTATCTGAGGATGCCCCCACATTTGGAAGAATGGGTGAAGAACTTGTGGATGCAGTTCCCATTCGTGTAGTTGGTGCGTGTCTGCTGAGCAGATCTGCCATGGTGTTTTGTACGCCTGGAACGTGCTGCGCCAGGAGAAAGATGTTTTGGGGAATTGCCCATCTCCATATGCTCTGGGCTAAGCGGGAGAGCTGGGGAGAGTGTGTCCCCCCCTGTTTTTGGATATAATACATTGCAGTCATGTTGTCTGTGCGAATGAGGACTGCTTTGCCCGAAATCTGTTTTTGAAAAGATTTTAGGGCTAGAAAGATCGCCAAGAGCTCCAGATGGTTGATGTGGAGCGATTTTTGCTGTGGCGTCCATAGACCTTGCATTGTGAGGTGTAAGAGGTGCGCTCCCCAGCCGGAGAGCGATGCGTCCGCTGTTAGAATCACCTGAGGAACCGGGTCCAGGAACGGCCGCCCTTTGGAAAGGTTTGTGGTGTTCCACCACTGCAGAGAGTGATGGGTGCAGCCGTCCACCAACACCAGATCCGTCAGCTGACCCTGGGCCTGGTTCCACTGTCGTGCTAGGCACTCTTGAAGTGGACGCATGTGGAGTCTTGCATGGGGCACTATAAAAATGCAGGACGCCATCATTCCTATGAGCTTCATAAACACTCTTGCGGGAAGAGAGTGTTGAGGAAGGAATGTTTTGCGCAAGGCTTGCATGCTTGCGATTCTGGCTGAGTTTGGATAGGCAATACCTTTGGAGGTGTCTATAGTGGCCCCGAGATATTGCTTTGTGTGAGATGGTAGGAGGTGGGACTTTTGGTAGTTCACCGTGAAGCCTAGCCGGTGGAGCAGTTGAATGGTGCTGTTGGTATGTTGCACACATTGGTTGTAGGATGCGGCTTTTATGAGCCAGTCGTCTAAGTAAGGGAAGACGTGAATATGTTGACGTCTGAGGTGTGCTGCTACAACTGCTAGGCATTTGGTAAACACCCGTGGTGCGGTGGTGACCCCGAAGGGGAGAACTGTGAACTGGTAATGTTGACCGTCCACCACAAACCTGAGGTAATTTCTGTGAGAAGGGTGTATTGGAATGTGAAAGTATGCGTCTTTCAGATCCAAGGTAGTAAGAAAGTCTCCCTGACAAAGGAGCGGGAGGACTTGTTGTAGGGTGACCATGTGGAAATGGTCTGAATGTATGTATGCATTTAGAGGCCGGAGGTCCAGAATGGGCCTCAGGGTCCCGTCTTTCTTCGGTATTAGGAAATACAGAGAGTAGACCCCTAGATTTTGCTGATTGACGGGGACCTGCTCTATAGCGTGTTTTTGGAGGAGGGAGAGCACCTCCTGTTTGAGCAGTGTGGAATGTTCTTGAGACATTGGACGGTGCCTTGGTGGGATATTGGGTGGGGTAGATGTTAGCTCGAGACAGTACCCTGACCGAATAATTTGGGTCACCCATTTGTCCGATGTTATGGACTCCCATGCGTGTATAAAGTTTTGTAGTCTGCCCCCGACCGGAGTGGAATGGTCTGGGGGGAGCGAAGGGAAGTCATTGTGCGGGCGGGGTGGCAGAACGGGTGGTGTTAGTTTTGCCCCTGCCCTTATTGTTGTTGCTTCTGTAACCACCCCTTTGGTTGCCCTTTGAAAAGGTATTTTGAGGAGGGGACTTGTAGGAGGTAGAGGCGCTATCGGTGGAGTAGCCTCTGCCTGTGCTACGAAAGGATGAGCGTCGAAAGGAGCGTTTGGGGGCTTGTGATTTTAGTGCCCCCATAGACTTTGCTGTGTCTGTGTCCTTTTTCATCTTTTCTAATGCTTCGTCCACCTTTGGCCCAAAGAGAGTTTGTTGGTCAAAGGGGTGATTTAGTATGGACGCCTGGACTTCAGGCTTGAACCCTGAGATCCTGAGCCAGGCATGACGACGAAGCAGGACACTAGTGTTTATGGCTCTAGAAGCAGTGTCAGCTGCATCGAGGGCACACTTAATAGAGGTGTTAGTAATTAGTTTACCCTCCTGTATTAGGTCATGAGCCTTGCGTTTGTGTTTTTCGGGGAGGTGCTGCATAAGAGCTTTGAGCTCGTCGTAGTGTGCTCTGTAATAGCGCGCAAGTAGCGCTTGTGTATTTGCAATGCGCCACATGTTTGCAGCTTGGGAGGCGGTGCGTTTGCCAGACGCGTCTAGAAGTTTGGATTCTTTATCTGGCGGTGGGGCTTCTCCTGAGGACTGGGAGTTAGCCCGCTTTCTAGCTGTGGACACAACTAGGGAATCTAAGGGAGCAGGGCCCTTGATGTATGCAGGGTCTGTGGGTGCCGCTTTGTACTTTTTTTCTATTCTAGGGTTCAATACCCTGGCCCTGACAGGGTCTTTGAACACCTCTGCAGCATGCTTGGTGACACCTTTAAGCATGGGCAAGATAGATGTGGACTTGTCCTAAATGTCAAATGTGTCCAGTAGGAAGTCGTCTTCCACTGGTTCACTATGCATTTCCACCCCATGGTAGTGTGCTGCTCTCTGCAGTAAGTGGTGAAAACCTAAGGAGTCCTTTGGAGGAGACGGCCTGGATGGGTATAGGTCGTCCTGAGGCATATCAGGTATGTCAGGGTTTTGGTAGTCTTCCCATGGGTCTGGGGTCCCCGGTGGAGTGGGGTCCATTGGGGCGTCCTTGGACGGTGCTTGGCACCTTACCAAGTGGTCTTACTCCTGCACTTACTTCCTAATTCAACTTCCTGGAGATTAAATCCAAAGTCTCTTTTAGGTTCAGTGCAGGTTTACTCTGTATGGCAGACAGGCCCTTCCAGCAGAACCTCACAATGATGGAAGCACAGAGTTCAGGCATGCATCAAATGACTAGTCCCTAGCATGAGATGCAGATATTATGCAGGTCATTTGCTGCAAATGACCACTGGAATGACATGTATGACAAAGTCAGAGAGCTGTAGTACAAGGTCACTCGGTCTGAAGGAATGGAGGGACCAACATTAAAACATTAGATCTGTAAGGACCAAAGATTGGGTCTAAACACCATGAATGAATTCTGCAAGTACAATCGAAGTAAGTTTTGATCAGACAGTTGGGGGGGGGGAACAATGACACTGACAATGGTGAGCATCTGTGGAAAGTATATTAGGTATGGGGGCATGCCACAACTAACGTATGCCCAGGAAGAGTACTGGTTTTCTGCGATACCTCATATTAGGTCACTCAGGATATAATTTGTCATCTTTTCCACTATTTCATCTGAAGGAAAATAGTTAAACATTGTGGAAGTAAATGAGTGTAAATATCCCAAAACTTGTACATGCGGACAACAAAACAAAAAAGAGAAAAGTGCTTGAACGACAAAATAGAAAATAAAAGTCTGGTAAAACGGAGGGCAAATACCCTGGCAGTAAAAAGATTAAAGACATTTTGTTGCACTGGGAAAACCACACTTACGAAAAAGAATTATGCTATATAAACTGCCAGAATATCGAATAAAAAGAAAATCCTGTAGAAGCGTGAATCAACAACACAAACAGGTAGGCGTATACACAGAAAGAACCCAGCAGGCGTTTACAAAGGTATTTCCATGTATGTGTGGGTGTGGTCTATATTATTTACCAGCCTTGCATTTTCTTCTGGATGAAAGCCCTTAAACATTTTCCAGTTTTCAGATCGTACAGTTGTAGGTTAGGTGGTCCGGGTGCTCCATCTTTACCTGCTGCAATAAAAAAAGTTATAGAACATAAGACATGTCCTGGTCCCTATTGATTCTCATTTTCCTTACACGCCATCTTGAAATAACACAATAGTGGAACAAAGGGTAATTTTGTTGTCTAAATCACACTCATTACCCACCTCCATAAAGGTGCAGCTCATAAAATCCTCCTGATGCACAAATGCTGGTGCAGTTCCATATAGCAATTGTAAGAAACACGGAGTTAAAATACTGAACGACAATAAAGACTCCGAACATAGAGTGTGATCTTGTGAATATCATTAAGGAGGGTGTGTACCAAAAAACATATCTACAGTGAGCCTGCAGATCATATTAAATTCTTGGGTTATAATCAGGTTATGGTCCCACTGATGTCAATTTAGGATTTCATCCATCAAGTATAGCTTTACGTTTGTTTATGATTGTTAGACCTGGCATCTTTTGGCATGCTCTCCCCTAGCCTTTTTTGGCTGCTAACCTCATGTTTGGACCCTGTTTTGCTGGCTTAGGCCTTTGAATGTTTTTGACACTGCCATTCGGTGCCCAAGCACTGTGCTTGTCATATACATATTGGTGATTGGTGTATACATGATTGGCTGACTTGAGTTAGATGCAAGTCCCTTGTCTAGGGGTAATACATATACCCAGGGCATGTACCTCAAATGCTCCTCCGTGGCCCTGCAGCACTGGCTGTGCCCTCCTCAGAGATAGCTCATCGATCGTGCCACAGCTTTGCCCTGTAGGGGACCTGTGTGCTCTGGTCTGGTTACTGTTACTCGGCTTGTCATTTAAAAAGCTTCGTACCAAGGTTTTGAGTGTCTCTTGCTATATCCGAGTTCTCCTGGGGACAGGGTGTGGTGTTGGGAAGAGGTAGTCATGTGTGCGTGCGAACTACATGCAAGGGTCATGAATGGCACCGGATGGTGTGTTCGGTACAATGGGCCTGCTTCTCACATTGGATTAGCCTGGGGAAGGTAGGGAAAGGCTATTGAGCAGTATTTCCTATGTGCAGAACTGTAGCAGTATAGTATTTGATATTGTAGAGTTCGTAATGGCGAATGTTATCCGGTAGTGCGAGTGGAATCAACATTACTAAGTTGAAAATGTCACTTTGGGAAAGTGGGCACCTTGATGCTCCAGCCGGTCTCCAATTCACATCTTGTTGCTGGGGGCACAGCTACATCTGTGCATTCCTGATAAAAGGCAATAAACTAGGGACTCAAGGGAAACTGCAGACCTTTGTCTCCGAGGGGCCTTTCTGGGACGGTCACGTGGGGGTGGAATTGGGATTCCAAGGGCCAGGGTCCTGGCCCCACTAAAGATAGTGATCACATCTCTCGGGGTAGGATGGCAGACAGGACAACATTTAGAGAGGGCCTGTGCGTTTCAAAGGTGGCCTTTTAAACTCATCGCATCTTCAAAGGCCATTGTGGGTATAACTACTGGGACTCTAGCCTGAGAAGTTAGAGACCCTTTTGGATTTGGAACCATACTATGTTGATTCAATGCTGGGACATCGACATGAGAAAGCATTAGGGCAGGAGGGACTGTAACTGCATTATCTGCAGACTTGTGGTGGCCTGGAGCTTGTCGTGCTCCAGGAAGGGGACTATCACTCGGTGGATTTTGGCTGGACATAGCTGGCAAAAGTATTCTCCAAGGGCTGGTTGGCTGGCCTACTATCCACGAGATCCCAGGGACACCAAGGAACCCTCCATTTCCACAAGATGATAAGGACCGCGCAGGGTGCGGTGGAAACGGGTGGAAGTAATCGTCGGTTAGGACAAGGATCGTCCTGAGGTACACAGTCACCACACTGTGCAGAGAAATTTGCATGTAAAGATCAGCAGCCCATCTGAAGTGCCAGTAAGCCAGGAGTTCAAGGAGTGCAGGGGAAGCTTGCAGAGTCTGAGGGATCCATGCTTGCAATCAGGAAACCTGTGCTAGCTTGCACTCTGAAGTGTATGGTGTCCGGGGGGTGTTGAGACCCGAGCTGAGACTGTCTTCGACCTCCAGATCAGGAGGACATCAGTGCCTGACATCACAGCCTCCGTCCAAGGTTTGCTAGTTTCCTCTTCCTGGACCCATTTCACAATGTGTTTTGTAGTGCAGAACATCGTGAAGAGGCCCAAAGGGTTTCATCACACCTTGTGGGCACCTACAGCTGGCTGTCTGGACCTATGGCAGCTCGCAGCTCAGCTTGAGGGGAAACATTTCTCCAGACTTGGAAGCGCACCAGCATCCTGGGTTACAACATATTGTCTACGGGGGGATAGCGATCCTGCACTCGTGCAGGTGCCGCTGTGCATCTGAAGGTCTAATCTGGATGGACGAAACAAAGTTTCTTTCTGTTTTAGGTGATTCCCACTATCTCATTAACAGCACCAGCAGGGGCAATGTGCATTGTTAGTTGGTTTTAGTTGAGTGATTGTGGGGCTGGGACACGAGGGGTAGGCAAAGACCTGTGATTGCTCAACCATTACAACTGGGGGTATGCGATATTGGGGAATGTGTTGTTGGATGAATACCTTTAATTAGGGCATGCGTGTTCATGCCATTTTGCTGCTAATGGGAAGGTTCAATAAATGTAAAGTGTATATACAATGTGTATCTCTATTTAATTTCAAAGTGTGTGTAATAAAAAGACAAGTATTTTATACATACGGTGTGGAGTCTTTTGTGGCGTACGCAGTGTTGCAAGGGTTGTGTTGTGCCAATACTTTACACTTGGGCCCTGAGGATAAGCCGGACTGCTTGGTGCCAAGCTACCTGTATGTATGTATGTATATAGTATTTATTAAGCGCAACAAACACCCCAAAGGTACCCTGGAACTGCTGTACGTAAAGCCGGACCAATGTTAATCAGGCGGTCAACGGATAGATTAGACAATACTCAGGGACTAGAATCAAATTCTAGGGAACAGTCATGTCTTAATCCTTTTTCTAAACAGCAACAGGGAGTCACATTGTCTAATACAGAGTGGCACAGGTTATCGGACATGTGTACTCATCCTATCTACGACGGTGGATTCTGACTAGCTTTGATGTATCCCAGCCAGCCAGACACAGCTGGGTCTAACAATGATTATTTTAAATGTAATTTAAAAACTGAAAAAATAAAGTGATTCCAAGTGCAGGGACAAAATTGTTTCCATTTGAATTGATATGAAACAAAACAATTGGAAAAATGCAATACACGGAGGGGGAGGATATAGCAAGAATGATGAACAGCAGCGAAGATCAAAAATTAATAGACATGGGGAACTGGCTTCAGCGTACAAAATGTGTTTTTTGATTCACCTAAGGAAGGTTAGAACAGGTGGGTCTTGAGGATAAAATTAGGGACAGCACAATTACATCTGATAACCCCATTTATCCAAAAAGGCAGTGAACTCAAGGAATTAGTTCTAAAATGCTAGCAGAAAGACAACCCTAACACAGAAAGAAATGAAGAGCGTAAGTCTGTCAATTTCCATCAATGATTCTTCGAGAGGGAGGAATATTCTTTTACTATCACAAGCTGAGAGGCCCATTAAAAGTCATTTGCGTGGGGATGGAATGTCGTCTTTGTGGACCAACAAGTAAAGATCCTCATGTGAAATCTGCAGTGGTTTTCTGTTGTACATTAGCAACTTCTGCATACTCTCCAAAGTACAGAAATGAGTCCCTAATTACAAAATTTGGGTATTTTGCAAAGCATAGAGGAGCTTCGGGAGGGGGGTAATCTTAAAGAGGGCTACTCTTAACATAAGAGAGAATGGCAACCCATGCCACAGCTGGACGTCTCTGTGGAAACTATCCATCAGGATCTGTAAGGTATGGTCCAAGAACTGTGTTCTGATCCTAGTAACCTCTGTCCACAGATAACTGAACTCACTGTTTGCCAATCTCAATGGTAGTCAAGCAAGGGGCACAATTCAAAGCCTCTTACAATTGAAAATTAGGCCAATTAATTGAGGAGCCCGAATGCAAACCAAATTCCCAGGACATATACATGAATAATGGCATGGTTTTATGGGGGGGGGGGAGGTTCAATGCAAACAGGAGAATTTTGTACATGCCCACTTACCTATCCAACGAATCCAGCATGACTCAATTCACCAAAAGATCGTGCACACAACATTTGGGCGAGTGGATACCACTCTCTGGTCCCCTTACCCAGTTTGAATTGGGCATACAACATCCCATTAACCCACACAGTATCCAAAGGCCATTTATGGGCTATAGTTTGCCCTAGAACCCATCTTCTTGAAGAAAAGCAAAGAGAAAGCTTTACTTTGTAGAATCAAAGGATTGTTCGGCATTTAGAGTTGAGGGTGAGTAGCACACTTACAATTCCCTGATTGACTGATTGATTGAGGGTTGGGATGGCTAAAGGCACATCTGCTGACCAAGCCCAGTCTATGCAGTTGTGTAATCTGAAAAATTTCATAGGATAAAGCGAGAGTAATCCAGACAAAGAAGATCACAACAAATAGCAAGATATCTGTTAGTGAACACAATGGCCAGAATTCAGTCGATAATGGGCAGTGGCAGCAGTCATTTTGTGATTTACCCTGTTGCAGATCAGGTTACAGTGATCATTCTCTAGATTTGGGCCAAAGTAAGCTAGCTTGCAAGGGAAGCAGACAGTTCAAGAAAAAAAATCTAAGAATCGTGTATCTTCCCAGCATACAGGTGCCAGATAGTATCTCCAGTCTGCTTCCAGTTTTCCAGCTACCTAAACATATTCATTCTTGTTTTAAGTCCCAATATCTTGAAGATTACTATACCTCATAGTGAAGCACTTACACAACATACATATAATGAGCAATGTTGTGCTGGAGAGCTGTTCTTTTTAATAAAACTATTTACTTTTTGAAATGGAATCACAGTAAAAACAAAAGAGATGCACATGTGTTACAAAACGTTTGTAACATAGGCTTGCTTTCTCCGGAGTACAACACTGTATGCGTTATTCAAACTGTTTTACTGAGGGAGTTAGAAAGAACAGTGTAGGTAAAAAAGGGTGTTTCTGTGCTTAAATGCATGGCAAAAATCATTAGCCACTGCTTTCTGGGACACTTCCCTGCAAGCAAAAATAAAAGGCATAGCAACAGGATGTCTCACTTATGTCACAGGTCTGTGACAGCCACCTAATAATGCCTTTCAGGGTCTTGTTGAATCTTTCAACAAGCCCATTTGTTACAGGGTGGTATGGTGTGAAGAACTTGCAGGTAACCCCACACATCCCACATGGCCTTCAAGTAGGTAGAAATTAAGTTGGTGCCCCAGCCAATCACAACCTCTTTGGGGAAACCCACTTAGGTAAAGATCTCCATCAGTGCCCCAGCCACGACAAGTGCAGTCAATGGTCCCCCTTGGATATGGCCTCGGGTTACCTTGTCGGCTGGTCTACCAAGAGCAGGGTGAACCTGTTGCCTATGGCTGTCTTGGGGTCCAGAGGCCCAACAATGTTTAGTCCCATCCTCTGAAAGGGTGTTTCCATGACAGGGAAAGGTAGTGGGGGCGTTGTGCCTTACCTCGGACTTACCACTGATGTGGCAGGTTAAGCAGGCACTACTGAACGCATCTGAGTGGATCCAACTCCGGGGGCAATGAAAGTGGGTGACCAGTCGGTCAAAGGTTTTCTCCTGCTCCAGACGTCCTGCCAGCAGGATGTCATGAGTCTACTCCAGTAGGAAGGTATGACTGGACTGGGGGACCACCAACACATGGTTTGACCCAGGTTCACATACATAAAATCATTCTGCCCATAGATGTGGTGATCGCCATAGGTGTCACCAGTGGCCTAGGCATCAGCCTAGTGCCATGGGGCAATCCTTCTGCACCTTGCAGAACCCTGCCTGGGATGGTGCCCCTGGAGCTTGCCAACCGGCTAACTCATGAAGGTCTCCCAGGGCAGAAATGTCTTCCCCTGGAGATTCTGAGCGGTCAACCTCAGGCTCAGACTCCTTGGGACTTATGGGGTGAGTTTCCTACAGCCCTTGGCTCTCCTCTTCCTTGTAGGAACATGGCTCACTCTTTCAGGCTACAGGTCCTTGACTCCCTTGATGGACTGCCATGTACTGTGTGGTCATAAGCCTCACTCGGGCAATCCCATCATCAAATAATCTCCACCTCTTTCCAGATAGTGAGCTCTAGGTCACTGCACAGTAGACAATTAACAGGCACTGCTGGACTCACAGCTACTCTAATAGAGCTCGAGACCCCTCTCCCACTCAAGGAGAAACAAAGTCACAGAATAGTGGCTTACTTGGTTGTCAGCTGTCACAACCTGGTAGGCTACATCAGGGACACAGTAGTATCTTGCAGAGTCTCCACCCTCTGCCGATTGAAGGTGAGCCACTGGCTGCAAATCTTATTGTTATCAGGTATATAAGCTTTAGGTACCATCTCTCGATCACCAAGTGACACTAAGGTAACCTCACTATAACCTTCTTTTTGTAACTCCTATCATGAAAAATAAAACAAGAAAGGGGGGTTTTTTTCTTTCCTTTTGCTCAAGAGAATATTTATTATTTATTTCTCATTTCTCTCATATTGTGCGCTGCACGCTCACTCATTGCGCGTATAAATTTTGTAAAGAAACACCATAATACAAATCCAAATACATTAAACAACAACACATAATAATCTTAATCCCCTTTACATAAAATACATACTACATTCACTCCTCAAACATTCGTGGCCAATACATTCATACATACAACCTACATGCACTGAACAAAGTGGTCCTAATGACACCTTTCCTTTTATTATTAGATTGATTTCCAGCCTCTATACGAGTCCAAATGCTTTCTCTCTTTTTTATATCCAATAAAGGTACAAAAAAACGTTGTTAATAGGAAGAAATCAAATGGGTGTGAAAAGGACCAAACTGGTCGACGCGTTTCGAACCACTATCTTTTGGGTTCTCTTCAGGACCAAACAATTCACATCCCAGATGACAATTGCACCCCCTTTATCCGCCTGTTTCACCACTATCGATCTATCATTCTTCAAGTCCATCAAAGCCTCTTTCTAAGTTTTTCCTTTCGCCTTCAGAAAGAATAATCAACCATCTGATTGGTAAAGCCGGCGAAGGAGACAGCCTTCCGCCGATTTGGTAAGCCATTATGGGAGTCTTTTTAAATTCGAGTGGTTGAGAGCACCCATCAATCCTCCAACTGATTTCAAACATTTTTCATTACAGTTTTTGGCTGCCCCATACAGTTAACAGATTCATTATGGATGGTGAGTTAAATGGACGCACATGACAGTCTTTTTTGTTGGTCTTGTTTGTATGTCTTACTTATTTTGTGGAGAAAAAATGATGATAGAAGTGTTTTTATTTGTGTTTCACAGCCCCAGAGTAAGCTGGTTTGGCTACGGACAGTTAAGATTCCATTTTTGACGCACTTTTTAAGGTGGGTGTGCTCAGTCGCTGGTGGCTGTTTGGAAATCTTGAGTTGTTGTAAATATCTAAAAAGGCCTTTTTTTGTCTTTGTATTACAGAAATTGTTTGGTCCTGAAGAGAACCCAAAAGATAGTGGCTCGAAACGCGTCGACCAGTTTGGTCCTTTTCGCACCCATTTGATTTCTTCCTATTAACAACCTTTTTTTGTACCTTTATTGGATATAAAAAAGAGAGAAAGCATTTGGACTCATATAGAGGCTGGAAATCAATCTAATAATAAAAGGAAAGGTGTCATTAGGACCACTTTGTTCAGTGCATGTAGGTTGTATGTATGAATGTATTGGCCACGAATGTTTGAGGAGTGAATGTAGTATGTATTTTATGTAAAGGGGATTAAGATTATTATGTGTTGTTGTTTAATGTATTTGGATTTGTATTATGGTGTTTCTTTACAAAATTTATACGCGCAATGAGTGAGCGTGCAGCGCACAATATGAGAGAAATGAGAAATAAATAATAAATATTCTCTTGAGCAAAAGGAAAGAAAAAAACCCTCCTTTCTTGTTTTATTTTTCATGATAGGAGTTACAAAAAGAAGGTTATAGTGATTCTCAGCTTGGACAATATGTTTTGTTTTTTCGGTTAATTGGGCTCAGTCCAACTGAGCTTTTGTTGAGCCAGGACCCAGTTTTGGTTAGTAGCACTAAGGTAACCTCAGCACTCCCCCTAAACCAACTAGGGCAACCGCCGCCCACCCTTGCACTAAACTGGCAATAATCATAGTAGGTCCACCAGTGGGGCCAGGCGGCATCCCCCTTTTTGTGCCCTGGCTGGTGGCACTCATAACACTTGGGCTGGAAAAAGCCCATGAGTTTCTTCTCGCTAAACCCTCCCTTCTAATTGTCAGGATCGGATTGGAACGCCTACCCCTGAAAACTCTTTTGGGTGCCTTTAGAGAATGTCTTTTGGTTTTCCCTACTGCCCCATCCTCCTGTGAGTGAGGAACCGGTCCACCATTCTTGGGGTCCCCCTCTTGTACCTTATTTGACACTCTGGTGCTGGTGCTTCCCCAGATCTCTGGGGACAATTAGCTTAGAATCAATAAGGTGTTGGCACAACTCTGCAAGACAACTGCTGGACATGAGCTCCTACAATATTAAATTACGAAGTCCATCATAATAATTTACATTGCTGCCCTTCACCCAAACATCCAGTGCCTTACTGGAGTAATCCACAAAATCAACCCATAACTGGTGGGACTGTTTCTGGCTATACCTGAACTTCAGGTGATACTTTTCTGGGGGTTAAACCAAACTTCACAACAAGGGCTTCTTCATGGGGGCGTATTTCATCCAGTCAGCTTTCACAAGGGTCAACAAGGTATTGCTCCCTCATGGTAGTATACAATCTATACAAGTGGAGTTATGCTTCTTCCGCAATCTGGTAATTTCGCTTCCTATTTCGGTGGCCCAATGGTATCTCTTAGAACCATTAGATGTTATACTTGAGACAGACGAGCAAGAACTGCAGGGGAAAGAAAAAGATCCAACAGTGTTTTCAACAATTTGCACTGTGCTTCCCACCACAAACATAGTTTATAATGGAGGGAAAAGTATTGAATTATTAAAATTGACAATGCAAAAGAGTCGATGTTGGGGAATTAGAACCATCAACTTTGTTATGGACACAATTATAATTCTATACAATGTTTACGATGCACTACGATTAGGAGACATTTTCGATACACTGGAGTAATCTTGAATAAATTGGCATTACTCTTGTTATGCAAAATTCCTGAAACTATACTATTATCCAACATTCCATTATTCAATTTGGCTCGTCTTGCCGCATACTTTACTCAACATTGCCGCATAATTTGGCCCTTGTCTGACCCATAATTCCAGTGGCCTAGTATACATTGTTCACAGACCACAAGTCTGTTGGTCTTCAGGTTCAAAAATGGATGCAAGGATGTATTTTGCACTGAAATATAGTGCCAAATGCAAGTTTGGCATTTTGCATTATTACAAGCAATTACACGCATTTTTCTGAAATGTTGCAAAATTACACAGATGCAATTATGCACACCCATACAAAACACACCTTCACCCAAGCGGGTAAATTGGGCACTACCCAGAAGACCAACAAAACGTTACATAAAAAACCGAAATTTAAATCAAGTAAAATGCAACAAAAATGAGTTGATTAAATAAATGACGCAGTCCAGGCTTAAAAATTATGTAAGCTGGATGTAAGTTGTATAAAAAATAGGTTTTTGAAGCACAACAGAAAAACGTCAGGAACGAAGTTGAAATCATCTGGAAGCGCATTTCTCAATTGTAGAAAGTGGCAAAAAAAAAAACAATTACAATTTGTGGACCTTGAACGTTTTCAATTGTATACCACGGGATGACGTTTGTGCAAGGAATGATCGTGGACAGGCTCAGGTGAGTAAGGTCAGGTGGAACAGATAGTACAAGCATTAAAAGCGAAGCTGCACAGATTGAAACTAGGGTTGTAAGAAGCTTTTATTACACAAACGAGGTCTCATGAGGAGCCTACTTTTTGTCTTGCCCAGTTCACTAAGTTTCCTGCTTTTGCTCTGCTTTCAAGGCATTGTTTTTTCCTAGCATAGTGGCGATATTTCCTTATTGAGTGCTTATTGGGAGAGGTTGAAAATGGATGTGCTGCTTTCTTGGGAGTTAACTTATTAACTCTTTCCCTCTCAACTTTGAAAGTGGATGCACAATGGAGATATTTATTTTTCTTGGGCAACTTAAAAGAGGTGGGATGTCCTAATTTTAAAGTAAAAAAATCCATCTGCACACAACTTGGCGAACCATGAGTGGAAAATGTAATCACGTCAATTGCAGGAAATTAGTGATAGAAAAACTATGGATACCTTATCTATTACAAGTATGACCGTAAAGGAAAGGAGGCCAAATTATCAGGTATGAGCGATCAAATGTGTCGGCTGGCTAGTGAAGAACTTCTTGAAGTGGAGAAAGGGAACTTAAAGGAAAACAGAAACAGTCAATTTCTGCTGCCCGGGGTTAAAAGAATCTTGGGGAACAGAATGAAAAGGTTAAATAAAACAGAAAACAGACTCTGGTTAACCGTATATATTCGATCTTAAAAATGTAATCAAGGATCAAATGGAATGCTCAGAGACTTCACTGAGGTAAGTTTGAGGACATCTCAAGGGTAGGCTGGGGAAAGCCTGTCTTGAGGCCGTCTTACAATGAGATAGGCATTCAAAGTGTGATGTCCATAATTTTTGGTGTCCATGTGACATCAGGGGTTTCCGTAAGCAGTAGTGTGTAGAAGGCATCGGTTTGCCTCCTCCCCCATCTTTACATCGGTTTCCAGTATGGGTTTTTCAACTTTCTCTGCATTAAAAGGCACTTTTATATGCGTTTTTTAAGTAAGCGTGACTGCGGTTTACATCAGGTGGGGATGATCACTGAAGGTTATGACATTAAACACACAACATAACAGCACTGAGAAAGAACAGAAAGGTTAAAGGCATCCGGGGTCGGTCACATAATTAAACGAGACAAGAATTAGTATCTGCAAACGAAAGGCTGTCTGCCTTTGACACAAATGTTCCCATTGGCTCCCTTCAATCAAGACTTATTGCAGCTTTAACACTGCAATAAGTCCTGCCACCTGCAAGTTTAGAAGCATTACCATAAGCAGTTATTTTGGCTTTGGTGTTGTTGAAATGTCTTCACACAAGTCATTTAGAGCCGTGGAACTGTTAAAGGGAAAGCTTCACTGACTCGTAACAGATACAGCAAGGACAGCAGCAGTTAATAGACATACCCCATATACACAAGCAGGGAAGGAACTCCAACGAGTTGCTAATAATTCCTTCACACGCTCTCACACCAGACCATTCTGCCACTATGGCATTTCCCCAGTAGCCTGCAGGCTAGTGGGCTGCTTTCAGAGCAGGACAGGCTGCCATGGCCTAACCAGAGCCCCAATTCTAGGTGAGGACCCGGCGGTGTGTGCTTGGTTTGAACATTTGTGCCTAGGCTGATTGTGGTTTCAGCAGTAGAATTTTCCTCTGAACACAGAACAGGGATTCACAGTAGGAGCAGAGAGCAAGTATTTTTAAAGAATGGGCAGGTGCTAAACAGTCAGCAACCCTGCAAGCTTTCGTCCCGCCACATGTGCACAGGCACATCCACCTTTCCATGCCTCAACAGCACACAGATGGTTTCAGTAGTGCAAACTCTTGCACTGCATGCAGTCAACAGTTGAATCATGTACTTTATTGTTTATCTCAAAATTACCACACATGAAAAGTTAAATTATAGAACTATGACGCGGCGTTGCAAAATGTGTTCGGCAGTTTATCTTCAAATGACCACATATATCAAAATGCACATCTCTGTTAGCCTAACCACTATGTTCATACAGAGAGACGCTTTTAATAGTTTTATGAATAATCTAGTACTAAAAACGAAAGGAAGTAAGTCCTTTGTAATGAAATGTGGTCCCAAGCTAGCAAAGACTAAAAAGTTTTTATTTGGTGGGGAAGAAATTAGGAAGACTCCACATTTCACGTATTTAGGAATTCTGATTGATCTGGGCAGTGTCCAAGTGGATACGGATGCCCACATATTTTACAGAGTCCTTGCACCATTCTAGGGGAAATTCGCAGTCCCACTGGGCTGTGCAGGTTGTTAAAGGAAAGATAACAGACTTGTGCCAGTTGATGCCTAGGCCCGAGAAACGGCCAAATCTGAGTATTTCCCTAATGAGCGGCTCTAAATTTACTTGGGGGTCTCCAACATAGAGAATAGTGTCATCGGCGTAGAGCAAAACCAACAGGGGGCCGGTGTTGAATTGCAAGCCTCTCTGCAAATGCCTATCCTGGAAATGGCAAATTAAGGGATCCATAGCCAAAATAAACAATAGGGGAGATAGGGGGCAGCCCTATCTGGTACCTCGGTAAAGAGAAAAGGGTCGGGACAGCGTGCGTTCAAGCGAAGCCTCGCCGTGGGCCGGCTGTATAGCAATGCAGAGGTGGGAATAAAGCCCATGGGCATGCCCATCCAGGCACATCACCGAAATGAAGAAGGGCCATTCTAAGGATTCGAAGGCCATTTCCGCATCTAATAGAATTGAGGCGGCGGGAACGTCTGGGTTAATTCTGTGAAGGACAGAGAAGAGTGTCCGGAGATTTAATGAGGTAGAACGGTGCGGGACGAAGCCCGATTGGGCCGCTGATATGATAAATTCCATCAACTGAGATAGACGGTTGGCAATGATCTTAGTTAAGATTTTGTAATCCAAGTTTAATAATGATAGAGGTCTGTAGGAGCCGCATAAGGACGGATCTTTGCTGGGTTTTGGGAGGAGAACAATGACCGCCTCTCGAAGAGTGGGTGGTAGTATCTGTTTTTCAAGGGCTTCAGCATACACTTCTATTAACTGTGGCGCTAGTAGGTCTTTATATGCCTTCTAGAAATCCCCTGTGAAGCCATCTAGTACGGGGCAGATGAGCCGCAGAGGGCTTCAATGGCTCTGAGGACATTTGCTTCAGATATAGGTTCCGCTAGGAAGTCTTGCATGTTTTTTTCGAGATGTACCATTGCAATCTCAGACAGATATGCTTCTTGGCGGACAGGTCGCACTCCAATTTAGTAGTGTATAGTGCTGCGAAGTAATAGATGAACTCGGCACAAATTTCTGAGGTGGAAGGGAGTGTTTGATCCGTGGAAGAGTGCAGTTCAATGATGTATGCTCTACTGTATGGGGGGGAGCATCTGTGAGAGTACCCTGCCGGGTCGATATCCCTTTCCAAACCGTCTGGCGGTATGATACTTGCCCATATACAAGAGCTCGCGCTCTGAAGTTCATGATGTGTGCAATGATGGGCCTAGGGGGGCATCCTGGATTAGGCTGGGGCACCAGGGATCGATGAGCACCCTCTATCACAAACCCGGGGGTAAACGACTCTCTTCCGAACAGGTCAACCAATAGAGGCTCGACAAATAGGTCCACACGGCCGATGGCGGTGGTCTCCGGTACTCCCAGGATACGGATGTTGCTGTGCCTACTGCGTGCTTCAAGGTCTTCATTCTTAATTGCCACCTTTTTGAGGATGCATTCGACATGCTCTAATCTTTTGAGGGACTGCGCAGTGCTATCCTCAATATCCAAGATGCGAGCCTTCGCCACATCTAGGCGCCCGTCATGAACTTGGATTTTAGAACCCAGATCTGCCAGGCTTTTGTCCAGTGCGTCGAATCGTCCGTCAAGGGCTTTGAAGTAACCCCTCATCTCCTGCTGTACTGCCGTGGAAAAGGCTGGGAGGTCATCCGCGTGCTCTGCGCCCTGTGCGCTCTCTGCCATGTTGGAGCCTTACTCACGGGCCCTATCTGTGAGTTTTTCAAAGGGTAGGGTCTTTTGTTTGGGGTCTTTACGGCCCATGTGCAAGTGCAATCGTGGGAAAGCGGTGTACTGCCAAGTCTCATGGGACTGTCAAATCTACCCAGCGTGACCATCCAGCAGCATGGGGTGCAGTGAAATGGTTTGGAGTTCAAAGAACACACCGCGTGGCTGGCCTTAGGAAATGAAGAGTGTCCGGGTTTGGGCCCCAGGAGATGTGTGATGAGGGACCCAGGTGATAGATCGTGCAGCTGGCAAACCCAGTCTCCCACACAGGCTGTTGTGTCCTCGCCGCAGGCCCGGCAGGAAGGGGTGGGGGGGATGGGGAGCTGGATGGTGACAAGGTCCTGGGCTTAGGCTCCCACCCCCTCCTAGGCCGATGTGTGGGCCTTGCGACTGCAGGATTGGGAATGTTTCAGCCCCGGTCTTCGCGCTGATGGGCAAGGAGATGCACAGCAGGCCAGTAGCAGCAGGCGGGCCAGGTGGATAAGTTGAGGCGTAGGTCTAGAGTCCAGGCGCACCATGCGCCTCTGTTGCGTGGAAGTGGAGGGCAGCGCAGGTGAGATTAGGCCTCTTGGGACAGCAGGGGCCTGGAGGTAGGCCGAAGGCTCGTCGTTTCCCCGATATCGGGGCCAAAGGGAGTAAGAGTTGCGCCACCGGGTAGTAGGCCGCAGCGCGTATGGGCAGACACCGGCTCAATCCCCCCCCCAGCACCTGCCTGTGTCCGAATGGGCACGCCCCTGGCTCAGCACAGGCCCTGTCCCCGCCTGGTCTCTAGGAAGTGGCAGACGCATGTACTGGGGGTCGGGTGCTGCTAGCCTCAGTCGCACTCTAGCCACGCTGATTTCCGATCGGGGTGGGGGGGGGGGGACTTCGCCACCGCCGGCTCGCACCCGACCTACCCACCACTGCAGTCGACCCCTTCTCACCTCGATCCGTTGATAGCCTGTCGTTGTCCTCCAGCCTTACTGTGTTGGAAAGAGCTGCCGACTTCGCCCGTGATCGCTCCACCGCCTCCTGCAGCACACGCCGTATCTCGATGGTTTAGTTTAGTTTAATACATTTATAGAGCGCTTGGTTACACCACAACGGTGTGTCCCCGCGCTGTGACACAGGAGAGAGAAAAAGTTACAAGAAGGAGAGGCGCTAGCTATAAATCTATGAGAGTTCAGTCCTGCCGTACAGCCAGGTTTTTAGTTGTTTGTGGAAATGTCTTTCGGAAGTCTCTGTTCTCAGGGTTATTGGCAGAGTATTCCAGATCTTTGCCGCTAGATACCTGAAGGAGCGGGCTCCTAGTCTGGCTTTGTATATCCTAGGTATTTTAACCAAGGCCTTACCCGAGGATCGCAAAGTCCGACCAGGTTTGTATTCCGTTAGGAGAGAATGAAGGTATTTGGGGCCGGACTTCATGAGGATGCGATGGCCGTAGCACAAAACCTTAAAAATGACCCGCTTTCCCACTGGCAACCAGTGAAGTTCTTTCAGGGCATTCTCTGAGTTTGCTCTTCTGGGTAGGCCAAGTACCAGTCGAGCAGCGGCATTTTGTACCCTCTGTAGTTTGACTAGTCCCCCCTTCGTGGTTCCAAGATATAGAACATTGCCATAATCCAGTTGCAATGTTATTGTTGCATGGACAATGGTTTTTCTGGCACTAGAAGGCAGGAGATCAAGAATCTTTCTCAGGATTTTAATAGCTCCATAGCATTTGCCCGCAACCCTATGTATCTGGTTGATGAAGCTCAACTCGGAGTCAAAGTAAATTCCTAAATTTTTAACTTCAGTTTTAGGGTTGGGCAGTTGGCCTAAAGAAACTGGCCACCAAGCAGATGATCAAATGGTTGGTGATCTACCCACAACCATTACCTCAGTTTTGTTTCCATTTAGTGGTTGGACATCCAGTTCGCGACCTCTGATAGGCATTTAGAGAAACGAGTGGCTGCTTGCTCCTCCTTTTGTGATAGTAGGACAATTAGCTGTGTGTCGTCAGCATATGAGACAATCAACACATTATGTTGTTCCACATGCTCAGCCAAGGGACTTACATATAGGTTAAAGAGAGTAGGACTCAGTATAGAGCCCTGCGGAACCCCCTGCTCAAGAGACATGCTCTTAGATAGGTAAGGTTTCTGAGCCACTCTAGAACTACGTTCAGAGAGGAAAGACATCAACCAGCGCAAGGCCTTATTCCTGATGCCACATGTTTCCAGTCTTTGTAGGAGCAGCTGATGAGATACGGTGTCAAAAGCTGCACTGAGATCAAGAAGGATCAGTGCAGCAGTATTCCCTTCATCGGCATGTTTCCTCAATGCTTCCGTGGCATAGAGTAGTGCAGACTCAGTTGAGTGAGCACTTCTGAAACCTGACTGTGAAGGGTGTAGTAGATCGTATTTATTTATATGATCAGTTAATTGTTTATTGGTTATTTTCTCCGCAATCTTTGCTACAAAAGGCAGTAGAGAGATTGGGCATAGGTTTTCAAGTACAGTATGTTTAATTCGAGGATTCTTTTTCAAAGGTTTAACAATAGCCTGTTTCCATTTCGCGGGGACCAGACCTTCTTGGAAGGAGCGTGAGATAATGTCTAAGATATGTGGCATAATAGGGTTGGCTCCTTCCATAATTATATCCGGTCTTGCAGCATCAAGGGGGGAACCGGATTTTATTCCTCTAGCTATATCCGTGAGTACAGCTAGACTGTGTATAGTAAATTCGTCCAGCGTTCCTCCTACGCAAGATTCCTTATCAGAGTCAATAGTGCTGGTACCTAATCTAGCCTCTATAGTGAAAGTGTCGTAGATGTTCTTGACCTTCGCGGCAAAGAACTCTGCAATGTTATCACAGCTCTCCCTGGAGGTAGGTTGCTCATCCAACTCCTTGTGTGTTTTTAGCGACTTCAATATGGTGAATAGTTCCTTAGGGGCATTCTTGGCTCTATTAATTTTTTCTGTATAGAATGTACCTCTGATTTTCTTCATTTGCGAGTGATATTGTTTAAGCTCGTACTTGTACTCTTCTCTAGCCTTATTGCAGTAGTCGTTCCTCCATGTTCGTTCAAGCTTTTTACATTTTTTTTTGGCTTCAGCCAATTCTTTATTAAACCATGGTGCGGTAGCACCCATCCTTTTCGGGATCCTTGTGCTCCACGGTGCTATTTCATTAAGTGTCTCGGAGATCCATGAATCCAGTTGGTCATTCGCACGATTCGTGTCATTGCCCAATCTGGGTTCCCTCTCTATTAATGCCTGAGAAAAGGAAGTGGAATTAAATTTGTTCCAATTCCTTGTAGTGATTTTCTGATTGGGCTGTCTCGGTGTTTTTCTGTGTGAGGGTATAGAAAAAGGAACTAGGTAGTGGTCTGACCACGGAATAGGACATGGTAGTCCAACAGTTAACTCTTCGCAGTTAGTGAAGATTGGATCTAATATGTGACCCTTTTGATGCGTATGTGTTGTGACCTTTTGAGACAGATTTAATGTCAGCAGGTCCTTACATAGGATATTTATTTCGTCGTCCTGCTTATTATCAAAATGAATATTTAAGTCACCAAGCACCATAAAATTGTTGTGTCTGAGGGCTGGTTGCACTATTGTGTCTTCCAACCTTGTTATAAATTTAGTAGCTGGGCCCGGCGGTCTGTAGATTAGAAATCCGGCTAATGTGGTGCCCTCTATAGTTGATAGAATAAAAGAGAAAGCTTCACAATTATCTATGTCAACTTGTTTGACATCGCATGTCATAGTGATTTTATGGATTACGGCTATACCTCCTCCAGCTCGGCCCAAACGGTCCTGCCTCATTATCCTGTATTCATCATTAATGGTATCCAGAACATCTAGGGTGGAGCTCTCATTAAGCCAGGTTTCTGTCAGGAATAGAGCATCTAACTTTTGTTCGTCGAGCAGGTCCTTGATTTCATATTTGTGTTTAGCTAACGATCTGCAATTAAGCAGAGCCAAACGCAATGTAGAATCATTGATGATCTGGGTCTCTGACCTGAAATTGGTTTGACAGTGCCAGCACTTCAGTGTGTTACTATCTACACTTAGCCTATGTTTACATGTAGAATTCAGTGGTTTTGATAATATGAGTAACTCCCTTCTGGTGTATTTAATCCTATCCCGGGGTGTTTTGGGGTCGGGGGACCTGGCCCCTGGGCCCAGACCGGCACAGACGGGCTTGCCTTTGGCGTGCCTTTGGCGCGCCCGCTGCGCGTGTCCGCTGCGCGGTCGCCTGCACATGAGTTTAAATAGAGAAGTCAGATTAACTCCTCCCCTCCTCCCTCCCGGAAATGCGTCTGTCTGCCTGGCCGCGCCCTCCACACAATCGGCACAAGCCGTGATGGACCGGGGCAGGCTGAGCAGCAGCGCTAAGGCAGGTAAGAGGCAGTGAAAGGCGGCACAGAATTCAACAGCGTGTAAGAATTTAAGACCGTTCCTTTTTAAAACGCGCTAACTCGTGGTAAAACCGAGTGACTCCGCGCCATTTTAAAACAGTCTAATTAAAAGCATACGACTTAAAAGCATGAAAAGATTAAAAGCACATACTCTTGCTCCTCGATGGTGGAGTCACCTCGCCGCCTCAGAGTCAGCCCGCCGTGTTCAGTGGTTGTTCAGCGCTCCATCACTGTTCTTTATGGGGTAGTTGGCGTCGCGTGTATCGGGGATAATGCAAATTAGCTGGGGCTTCCGACGGAGCTTCAGCAGCAAGCGGCCATCGTAGTCGCTTGCGTGGCCACGCCCCCGATCCATGTTAGTTGACATGGAGATGATCCATGTTAGTTGACATGGAGATGATCCATGTCAGTTGACATGGAGATGATCCATGTCAGTTGACATGGAGATGATCCATGTCAGTTGACATGGAGATGGTCCATGTCAGTTGACATGGAGATGGTCCATGTCAGTTGACATGGAGATGGTCCATGTCAGTTGACATGGAGATGGTCCATGTCAGTTGACATGGAGATGGTCCATGTCAGTTGACCTGGAGATGATCCATGTCAGTTGACCTGGAGATGATCCATGTCAGTTGACCTGGAGATGATCGACGCTAGTTGACCTGGAGATGATCCCTGGTAGCGGACGTGGAGATGATCCATGGTAGTTGATGTGGAGATGATCCATGGTAGTGGACGTGGAGATGATCCATGGTAGTGGACGTGGAGATGGTGGAGATGATCCATGGTAGTTGACGTTGAGATGATCCATGGTAGTTGACGTGGAGATGATCCATGGTAGCGGACGCGGAGATGATCCATGGTAGTGGACGTGCAGACCCGTTTCACTTTCTGGGCTTATTAATACCAGATACAGGCAGTGGCATCGATAATAAAAGGACAGGAGCTAGACCTGGCTCGTCATGAGGCTTGGCTCCTCTTGAGGAACTCGCTCAAAATTGCTGGCAAGCAAGTTCCCAACAGGAGATAGTATGATTACTAGAATGGGAGAAGCTACTCAACTCCGGTGACAGGCAAGAAGTGTCTCCTGCTCCAAAGCTGCTGGTTGGCTTCTTTGCACAAAAGGTTCAATGCTCCGAGATTACACTAATATGTATTGTGGCAAAACGCATACGAATGAAAACTCTCTTTATGAGCTGGCAGAAAATGTGAAGAACACCATAACGTTTTGATCAAGACCACACTCTTGTAACATGTATGCACTAATTAACCCGTAGGAAGGAATAAAGTGTAGAAATACCAAAATAACGAAGTATCGGCACAGCCAGTAGGCCTTGCTTTGTTGACCTAGTGGCTTTGCCAAAGCTGAGCAGCAATGGCAACAACAAAAAAAGAAATGGAAGATGCTGCATCATCTGGTATGCATTTGCATGTGTGATGACATATGAGCCAGTGTGCATGACGATACTTTAGTGTGACGACATATGCATGGCAATGCATCACCACATACGTGTGCCTACAGAATGATGTTGGCGCCATGTTTTTAAAGGAAAATGCTACTTACCAGTATGCATCTGTTCTTGGCATGTAGAGATGTAGATTCGTATACTTGTGCATAGATCGCCATCTGGTGTTGGGCTCGGATGTATGCACTTAGTTTTTGTCTTGGAAGAAGTCTTTGTAGTCACGAGGTAGGTGACTCCTCTTTAGGACGATAGTGCGCATGGGCATAGACTCCATCTCCAGATTGTTTTGCCATGGAGGGTTATGATGGAGTTAGTAAGAAATAGAAAGAGATGTACATATGTAATGTATCTAAGTAAGATAGTACTGGAACAGATAGAGGTAACCTAGGAGGCGGGTGGGCGTATTCGAATCTACAGCTCTACATGCCAAGAACAGATGCATACTGGTAAGTAGCATTTTCCGTTCGAGGCACATGAGCTGTAGATTTTATACTTGTGCATAGACTATACAGCAGTTACCTCCTTAGTGGTGGCTACCTGTATCTGTTGCAGTAGTTTGAAAAAGTGTTTTTAGTACAGCCTGGCCCACACTAGCTTGTTGTTTTGCTTGCACATCTACACAATAGTGTTTTGTGAGTTTGTGTGGTGTAGACCAAGTTGCTGGTTTGCAGATATCATCTAAGGGAATGTTCCCTAAGAGTGCCGTAGAAGCTCCTAGTTTGCATGTGGAATGAGCTCTAGGGGGAATAGTTAGTGTGTGTTTGACTTTAAGATAGCATATTTGGATGCATTTAAAAATCCACCTTGCAATCCCCGCTTTGGAAATGGGATTGCCTTTATGAGGTGAGGAGAAAGCCACAAAGAGTTGTTTAGTTTTCCTAAAGGATTTTGTCCTTTCAATGTAGTAAAGTATTGCTCTTTTAACGTCTAACGTGTGAAGAGCCCGTTCTGCCACTGAGTCTGGTTGTGGGAAAAAAACTGGGAGTTCAACAGACTGGTTAAGATGGAAGGCAGAAACGACTTTAGGTAAATATTTGGGTTAGGCCTAAGAACCACTTTGATATGATGGATTTGTAAAAATGGTTCTTGTATGGTTAATGCCTGGAGTTCGCTAACTCTTCTGAGAGATGTGATAGCGACTAGGAAGGCTACTTTACAAGTGAGGACCTGTAGGTCGCATTTGTGCAGAGGTTCAAAGGGGGTACCCATGAGTCTAGTAAGAACAATATTTAAATTCCATACTGGAGAGGGTGAAGCTCTAGGTGGAATTATTCTTTTAAGTCGTTCCATAAATGCTTTAATAGCGGGTACTCTAAACCAAGTGTTGTCTGTTTTGGAGATAAGCTGCTATTGCAGAGAGGTGTAGTCTTATGGATGTATATGCTAGGTTACATCGTTGTAGGTGTAAGAGATAACATATAATGTTTTGAATAGAAGCATTTAGTGGATTGATTTTGTTATTTGTACAGTAAATTACAAATCGTTTCCACTTTGCGGCGTAACATGCTCTGGTGGTAGGACGTCTTGCTTCCTTAATAATGTTTATGGAGTCTGGTGGGAGATTGAGGTAACCGAACTCCAAGACTTCAGGAGCCAGATCGCGAGGTTGAATTGATTGGGATCTGGATGCCTTATCTCTCCATGGGTCTGAGTGAGAAGTTTGGGTGAGTGTCGCAGTTTTTGATGAGGAACTACTGATAGTTCCAAGAGGGTTGTCGGGCCCATGTTGAAGCAACCAGGATCATTGTTGGTGTTTGAGCTTCCGAACCAATAACGGAATTAGTGGGAGAGGCGGAAAAGCGTAAGCAAATTTGCCTGACCAGTTCATCAATGGCGCATTGCCTTTGGACAATGGGTGTGGATACCTGGACGCGAAGCTTGGGCATTTTGTGTTTTGATCTGTGGCGAACAGATCTATTTCTGGCTGGCCCCACATGTGAAAGAATGGAAGAAGAACTTGAGGATGAAGCTCCCATTTGTGGATCTGCTGTGTTTGACGATTGAGCAGATCTGCAATGTGATTGCGTACCCCTGGGAGGTGTTCTGCAAGGAGATATATGTTTAACGGAATGGCCCATCTCCATATGCTTTGAACTAGGTGTGAAAGCTGTAGAGTGTGTGTGTCCCCTGGTTTCTGAATGTGGTACATTTCTGTCATCTTGTCTGTACGGACTAGGACAGCTATGCCTACCAGATGGAGTTGAAATGATTTTCGTGCCAGAAAAATTGCCAGTAGTTCCAGGTAATTTATAAGGTGTTGTTTTTGCTGAGGGTTCCATATACCCTGAATGGTATAGTTCTGAAGATGAGCTCCCCAGCCGGTGAGCAATGCGTCCGGTGTTAGCACGATCTGTGGAACCGGGTTGAGGAATGGCCGCCCCTTGGAAAGGTTCTGTGTGTTCCACCACGGCAGAGAGCGATGTGTGTGGCTGTCCACCAACACCAGATCTGTTAGCTGACCTTGAGCCTGGTTCCACTGACGTGCCAAACACTCCTATAAGGGACGCATCTGGAGTCTTGCATAAGGGACGATGAGAATGCAAGAGGCCATCATCCAGAACAACTGCATGAACACTCGAGCTGGTAATGAATATTGAGGCTGAAATGTGGATATTAGAGCTTGCATACGGCTTATCCTGACAGGGTTGGGGTATGCTAAAGCTTTTGAAGTGTTTATTGGAGCACCTAGGTATTGTTGTGTGTTGGACGGTTGAAGGTGGGATTTAGTGAGATTCACCGTGAAGCCCAAGTTGTGAAGCAGCTGAATTGTTTTGTGTGTGTGCTGCAAACAGCTGCTGTGTGACTTGGCTTTTATGAGCCAGTCATCCAGATAAGGGAACATGTGAATGTGTTGTCTTCGCAAGTGATCTGCCACTACTGCGAGGCACTTGGTGAAGACTCTGGGTGCTGTAGTCACTCCGAACGGAAGGACTTTGAATTGATAGTGTTGACCGTCCATCACATACCTGAGATATTTCCTGTGAGCGTGGTGAATGGGAATATGAAAGCAGGCGTCCTTTAGACCTAGAGTGGAGAGAAAGTCGCCTTGTTGAAGGAGTGGGAGCACCTGTTTGAGAGTGGCCATGTGGTCTGACTGAATGTAGAGTTTTAAAGGTCTGAGGTCTAATATTGGCCCGAGAGAGCCGTCCTTTTTTGGAATTTAAAAGTAGAGGGAGTAAACTCCTGTGCCTTGATAATGTAAGGGGACTGGTTCTATTGAATGTTTTTGTAATAGAGAGAGAACCTCTTGTTTCAAGAGAGTAAGATGTTCCGGGGACATTGGACGTTGTCTGGAAGGGATATTTGGGGGTGTAGCGGTGAGTTCCAGGCAATAACCATACTGGATAATTTGTCTTACCCACTTGACTGTTGTGATAGAATTCCAGACAGGTAGAAACTGTGAGAGGCGTCCCCCGACAGGAGTGGGATGATCGAGGGAAGTGAAGGGAAGTCACTGCTTTGTGGTAGGGGAGTTGCGGGTATCGTTACCGCAACCTCTTCCCTTACCATCGTTGCCTCTGGAGGAATTATTTTGATTAGGGCTCTTATAGGAAGAAGCGAGATGCTCCGAGCCAATAGTTTTGAAGCCAGCCCTGTAAAAAGAGCGACAAAATAAACCTCTAGGGGATTGCAAGGCCACATGGCCTTAGCAGTCTCCATATCCTTTTTTATCTTCTCTAACGATGTATCGACTGTGGGCCCAAAAACATGTTCTTGGTCAAAGGGCTGATTAAGAATAGCAGAGTGCACTTCCTGTTTGAATCCCGAGATTCGGAGCCAAGCGTGCTGGCGTAGTAAAACACTGGTATTATTAGCACGGGAGGCAGTATCAGCTGCATCAAGCACACATTTGATGGATGTATTTGTTATTAATTTTCCTTCCTGTATAAGGTCATTAGCTTTGTCTTTAAATTAGTCAGGAAGATGTTGCATTAGCTTTTCAAGCTCATCATAGTGAGCTCTGTCATATCTGGCCAACAAAGCTTGGGCATTGGCAACCTGCCTATGATTTGCAGCCTGTGACGTGATGTGTTTTCCAGATGCCTCTATAAGTTTGGATTCCTTATCAGGAGGAGGGGTGTCACCTGTGCTTTGTGAATTAGCTCTCTTGCGTGCATTAGACACTTCAAGAGAATCCAAAGGGACATGACCTTTAATGTACACTGGGTCATTGGGAGCTGCCTTGTATTTTTTATCTACCCTGGTGTTAAGAGTCCTGGCTCTGACAGGGTCCTTAAAAAATTCTGGTGCATGTTTTTACATGCCTTTTAACATTGGCAGGGTGTGTGTGGACTTTTGTATGGGTGTAATGTTTCCAGCAAAAAGTCTTCCTCCAAATGGTCAGAGTGTACTTGTACACTGTGGTGCTGAGCAGCTTTATTAATAAGTTGCACAACCCCAATATTGTCATCTGTTGGTGATGGCCTAGAGGGAAACGGGTCCGGGTCATTGTGTGGGTCAGGATCTGTGTTGTAATCATCCCATGGATCTGGATTGTGCTGAATGGTATCTGCTTCATCATCTTTATCTGGATCTCCATTCCCACCCTCCTCACTATAGTCATCTTCATCATCTTGTGGTTAAGGTGAAAATGTATATTGTAGGGAGTGTGCTGGAGAAATTAGCAGATTTGGATCAGCTGGAGAAGGAGAGAGAGGTGGAGTAGTATTCGTGCCCATCTCCTTTCGCTTCATGGGTAGTTCTGTGGTGTCTTGGGCCCTTAGCTTTTGGTATAGTAGTTTGTGGCTCCGAGTGTTTCTTCGGCTCCGAAGTTTTGTTTGGCTCTGAAGATTTTCTCGGCTCCGAAGAATTTTTCGGGTCCGCATGCTTGTCCTTTGTTTCGACGCCGAGGGCTTCAGGTTTGAGGTTGTTTTCGGCACAGACGAAGAAGGGCGTGGCACCTACTTGGTTTTGGACGTGATTTTTCAGCACCGGAATGGGGTTGGCTTGTTCCCGAGCCAGAAGACTTTTCTTTTTGTTTCATCGCCGGGCCCGAGGGCGGGGCGTCTGAAATGTGTTGCCGGTGTCGACCTGAGCCCGAGGGCGAAGGTGTTACCGGAGCCTTAGGTTTCGTTTTGGTTGGGAGAGGGGTTTCGGTACTCACGGACCGCTGAGCCGGGATGACGGTCTGGTCTTCGACATCAAGAGTCGTTAGCTTCGGAGACGGAGATCTCTCCTTCATCAGCTTGTTGTTCCAGCTGGTGATTGGGATCTGCTCCGAAGATGTCCGGAATCGAGCTGCTTCCGCGAGACATTTCGTGACGTCGAGCTAGACGGTCACGGATGGTTTTTTTCGACCTAAAAGATGCACAGGCATCGCAGTTCTTGTCTTCGTGCTCCGGGGAGAGGCAGAGGTTACAAACCTCGTGTAAGTCTGTGTGTGGGAACTTAGCACCAGACCTGGGGAATTTTTTGAAAGGAGTTCTTTCCATTGACTGCTGGTATGGTCGGCGCAGATAGGCCCAACGGCTAGTGTCGAAGATCGAGGTTTTTATATATCTTGAAGATATGCGATCGAGACGATACCATCGAGTGGAGAGGGATTGCGAGTCGAAGGGGGTTAGAAAACGAGACCGACCCGGGGGGCAGCGAATCACATCCGAACCCAATGGCGGAGAAAAACAATCTGGAGATGGAGTCGATGCCCTGCGCACTATCGCCCCAAGAAGGAGTCACCTACCTTGTGACTACAAAGACTTCTTCCAAGACAAAAAGAAAGTGCAAAGATCCGAGCCCAACACCAGATGGCTATCTATGCACAAGTATACGATCTACAGCTCATATGCCTCAAACATTTTATTTACATTTCAATATGGCAGACACAACTTGGCTCAGTACATTAAAAAAATTAATTTTATTTCCGTAAAAGCACTTTTTGGCAATGCGGGGCGGCCTGGCAGCAACTAGCATGCGCCTGGCCCTCTAAATAAAACGTAAATCAATTTTTAAAGGACCAGGAGAGTGGAGGAGGAGCAAGTGGGGAATGGGAGGAGGGAACTTTTTTTAAGGACTGCAAAGAGCAGGTGAGCAAAGGATGAGCAGGTGGCGGGCGGATGAAAGGGAAGTAACGGGGATGTGTATTTGAGGGGGAAGAGCAGCAGCACGAGAAAGAACACATATGTACCTTCATGGGGTGCTTAATACAAAAGAAAATAGTAGTTCCCTAAATGTGAGCAATGGAAGGATAAAAGTCAGCCCATCAAAAGGATAGCAAACAGCCCATGTTCTAGAAGAGAGACCAGCACAAGACGATAATGGAAAGCCAGCAAATAAAAAGCAATCAAGTGAGAATAACAATAAAGCCAACCAATACTAAGTAAAGGGCGTCTTTAAGCCCACTTGTAAGAATTGGGTATGGTCCACAAGACGCTTTGGATTACAGGCAGGTAAAAACTGTCTTGAGAGCAAGACCTAAACACCATCCTTACCCAACAGGTACTTACATACATATGTCTGCCATGTAGCAAGAACATTGTTCTTTGGAGAAATTTCAAGGCCAACGACCTTCGGGTTATCAAAGGAGTGCAGCAGACTGCCATCAGCAACATTCACAATGTTTATTCTGAAAGGAGAAAAAGTTGTTTCAGTGGAGCCAGATTAGACAGGCTAATTAATAGCCAACTTCACTGTATTTAGACTTCTTGGTCACCAAGGCACATAGACATTTGTATGCTAACCAATATCACGTAAAACAGCTTTGCCAAAATAGCAATTAAAACCCTTAGAAGAATAATGAGAAGATGACAGCATTTCAAAACAGATGCCACCTATTATGTGCAGAAACTTGAAAAGTGACACGAAAAAACCCCCCAAAAAACAAGGTGGTGGTGGGTTATGTGCCTCCGTATAAGAACCGCAGAAACAGAAGTGCTTCCGAGACAGACCTTGGGAGAGTAGACAATTTCTTATGCACGTGGAACACAAGCTAAACGATCTGAATTTTGAGAACATGGCTAAATAATACAGGATGGAGGAGAGAGTTGCGAGAGAGTTGGGAAAGTAAATAAATGGAAAAAAAGACACAGCTCAAGGTATCCTAGGGAATCTTGGGCAATATTAAAACATGCTTATACTTTCTTTTTATTTGGATTACAAAGATTGCGCATTTGAACAACGCTGATGTCAAATAAAACTAGTCAATAGACAACTTAAAATAATGTATGTAACACTGGCGGTCCAGCAGAGAAGAAAAGATAGTGGACGGATATGTAACCTTAAACTATAAATATTGGATCAGTAATGTAAAGAAAAAAGATGGCGATGAGCATTTAGCTCACCCAGCCACCATCTGGTGTAACATAAGTTTAAATATATCAGAGCATGGGCATGGCTTAGGGCGTCAAGATAGCGGTCGCACTCTAAGAGTGCTCTGGACCTCTCTGTCATGCGCCACAATCGGCCAACGTTTTTTGTTTGCCTTGCCAGCCGCTGATGGAGCAAGGTTTCAAATCTGAAGAAACTTGCTCGTTTGCAATCCTTTCTAATAACATGTAATACTGTAACCAACCTGTCTGTGAGTACTAAAATTGCACCACATTTTACATAATCATATCTAGGGGAAGCTTTTCTATGTGCTGTCTTAATAAGTAACTAGAGTGTCCTAAAAATGGCCGCTAAAACGCGGGAAATCCTCTGCGCATGCGTCTACCACATCACGTGGTGTGACGTTCTTCTGTCGTTTGGGGGGAATCTTTACAGCTGCGCAGTAGCTTCTAATATGGCCGCTTCAAAGTAACATACTAATGTGCATGCCTAGCTGAAACTAACCTATGCAGGTACTACTAAGCTATTAATGCAAAAGATTTATTAAGTAAATGGGGTTAGAGTAGAAGTAAGTGGTATACAGTGAATTTATTTAATTTTGTATTTGAACATGTCTCTCTTTGACTTTATTAATAGTTCGCATTTGGGCCTTGGAGGGTGACTGATGTCCTCATCCTTTGTGGCAACCACGCATGCGTCTTACCTCTCTGCTCTCAAGTCCATGAAGTCCTGGGACGACTGCCAAACCCTAAGCCTAGCAAGGACATGGGAACTCAACTTTCTGAACTCTACGAAAGGAAATTAAAAGAAACCTTGTACCATAAAATTATCGATCAGAATATGAAATGCTTGTGGGAATAAAGCTTGTGGGTATTGAAGTTAAGGGGAGGGGAGATTGACAATAGACTAAAGAAAAATATTGCACTTGGTAATGGTGTGATGTCCTCACCCCACTGCTTGGCCCAATCAAATTGTGTGTGCACATGGAAATGAAACATTTGGGGGTGGATCATACACTCGAATTTGGTATAATAGAGGTAAGTTATAGACAGTTAGACACACTTGACACTTGATGCGGAGATACTGATGCTATGCTGAGATGCTGCCCGATTTTGCTGCAATCTGACTGAAGAATCCTACATTAGGGAAAATTCGCGGAACAACCGAGGAGGCATATCTAGGAAGGGGTCCGGACGCGCCCGAGCCGGAGAGTAGCACCAGAGAGGGGTGTAACGTTGGCGTTGCACTAGAAGAGGTCACCTTTCCCTGTACCGAGTCCTTGACTCTCTGATGTCGGAGTCCTCACATCATTCTAGGTAAATATATCTGTAGGGTAAATGTCCCGTGCTTGCTCTCTGTCCTTTCTCTCCTCAGGTGATGTCATTGCAAGAACTTATTAATGCAAACAGATTATAAGCTAATTGTACTATTTTCCTGATGGAGATTTCTGGTCTATTCATGTGTATTTGATTTGACTCACAAAATTATTAATTCAGATAAACTTTTAAAACTCCTTCTGAGCCTGTGGTTCTTTAAATTAAAAGTTAAATGCATTATTGTATTTTCCTCCCTATTCTAATCTACTACTAGATCCTTCGACAGTGCATTTTACTCAGGAGACAGGATTGGTAAGAATACTGGTGTAAAGGTTTCCTAAGGTAAACAAATTGATGTCCAGTGGATATTTGCCAGCTCATTTGCGTGTATGAATGTATATGGGCCCAAATGAGTGTTGTGTGTATGAATGTGTTGAGCTGGTAAACTCCGCTGCATCACCGCTACTGGTGAACGATCATTCCCAAGGGCTGTGCCTGTGATTGGCCGTGATCCAGAATGACTGCAAAGGGAGGACTGAGCTAGAGATGTCCCAGCCGTACCCAAGATGGAAGACCGCGGCAAGCGTTACTACCCTGTCAGATGTGCCGGCTGGCGACGAGCGGAGTAGGCACCGTGAACAGCGCGACGGAGAGCGTTGGTCCTGAAGGCCAAGGAGAGATCTGCAGCCTGCCCCCAGTGCCGCTGCTGGATACTGGAGGAGGCGAGCGGGCAGAGTGTCCATACTGGAGTTTCCAAAGGAGACGGGCGGCCTCTGTAGCTAGCAGTTGACTGCAGGCCTTGGGTGCCGGGCTGCCTCTCAATGGACTTGTGTTGCTGCGGCGGAGCCTGGCGTAAAGAGGGGCACGGCTGAGCCTTATACCTGGGAAATCGGCGGTGCAATGTGGGGAGTCCTGGAACCGCGGCCGTGAACTCACCTGCACTGGCGTGACAGTCTGTGGAACATAACGACCTTTGACACAGGCGGGGAATCGAGGCCCACTGAAGTGCTGTCCTGCACCCACCCCCCAGGATACTTCTGCAGCCGACTCGGGTAGTGGGGAGGTTCCCGCTGGATATGGGGATGATGTGACTGTCATCAGAACCAACTATTGGCCTGTGGGGAGCTGGGGCCATCTGGAAAGCCTGTTGTCAGAAAACTTACTTAGTTCATCTACTTGCATCTCACACCCACAAGGGGGAAAGGGGAGTGGGAAAAGAGAGACTGCCTCCAGGTCAAGGAATTCTGCCCGAGTCTTCCCTAGATATTGTTAAGTGATTTTTCATTTTGCGCTATAGAAGGCTTTTCTTGATTTGGGAAGTTTCCATGGCAGACCCTGTAATTGGGAGACAAGAGCATTCATGTTAGAGCTCCCACATATCACTCATATTCATTCATAACTCCTCGACATCTACCTGAACGCTGAATAGGCTTGCCTCTTTCTGTTGGTAGATATAATTAATAACGTAAATAATTCTAAAGTATTTCTCTATTTAGATAAATGCGCGTTTTGTATAGTCGTAATGGAGAATCTTCTTAAAGTCCGTTTTCTTGAAACACTAAATGAATGAGTTCTGAAGGGTTGCAAAGAAACAGCAGATTACCCAAATATTTCTGAAGCTTCCTTAAGAATCCAGCAAATACAATGTCACTTAAGTCTCGAACTCCAACTGTCCCTTTAATCCAGACGATGTCAAGTCTTCCCTTGCAAGAGAGTTCACAAAAAGAAACATTGCGATAAAAAAAAGATGATCAGAGACAATGTCCCAAGTGAGGAAATTCCCAGGTGTGCACAAAACACCACAGGAGCCGTAGCCAAAAATATGAAAAGTCGTTCAACGATTCTTCCTTCTCTGAGCAGGAGCGATGAAGTAAGGATGAAAAAATCTCCACAGAGCAAGAGTGAATTGGAAACGCTGCTCTCTCCTCATGAAAACAGTTGAAGTACAAGGCCTCAACAGATCGCGCTCTATACAAACACTACCAGACGAGAAAGGCTAAAACAGCTAAAGCCCTGACTTCAGACTGCATGGCGGCCGTCATGTTGGGTGTACATTGATTCAACGGACGCGACATGACAAATTAGTCTTTGTAATAAAACCAAGCCTGAGGGCATCGCTTTAACCAACAGGGATACAAGGCCAGATTGCATCTTTTCTGAACTGGTGAGTTTACAAGCTTGCAGGCAATCGATTTCCTGACACCTGTCTTCCAGTCCCTGCCTGATCTCAACTATATTTGACATGATTTTACTGCCCTTTTCACCTTTGGTGGGTGCCTGGCTGCTCATGCTGCCGTACACTTCGCAGCAAGCGGGCTGGGATTCTGGACCTTTTAATGCGGGGTAAAAGTCGTATTGGTACAATAAACGTATGTGGCCTAAATGACAAGGACAAAAGAGATAGAATGGCAGGGTTATGAGAACAGATGTTATATGTTTGCAGGAGACCCGTGTCCCATGGTAGAAAGGGAAAGTACTAGAGAAATTGGAATACGCATTACCAAGTTGCACAATTCAGGGGGCTACTACAAGAGGGGTTGCTATACTGGCTAATCGGGTGGTGGGGTCATTAGTTATAATCAAGGCAGATAAAGCAGGGGGAATGGGCTATTATAGATATGTGCACTGGTACAGGGATGGTAACAAAATGCTCTCTATATAGCTCAAATTTAGATGATTCAGGGATGTTCCACACCCTCAATTTGTAACTCAACGTGGGCAACCCTTTTCACTGGCAGGCTGCTGGCACATCGCATTAGGTAAAAGGAGGCAGCAAGAGGGGTAGAGGCTATTTGTGATAAACAAGGGAGGAGGGCTGAAGTACCTATAGAGATTTTAGAAGCTTTTAGCACTTGCTATTCTGATCTTTATTCGGAAGATATAGCTCCTCAGCCAGATTGTTATTATAATTTCTTAGTACAATAAGGCGGAGCTCATTAGAAAAAGGAAAGACTGTCTTTGGACCTACCCATATCTATGGAAGAACTCGGGCTGTGGTAAACACCATGGTGAGGAGGAAAGCGGCTGGGCCAGACAAAATTACCTTTGGAATTTTCCACAGCGTTTCTTCTGGAGCTCATAGAAACTAAATTCTATGTTTTTTGGTAACACAGAATGAAGGAGTCATACCGCCATCATGGGAAGATACCAATATTGTTGTTTTTTTAAAAACAGGGGTAAACCTCTACTGAGCCCTGGGACAATTTCCCTTTAAAATGCTGATGCAAAGATTTACGCCAAAATCTTAGCAACACCACTTAGTAAGGTAATAGCCAGACTAGTCTCCTCCAATCAGCAGGTTTTATCCCAGGTAGGGATACTGATGATCGTGTGTGCAGGGTAATAACGCTGTTGATGTAGCAGAAGTGGCTAAATCACTGCTAGGGCTGGTGTTCCTGGATGCAGAAAAAGACTTAGATCGTGTCTCCTCGGCTAACTCTGGGAGGTACAGAAATGGAAGAGACTCGGTCTGGGCTTCACCAAATCAATTAAGGCTTTGTATCAGGCTCCTAAAGCCAGGTTGCAGATAATGGGTAGGGGTTCAAATCAAATCTATATTACACTGGCAACAAGGCAGAGCAGGGGTGTCCTTATTTACCCCTATTATTTGCCTTATATATTGACCCATTTTAATTCCACTGGAGGGTAACAGTAGGATTCAGTCAGTAATCATAACCCAAGCTCAATATAAAGTATTGGCATACGCCAATGATGTAGTCATCGTAACACCAGATCCCTGTAATGCTATAAATTACATAGAAGAGGAAGCGTACAGGTTTGAGGATATTTCAGGATATCATCTTAATGAGGGCAAGACCCAAGTTATAAGCTTCTGATGATCAGCTGTAGTTGGCAGAGTGGTCCTTACATCCAACACTGGGAATAAAGTGGAATTAAATCTGGCCCCATTGTTTAGCAAAATCAATACGGATCTGCATAGAATTGATAATCTGCATTTAACTCTGGACTGGAGGTGTAATGTGTTGAAAATGGTTTTGCTCCCGCAACTTTTGTATCTATTCAAAACTGTTTCTCTGGAGATACATAAGAGTTGGTTGACCAAATTCGATAGCCTGTCCAATAGTTTTATATGACAGTTTAAGAAGCCATTGCGGGCCTCAATATTTATGATCTTACTGAACGATCTGGAAGGACGGGGGATTCCTAGTATGGTACTATACTATTAGACTTGTACGATACCTGTTATCAGTACTGCAAAGTGCTGTAACACCCAAGATAATAACCCGGCTGTAGCACCATCTATATACCAACTCATGCTGGGTTCTGACCTGAAGGGATGCTTTTTAAGGAATTCAGAGAAGAGCTATTATAAGATGACTGAGTTTAAAACAGTGGATGCAGCTTTTAGGGTGTGGTGCCAAATTAAAAAGAGGCTACATATTCCCAAAATATATTGATACACCCCTCTGTGGGATTCTCCGTTTTTATCAAACATATTTCAAGATGGCATGTGTAATAGATATTAGACCTGCGGAATTTTAAAACTGCATGATCTTTTAGATAATGAACAACTTTGTTAGTTTATGAAGTTGCAGGAAAAGTTTGGATTAACTAAGGAAACATTTTATAAATACCTGTAGATCCGAGACTACCTTGGTAAGATGGATGAAAAGCAATGATCAGGTGTTAAATATCTATTAATAGACATAGTGGACCAGGGTGGTCGTATTCGGCATATCTATACGGGCTCCGATAGATAATCTCCCAGATGACATGGAATTACAGACTCAGGAGTGGGATGTAAGGGTGGGGCCAAAGGGACTGCTGCTGGAAACATCCTTAGAACTCTGTAATGAGACACTCTTGACTGCTAGCCTTAAGAGACAATATTTTAAAACAGCTTTTGATTTATATTATATGCTGAAGAAGTTATTTAAATGGGTAAGAGGTCGGATTTTAAATGTCATAGATGTGGCACAGAAGATGCCGATATAGTACATATGTTCAGCACGTGCCCACAGGTGGCTTATTTTTTTTTTTTTACAAGAGATCTCACATTTTGTTGGAATGATTTTGAATCAACATGTTAATGTTACCTCCAAGTAATCCTCCTTAGGGTTAGTGAAGATGAGGTACTTTCTACGGGGGGGGGGGTATTTGATTTTTTGCCGCGATGGCTATGGCACGGATGTGCCTGCCATCTGGGTGGATCAGTCTGGATACCACAACGTTTACAGAGTGGGAATCACGCATTTTGGTCATGTATAATATGCATAAATGCCTCTATGAGCAAAAGGAGAGGAGAGCACGGAAGCGGGGTAATCTGATTTGGGCTTCAGTTGAGGAGTGGGTGGAAGGTATGAATGGGGGTAAGGAGGTCAAACCTGGAAAAACAGATGGGGTTTGGTCTGAATTAATAGGTATATCTGGGGAAATAAGGAGCATTATACACATGCTACTTTAAAGTTGATTAAGGTTGGGAGAAGCTGGAAGGTTTGGTGGCAGTTATTTGCACTTTAAGGCTCTTCAAGCTCCTCATCAACCTTATGGGGTGATCATGCTGCTATTACGCTGTCCTATTAATGTACTGTATGTTTTATAACCCTACTCCTTTTACTCTATGCCGTTGGGTTTATTACATGTACCTTGATATATTGAATCAATGTTTGCACTTTAATGCCTGTCGAGCATTTCATCTCAGGAAAGTTCAAACGTATGGTGCTGCTAGGCCGCTATTATTCGGTTTTGTATGGACTTTGAGATATTGAATCACGGTTTCCACTTTAATGTCTACCAAGCATTTTAGTCCAGAAAAGCTCAACCTTATGTGGTCATTGGGGTGCTTTTGTACGGCTTTAGTAGTATATACTATGTTTTTTTTTTTTACCTTAACACCTCTTACTCAATGCTATCATTACTTGTGTTTTGTCATATGGACCATACCATATTTATCTTTAAGATATCTCGACAAGTGATGAAATATGTTGATTGATTGCCTCTATATATCTCTGTAAATAATAAGGTGTATGAATTGTTACCCATACCTTGGAAAAAAAATAAAAATAATAAAAGAAATTTAAAAAAAAGAATTTTGATTCTCCAACAAAAGGGTTGAATACTCCACCTCATATCTTACTTTCAATCTTCTTTGAACATACTTCACTGATCAAGAATAATATACTTAGAACCATAAATGCTGCAATGGATTGTCTGCTTTTATTTAAGGCATCACAAGCGACAATACCATTACCCATGTTCTTAAAACAAGTATGTGATTTTGGATAGCTGAATATGATCAAGTTCGAAATGCAGTATATATTTATTGATGTTGTAATAACTATGTTTACATGGACTGAAATGGTTAAAAAAAAAAATTAAAAAGGATTTCATGCACTTGCCATATCATCCATTACCTTGATGCATACTTTCATGACTTCAAAGAAAAAAAACATTTCTAACCCAAATAATTAGAAAGTTATTAAAAACATAGTACATGTGGTCCAATCGAGTAGCAGGCACTTTTAGCATTTGATTGCAGTATTTATGTATTAAACAGGTACTAAGGAGGCAGCCATGTTGCCTTAATAGGATTTATATCCAAATGTATTGGACTAGGGATAGGTATGTGGGTGCAGCAGGAAAAAAATCCCTATATAATTATAATCTTAAAAGGCTGGAAATAATTATTCATTCTTTGTCATGAAAGTGTTTTGTTTCAATCGCTCAAATTAATTTTACAACAAAGACACTGTTCTGGCAGTAGCAGTATGTCAAGAAGGCGCTCAGAATGCAGAAAAATGCGGAACCTTTATCTTCCCTTTTTAAGGTTAGAGATTTTAGGTGATTTTGTAACCTATATAGTGAAACACATACACAGTATACATACACATATAATATACATACAACAACAGTATGTAAAGGGTATCATTGTTTTGCTATGCTGCTTCTTTGTGGAAAAATGTACTTTCAGAAGTCCATTGTGTGGACACAGAATAAACCAGAAATGGAAGACCGGTTTTAAAACATATCAGAACAAGAGGGCCACCTCTTATTGAATGAACGGTCTAAATGCAGCCCTTTTTTAATTTAGCTTAACACTGTATATTTTACACAAACTATTTTACTCTATGAGGTAGAGTAAGGGTCAGACTTATTAACGTGTTGTTCCCGTGCTTTGCTTTTATGTGAAACAAAAGCATTATTTGTTGGTGAATAACATTTTGTATAGTATCTGTTGAATATTTGTGATCCTATTTTTTTAAAACAACCTTTATCAAATCTATGGTGTCTGTGTCCCTTTCTTTTATGGTTTGTACCAGTTCAGTGAGTCTTAATTCTATCTTCATAAAATGAACCAGCAACAATGGTTGTGACAGCATCCTAGAGCACACTAAAAATCAGTAAAGACACTAAGGTCTAGTAACTGAAGATAGAAGAAAGACTCACTGAACTGGTCCAAACCATAAAAGAAATTAATTGAACAATTTCGGTTTATAATGAATTGTAAAGAACAACAAAATAGTGAAAAATAATTAATGTCACTTAAGAGTCTGAGACAACCATGTAAATATTATATATATATATATATTCACTGAAAAAACCATAGGTTTCACACACGTTATAGTTAGGAATTAGCATTTAAAAAACCTTGCTAATTCAATGAAAAAACCATAGGTTTCACACATGTTATAGTTAGCTGGAAATTTTACTGATAAAAAACCAATGAAATTCCCCCGTTATAGTTACTGTAGGCAACTATAACTCACGCGACCGCAATCCTCTGCTGATGCTAATACTGTATTTAGACACTTATTTGCCCATGTCTTCTTCCATTAAATTTTAGCTATACATATATTACAAATATTTTTTTTTCATAAAGACACATATGTCATCAGCAGAGGATTGCAGTCGCGTGAGTTATAGTTGCCAACAGTAACTATAACGGGGGAATTTCATTGGTTTTTTATCAGTAAAATTTCCAGCTAACTATAACATGTGTGAAACCTATGGTTTTTTCATTGAATTAGCAAGGTTTTTTAAATTCTAATTCCTAACTATAACGTGTGTGAAACCTATGGTTTTTTCAGTGAATTTGTACGGTTTTTTAAATGCTAAGTTACTTTACACGCCCACTTAACGCAGTTCGTTCCGTGCGCGCACGGTGCGCTTCGCGCACCGCGCGCCCACTTTACGCAGTTAGTGCCGTACACGCAAGGTGGGCACATGGAGGACATATTATGCGCTTCCTTGTGATAGGTAATCTGTTAAATTTAATTTGTAAGTGATGACAATAATATGCCATGCACAGAGAGTGGTTTTTTTTTTTATTAAAATTTTTAGCGTAAGCGCACCGTACGCGTACGGTAAGCGTAATCGGCGAAATTTTCCAAAAATAAAAATTTACCGTTTTTGGCCTTGGGGGATCTTTGAGGACTCAACTAACATGGCTATGTGCATGGGCGCTGTCTAAACAGCCCCTTTATATGTTTTTTGCCTTTGTTTACAGCCCCCCCCCCTCAGAGTGCGAGAGAGAAAATGGCGGCCGCCGCTTCCTGGTTTCGACCGATTCGAATGTTTACTTAGATGTAACAGCCAATCAGAATCGCGCTCGCGCACGCCACCGTACGCGTACGGTAAGCTTACGGTAAGCGTACCGTAAGCTGGCTCAGATATATATATTGATTTAAAGGCTATTTTCTCAGAATCTACTGAACAGATTTACACCAAACCTACAAAAGGCACTTCCTTGACCTGAGGACTACCTCTCTGCCAAATTTCTAGTAATTCTGTTCAGACGTTCGGGCTGTAGCCCTGTCTAAAGGTCCTATGGAAAAATGCATGGGAAAAACGCGTTTTGGGACCCCCCTTTTATCTCAGCCCCCGCTTGACGAATCCCCCCGAGACTTTCAGGGTAGGAGCGGAGCGTAGCGCCCCGCCTATTTTGAGAAATTCGCGAGGATTCGTCGACCGGCGCCAAAGTTATTCAAAATAGAATGTTGCGGATTTCCTATGGAAACAGGGTCCTAACTATAACTACCTACTGGCGACCGCCAGTAGGTAATATATATATATATATATATATATATATATACACATACACACACACACACACAATGTAATGAGTAAACGGTGTTTCCCACAATGCCACATTATAGGCAAACTGTGTTTGGTATAAATAGTGAAACAAAAGAAATACTCACTATCCGTGACAAAGGCCTCGCAGGGCTGAAACGCGTTGGTGTGAGCCGGTACAGCAAAAAATAAAAGCTTAAACTGGATCTGGAGTGCGTAGCATCATTGTTTTGAAAATTAATGAAGGGCTTGGATTCAGCCCCATCGCGATTGCACCGGTCGCTGGAATATATATATATATATATATATATATATATATATATATATATATATATATATACTGAAAAAGCCATAGGTTTTAGGGTAAGTTCTAGTTAGTTGGACATTTTACTCATACAAAACCATAGAAATTCCCTCGTTATAGTTAGTTCAGCTAACTATAACTTGCGCCCCCGCAATCCACTGCTGATGACGTCACATATTACATCACTCATGACATGGTCAGTGACATCACTTGTGACATCAGGCCACGCCCCCTCGCTGCACCATTGCGCAAACGCACCCCCTGGTGCGTTGTACAGTGGAGGATTAAGTCCCCTTGAGTCCTAAGGGTCCCTAGGGGCCAACTAGCCCACCACGTACCTCCAGTAAGCACCACAGAGCTACGCTGCAGAGTGGTGTAAAAAGGGGCATGGCCTGGGCCACCTCTCTGCAACGCAGCGCAGTGGTGCTTACTGGAGGTAAGTGGTGGGCTAGTTGGCCCCCAGATACCCTCAGTATTGAAGAGGAATTAATTCCCCAACTTAAAACGCACCACAGGGTGTGTTTGCACACATGTCACATCAGGCCCCGCCCCCTCCCTTCACCACTGAGCAAAAACGCACCCCCTGGCTTGATTTGAGTTGGGGGATAAAGTCCCCTAGAATCTTGACGGTCCCTGGGATCCAACTAGCTCACCAGGTACCTCCAGTAAGCGCCACAGAGCTGTGTTGCAGAGAGGTGTAAAAAGGGGCGTGGCCTCTGAACACCTCTCTGCAGCGCAGCTCCCTGTCGCATACTGGAGGTACCTGGTAGGCTAGTTGGCCCCCAGGGACCCTCAGTATTCAAGGGGACTTAATTCCCCAACTTTCAACTTGCCAGGGGGCGCATTGCACAGTGGTGAAGGAAGGGGGTGGGGCCTAAGGTCACGTGTGCAATTTCGGAGGGGGGCCGCGTGCCCTCTTCCTCAGGCCTATTATGGCCCCAGGGACCTCATTCCCCGGGGACAGCCTGCCTTTAAAAAAAAACGTTTTTGGGGGAGGGGGGCCACGCCTCCCGGGCCACTTCTGGCCCCGGGGACCCCATTCCCCAGGGCCGACCCCATCCGTTGAGGACCGTGGGGGGGTACCCAATCCCCCCACAGTCCCGCCACCTCCCCGCGTCTTGCAGGAGCCGGCATTGCTTTTCCACAGGGGGAGCTGCTGACATGCAGCTCCCCTTATGGAAAAGCAATTCTGATTTTCTTCATTGAAGCGAGAGCAGGTTTCCCTGCTCTCACTTCAATGAAGCAAAGCAGAGTTTGCAATGACGGCTCCCGCCCTGTCATTGCAAACAGCAGTGTCCCCGAAGATTCGTCATCCGGCGCCAAACTTATTGGGAAAAGAATGTTACGATTTTCCTATGGTAACTAGGTCCTAACTATAACTAGCTACTGGCGACTGCCAGTAGGTAATGTAAATATATATATATATATATATATATATATATATATATATATTCACTTAAAAAACCATAGGTTTCACACATGTTATAGTTAGGTGGATATTTCACTCGTAAAAAACCAATGAAATTCCCCCGTTATAGTTAGTTCAGCTAACTATAACTCGCGCGACCGCAATCCACTGCTGATGACGTCACATATTACATCACTCATGACATGGTCAGTGGCATCACTCATGACATCACTGATAACATCATCCTTGTGATAGAGTGGCGGCCGCGCGAGTTATAGTTATCTGAACTAACTATAACGGGGGAATTTCATTGTTTTTTTACGAGTGAAATATCCACCTAACTATAACATGTGTGAAACCTATGGTTTTTTCAGTGAATTTCAAAGATTTTTTAAATGCTAAGTTATGTATGTATTATTTTTTTTATATATTCATTTTACAATAAACTACGTATTAAAAAAAAAAAAAAGATGATTTTTTTTTGGTTTTTCACCGTGCGCGCACGGTGCGCGCACCCCCGCGATTTAAAAAAAGAAAAAATTTAAATGTTTTTTTCCGCCTTCTGGGTCCTTCAGGGACCCCCTGACAAAGGCTAGGGGGTCAGGAACTCTCTACCCTGCCCCCTTTTCACGTTCACCACCTTCCTTTTTCACTCTCGCACTGAAAACAAACAAAATGGCGGCCGACACTTCCTGATTTCGACCGATTCGAACGTTGACTAACATGTAACCACCAATCAGAATTACGCTCGCGCACGTTAGGGTGCTTGCACGGTGCGCGCAAGGTGCGCGGCTATAGATATGTATGTGCTTTTAACTGCAATTTTCTCAGGAACTACTGAACAGATTGACTACATATAAGCAAAAGGCACATCCCTGAGCTGAGGACTATCTCTCTGCCAAATTTCAAGTAATTCTGTTCAGCCGTTCGGGCTGTACCTTGGACTAAAGGTCCCTATGGAAAATTGCATGGGGAAAACGGGTTTTGGGACCCCCCTCTTTTCTCAGCCCCCGCTTGACGAATACCCCCCGAGACTTTCAGGGTAGGAGCGGAGCGCCCCACCTATTTTGAAAATTTTGCGAGGATTCGTCAACCGGCGCCAAAGTTATTCCAAATAAAATGTTGCGGATTTCCAATGGAAACACGGTCCTAACTATAACTATCTACTGGCAACTGCCAGTAGAATATATATATATATATATTCACTGAAAAAACCATAGGTTTCACACATGTTATAGTTAGCTGGACATTTTACTGATAAAAAACCAATGAAATTCCCCCGTTATAGTTACTGCAGGCAACTATAACTCACGCGACCGCAATCCTCTGCTGATGCTAATACTGTATTTAGACACTTATTTGCCCATGTCTTCTTCCATTAAATTTTAGCTTTACATATATTACAAATATTTTTTTTTCATAAAGACACATATGTCATCAGCAGAAGATTGCGGTCGCGTGAGTTATAGTTGCCTGCAGTAACTATAACGGGGGAATTTCATTGGTTTTTTATCAGTAAAATGTCCAGCTAACTATAACATGTGTGAAACCTATGGTTTTTTCAGTGAATTTGCAAGGTTTTTTAAATGCTAAGTTACTTTAAGCCATTCGTGGCGTGCGCGCCCAGTTAACGCAGTTTGTTCCGTGCGCTGCGCGCACCGCGTGCCCACGTTAAGCGGGATGGGCCATGTACGCACGATGCGCTTCGCGCACCGTGCGCACATGGGGGACATATTTTGCGCATCTTTGTGAAATGTATTCTTTGTTAACTTCTTACATGTTTTATGCCATACACAAATGGTGCCCTTCGGGCACCATTTGCACACGGGGTGGGGAGAATGTGGCTAATTTTTTTTTTTTTTACAATTTTTTACCGTACGCGTACGGTAAGCGTAATCGGCGATTTTCCGAAAAAAAATTTTTATTTTTTTTTGAGCTTGGGGGTGGTTTGGGGACCCCTGTATCAATGCTGGGTGGTTAGGATCTCATGAAACTGCCTCTTTACACATTTTTGGGGTTCGTTTTTGCTGCCCAACTCAGGAAGCGAGAGAGAAAATGGCGGCCGCCGCTTCCTGGTTTCGACCGATTCGAATGTTTACTAAGATCTAAGAGCCAATCAGAATCGCGCTCGCGCACGCCACCGTACGCGTACGGTAAGCTTACGGTAAGCTTACGGTAAGCGCACCGTAAGCTGCCACAGATATATATATTGATTTAAAGGCTATTTTCTCAGAATCTACTGAACAGATTTACACCAAACCTACAAAAGGCACTTCCTTGACCTGGGGACTACCTCTCTGCCAAATTTCATTAAATTCTGTTCAGCCGTTCGGGCTGTAGCCCTGTCTAAAGGTCCTATGGAAAAATGCATGGGAAAAACGCGTTTTGGGACCCCCCTTTTATCTCAGCCCCCGCTTGACGAATCCCCCCGAGACTTTCAGGGTAGGAGCGGAGCGTAGCGCCCCACCTATTTTGAAAAATTCGCGAGGATTCGTCGACCGGCGCCAAAGTTATTCAAAATAGAATGTTGCGGATTTCCTATGGAAACGTGGTCCTAACTATAACTACCTACTGGCGACCGCCAGTAGGTAATATATATATATATATATATATATATATATTCACTGAAAAAACCATAGGTTTCACACATGTTATAGTTAGGAATTAGCATTTAAAAAAAAAACTTGCAAATTCACTGAAAAAACCATAGGTTTCACACATGTTGTAGTTAGCTGGACATTTCGCTCGTAAAAAACCAATGAAATTCCCCCGTTATAGTTAGTTCAGCTAACTATAACTCGCGCGCCCGCAATCCACTGCTGATGACGTCACATATTACATCACTCATGACATGGTCAGTGACATCACTCACTATAACATGTGTGAAACCTATGGTTTTTTCAGTGAATTTGCAAGGTTTTTTAAATGCTAATTCCTAACTATAATGTGTGTGAAACCTATGGTTTTTTCAGTGAATTTGCAAGGTTTTTTAAATGCTAATTTTTGAATTTATTATTTTTTTTTAGATTTGTTTTTTTAACAATATGCTACCTATGTATATAATCATAGATTTACTGTATCCTGCAATATGGAATGGCTCACCTTTTTTAAAAAAATGTTTAGATATAGTTGAACAGCATAGTTAATATCTTCTACAAACCTTTAAACATTGTTTTTTTTTTTTTAAGGGATTTTTACCGTGCGCGCACCGTAAGCTTACGGTGCGCGCACGGTACGGTACAAGTACGACGCGCGCACGTAATTTGCATGCGTACGTGCTCGCATGCGTACGCGATTTACATACGCATGCGTACTTCGTCTGCGATGCGTACGCGCGGGCACCGTACGCGCATGCGCGCGTTTTCTTTTTGCGCGTGCGTGCTCCTTATGCGGGTCCGCCGTACGCGCATGCGCGCGTGCCCCTAATGCGCATGCGCGCGTGCGTCGTACGCGCGTGCTCCGTACGCGCATGCGCGCGTCTTACATATGCGCATGCGTACTTGTACCGTGCGCGCACCGTAAGCGTACGGTGCGCGCACGGTAAGTCATGTGATCAAGAAACAACACTTTTCATTGGTTTAAAGTTCTTTAATTTCCAGAAGCTTCCAACACCACACCCATTCCCCTCATTATTTCTTCTGATTCCCTGGGAGAAGGAGCTGAACTGTTTTTGTGATACAATGGCAGAGCAGCAGTCAACTTCTGGGAGTGAGCAGGAGAGCCTTATCAGACAGAGACAGAGGAAACAGAAAGATTCTTTTGTCTGGCAATATTTTACATTTCCAGAGGGGCAGAAGAAAGTCAATGCTCCAAAAGTCACCTGCAAACTTTGTGGGCGTGTCTTATCTAGAGGAGTTCCTAAGAAGAAGTACTCTTTTAGTATCTTCACTATGTTCAGGCACATTAGGGATGTACATCCTGCGACATTTGCTCGAGCTACTAGAGCAACCCCTCCAGCAGCTCAGCCGAGCACATCTGCAGAAGCTCAGCCGAGTACATCATCGGCAGCACAGCCGAGCACTTCCTCTGCGGTGGGAACGTCACCCTCTTCTGCTCCTCTGGACATTCACCCTATGTTTGAGAGGTTGCATATACGGTGCAATACTTGCTTTGCTCTTATTGCTTTTGGGGAGTCCAGTATTCCTCTAATAGATAATAAGATACAGCAGCACAAGTGCGGCACCATATAATATTGCCATTCTTTTCTTCCCCTGTCCCTGTATTAACACAACGGCTCTTTTTAGAGCCACCTTACCTCTTAATGTTTTATTTTTTTTAATCATTTTTTTTTTCGCCGTGCGCGCACGGTGCGCGCACCCCTTGTGTTTTTTTTTAAAATAAAATGTTTTTTTCACCCTTCATGGTCCTTGAGGGACCTCAAGGGGAATGAGAAAAGCAGAGTGAGGAAAAGTGAAAAAAGGGGAGCATGAAAGTAAAGGGGTGAGAAATACAGATATTTCAAACTTACCTGACCAACAACATAACTTAATTATAAATAAATGGGGTTTTTTAATTGCTAGAAAAAAGGATTAATTTTCCTAAATTTTCTTTCTCAATCTGAAAAAAAAGAAAAAAAGTATTAATATTTAATAATACATTTTAGAATACAGTACACATATTTTCATATTTAACAAAGTAATTTTTTGCCCTTTTTTTGCTGTTTTCAGAATATATTGAATTTCACTGCAAATTGTGAAACCAATTACATTCATCACTTAAAAGCGGGCAAAAAAATTAACAATCTGAAAGATTGTTTTAAAAAAGCCCAGAATCTCTGCTCAGTAAAACATACCTTGATAGAAATGTAACATATATAATAAAAATATCATCTAACAATAACTATTTGCAATAAATATCGTCTGTAAATCTTGTTGCTTAAGCACATACACCAAAATAATATCTGTCAAATAAGTCCACAAGAGAAATGTTAACCTTTCCATGAGGCCAAATGGTAATTTTTAAATTCTTTTTTGATGAAATATCCAATGGTAATCCAATAAAATCGCAATAATGGTTTGTTCAGATGCTGCAATTTGTATCTTAAATTTTGGTTTCAGAAAAATTAAGTAGGAATTTGGTAATTCTGCAGGCAAACGTTGCTTGAAAATTAATTGAGAATCATTACACAGTGTCCAGCCTTTTTCACATTTTAGATAAACTGTGTAATGACCAGAAGTTATAGAAGGTCCATCATGGAAAATTATTGCAACTGCAACAAAAGTTTTTCCAGATATTGATAATTGATGTCCTGTAAACTTCTTTATTAAAGTGTCCAATTTTGTACCATCAGCTCTACAACGTTGCATCATTAAAATTACATACGGTCCATATTTATTTAAAAATAACGTTGAAAACATGTCTGATTTAAATTGAGAACATTCCATGTTGTGATTGGCATCTTTAACTAATTTACTAAAAGTCACTGATTTACTCTCTGGTAATGTTAAATATATGAACCTTTCAGAATCAACATTAGAGCTGCATGTGTTGAAACAGTTTTCACAACTATGTTCCCATTTATAAGAGAGACCAAACATATTTTCTATTTCTACCCCTTCATCTTCCAGTACCATAAGCATATACATCAAGAATTCCTGTGCATCTTGCTGGACATTTTGAGTAAACTGTGTACATCCTGAACATACATCTAAAATTTTTCTAACATCAGAAGCACTTTCTATTTTAGTTTTATCATTACTCAGCTTCTCAAAAAGAAGACTCAGCAGAGAACAGAATCTTTTTACATGATTTAGAATTATCTGCTCTTGCAAACTTTCAAGATAAAATACAACATTCAGCACTACATTAGCGTAGCAGTTGACACCAGAGCTATTTTCAAAATGACAACCAACAACCTCTTCAACATTTTCCTTTTTCTTTTTGCTTGGAATCACATCACTCCTTTTGTTTTCTCTTCTGTACATCCTCATTACAGATATTCTCAATTCTCCTTTTCCGACAAACAACACGTTTTTCAAACACAGGATACTGACCTAAATGAGGAGCATAGCTTCTTCTTAATCTATTATATTCCTTTACACAGTTTGCATCAGCACTAACTTTTGAGTCATCAAAGTCTATCATGAATAAACCAGATAATTTTTTCACTCGTGACAAAGCAACATATGCCATACCTTCTTTAAACACAGTAGATCCAATGTTTACAAAAGCACTATCTACAGTTAATCCTTGAGATTTGTGAATAGTTACAGCATATGCTAGAGAAAATGGAAACTGCTTCCTACGTACATATAAGTCTTTCACAAGCAAGAAACGAACTGAACAACGACAAATGTCTTTAACCTCTTCAATCTGATCAAATTTTATTTTTAAAAATTCAATTCCAACTTTTTTCTGGTAATTAACAAAACCCACAACTCTACCCATAGCTCCATTCACTAAACCTTTCTCTACATCCAAATTACGTCTTAAAATTACTCGACAGTTCATACATACATAAAGATTATTTTCTAAACCGGCTGTTTGAGATGTTTTTCTCTAGAGAATCCAATTTACTTGTCAATTTGCTTGTCAATATAATAGTTATTCCTTCATGTTGTATTTTATCCACAGCTTCCAGTTTGACAATCTCTTCATTTTCCAATTTCAAAAGTTCTTGATTGAATATAGAGCATTCATGTAGTGTTTTTTTTTTAAACAATTTTTATTGTTTTCAAAACAACAACTCAATACATGCCCCTCTACCTCCACCGTCAAAAGGAGAACTGTACATTTATCATCGCTACCAAACATCCAGGAGCTTAATCATCCTTCCCATGTGGACCCTCCCGCCCTCCCTCTCCCACCCCATGTCAGTGTGCCCCCCTCTGTCGTCCCCTCTCCTTACGTACCCTTCCCCGAATATGAGTCATGTCATGTAGTGTTGGCATTAAGCAGATTACAGTATTTTTTCCAGCAATTTCCTTGTATATTTTCTCTGGAACAATTTGTTCTGTTGGGAACAAATTACATAGCAATCGACTCTGTAAAGCTTTTCTGACATGTTCTGTGAGTAGTCCAATTCTGATATCTTTGAGAATACTTGCATAATCATCATCATTTGCCTGCCGCATATTGGTAATGAGTTCTTTATACTCAAAGTATGTCCAAATATTCACATTACCTATACTTCCCAACGACTTTTTTGTGTCTTCATGTGTAAGGGTTTGAAATACTGGTTGTCCTTTAACTGGAGTGAGCTGCAGAAGATCCCCAAAAACTATAACATGTTTTCCTCCCAATAGCACGTCATAGTTTGTCTTTAGAATTTGCTGCATTCTTAAATGCACAAAGGCAAGCATTAAGTTTGATACCATGCTTACCTCATCAATGATGAGAACTTTCATTTTTTTCAATACTCTTGCAACTTCAAAACATGCTTCTCCTGTTAGCTTGTGGTATTGTATTTTGTTCTCGTGCTCTACTGGTAACATTAGCAAACTATGGAGGGTAATTCCTTTTATGTTATATGCTGCTAACCCAGTTGGGGCAGTAACAACACAAGACAAAGTTGAATCTGCTTTTTGCTGTAGGTAGCTTCTAATTACTTTAATCAAGAAACTTTTTCCAGTTCCGGCTTGTCCACTCACATACATTCTGATTGGTTCAAACGATGTGCATGAGCATGAGTAGTAATCCATGATCAATTTGTTTTGTGACTTCCTCATAAATTTGTTTTTGTTCATCATTCAGTTGCTGTTCCAAACTTGGTAAGTTTATTAAATCTTCCTGAGCTTGATTCATAGCTGTTTCCACTTCAGTCATGGCTATTGCTGCTTCATTTTCTACGATTGGTTGTCCTAGGGGATCTTGACTGAGCGTCCCAAAACTTTGACTGTCTTGAGAACTGTCTCTAGCTACTTCAGCTGCAATTGTTGCTTCTTGTTCAATTTCTTCATTTAACATTTCTACATAAGTTGTGAAAGTACTGCATTCGATGGTATCTTAGCATGCATTAAAGGAATCTTCATAGCTTTGAAAATGTCCAAGTAATTCATCCTCTGAGCGCCATGGTTTAAACAACTGTAAAAGTGCTAAGTGGTAAAATTCCTTCTTGTCAGTAGTGTCGCAACTCAGCTTTCTGTGATTAATCAAACTTCCTTTTGTTTGTTTTACCAAACATCCTTCCTCACCAATGACTTTATATTTTCCATTGTTGATGTCTTCTGTGGCATTCCGTTTATAAATGTAGTTCTGCAGCACTTCATAGAGACACATGTTCTCAAGATGATGACTTCTCTTTGGGTAATATGTGTCCAACATGTTTGTTCTTAAAATGTCTGTACTTTCAGGTTCGTACTCTGCTAAATATTCAATTTCTCGAATAGATTTCAGTACACGATTTCTCATTCCTGCAAGGCCTAAACTTACCCAAATTATTCTTCTGGATTTGGAGTACAGACTTGCAGATGATAACCTATCTGAGCATTCGTAGGATCCAATTTCTCGATGCGATAACATCTTTAAACTGAAACTGTATAGCTTTTTACTGACAGTCTTCTCGTGAGAAATCTCTTCCCACATTTCTTTCAATTCCGTTTTCTCAGATTTAGTGATGTAAGATGTGACATATCGAGCAACAGCAATAGAATTGTCAGCTACATACTGTATATCCATGTTAGCATTCCACATGGATAAAATGACTGGGTTGTAGTCATTTATATATTTTGACTCTTCTTTTCTTCTTAGGTTGTAGGTATTCTTAGGCAATTTTCTTGTAATAGTATGTCGCACAGCTGACATAAAACTGTTTACTCTTCCGTTTGAAAGAACAGGTCGTGGAAATCCAAATCGACATTTTGTGTAGAATTTATCTTTACTCTTGTACTTTCGTTGACAGTATTTTCCACACCGATGACTTTGGAAACGTAAAACTTGCTCTTTTAAGTTTTTTTCTTCTGTGCTTTTAGGTATAGCACATGTTGCATAACCTTCAATGAAAGATAAAACTGCATCATCAGAATCTGTTCCAAATTTTGGAGCATCCTTGATCCACAACAGCATATGAATATGAGGAGCACCTCTTGCTTGGTACTCTTTTCTCCAAAAGAAATCCACAACTTCTCCAAGAGGTGGATTTTTTTATTGCAGATGAAGGACATCATAGCCTCAAATCTGTGATTAAAATATCTGCAAACACTAACCGGATCCAATGAGCACAATTCTCCTGCTGTCTTGTATTGGATGTTTTCAATATTTGAATTTGCCTCTCGAAGAAAATCCAGTAAATCATCCCAAGCGTATTCTGCACAGCTTAGGGTAAGGAACCATGTAGGAGTTCCTAAATTCCGTAACATACATTTCAATTCTCCATGGCGTCGGTACCAATATTCATTAGTCCCACGCTGACAAGCCATCAGATTAATTAATTGTGATTCCAAATGATCATCTCGCTGTTGCACTTTGTTCAGAAAATCCTTTGCAGACACATTATGTAGATGTACTCCAGTTTTCGAAATGTGATTTACTGCATAAGATAGTGCTGATAAGTCACTTTCATTTAAAAGATGGAACAAATAAGGAATACTTTGACGAAATCTTGGATCTTCTGCATATAACCTTGTAGTCCGATACTCAGAAGCAGGAATCTGTACTGGACGTTCATCATATCGTCCACCTTTTCCTGTAGGAAACAGCTGAGGAAAAAAACAAGCTTCCAAGCTCTCCTCCCATACACTCACGGGAGTTCCTTTAGCTTTTTTCATCTGAAAGAGATCAATAGTGTTTCCCATAACTTCTTTAGAATGAAGAGGATGTATGCTGAAATGTTCATAAATGTCTTCTTCTTTTGACTTATCCACTTTTTCAATTTGCCCAGCTGGTATTCCTGAGTCTGCTAGTAAAACTTCTTCATCTTCTTCCATATAAATTGATTCATACCATTTAATATTTCTTTTCAAATATAAATTTGCTCTTTGTACTTTTCGTACATCCACCAGCTCCTGCCAATTAACCAGAATAACTAATGGTTCACTTTCCAAACTATCTGCATCAATTGTTTCAATATTTTTTTTCAAATCTAATGGCAAATAGACAACTCTTCCTTTTAAACCTCTTTGTAAATCTGAAGGAGGTAATTTGCCTGTTTTGGGCTCCATACGAACTATAGTCTGAAAAGGATGGACATATTGAATGAGTATAGACTCATACGTATTTAAATCACTAAGTTTTGCAGGAATTTCAACCAATTCTAAATTATTATGTACAGCTCTTGCTGGCATTTTATTTTCTTCTAACTTGTTATAACAGTATTTACAAATATGTAGCAAAATCCATCCACTTAGTATTTATTAAATTCACAAAACTTGAATTTAAAATAAATTAGATTTATTCAGCATGGCACGGCAGACCTCCTTCGAGCTCCAGACTCCAACAACCACTGAGTCTTACGCTGGAACATTACAATTACAGTTCTACATTAGAACATAGAACAACGCCTAAAGATAAACACAGCGCATGCCAGGAATACAGTGATGTTACATACGTAACCAAATAAGAATACAACACATCCCCCTCCTTTGAAAGAAACAAACACAAAAGAAACTAAATAAAAGAAACTAAAAAACATAAAATACAAATAAAAAGAAACAAACAAAACACAACCCCCCTATAAGCAACTAAACAAAATCATTCAATTTTTTTGGAAAATATTTTACACGACTTGATGTTCTGACATTTAATCCAACAGGAACTTTACCACCCACACTGTTAGAATCACCGGAAACCCCAACATTGTGCTCACTGTCACGAATACTATTTCCTGACACCGGATAAGAAACAAACTTCTTTAGACTGGGAGGGCACTTTGCCACTCTTCTGACATTCCAAACCTTCCCATCTTGAGTAGCTACAGAGTTTTTAAAGACTCTTTTAATTTGTATAGCTTTCCCAAATCTACTAGAGCCCTTACAAAGAATACCAGGTTTTTTGATCCTAACCCAATCACCCTCTACAAAAGAAGGTGATAGAGTTTTCCATTTTTTATCAAACCACGCACAAGTCTTGCCTTGCTTACTCTTAACCTTCAAAGAGATGTCATCCACACAAACATCGTTAGAGTCTTCTTTCGTGCACTTTTCTCTAAACCACCACGGACAAATCTTTGATGCTGGCTCCCTTCCCTTCAACAATTTAAACGGACTGACTTCTATGGTGGTATGAGGAGTAATTCTGTACAACCAAAGCTTCTCTCTAACCCTGTTTAACCAATCATCTCCAAACTTAACTGAATCAACCACAAACTCCTTCAACACTCTATTAAACCTTTCAACTTGTCCATTTTCATGCGGTCCATAAAGAGAAGTAAAAACATGTTTTATTCCACATTCACCAACAAAATCCTTCATTTCAGCCGACTTAAACTGCACTCCATTGTCTGTGACCAAATACGAAGGGCAACCTTCACGTGCAAACGTCTCTTTTAAAAAATTTACTACAATTTCTGTTGTAATCCTATTTACAAACTTTACCTCCGGCCATTTTGAGTGGTAATCCACCAACACCAAAGCAAACCTGCATTTCTCTGGAAGCATATTAAACGGCCCTGAAATATCAAAAGCTAACCTTTGCCAAGGTACTTTTGGCCATTCCACCATTCTTAAAGGTGGAACTCTAACGCTCAACATTCTTTCACTAGAGACACATAGCTCACACTCTCTTACTACTCCATCAATAAATCTGTCAATTCCAGGCCACCAAAAAAAATTCCTTACTAAACGTTTCATTGATGAAATACCAGGATGTGTTTTATGTGCAACTCTAAGAATAACTTCCCGCATCCCTTTAGGAGGAATACATTTAGAATTCTTGAAAATAAAATCTCCTTCCACCTCAAGTTCATCTGCAACCTTGCAAAAAGACAATAATTCTGATCTGATTTGCCTTTTATTAGGCCAACCCTCCATCACAAACCTCCTGACTTCCAACAAATCCTCATCCTTACACATGCATTCTTTCCACAATTCCTCACTGATATCATGAAATTGCACTGGAATTACATCACTAATCTGAAACACAAAATCAACCTCTTTCACAAAATTTACACCATTACTACCACACGGTAGTCTTGACAAAAAGTCAGCCGTAACATTTTTTTTCCCTGGTACATACTCTGTCTTAAAATTGTACTCTTGTAGCCTTGAGGACAACCTAGCAATCCTAGCAGTTGAATTCCACCCTCCACCAGAAGAGAGGATGTTTACTAAAGGCTTATGGTCCGTCCTTAACGTAAACTTGCTACCCCACACGTACAATTTGAAATGTTGAATACCCCACACACACGCAAGTAACTCTCTTTCAATTACGGCGTACTTTCTCTCAGTCTCATTGAGTGTTCTAGAGGCAAAAGCCACGTTCCACTCTTCCCTTCCATGCCTTTGCGATAACACACCCCCAATACCGTACAAACTTGCATCTACAGTTATGATGCATTCTTCCTTAACACAAAAAGGCTTTAAAGTCGGTGCTTTCACAATATCTTGCTTGATGTTTTCAAAAGCCACCTGTTGGGTACCACTCCATTTAAAATCAATATTCTTCCTGAGTAACTCTCTCAACGGCTCCATTGTGTTTGCAAAATTCACTACAAACTTACTATAATACTCGCACATGCCAGCAAAACTCAATAATTGTTCCTTGTTTGTAGGAGCCGGAGCATTGATAATGGCATCCACATTTGACTTCTTAGGAACTACCCCATTCCCAGATAATGTATGCCCCAAATACTCCACGGACTTCTTATACAATTTACATTTACTTTCTTTTAGGGTGAGGCCGTTCACTTCCAACCTTCTGCAAACTTCCTTAAGGTGTGAATCATGTTCTTCATTATTCTTAGAAAAGACCAAAATATCGTCTTGAAAACACTTTACAAAACGGTCAACATCTCTAAATATTCTAAACATTACCCTTTGGAACACCGATGCCGCTGAGGCTAATCCAAAAGGCATTCTGGTGTAATGGAAAAGCCCTTGTGGGGTAATAAATGCTGTTAGATTCTTTGACTCTTCAGAAAGACAAATCTGATGGTATGCCGAACGCAGATCCAAAGTTGAGAATACATTAGCTCCTTCCAACATAGATACCATCTCATTTATATTTGGGAGAGGATGGCAATCAATCACTATGTTAGAATTAAGTGATCTGAGATCAACACATACCCTCAAATTTTTATCAGTCTTGCGTACTAAAACAATGGGTGAAACCCACTCTGAAGATTCAATCTCTTCAATAATGCCCTCATCTGTAAGTTGTTTTAACATCTCTCTAAGCTCTTCTCTCACATTAATGGGTACTCCTCTTAGTTTTTGTACAACTGGGCGAGCATTTGACTTAAGAATGATCTTGTGTTCAAAATCTTTAAGTTTCCCTAAATTTTCACAAAATACTTTCTTAAATTTGTTTACCAAATTTCTTACTCTGACATTTTGATCAACCACAGCAATATTTCCTATTTCACACTTGTCCCCTAAAATGACAGGATCTTCTGCTCGTGGATTTAACATAATGCCCAACTTCCACTGATCGCGCCATCCTAAAACATGGACTCCTTTTTTCGCAATGTACAATTTAATATCTGCAAAACTGCCCTTGCACTGTAGCGATACCTTGAAAAAACCTTCCAAATCAATCCTTGTGCCATCAAAACTTTCAGCAACAACATCATTAGCATGTAGAACTCTTCCAACACAAACATCTTGCAATCTTTCTCTGTAATACTCTCTTGAGATTATGGTCCATGGCGAACCAGAATCAGCCATAAGATGAAGTTCAACCCCCAAAACCTCTACTATACATTTTGGAGCCTCCAACCGTAACTCTTCCTCTCCTACTGAATGCTTATTAATGATTGAAACTACAAACCCTCTTTCACATTCGTCGGAAAACTTTTCTTTTCCTTCTCCATCCTGCACTATATCTGTACCACTAATGGTCGAGACAGAACCAGAAAAAGATGTTGAGGCATTATTTCTCCTTATCTCCCTGCAGACTGTACTAAAATGGCCCATTCTCCCACACTTCCTACATTGTCTATTTATAGCGGGACAACCTCCAAAAGACGCAAAATGTGACCTACTACCACATCTGAAACACATATTATGTCCTCCCATGTTCACATTACTTCTGAACTGGCTTCCACCATTATATTTATTGCTTATGCTTCTCTTTTGGACAACTTCCATACTGTCTTTCTTCAACTGCGTATTGTTCCCAGAACTACTCTTCAAAGCACACACTTCTTCCACACATTCTCCCTTCTTAGTACTCTGCTTAATGGTTTGCATCCAGCTTTCTGATTGTTCCACTGCTTTCGCATTAGCTATTGCTTCAGACAGACTAGGGTCTCCCATAACCCACAAATTTTCTTGTACCTTTTTGTTTTTTACATGTACAATAATCTGATCTCTAATCATTTCGTCTGCCATAACCCCAAACTTACAATGTACACATAAAGATCTTAACGACGTTAAAAAATCGTCAAAGGAGTCCTCCTCCATTTGTGCTCTAGTATAGAACTTGAATCTGTTCAGAGCGATACTTGTCGTTGGTTTGAAACGTTTTTCTAGCCTCAGTAAAGCCTCATTGTAAACATTCAAATTTTCTTCCCCCACTTGTGCAGTCATTTGTGGAAGTGCTCTGAACACGTCTTGTCCTTCCGATCCTAAGCAATGTAGAAGGATACTTTTTTTTCTCTCTGCACCCATACGTTCTCCGTCAATAGCTTTCATGTAGGTTAAGAACTCTTCTTTCCACCTTGACCATGGTAGTGGTGGGTCTCCTTTACTTTGTAAAAATTTAGCTGGAGGATCAAACTGCATTTCTTTTACTGCACTAACTGAGTGTCAAATGACAAAACCCCAAAATAATTAACACAAAAACAATAAAGAACCCAACACCCGACTACCCTTAAGACCAGGTTAAGAGTTCAAGTCACAAACTTAGTATATAAATTGAGAAGACAAAACAAAATAAAGCAAATATAAGGTTCATTCCATAGCAAACACCTTGTGTACTTCCTTAAACCAGAAAGGTAGAATGGGATGCTTGTGGACTTTCAACTACGACATCTGTAGGCTTGATCCGTGCTTAAAAGGTGCATAATAGAATGAAATCCCACCTTGACATCTTTTCCTTTATACTCTGAACTTCCATCCGCTCAACGCCCCAAACGATTACCGACCCTTTTACTGTCTTTCCTGCCAAAGCGAAATGTTTCCTTGCTCGCGTTACACTCCTTGTTGCGCAGGCGCTCTTCTTCTTTCCTTGCCCGTGAAATTACTAGGCAACCTCTGCAAACACCATTAGACGTCACAACGTGTACGCCTGACGTGCGCTCTCACAGGTTCCCCTTCAGCTTGTCAAGCGCGTTGCTAGAAAACGCCCACTGACGTGCAGTCTCTCTCGTTCCTCTTCCGCCTGTCGTAGTCGTTGCCAGGAAACGCTGAACCCGTCCTTATGACGCGCTCCTGTACGTTCTCGTCACGCTCGCTCTCCTCAGTGCCTGGATACACCGAACACTCCTCGAGCGTTCTCTCTTGGTAAAGTACGTTACCACTTATGTTTTCCTTTGAAAATGTCGAAAAATATTTGTGAATTCGCCTCTTCACACTTTTCCTCTCGCCACAATGAATCTTCTTTCTTCCTCTTCTTAGCTCCTCTAATAGCACGACGTCCTTCACTTTTACTTTGCTTTTTCCTTTTCCTTCTTCACTTTTCTTCGTGGATTCTTCTGCTCTCCGTACCCGTGCCTTCCTGACAGGAGAGACTTAAACTCGTCGCCAATATTAAATTCACAAAACTTGAATTTAAAATAAATTAGATTTATTCAGCATGGCACGGCAGACCTCCTTCCAGCTCCAGACTCCAACAACCACTGAGTCTTACGCTGGAACATTACAATTACAGTTCTACATTAGAACATAGAACAACGCCTAAAGATAAACACAGCGCATGCCAGGAATACAGTGATGTTACATACGTAACCAAATAAGAATACAACAGTATTATTTTCTTTTTCACTTTTTTTATAGAAATCAACATACCTTGTTTGATTTTTATAATGGCTTCTCCGGCAACAAATACAAGCAATATTTGGTCTTTCATTAGAGATGATAGTAAATTTTGTCATTTGATGTTCAAATGTTTTACTAACAGTGGGTTCTACATTCTCTTCCACGTTTTCTTCAATAACTGTGTCATTTCCTGCAATTTCTTGCTCTGGACCAAAGTAACAAAACTCAATATCCTCACAAACCTTCTTCACATCTGTTACAGATCCACGGAACAGAGCATTATTCAACTCATTTAACTTTAAAGCTGGACTTTTAGCAAAATACAATCTTCTCACAAACTTTCTCATTTCAGTATGATGAACAGCCAGCATCCTAAAATGGTGAAAAACACTTTGGCAAACTTTCCTAGAAAGACAAGCCAGAGAATATCCTTGCAAACCAGTATTCTCCATCACTCTGCATGGATCTAGTCTTTGAAGCACCTTAATCTTCTGTTTTACACTTTTTTACTATATTCTCTTAGAAAATCACGAAATTTATCAATTGATTCCTGTCGTACAGTACAAATACTACTACAATTCCAAGTGTACACTGGGGCTTTAGGACGTCTCCCCATAACCTCATCAGCTAACACTTCTTCCTCATTTCTTGGAACCATTTTCTCCTTTTCCATTACACAACCATCCATAACTTCATAAGCTCGGCCACTGGTGTCAACTGCATACAGCAAACTATTACTTTGAAGATAACTCTCTTCATTAAAAAATGGTTCAGTACTTGAACTATGCTTCCATTCTCCTAAGAACACTTTACAAAAGATTTTTTTTCACTTCTCTTTTTCTTTTTGACTTCATTACATTCACTAATTTATCTAATGTACGGATCCTGTTCAGAATTAAAATGAATAGTTTTCTTTTTAATTCCAAAGCCTTGGCAACAATTGATTCAATATGTTTCCTTTTCTTATAAAATTTGGCTTTCTTCCTATATTTTTTCACATCCTTCAACAAATTGAACATCACTCTTCTCTCAAACATTTTTCTACAAATGTTTTTAAAATCTATTTTTCTTTTTAAATCATTCTTTCTTACTTCTGATTGTACATTAGCATTTAGTATATTCTGTCGATTGTCTGGTTGTTTTCTACTTGAAACACTATTTCCAGTGGATATATTTCTTACATTTTTTCTTTGCTTGAAGATATTTTTTTAAAAATCCTTAGTCTGCTTACCAGAAGGCTTTTTCTTTTTTCCAACATGAGGTTCTTCAACTATTTTTTTTTGTCCAGTTGTCTTCAAATATAGATGTTGTTGCTGTTCTTTTCTTTCTTGATTTTATAGGCATCTTTAATTTATTTCAGTGTTGTTCAGCAATACCTGAAAAAACTAAAAAAAAAAATACATTTATGTAATTTATATATATTACTATATTTTTTAAGAGCTTTTCAAAACATATCATATGAGCTATCCCTTTCCTACGACTGCAAGTCTTACACAATAAAAGCTACACAAATTAAATCTCTGACAACAAATTCCTGTGTGCAGACAGACTCATGGTGTAAGTCTAGACAGAAAACGATTTTTCATTGGCAATTTCAAAGCACATTTACTGCTGTGGTTTTACAAGTGATAATTACTGTAAGAGTCGGACACATTTTCCTCATAGTTTAGAGAGGCAGAAAAGAGCACATGTCCTAACAGCTACTTGAGACCATGAGCATGTGGAACTTGGGTGAGTGATTAGACTAGAGCATAGGAAATGAGCCTTGGTGATGTTGAATGTGTTAGCGTTACACACTGCTATCTGAAATACCACACAGTGCTGAATACTTAGCATGGGAGTGCAGGAGAAGCTACTGCCTGTGTGATAAGAGCGTGCTTCTGGAGACTGTGTATTGTCAGGTGCAAGAGAGATCTGCATGGACGCTTGCAGAACTGCATGAAGACTGCACAGATGTATGTAAGAGTACATGTGTGGTAAGGGTGAATTGCAGTTTGGAACATGTAGGATCTACCTCACCCATGGCAGGTGTGGAAGGAAAATCTACCCTGTATTTTTCAAATGTGTTAGCATTTGCCTCTCATTTGTGAGATAGTGATTTCTGCTGAATGCAAACCATCACAGTTCAAGAAAACATGTTGCCCCTTTCCTACGAATGCATGTCTTACAGTACAAGAGCAACACGAATTAAATCTCTGACAACAAATTCCTGTGTGCACACAGACTCGTGGTGTGATTCTAGGCAGAAAACGATTTTTCATTGGCAATTTCAAAGCACATTTTCAGATGTGGTTTTGCAAGTCATAATTACTGTAAGAGCCGGACACATTTTCCTTATAGTTTAGAAAGGCAGAAAAGAGCACATGTCCTAACAGCTACTTGAGAGCATGAGCATGTGGAACCTGGGTGAGTGAAATTCAAATTCAAATTTCAAAGCTTTATTCGATATTCTGTATTGAATTCATAAAAGCATACAAACTAAAAAAACAGACACACACCAAAAAATCACCGAGGTGAAAAACAGGATTAAAAAACAGTGTTGATACAGATCGAGCATATCGTATTTAGTAAAAACAGATATAATAAAAACCATATAAAAACTGATGTGTACATGAATAAAGTGCATTACATAGACTTTCTGAATTTTATCAGGAGTTTTAAAAAGCTGGATGTAGCGTGAGCCACTGAGTGGTTCTCTAGCTGTTGCAATCTCACATAAGCAGCTCTACAAGAGCGGAGGCCCCACTCTTTAAGGATTGGTCTCAAAATAATCCTTTGTGGAACAGAATAAAATCTACAAACTAAGAGAGAGTGCAAATTAGATTGGGGCGATGAATCATCACAGGGGCAAGTGGGCAAGTCTCTCGACTAATTATTGCAAGATGGAAAAGTAACAATACGGAAGAAAGTACCAAATCTAAAGCGTGTTAGCAACATTCTTGAGAAACAGGTTAGGTCACCAACGAGGTACATTTGCGGCCCAGGTTTGATGGTAATTTCCTGGTATGTCAACAGTGTTTTTTAGTTTTTCTATAGACCATCTTTTGTTAGCTAGATGTTTCATGGCCAGTTGTTTCAATGATTTTCTAGAAATCAATTCCATAGTAGATGGGGTAGAGAAAAACTCGGGATGGCCACACTCAGTCAACAGGTCTTGCACGTGGGACAACCACTTAATATGTCTGACTCCATCCAAGGTGAGACAGTCAATAATTAAGTTGCGGTTAAAAGCTGTGTCCGGGGTGACCCACACCTTGTGCCATAAAAGAATAGGTGCAATTTTAATAGTGTCAGAAATAAAAGGGATACCTAATTCAATGTGGGTACGATAAGTGGCTGAGGATTTTGGGGCTCCCAGCAGATATCTGAGGTATTGATTTTCAATTAATTGAATAGGTATTATGTTTTCAATACCCCAGACACCCGATCCATAGATGGCCGTGGATGTACCCTTTGCCTGATATAGTGCAATTAGTTCTTGGACTGGTCTGCCACCAAGTTTAGCCGTGAAATTGTGCAGTGCGCCAACCGCTCTCGAGGAGGCTAATTTTCTCGCTTTTACCGCTGTGTGCCAGGTGCATTTCCTGTCACAGGTTATTCCAAGGTAGGGAAATTTATCGGTGGTCTCCAACCTCTTACCCTCAAGGTATATAGAACAGGGTACTTTCTTGGAACCGTGCCCACAGGCCATGACATACGTCTTAGAAATGTTGACTTTTAGCCCCTTATCATTCATGTAGGTATTACATTTTTTAACAGCTCGCTGAAGTCCCAGCCTGGTTTGCGACATGATAGCCGTGTCGTCGGCATATAGTAGTATGGGGACAGGGTGGCCCTGGGAGGAAGGGAAATCGAAAGGGAATCCCTTGAGGTGCTCGCCAATAGAGTTTAAGTATAGAGTAAATAACAGGGGTGCAAGAATGCACCCCTGTCTTACTCCCCTCTTGATGGAAAATTTGGACGAGCACTCACCTTGTTTGCCAAAGCGCACCCTGGCCCCAGCGCCCCTGTATAATTCCTTGATAAAATTTAAAATTGATTGGTCAATGCCCAGGTTCGACAGCATGGACCAAAGTTGGTTATGATCCACGCAATCGAACGCAGAGCTTAAATCAATGAAAGTAATAAAAAGGTTCCCCTTCCTGGCCTGTGTGTACTTAGAAATTAAAAAATACAGATTTAAGCTCTGCTCTACCGTTCCCATGCCGGTGCGGAAACCATACTGGAGACTGGATATGATGTTAGCTTCCTCAGCCCACAGTTGGATTCTCTTTAAGACAATGCGACCGGCCACCTTCATTAGTGCGTCAAGAAGGGAAATAGGCCGATAACAAGTTGGATCTTGTCTATTTCCCTTCTTGAATATCGGAACCACTATGGCCTCAGTCCATGTTGGTAAAATCCCCACTTGGCATGCGCTATTCATGACATTGGTTAAAAGTGGTGCCCAGAGGTCGATTTCGTGTTTAAAAACATCGGATGGTATACCGTCTGGGCCGGGCGCCTTTCCTGAGGGGCACTCGCTGATTGCCATTTTAACCTCGGCGTGGGTAAACAAAATTTCCAAAGGATAAGCACCCATACAAGGACTTTCCACATTTCCGAGAGTAATGGTAGGAACGGGAGGTACTAATAGGGAAGGGGTTTCGTTATCGTATAGCTGTTCAAAGTGAGTAACCCAGGCTTCACCATTTATGGCGATATCTATTGCGACGGTATTGTTTTTATCACGAAAAACAGGAGTGTTGACCACTTTCCAGAATGCACTAGAGTCCCTATTTTTGGAGGCTAAAATTAAGGCCTGCATGCTTCTTTTTTCAGTGATTTCTCCCTGTTTTTTATTGCCAGACGATAAAGTTGTCTGGCTTCTCGAATCTCAGGAAGGGATCTAGGAGTAGCGTGGAGGACCGTCTTCAAATTTTTTAGTGCAGTGGTACACTTATGATCGAACCAGCCAGAGTGGCAGCTCGATTCCGGGCGATGATATCTGGTCAATAAGTGTTTTAAGGCTAATTGGATTTTTGAAAAAGAATCCAAAATTATTAATGGGTGGACACTGGGGGAGAGGCAGATGAATATTTCCTTCTTCGTCTTCGATAACAGTTTAGTTAAAAGGCCCACGGGATCAACCTTGTCCCATTTGAGGGTGTCACCGTTTTTGCGCGCAAGGGTGATCGAGAGTTTGTAAGTGGGGTTAATTTCCTTCCTTATCCGCTCTGGTTCTGCCTTTTTTATGGAGAAAGAAATTGGATAGTGGTCTCCGTGAATGACATCTAACGTCTCCCATGAAGTTATTAAGTGGGCATACGTTCTAGAAAGGAGGGTAAAATCAATGATAGAATTACACCCTTTACCATGGAAGGTTGGCTGGAACTGTTGGAGCGGCGAGCATAGCTCATTTATATATGTGAGGTTAAAATAGGACAAAAAATTATTTATGATATCACCCTGTCTAGAATGAACAAAGTGACTTGGGATCTCGTCAGTAGGGTTACCGAGGCCGCACAAGCCCTTCGGTCCATCCTGACAAATATTACAGTTAAAATCTCCCACCCAGACCAGAAAAAACTCTCCACCTATTCTTTCCTTGGTAGAGGAGACATCACTTAGGAGACTGTTTATAACGCTATCCAGGTTGACAGTGGACACATTGTTATAGAAATTAATTAAAATCATGTTGACAGAATTACACCATCTAAGAATTAAAATCTGATAGTTTTTAGCCAGGAGTTGATTTAAGACAGTAAGCCCACTCTGTATGCTAAGATATATGCATAGACCCCCACTGTTTCTACCGTGTGAGGAGGGTAAAGCTGGTGAGTGGAAGGTCCGATACCCCAGTAGGTGTGCCGGATCTATGGCCCAAGTTTCCTGCAGACATATGATGGTATAGTTCTCCACCAAGTCCCGCCAAGACTGTTGGCCAAAGAGCACATGTCCTAACAGCTACTTGAGAGCATGAGCATGTGGAACCTGGATGAGTGAATAGACTAGAGCATAGGAAATGAGCCTTGGTGATGTTGAATGTGTTAGCGTTACACACTACTATCTAAAATACCACACAGTGCTGAATACTTAGCATGGGAGTGCAAGAGAAGCAACTGCCTGTGTTCTAAGAGCGTGCTTCTGGAGACTGTGTATTGTCAGGTGAAAGAGAGATCTGGATGGACGCTTGCAGAACTGCATGAAGACTGCACAGATGTATGTAAGAGTACATGTGGGGTAAGGATTAATTGCAGTTTGGAACATGTAGGATCTACCTCAGCCATGGCAGGTGTGGAAGGAAAATCTACCCTGTTTTTTTAAAATGTGTTAGCATTTGCCTCTCATTTGTGAGATAGTGATTTCTGCTGAATGCAAACCATCACAGTTCAAGAAAACAAGCTGCCCCTTTCCTACGGATGCATGTCTTACAGTACAAGAGCAACACAAATTAAATCTCTGTCAACAAATTCCTGTGTGCACACAGACTCATGGTGTGATTCTAGGCAGAAAAGGATTTTTCATTGGCAATTTCAAAGCACATTTACGGCTGTGGTTTTACAAGTGATATTTACTGTAAGAGCCTGACTCATTTTCCTTATAGTTTAGAGAGGTAGAAAAGAGCACATGTCCTAACAGCTACTTGAGAGCATGAGCATATGGAACCTGGGTGAGTGATTAGACTACAGCAAAGGAAATGAGCCTTAGAGACATTAAATGTGTTAGCGTTACACACTGCTATCTGAAATACCACACAGTGCAAACCATCACAGTTCAAGAAAACAAGCTGCCCCTTACCTACGAATGCAAGTCTTACAGAACCAGACCACCACAAATTAAATCTCTGACAACAAATTCCTGTGTGCACACAGACTCATGGTGTGATTCTAGACAGAAAACAGAATTCCTGGGTGATACCAGTACACCTTGACTTATTTTGAAGACATACTCCATATTATCTGACAAGTTCATGGCAGTTAAATTTCTTCCAAACCATAAAATGTAAAACACAACTTTAAAACAAGAATCTCATTTACATTTTATTTTATCAAAATGCACCACATACATCCTCTTTCAAATTCATAACTCACCTTTAAAAGTAGTTAGTTGAGAAAGAAATGTGGCACTCACACAGCAGATTATAAGAGCCTGAATCTCTGAACTGTACACCTCTCAGCAGAACCAGTAAATGGCAATGTTTCCCTCTCTTTTTTCACACATATACATGTTAACTTCAAATCATAGTGCTTCCCACATTTTTTCAAATGGAAACACACATTTCTATTGGTTGCAAATATCAACCCTTTTCCAAATGATTCCTACCCCCAACATGACTTCTGCCTGCTACCATAGCAACAGGTCATGGAACACTGGTGTGAGCAGAGAGGTCAGAAGTTCAGCACACAATGTTTCTAATCCAAAGAGCAAGAGTGCTTGACTTTTCAAACCTAACAGCAAATACATTTTTCTGAACCAATACAAAACATGCTTTTAAAAATTTAAACTTACAGCCTAGTTTTTTGTGTAGAATGATCTGAAATAGCCAATGAGCTCTTTTTATTTTAAAAAAAGTATGTAAGCCTCCATTTTACAACTATCTTTCTTTTCATACTGCCATTCTACTGAAAGACACCTTCTGAGTGCATCCAGATCTCCTTGAAAGATGTTCACAGTGTGGATTGTAGGTCATAGCTATGTCTTCTGGAGTGAAAAGTATGCAGAAAAAAGAGGTATTTTCAAAGATCTCGCTTTGCCAAATGTAGACATTAAATGGATTGGTCAGAGAGGGTTAAAGTGGCACCAATTAATGCCCTTGGTGAAATCCTTTCTACATCTCCCACAGCCTGACCTTTTAATTTTGCACTGTGGTGGAAATGACCTAGGCACTTTAACTGGGGTAGGTCTGGAAATGCTTGTTAAGGACACCTTTGTGCAATTGATGTCACTTTTTCCACAAACTACCTTTGTATATTCTAATATATGCCAAAGGCAAAAGTGGAACTGGTCCAACCAATATTGTCCACAGATTGACAAAGCAAGAAAGCACGTCAATAAGTCTGTTTCTGCTTTCCTCAGAGACTATGGTATGGGTTCTATATACCACAACAACTTACGTTTCAACATGCAAGGCATTTATAGAGGAGACGGTGTTCATTTCACTGATGAAGGCAACAGAGTCTTCCTCTTGAACTTTAGACTCTGCATCGGTACTTACTTGTAGGTACAAAAAACTCAATAAACACAACGGCTCTTTTTAGAACCAACCAACATCTAAACACTTATACTTGATTTTTTAATCTATTTTTAATGTTTTTTTTGCCACCGTGCGCGCACCCCGCGATATTTTTTTACATTTTTTTTTTGACACCTAAGAGGTCTTTCATGGTCCCCCTGACAAGGTCTAGAGGGTCAGGGACTCTCTACCCTGCCCCCTTTTCACGTTTTCCTCTTTTGTTTTTAACTCTCTTCTACCTCTAAAATTCAAAATGGTGGACGGGGGCTCTAAAACTCAAAATGGCGGACGGGGGTGTGCGCACGGTGCGCGCACCCCGTGATTTTTTGAAAAAAAATAAAATGTTTTTTTCACCCTTCGGTGTCCTTCAGGGACCCCCTGACAAAGGCTAGGGGGTCAGGAAATCTCTACCCTGCCCCCTTTTCACGTTTGCCACCTTCCTTTTCCACTCTCGCACTGAAAACAAACAAAATGGCGGCCGACACTTCCTGATTTCGACCGATTCGAATGTTGACTGACATAAATCCACCAATCAGAATTACACTCGCGCACGTTAGGGTGCGCACACCGTGCGCTTACCGTTACAGTTCAGACTCGTGCCTTTTGCATAAATGGTGTGAATCCGTTCAGTAGTTCCTGAGAAAATTAGAGTTAAAAGTACATAAATATCTATGGCCGGGGAGGATCCGCGGACCCTACCCGCACCGTAAGCGCACCCTCCCCGAACCGAGGCGCACCCTCCCGATCGCGCGCTGAATGCTAATTGGCTGTCGAGTGTCTTTCTACATTCGAAACCAGGAAATTTTGGCGGCCATTCTCTGCCTCAGTACAAGCGAGGCTGAAGAAGCAAGGGGAATAAGTGTGTAAAACATATAAAAGGGGGCAGAGTGGAAATACTCTGACCCTCTAGAGGTGCTTAGGGGGTCCCAGAAGGACCCCCTGGGGCACCCTTTTGTTTTTTTTTAAAAAACGGCGAAATGCACGCACAGTGCGCGCATCCTATCGCGTTGGGTGCGCGGATCCACGGAATTATTTTTTAAAAAAGGACAAGAAATCATTGGTTGTATGACTACTTTGTACACTGAAAGGTAGGGTGTATATTTCTGTTTTTTAAAGGTATGATTCTTATTGGTTAACAAAAACAGATTGTAAGGAACATTATATATGATTAGCTGATATGTTGAAAAGTGAAGCACACTTCCTCTCTTGTTTAGTAACATTGTGTGCTGAACTTCTGACCTGTGTGCTCAGTGCAGCGTTTCATGACCTGTTTCTATGGTAACAGGCAGAAGGCAGATTGGGGGAAGGGTTGAAATGTATTTCAGTTGGAAAGGGTTGAAATGTTTAACCAATAGAAATGTGTGTTTGCTTTTGAGTTTATGTGTGAAGGATTGTTATTTGATGTTTACATGTATATGTGTGGAAAATGAAAGGGAAACTTTTCCATTCTTTGTTTTTGCTGAGAGGTGCACAGTGCAGAAATTCTGTAAAAGAAAATATGGTGAGTGACTGATATACTTCTTAATCTACAAAAGAACTTGAAAGATGAGTTATTTAATTGTGAGGGGATGTATGTAGACTATTTTGATTTTAATCAGACTAATGTATTTCTCCTGCTAAAGTGTATCTCTACAATCTTATTGACAGTGTGTGTGCATGTAGAAACCATTCTGTGATAAGCATTTGTGTTTTTCATGTGTTTGCAGACAGATAACTGTGCTGTTTTTATATTTTGGTAGAATTAGAAACCAGTCATTGTTTATGAACTTGTGAAATGAGTTATGTTATGTTTCTATACTAAAATGTAATACTTCTTCTAGATGAAGAAATGTGTTTTGGTATAGTGCAAGGGATAGTGTTGTTTGTGAATCACACAGAGTATGTGTGCATTTGGGAACCACTGTGAGAGAAGCATTTGGTAACATCGTGTATTTGCTGACAGATAACTGTTTTAACCTGTCATGTTGTGAAGTTTTAGTAGTATTAGAAGACAGTTATGGCTTATGCTTTGATTAAATGAGTCAGGCTTTGACAGAAAAGTGCAGTCCTGAAATATGTAGATTGTGTGCAGTTCCCTTACTACTTGCACTGTAGTGAATGAGTTTTGGTAACCTCCTAGGGATAGTGGTGCTTGTCTAGAATCACACTGTGAGTTAGTGTGTATTTGGGATCACTGTGAGAGAAGCATTTGGTAACATCATGTATTTGCTGACAGATAACTGTTTTAAAACCGGTCATGTTGTGAAGTTTTAGTAGCATTAGAATCCAGTCTTTGCGTATTCGTTGATTATATGAGTCATGCATTGACACTAATGTGCTGTACTTAAATATGTAGATTGTGTGCAGTACCATTAACTCTTCTAGACTAGTGAATGAGTTTTGGTAAACTCCTAGGATAGTGTTGCTTGTCTAAAATCACACTGCGAGTCTGTGTGCATTTGGGTAAGGATTGTGAGAGAAGCATTTGGTAACATCGTGTATTTGCTGACAGATAACTGTTTTAAAACCGGTCATGTTGTCACGTTTTAGTAGCATTAGAAGCCAGTGTTTGCTTATGCTTTGATTAAATGAGTCAGGCTTTGACACAAAAGTGCAGTCCTGAAATATGAAGATTGTGTGCAGTTCCCTTACCACTTCCACAGTAGTGAATGATTTTTGGAAAACTCCTAGGTATAGTGGTTGTTGTCTAGAATCACACTGAGTCTGTGTGCATTTGGGAACTACTGTGAGAGAAGGATTGGGTAACATCGTGTATTTTCTGACAGATAACTATTTTAAAACTGGTCATGTTGTCAAGTTTTAGTAGCATTAGAAGCTAGTCTTTGCTTATGCATTGATAAAATGAGTCAGGGTTTGACACGAAGGTGCAGTACCATGTACTATTCTCTTCAGTATGGCAGAACTGAAAATTTAAAAGTTTTACCCAAGCACTGTCCTAGAAGTAGTCTGATGATTTAGTCAGTTTCTAAGTACCAAATAGACTGCTTCAAATGTCTATGCAGTATGCATGTAGTGTTCTAACATACTATACACTTGTCTTTTACACCTTCAATTCCCTAGTCAGTTTCCATACACTTCCAGCAAACACCCTGTCACTCCCCTTGCACTCTTCTAGTGACCTATTAAGCATCATGTACTAATCCATTCACTGCGCCAAAACCCAAACCCTAATATATTCACCCAGGCACTCTCCTTGAAGTACTCTAATCATTCAGTCAGTACCCAAGTACTCATCCAGTGACCCAGGCCTTAGCATATGGACTGCTTCAAACCCCTATCCACTCTGCATGCAGTCCTCTAACCACCTACACAATTGTCTTTCACACCTTCCCTAGTCAGTATCCATACACTTCCAGGAAACACCCTGTCACTCCCTTTGCAGTCCTCTAGTGACCCATTCAGCATCACGTACTAATCCATTCACTGTCAAACACTTATAAATTCACCAAGATACTATCTTTTCAGTACTCTAATCATTCAGTCCGTGCCTAAGTCTTCATGCACTGAGCCAGGCCTTAGCACATAGACTGCTTCAAACCCCTATCCACTATGTATGCAGTCTTCTAACCACCTAGACACTTGTCTTTCACACTTTCAATTTCCTAGTCAGTATCCATACAGACCAGCAAACATCTTGTCACTGCCTTTGCACTCCTCTAGTGACCCATTCAGTACCAAGTACTAAGCCATTCCCTGTGCAAAAAGCCTACCACTTATAAATTCACCTAGGCACTCTCCTTGCTGTACTCTAATCATTCAGTCAGTACCCAAGTAGTCATGCAGTGAGCCAGGCCTTAGCACATGGACTGCTTTAAATGCCTATGCAGTATGGATGCAGTCCTCTAATCACCTAAACAGTTGTGTTTCACACCTTCAATTCCCTAGTTAGTATTCATACACTTCTAGCAAACACCCTGTCACTCACCCAGTGTGTCTCCTTATAGTACTGTAATCATTTAGTCAGTTAGCATGTAGAGTTTTAGTGAGGTAGGCGTTAGGGCATGAGCTGCTTCAAAGTAGTATGCACTATGCATGTAGTGTTTTAACCATCGTCACACTTGTGGTTCAGGGCTATAGTTTCTTAGTCAGTATTTATATAAAATGTGTTTGCACAGTAATGGAATAGTATATTGGCAGCAAAATTTTCGTTGGAAAACGGACCCCACCAAAGGGGAAGAATTGGGACTACTACTCCCTGCATGCTGCTTACTGGAAGGCACATGCATGATGGGTAAAAGATGTGGCAGTCCATTACTGGTTTTCCTTCCTGCCTGCCCTATGATTAAGGTGCCGGAGGCACTGAAACGCGTCAGGGACTTTCACTAATTGGGTCTGTGCAACCGTTCTTTGTAATTAAAAGTTCAGTGAACCAATCGTTTGCGGAGTGCGTCTCTAAAGCTTGGAGGCTCTTTGGAATATATATATATTAGGGTATTTAGGTGTCAAGGGTATTTTTAGGGTGGGTAAGGGTATTTTTAGGGTGGTTAAAGGAGTTTGGGTGGCAAGGGTATTTTTAAGGCTTAGGGTGGGTGAGCGTATTTCAGTGGTAAGATTATTTTTAGGGTTTATGGTTGGTAAGGGTATCTGGAAGGTAGGGGTGTTTTTAGGGTGGGTAAGGATATCTGTCTCTCTCTATACACAGATATATAAAAATACATATAAATATAGCCTTATCGACCCAAACTCCTGAACTCAACCACTCCTAAACTCTAAATATACCCTTGCCACCCAATACCCCTAACCCACCTTAAACCCTAAAAACGCCCTGCCCACCTAAATGCCTTTAACCACCCTAAACCCTAAAAATGCCCTTACCTACCCTAAAAATACATTTGCCACCCAAATACTCTTACTCATTCACCAGCACAGCTACGCACACACCCACTTATACACCAATACAGCCACTCACACACCCATACACACAAGGATACATACGGTTACATAGCCACTCACATAGTATATGTTAGAAGTAGTATCACTCAGTAGTAGTGCACCTACTATACTAATTTAACTTTTGTAGTAGTTAGTATATATCTTTAACAATTAAACTCTTAGAAAATACTTACTCTCACTAGATGTCAAACAACTTTATTCAGTTTACAGCTGTAAAACCATAAAAGTTCACAAATATATATATATATAAAATAAAAACAACTAATAAAATTCATAAAACCATTTGTCCAATTCCTTACATGCAGAGGGTTAGTTCATAAATAGAATATCCATTAAAATCGGAACACTAATAAAATCAGTGGTAAAAATAAACCTAGCGATCGATAAAGAAGGCCCGTTTGTTATGTCACTGCATGGGGACTGAGTCGATAAAATGCCATTCAGGATACTGCCCTCTAGTCATATGATGCCCTGTATTTTACTGCTAATTTAGGAAAATTGAGAAAAAATAAGACAGTCTTCAGATAGCAGTTGTAAATAAATCAGATCTGGGCGTGCCTGCCTAAAATTCAATTTCCTTAAAACAGGGACTATTAGTTTCCTCTGGGAAATTGCATAGAAACAGCAAAAGAATAAAAATTGAAGCAAATCCTGCGGAGACTTACCGTCGCAGCCGCAGGATAATGAAGGCTGTCCTCTATGGCAACCCCTGGGGAAAGCTAACAAAAGATGGAAGAAACCCAGGCGAAACCTGGTCAGCAAAACAACGGTCATATGTGCTGAAAGAACCTAAGAGATAACGCTCTATGGTTGGTGAGGTTTTCAGAATTATAGAGGTTACTTCAGTTTGTGCTCTTCCCGCTCTAGTTTCAATAGGCTACTGAAGGAATCCCTGACCCGAACTAGATCCCTTTTAAATGCTGTTTCCGGGTTACTGTATAGATCTGGTCTGCCCAGTCTATCAAAACTGAACTTTATACATCTTAACCATGATATATGATGTGCATGATCCAGTAACATACACTCTTTCAGTATCCTCTGTGTCAGCGACAGATCCTCGTAACACCACTTTTTCAACCAGAAAATTAGCACTCGTAAGGCCAAAGTGTCACTCAAGTAAGGGACCTTCAGTTCTTCATGCACAATCATGTTTGAGGTCCCAGTTGTAAGACTTAATAAACGCTTCAAGAACATGTTCTCAGCCACTTGCAGATCTTCCATAGCCACGTGCCCCCATATTTGGCGTCCATAAGCCGGCAACGCGACACTTTTGGCCTGATATATTTGTAACACTGCCGCTATAGGTCTTTACCTGATTTTGTAGCAAAATTAAAAACGGCGGTGTTTCTCGTGTAAAGTCACCCCTCTTCCTTTGCTTACACCGAGCAGGCCTTTCCCCTCAAGGCTGCTTACCCGCACTGTGAAGTTGATCCGGCAGACTTCTATCACATGGTGTGGATGTGCATGAAGGTACATTGCTATTGGGTCGTAATTTGATTGTTACTTGAGGCCCTGGATCAGCGTGTACATTGTTCGCTTCTACATATAATTGTACTGTTATTCCCTGTGATCATGGTGCGTTATTTCATAATGTATGCTTCAAGTGCCGTATGAGCTTGTTTCCATATGGCCAACTCCATTGATCTTAAAATTCAATCAAGTTTGTTTATCAAAATAAATAAAATGCATTGCTAAAACTTCCCACCACCTGATCAGTGCTTAAAAGACATATCAGCAATTTGGGGTTATCACTAGATAGACCGTCCCATGAATGGAATCAGGTAAAAAAAAAAAATCAGTAATAAATATTTGTAAACCCAACAAGAGTAGGGGTTCTGGTGCCTATTGTTGCCAAGTGTGTTCCATTATTGTCAAGACAACGGATAAAGTGTGTAAACTCGTGATCATCCAGCTAAGGATGAAACTCAAGATTGACAGCCACCTCAGCTTATCCCTCAAACAGAAATTCAGCTAGCATGTGCAGGGTAACAATTCTGTTTAAAAGCACTACAACTGAGTGAATGGACACATCAAAGTGCAGTCAGGTTCAACAGAAGAGAAATAAGAACATTAACCTAGTTACTATAATGATACTTTCTATGTAATGAGGCACTTATAAATAGTAAACATTTATTGTAGGTTGGTAATGTAAGAAGTCTCTTCAAAACACGAAGGCCGTATTTAAACACTGAGCCTGATGTGGATGATATGCCTGTTCTAAAACACAAGATTAAACCACGGTGATTAGAGTTTGGCAGGTGCTGGACATTCTGCCATAAAGTGGCAGATGTCCAAATCCACTATATTAAGAGTATTTTCATGTCAACGGCTCCCTAAATACAACAGAGAGAATCTCTCTAATTTTTTTAACCCCTTCAGCGCTGCGGGAATTCCCCCGCGGTGCTGAAGGGTTCGAGCGCGGGCGGGCCCATGACGGAACGGTTCCGTCATGAGCACAGCGCAACCGATGCTCATGACGGAACCGTTCCGTCATGGGCATGGAAGGGGTTAATAGACATCCTGCCCAACCACGCTCTAAATTTGGCCACAAAATCATTCAGCCCCTCCTAAAAGCGTGTCCCCGCTTTAGCCAAAGTACTCTATAAATCACCTCAACAAAACTTAGCCAGTCATGTTTGAGCCCTGGCTCGAGACAGCACTGACAGAAAGCAGGAAGACACTCAAGTACCAGGATAAGTAAGCAACGACCAGGAGTAACAGAAAAGCCGGACAGTTATCTTAATATTACCATCATAATGCTCATTCTCATCTGCAAACCTACTAATTCAGTAATACCAAATCAGAGCTCATGCCATGCAAGGATAAAAACACACCACAGGAATGATGCAACACCTGCAACTTTAACATAGATGCCCACTGACAAGAGTCACAGCAAAAGAACCTCTAAAAGAGAAATCAAACAAATAGGTACTCAAGAAGCACTAAGAGACCATGCCCGTAAAAGGGATCACTGACCTCACTAAGAGGCAAGGCAACATTTGTCTCAATGGACAACAGAATAACGGGAGGGTGGGTGTGTTCCTTCTTAAGAGGTAGCCAGAACATATATTTTTTAAGTGGCAAATGGAGATTGTTCGATGATACAAATGCACTGTGTTAATATTGGAATGCAAAAAAAAAAACAAAGTAAAACAATCACAAGAATCACAGAAAGTCACGGATGTTGAATGCAGCACCTTCGGTTTTAGTTTGTCAAACGAGTCTTGGCTTTCTTACTGGTGAATGAGAACTTACTAAACATAACAAGCCACTCGGCCCAGGGCAATGGCTGTGATCCGGTCAGGCTCAGGAACTCATAAACCTGGTAGTTTTGCAGTTAGTTGTGTGCCTGGTCACAACATAGTCTGTACACTGGACAGTACCAATAACATGTACCGTCAGGCCACTATCACCAGTGTCTCTGCTTGACTACAACCATCACCAGAGGGACAGTGTAGTTCATAGCATTGTACGATTACCCTTCCCTGCACTATGACTCCACACACACACACATACATACTACAATCTCATAGAAGATAAAAAGCATCTTCACATTACCACTTAACAACAGAATAATAACCATACACCTACACTATCTAGCCACCAACACTGCACTACCAGCCATCACCAGCGAATTACCATAGGATCCAAATAAACTACCATTCCCATGCCACCAATCAACCTCCAACATCACTGCACTATAACTCCCAAGACTGCACTACAACTCTAAGTCTGTGCTACATCGAAAAGCACTGATTTTCCTGAGTTCGGCACATCTATCCACACACGTGCAGAACATAAATGTGTGGTACCCTCCTTGCCATATACAGGAGCAAGACTTTATAGACCTATAATATATTTAAAATATGATTGATAAATAGTTTTTTGATAGTGAAGTAGTAGTTGGTGCTGTTGAATGGTAAAGAAGTAATGGGGATGTGGTAGTGAGGCAATTATTGAGGTTTGCAAGGTCTATGGGTGCTGTTTATGGTTTTGCACAGTGATTGGGGGCCAAGCCAATCGCAGCCATGCTTAGTATCTATAGGTCCAAATGCATAGCCATTGCATCGCATGGATCAGCAATCTGGGGATACAAGCCGTCAGAAGGGTTACAGACAATCGAATATAAGTTTCTACGTACCCTCCTGTCAGTCCCCCAATCTACATCAACTTTTGTAATTCATCAAGAATTAGGTGTTAGTTCTGTTTCAGATTGGCTAAGGCTGGCCCCGGTGATCTGCTGGCTTAAGACCTGGATTAATCCAGAATTAACTCTGAACCACAAGATCATTAGGACTTGTGTCTCTATGGACCGAGTTAGCTGTATCCCGTGGCTACATTATGTCAAGCAAATCCTAAATAAACTAGGGAGCCCAGATCTCTTTAATTTTCTGGATAAAATAAGGAAAGAGGATCTGGTGTGGGTAAAAACACATTACCTGAATTTAGTGTCGGCTGAGAGAGAGGGGACTGAGCTAACGAAACCCTCAGTAAAAGCATATCTTTTGCTAAAAACCTCTCCCCATATTGAACCTTATATGACAATTGTCACTAAGTCCTTCCATCACCTGCTTTTAACAAGGTTTCGTTTTAACTTAATTCATTTTTTCTTAGGCGACTTGCAAGGTTGGAGCAGGATGTGCCCTTGCACATGTGACAATTCTTCATCCCAGGACACTATGCACTTTATAATGTTTTGTGATCATTACAGTGTTATCGGTAGGTTTATACTTACAATTTTAAGGGGAAAAGGTTTTATTCAGGTTAGACCCGCCTTAATCCATCTTCAGATGCTGAAAGATCCATGGGAAAGATTTAACATTGGGAGTTTCCTAGTCGCAGCTGTTAGAATAAGGAAAAAACGATATCCCATGACAAGTGCTTCGAGAGTAACCGTTATGCTTAAATGAGTATTGATTTTTTGATGGAATTTTAACTCTGAATTGTTTTGTACTGCGGTGATTTGTTGCCATATATGTATTAATGGCAGCTTCGGTTTTTTATGTGTGTCAATGAAATCTGGCTTTGTATTTTTAGGTCGAACATATTTATTGATGATTTGTATTTTAGATGTCTTTATTGTGTAGTGTAATTTGTCGTATGTGTTGGACTTTTATGGTTTTAATTAACTGAATAAAGTGATTTTGACTGACTGACTTACTGAGGTATACCTAGGTTCCTGGACTTTGGTATTTGATTTACCAAACAATTCTTCATTACATTTGTAAAGGGCAGCAAGAGGCCGCAATATTGCCATAGTAAATGATTTACAGAGGAATTATTCAATGTTCATAAAATGACGTGAAGGTTACAGTTCAATAGTGTTCATCCAAAGAGGATAGTTCATAGTCAGTGGTAGGGGTGACAGTAACTGCCAGAAAACAATTTTTTTTAATCCTTTCTGATCGGATGGTGAAATGAGGGAAGGCAAAGCGGTAGGGGCAAGTCAGAGGTGTGATAGGGATATCATCATGTGAAACACCCAAAATTCATTCAAGTAGACTTGGGCTGCCTCCCATCCCAGGGAAAAATCTGTTCTGGTTATTTTTGAAGACTGTACATATTATGAAATTTGCCACGACTTAGGCAGGATCTGAGGGAGGGGAATGTCACAGCTGACAACACACTGAGGAGAGGTTAGTTTTTGTGCTCACCCTTACAAATTGTGAAGAGATTAATTGCCAGTATAGCATTCAAAGATTCCTCAAAGAATGTAGACAATGGGTGTGCAAACTGAATCTTGCCTGAAACAGGAAATTTAGGAAATCTAGAAGTCTCCAAATAGATGAATAACTGACACCAAAAAAGGAGAGAAGATAGCCACTCAGGGATGGTTGTTACACATGAATGTAGTTAGGTAGGGGCGACTGATTGACAATATTCAAAGCCACAGCTATGCCCAAAAGGACAAAAAGCCACAGCTATGCCCAGAAGGACAAATAAGCAGTGACCCTCCCTGTTGGTGAATGATGTCATTGACTACCTAGAAAGAAACTGCTTCTTTTCTGCATCTGGGTAGGAACCTTCATTGGTTTGAGTGCAGCACGTTGTTGTGGTCACTTTGGATCTACATTTAAAGAGCTATTATTTTTTTGTGGAAGGGTAATGTAGAGATGGGATGGCAATGTACGAGCTCATTAGTGGTGGTACAAGGTCTTTACGAGAGAGGGAAAAGATGTAACATGTTGTCAATAAAGTGTTGAATTTTCCTGTTAAGTGGGAGGAACTGAGATTACGGGAACGCTTTCCCAGGCTGATTTAATGATTTAGAAGGATAGAATGGCATTCTCATACGACATTGCACTGAGATGGGAGAGGATGTCAGAGATGTCTTTTAGGGTGGAAGAAGTGTAATGTGGCTAAATGGAACAGCAGGACAGTCAGAGGAGATGCTGGTGTGGACTATGTGGTGTATTCCATTATTGACTGTACAGATGAGGAAATGGTTAATATCAGTGGCCGTCTGGGCTGAGTGGTGGATAACAAGTAGAGGAAGTTGGTTAATGGAACAGTGTTGCACAGCTTTGAAAGTGTTCTAGTACCGTTTTGAGTTGTGAGACTAGTAGAAAAGAAAGTATTCCGATTGCTTTTGGGATGGCTTGTTAGTGTACAACTTTGAGTAGAGATGTCTCTTGGGAATTATATTCTTCACCAGAATTTTGCAGATTCATCATAATCCTTTTTGGACTTAGTATAGGTATCTGGAGGTTTGGGTTGATGTTTTTGGTGCACAGGGTGCATGTGTGTCAGCAAAGAGGCGTAGGGATGTTTTGAAAATTTGAAGAAGTGAAGGCGCTTTGACACTGGATTGTAATAGGAAAAAAGCGGCTGCACATGCGCAAGGTTAAGGTTTTTGAATGTGTCAACAGTCACAGAGGTGGGCTTCAGTTACCTCTTGTGCAGGGATGGCACAGAAGTCATACTATTCAAAGGGAATCTTTTACAAAATGGAGGAAAGGAGAGGATACATTTTTTGTGCTTTCCTTCTGAGTGTATGTGAGAGCCAGCAATAGGATGAGCAGGAGGGTTTCAATACCTCATTATAAACTACTAACACATTCACCACCATACTAACATCACCACCCCATTACCCCAGAAAGCATCATTTTATCCTGGCACACCACTACACTACCACCACAAACCACTTATCACTGCATTATCACCTCCGAAAAACACTCACAAAAACAAGCAATCTTATGTTTTGGACTATAAACCTACAGATATGCACGATTACCCCCTACTGCTGCAAAACCACCTAGCACTACCTGTTCTCACACCACCACACTATCATTCCCCAGTTTTGGTTTAGAACACACAGGATTACTCTCCTCCAAAGCCACTATCACTCAACAAATACACAAAAATATACCAAAAAGTAGGAAAAGTGAGAAAAATAGCTATAGCACAGTTAGCTCAGTATAGAAGTACAGTGACTCAGTTTCAAGATGTCTTGTTTATGCATTCCATTGTTCTATACAAGATCTTCTCACTCAAAAATGTAAAGGGAAAACTTACTTTTCTCCATTGCTCCAACTAAATAATTTTCCATCTTTGCTAAATGCAAACACTTTGCAGCTTTTACCAGAGTCCCTAAAAAATAAAACATGAAACATTTGGTTAGTTTTATTTATTAAAAATATATAATGCAAGATCTCCACTACTGGCTTAACCTCTGCATTCAAATAAAAGTAGAAAACCTCTGAAAGACATTTTCAAAAATTTCAAACGCATAAAAATGATGTTCAGACCGATCTTTCAGTCAAACACTTCAATTTTCTGTAGGTACTTGAAGAAACATGGTATTAGTATATAGTAAATATATTCAGTAAGACATCCAAGCCTATTATCTTAATGTTGGAACGGCTGCCTGTCAATAGGTTCCTTCAATATTTCAAAATTTTTCATATTAAGGTTTTTTAATTTGAGACAATTCTATGCCAAAATAAATATAAAATAAAGCTCAATTATAAAATGTCCCACCTACTCAGTAAACAAAATGAGCTCTTAAAAAAACATCAATTACCAATATAACACCTTCACACCGTAACAGTTTACAAGACCATTAAAGGACCTTCTAGCCTAAATGTATGCCATTCATCCAAGTCCATCCTTTATTTTTTATCATAGAAAATGAGATGTCCTTGAGTGATGAGCCCAAGCACAAACAAAAGGCCTGCAGCAAGAGTGCCCACTGCCTTGCCCAGGCTGCACCCTGCATTCCCACTTTGCTTACCTTACTTTAGGCCTTGTTAATCCAGCATACAAGAGATGCATACTTGAAGAATGGAGGGTAAATAGAGTATATGACTGAAACGCTTAAGAGTGCTGGAGTTACTTTGGTGAAAAACCTGCAACTACTTCTGTTACAAGCTCATCCTGATATTTCAAATGGGAGGATTCACAACTATAGAAAAACTAAAATGGGCATGGTCAGAGGAACAGTTTGAAGGTAGTTCATCAGATCTAACTTACGATATCTTTAGCAGAGTATGACCAGAACTGGTTCTCTAGCCAGTAACTAAAATTCAAACGCATGATGCATCTTGCATAAGGCCACCATAGTGGTCTTACCACTAACTGCATCGAGTCTGGAAAAGGGACCAATGCTCCTACCTCAATAACTCTTGAGGATGAAAACAACGAAACAAGGGAAAGAATCATTTGAGTTAACCTACAATTTACAGAGTTGCTGAAATGTCCACTAATGTTTAAGTTAATGGTGCCGCTAATACAGTTATAAGACACCATTCTTGTCACAATTACAACATGTAGGCAACATCTTACACAGAAATGGATGGTGTATCCAATTTTTCATTTAAAATTCATATAGTTTAAGTCAACCAGGCTTGGAGTGGGCCATCTTTCTGGGAAAACACCCTCCATGCCACCAATCTTTCTCTTGAGGCTATGGTTTTGAACAGTTTATAAGAAAAGGTATTAACACATACATCCAGGTTTCACAATGCAAGTGATCTTTTTAGGTCTGGCCAGAGAGATTAGTAGCTGCCTCACAAAGGTTTATGTAATCTATTCAGAGGGGTAGGGTCAGCCTATCTCGAACACTTGGTATTTTAATAGTTACTGCAAATGCCAATTTTCATTTACAGCAGTCCGATACCTGTGCAAAGAGAGTAACAAAATACATTAATGTGTGCTTAGTCTACGCAAGGTTTACCTGGTGCATGGTATTGATAGATCTTCCAAGAGCCCCACATCTCCTGCCTGTCTGGATGCCTTCTTAAAATGTCTTGGCCAGCCAACTGTCAATAGCATTGAGCCTGCCACATCAGGGATGTGGAATTCCTACAGCCCAACGCCCAGGACATATTGTTTGGGGTTAAGGGCAACAAGTTTTAATGAGTATTTTGTCCTTGGGACAAGTAGGCCAAACCCCGTGCAGCACAAACCCTTTGGCTGCCAGTTAGCAGTACCACATTTTGGATCAGGGAAGGGCACCGTCTGCAGTCAAGGTAATATTTTTGTCCATATGTTAACGCTGTTCAAACTTGTATTTATGGCTCATTAATTGAAAGCCTTTATTATTAGGGTAAGCGCTCAAAGTATATGTTGTAAGCGCTGACTGCACTACCGACAGTGGTTCAACTGTAAAAATGTGTACACACATTTTCAAAATGTAGCAATATGAGACTATGTATAATGCTCCAAGAATGCTTTCTGATTTGATGCAAATATTAGCAAAATCTTTAAAGCAAGATTGATGATTCTTCGCTTTCAAAAAAAAAATTCATAAAAAATGAAAGCAGGAAAATAACGTTTTGCTAAACTGGTGTAAAATTTCAGGTACCATTTCTTTGCAGCATCATTTAGTAACATGTGGTGACGCATGCTAGTATTTCCCAAAAATAACTATAATGGAAAATTGCGATTCTCATATTACCATGGCTAGAGAATCTGGATTTCATTAAAGACACGGAGGCTGACATTATACATTATGCATTATTCCTTTAATGCAGTCCAAGCAGCAAGTGTGCCTGAAATATATCTGAAAGCATTATTTCAAGTTTTACTAAGAGTTCATCATAATCAGGTTACTGTCAAACATTTCAATCCAACTGAAACCTACAGCAATGGTGTACATCTCTATTTGCAGTTGTGGAAAGGCCAAGGAAAATGACATAGGGAATTTGCAGATATCAGAAGCAATACTCATGATTTAATGAAGTAGAAAGCCCGGTACATCCATGCAATGAGGACTAAGGAACCAGTGCAGTGCAAACAAACATAGCCTTTGGTTCATAGCATGGATGTAGAAGTGCCTGATCTGGTTTGTTAATGGAGAAGAGATGGGCAAATATGTGAATGTGCTTAAGACCCTGAAAATAGGGGAGGTCTGTATAAGGAGGATGTTCCTACATCATAGTTTTCAGAAGAACCGGACATCGAAGATGTCACTTCTCAGGCTGCAACCAGGTCCCCATTTTAATGATCCAGCAAAAAATGAATTGAGGAAGGGATGCGTCGGAAGGCAATCAACCCATTGTTCCATGACAAAAGAACACAACAGAACATAACACACCAGCAGAGGCGTCTTTCGACACAGAGCTTACACCGCTGAGTGTAATATATGGATATCTTCGGATCTGGTGCAAGCTCAGCAAGAGAGAGAGATAGTATGGTGTCTAAAAAGCATTTTTAAGGGTTGCCGAGTTAGCAGAGATGAACTGCAGACTGTCCGCAAAGCTGAAAAGTAAGGAATTCTATTTAAAGCAGACTATGCAGTTTGTTGAAGGCTATTAAAAAGTAGATTTTCCTACCTACAGAAAGCAGATTTCCCTTAGCTATCAGCAACAAAAACCTCAATTTAATTAGTAACACTCACTAGGTCTACCAATGGCCTAACCTTTTAGCTAGAAGGGAAGGTTTGTGCATAATCTGTTGCAAATACAAGCATATTGCTTGAGGTACGTTTTGCAGTCATAACTTGGTGGTAATTAGTTGCTATTCATCTGCATGAGCAGAAGGCAAACATGCTGGAGGAATTCTATTCCAGGGGAACCGACCACAAGCTTCTGACAGTTGAAGTGTCAGTGTATGACTGACTGGAGTTTGAAGGTCATACCCATTCAAAGACAGAAGCATCTGATCCCTCATTAGAAGGGTTTCAGCCATGATTTTCTGGGAAATGAAGTACTCCATGTGTGTGTAACTTGGTGTTGTAACTTGCAAAAGCAACTTACAGCACAAAGGGCTATCTTAATGACCCTTCTCCAAAGCATTATATGTGTAGGAGAGAAATTCACAAGTTTGTTTCTTTTACTGCCAAAAACGGGAGTGGCTATAAAACGTATACTGATTTTAAGCACTGTGTACATAAGGGGACTCAGCATTCACATGAAGGGTTAATGGTGCACTTAGTGAGGGGAAAATTAACCAGCATTGGCAACGCCAGTCGGTCTGGCCTATTACATAGCTACAGTTACTTCAAGTAATTACTAGATGTCCTTTCCAAATCAGATCAAACCGTGTGAAGTCTTTAGCAAGACTGCAGCCCTCCAGAACTTTACTAGATGTACCTCTCAAGTCAGAAGCAACTGCTTAACAAGTCTGTCAAAATGCTGCAATAATTCACGTCGTTACTAAATGTCCCTCTTGAGTATGATGCAACTACTTAAAATATCTGCCACAAAGTTAAGGGGGTGTGGATTCAACATAAAAAGTACATATCCACTTGTGTTACTTAAAGAAAACTTTGACTTAGATATTCTTTCATGAATGTGCAGTTCCCAAGTTGTTAATAGGTGTCCCCGACAAATCAAAAACAGGCCTCGAAAAATCCATGGCATTAGATTTGAATAATGTCGAGCTATTTTTAGTATCTACTAGTCTCTTCTGTCTAGTGAACTGAAAAGGAACAGGTGTACTGTTCATTCAGATAGCGTATGAGCAATAAAGATGCCATTTAATCTTGTTTTTATCTTGACACATTTGCGGTCTGTTCAAGGAAAGCTGTCAAATGTGTCTTTTTACTAATTGCTGCTTGGAAAATGGTGTTTATTTTTCTCTCGCTCTTACTACAGTTAGAGCTTTTTTGTCAAGTGGGCTGTCTGATGAGGTCAGTTTTTTTCTAACACAGAACATTTAAATAGCCTGTGAATGAATGGTGCAAATATTTCAAGAGGCATCTCGAATTATAACAGCATATTTTTTTGTAATTAAGAAGTGTGATGCAAACAAAGATTTAAATAGGAGCAAAACAAATCAGAACAGTTTACTTGATGATGTGCAAATGACACATTTGCAGAACCTCACTATCTGAACATTGTTTGTACACAATATAGTTTTATCAGTAAAAACGCATGTCAGTGGGAAAATTTGTGGCCATTTCAATGAAAAGTCAGCTGATTGCAAATAAGTGTGCTACCACTTCATGCTTTAGGCATGAATTTATTAAAAGTGATAGTTTTTAAACATGATTTGAGAAACATTCCTGCCCCCGCCACAGGACAATGCTGTTAATTAATTAAGAAGCAAGTCAGGGGTCATGTGTATCCTATGTGAGGCTATATCTGTATTATAGATTGAGCAAAAGTTTAGTCTATTAAATGAAACAGGATTTTTTGTACAGCAGACATGCTGAACTGGCATATTCGAAGGTGCTCTCATATATGATAATGAAGTAAATGGCGGCTTCGTAAATTAAAATATTTTCCCACAATCACATCAAACCAGTTTATGGGTCAAGAGAATTCCAATTAGGTCGAGTAGATTATTTAAGTCACTAGACCGGCAAGTCTATTAACATTTTCATGATTTTTTTTAAGCCTGAAAAGCCTTTATATTCTTTACTGAAGGTGTAATTCCACAAGCCTTTACTAGGTGTCCCTCTAAAAGTCAAATACAAAAGCTTTCACATTCTTACTTGAAATTGCAGTGCCAATGATTGTTACTAGGTGCCCCTCCAGTCAAATGATGCTTTGATATTATTTGTGAATGTGTAGTTCCACAAGTCGTTACCAGGTGCCCCTCCCAAGTAAATGCAAAAGCATTGGAATTCTTACATCAACCCAAATTACCACTAATCGTCAATAGGTATACCTCAAAAGTGAAATGCACAGAAATCCTTTCTTTAAGCTGCAGTTCCACAAGTTGTACTAGGTGTCCCTCACAAGCCAAATGCAAACAAATTTAAATATATTCATAAAGCTGCAGGTACACTTGCTGTTAATAGAGGTCTAGCTCAAGTCCGAAGCAGCTGCTTCAAATTACCCCCATCAAGCTGAAACTGATGTAGCTTTAGTAAATACATTTGCACAAAAACTTTTGCTATTTTAACCAGTTGTGCTCGTTTTCCATCAAATTATTTGCCAATGCTGGTTCATAATAATGCATCCTTTTTACAGATTTCAATACATTTCTTGATTTATTTTTTTAAAGTTTGTGATCACACCCCACTATTTATAGGAACTTTTATTCACTAGTAAATACAACACAATTAAATAGTTTATCTTGGTTGTATATGTTTTTGTGCTAGGAAGTTCTCATGTGGAGTGTTATTTTTTTACTCTCCCTCTAAGGTCAAGCGATGTTAGTACAGCCTTGTGAAGCTTCTTCTTGGGGTGAGTGGTGTTGATGCAGCTTCATTGACACTCCCTTTAACCCCTTCGCTGCTAGGCCTTTTTTCCCCCCCTGTGCCAAGCCTTTTTTTGGCTATTTGGGGTAGTTCGCGCTTAGGCCCCTGTAACTTTTTGACCACATAAGGTATCCACGCCAAATTTGCGTTCTTTTTTTCCAACATCATGGGGATTCTAAAAGTACCCACGGTTTGTGGATTCCCCTGCAGTGGACCCAGAAATAAGCCACAATACAGCTAACTTGTTTTATTTTGGAAAAAAAGGGCTACAGATGAAAGCGTCTGGTTGTGGGGCTGAAATCACCATTTTCCCAGCCTTCAGGCACAAGCAGACTTTTTTCAGAAAACCGACATTTTTTACTCAGTTTTGACATTTTTCTGGGACATATCCTATTTTTGCTATTTTTTGTGCTTTCAACCTCCTTCCAGTTAATGGTAGAAATGGGTATGAAAGCAATGATGGATCCTAACCTGACACTGTTGACAAAGAGATGGGGTTGCAGGGCCGACGGGGGAAACAGGGATAGGGGGAGTGATGCTCCTTCCAGGGGGCTTTGATATCGCAGGGGTAGGATGGGATAGAGGCATGGGGGGGGTCCAAGGAAAGGCCCGGTCTTATGATGGGGATGGTAGAGAGATATCGATATTGTAGAATTGGGTCGGGGGAACTGGACAGGGGCCCTAGAGGGGGTGGTTTATTTAGGCATGGCCCAACTTGTAGTAGTCATTGAGATGTTTACTATCTTATTGTAATAAACTTGCAATAAAGTTTGTTTAAAAAAAAATGAAAGCAATGATGGAACCTGGAACGCTATACATTTTAGAAAAGTAGACAAAATTCTGAATTCAGCAAGGGGTCATTTGAGTAGATCCTTCAAGGTTTCTTCATAGAAACCAACAGTTAAATATAAGAAAAATTGAATATTTGTTGAAAAAAACAGCCATTTGTGCCAACGTTTTCACCAGTAACTTCTTCTAATTGTGACAGCTGTTTGAAAACAATATACTGTTACATCCGCTAGACCTTTCTGGTTGTGGGGATATATAGGACTTGTAGGCTCACCAAGAACTTGACGAACACAGAGCCAATAACTGAGCAGCGTCTTGCAATGGTTTTTCATTATGTTCCGGGTATACAGCAATTAATTTGGGAAAATATATACATGGAAAAAATCGGTATGAAGGACACCTATGTATTTCTGAAATTGGAACAAAATATAGAGTTTAGAAACAGTAGATATCTGCACATTTCTGAAATTGTGAGTACCCATACTAGCATGAGACTTCTAGGTCATTTTTCAAAATGACTTTTTGTTTTTACACATTGTCTTTCATTTGGAAGGCAGAAACGTATCCAAAGTCAATAGGTAATAACAGTTGCTCTACAGTTCTGTGTTACCCTAAGTCTCCCAATAAAAATGGTAACTCACTTGTGTGGGTAGGCCTAGTTCCTGCGACAGGAAACGGTCCAAAACGCAACGTGGACACACTTTATTTTTACAGTGAAAACTGACCCTCTTTTTGCAAAGTGCCTAGCTGTAGATTTTGAACCCTGTCTTTGCGGGCACCTAGGGAAACCTAGCAAACCTACACATTTTTGAAAAGTATACACCCAAGGGAATCCAAGATGGGGTGACTTGTGTGGCTCTCACCAGGTTCTGTTACCCAGAATCCCTTGAAAACTTCAAAATTTGTCAAAACAAAAACACATTTTCCTCACATTTCTATGGTGGAAAGTTCTGGAATCTGCATGGATCCACAAAATTCCACCCACCCCGCGTTCCTCAAAGTCTTCCGAGAAAAACGGTACCTCACTTGTGTGGGTAGGCCTAGTGCCCGCGACAGGAAGCGGCCCAAAACGCAACGTGGACACACCACATTTTCACAGTGAAAACTGACCCTTTTTTTGCAAAGTGCCTTGCTGTAGATTTGTAACCCTAGCTCTGCCGGCACCTAGGGAAACCTAGCAAACCTATCCATTTTTGAAAACTGGACACCCGGGGGATTCCAGGGAGGTATGTCTTGCGTGGATACCCCAACATTTTCTTACCCAGAATCCCCTGCCTCAAATTTAGCTGAAAGAAATCACTTTTTCCACACATTTTTGTGTGGGAAAGTTGTGGCATCACCGGGCTGACACAAAATTCCTACCACCCAGCGTTCCCCCAGGTCTCCCGATAAAAATGGTGCCTCACTCGTGTGGGAGGCCCAAGTACCCGCGACAGGCAAGGGCCCAAAACGTAGTGCGGCGACATCAAAATTGCCTATCGCAAAACGACCTGGTTTTGCAAGGAGCGTCACCTGGGTTTTCGGCAGCCAGCTAGGGAAACTTACCAAACCCACACATTTCTGAGAACTAGACACCCGGGGGATTCCAGGGAGGTATGGCTTGCGTGGATCCCCCAACTTTTTCTTACCCAGAAGTTTTGTGAACTATGCTGGCAACACTCAAGTGACTTTTTTTTTTGCTAGATGTAGCGATGGACATACACCACTGGATATTATTATTATTATTATTATTATTATAGAGACTTTTGTAACGCGCTCTGCTACTAAATAGTATAGTATCCTGGCGCGGAGAGAAAAGGAAGGGGGCAGATCACAGTAAATGCAAAAGAGGGACAGCCATTAGGCGTTGGTGTTAAAGAGGTAGGTTTTTAGGCCTTTCCTAAATGCCATGATGGAAGGGGCTGTTCTCAGTTGCAGGGGGAGGGCATTCCAAGCTCTCGCTGCTCTAACAGAAATGGATTGTCCACCTAGCCTACTATATTTGAACTTTGGTACAGTCATTTGATGAAGATTGCTTGATCTGAGAGGGCGGTTGGGGGCATAAAGGGAAAATCTTTTTCTCAAATAGGTAGGGCCTGTTAGGTGGAGTGCACGGTATGCTAACACAAGGATCTTAAATAAGATCCTTTGAGCCACTGGAAGCCAGTGAAGGTCTCGGAGAGGTTGGCGGACGCTAGATCTTCTGGGGATGTTGAACAGCAGCCGGACCGCAGCATTTTGGATGACTTGGAGGCGGTGGATCAGATAGGCTGGGAGTCCGCAGTAGAGAGCATTCGCATAATCCAATCTGGATAATATCAGAGCGCGAATGACCGTCTCCTTAGCTGCTCGCGGGAGCAAAGGAAGGAATCTGCGTAGAGTTTTGAGAGTGGAGAAGCAGATTCCGGTGAGTTTTTTCAGGTGATCTTCAAATCTTAGATTATTGCTAAACCAGATTCCTAGGTTTTTTGCAGGTCCACCTGTGGTTTTGGGGCTGGGAAAATCGGTGGGCCAGAGAGAATCATAGAAATTATCTGGGAAGGAGCCGTACAGCAGAATTTCCGATTTGCTCTCATTACACTTGAGTTGAGCCAAGGCCAGCCAGCGGAAGACCGATGATAAGCAGAATTGGACTCTCGTCGTGTCCAGGTTGTTTTTGGGCCATGTAAACAAGAGCTGGGTATCATCGGCGTAGGCCATAATTTTGGCCCCCAGCTGTTCCGCTAGATAGATAAGGGGGGTCATATAGACATTAAAAAGCAGGGGGCTCAAGGTGGAGCCCTGTGGTACGCCAGTTGAAAGTTTTTTGGGAGAAGAAGAGAAAGGCGGCATCCACACTTGCTGGGACCTGTCATCTAAGAAAGATCTTAACCATCCGAGAGCAGGGCCAGTTATGCCTATGTCTGCTAGTCTGGTAAGTAGGAGGGAGTGAGGAACCGTATCGAAGGCGGCAGAGAGGTCCAATAAAATCAGCGCCGCTCTGCCACCTCCGTCTAAGCACTCACGGATAGCCTCAGAGACCTCAACTAGGGCCGTCTCTGTACTGAAAGCAGCTCTAAAGCCTGATTGCGCAGGGTGGAGAGCTTGAGAGTTTTCTACGAATCGGTCCAGCTGTGAAAATGCAACTTTTTCGCATATCTTTGTTAGAGCTGGCAGTAAAGAAATGGGTCGGAAATTAGCGGGAGTTTTTGGATCTAGGCCATTTTTCTTAAGGAGTGGTAGCAGTTTTGCCTGTTTCCAGCAAGCTGGCACTGTGGCGCTGGAAAAAGAGAGGTTCACAATATGTGTCACCTCTTGGCCGACTGTGTTAGCCAGGCCCGCAAGGACTCTGGCTTGGCAGGGGTCCGCAGGGGAACCCGATTTTAAGGTAGCCAGAATTTTCACGACCTCGGTTGTATTCACTGGAGTGAAGAGGGCAAACTGATCCGTAGAAGCGGGCATAGTGGGGATAGAAGTAGTCATGGAGGATGGAAAATTGTTGCATACGGTAAGTAGATCATCTTGGATTTTATCAATTTTTTCCACAAAAAACACAGAGTTCCTCACACCATTTTGCCGATGAGGCTAGAAAAGGGTGAGCGGCGCTAGGAGAGACAAAGCTTTTGACAACAGCAAAGATTTCTGCGCTGTTGTTATTGGCCTTGGAAATACGCCCTTCATAGTATGAGCTTTTTGCCACTCTAATTGCAGCATAATACTTCTTTTGAGCTGTTCTGAGTTCTTTCTTGGCCTCAGGGAGGTATGCTTGTCTCCAACGTCTTTCGAGTTTTTTGCAGCCTGATTTAAGATCGCGGAGGGTGTTGGAGAACCAGGGTTTAGAGGGGGAGGAGCGAACTCTACAGACGCGACCTAATTTGGTGGAAAGAGCAACCCCTTCTTCAATCCATGAATTGAATAAGCTCACTGCTGGTTCAATTTCTGACGGCAGTGAGGGGCGAGAGGTATCGAGATGATCACAGAGCAAAGCTAAATTAATTTTCTGTGTATGAGCCTCAGCATTGTTGGTCTCAGCAGGGCGGGACAAGGGCCAGGAGAATCTTATTAGCATGTGATCAGACCAGTTTAAAATCTCAGGTTCAGACATATTAATGTTGAAGTTGGTACATACTAAGTCAAGGGCATGACCTCCTGAGTGGGTGGGAGCCTTGATCCACTGTTTCAGTTGGGCCATTGCAAACGCCTCGTTTAGCCGAACTGTGTCAGATAGATCAGGCTGGTCCACATGGATATTAAAGTCCCCCAGAAGGAGATATGTGGGGTATTTCAGGGCGCGTGGGACTATCATGTCCTCTAGTGCCTCAAGAAATTTACCTGCGTGGCCAGGTGGTCGGTATACCAGAGATCCACCTAAAGTAAAATGAGCCCCTAAGGTGAGAGAAAAATGGAGTACCTCAGCATCAATGGATGGGCCCATAGGGTCTAGAGAAAAGGTCCATTTATCCCGAAAAATGGCTGCTACGCCGCCTCCTCTGCCTAGGGGGCGGTCTTGTCTGATAATTTTAAAGCCACGTGGGATGGCGAGTTCGATCACTGGGTTACATGTGTCATTGAGCCATGTTTCTGTGACAAAGAGAAGGTCAAACTCGTTGTCGCTTAGTAGCTCGAATATTTCATTAGAATGTTTTACCAGAGATCTGGCGTTGATCAAGCCGGCCTGGAGACATGACGGGTCAGTAGCACACTGTGTAGGGGCTGGAAGAGTAGGTTGAAAGCGAAATGTGCATGATTGACAAGTGTACTGAACAGTATCTGCCAGGTCCCATTGACTCGAACAGGAGCATGGTTTAGTATTAAGTGCAATTAGGTACTCACGAGAGTAGGGAACACGTGGTCGATTACAGGGTAGGAGGGCAGCTGCAAGGGGGCTGGCGCTGGCCGCGTCCGGGACACGGACGGGCACAGACGGGCCCTCCTTTGGCGCTCCTTCGGCGCGTAGACGGCGCTCCCGCTGCGCTCGTCCGCTGCGCGTCCGGAAGTAACACATAATGAAGCTGAGGAAGGGGGTGTGGTCTGCGATGTGGGCGTGGCCCAGGGACTCGCCTGAATGGCGTTTGCAGCGGTCGTTGCAGCCGGCGCTATGCAGCGCTTCCCGGCTGTTTCAAGAGGGCTTGGGTAGGTTGTCAGCAAACAAGTTAAAAAACACACAATATTCAATTTTTAAAAGTTCGCGCTGTGAATCTCTCGGCGTGTGCCTGCGGAGTCCTTCAGTTCTCAGGGCGGCGCTCTCAGAGGCGCGTATTTATAGGCTGCCTGGCGGAGGGGGCGTGGCCTGCGATGTGGGCGTGGCCCAGGGACTCGCCTGAATGGCGTTTGCAGCGGTCGTTGCAGCCGGCGCTATGCAGCGCTTCCCGGCTGTTTCAAGAGGGCTTGGGTAGGTTGTCAGCAAACAAGTTAAAAAACACACAATATTCAATTTTTAAAAGTTCGCGCTGTGAATCTCTCGGCGTGTGCCTGCGGAGTCCTTCAGTTCTCAGGGCGGCGCTCTCAGAGGCGCGTATTTATAGGCTGCCTGGCGGAGGGGGCGTGGCCTGCGATGTGGGCGTGGCCCAGGGACTCGCCTGAATGGCGTTTGCAGCGGTCGTTGCAGCCGGCGCTATGCAGCGCTTCCCGGCTGTTTCAAGAGGGCTTGGGTAGGTTGTCAGCAAACAAGTTAAAAAACACACAATATTCAATTTTTAAAAGTTCGCGCTGTGAATCTCTCGGCGTGTGCCTGCGGAGTCCTTCAGTTCTCAGGGCGGCGCTCTCAGAGGCGCGTATTTATAGGCTGCCTGGCGGAGGGGGCGTGGCCTGCGATGTGGGCGTGGCCCAGGGACTCGCCTGAATGGCGTTTGCAGCGGTCGTTGCAGCCGGCGCTATGCAGCGCTTCCCGGCTGTTTCAAGAGGGCTTGGGTAGGTTGTCAGCAAACAAGTTAAAAAACACACAATATTCAATTTTTAAAAGTTCGCGCTGTGAAGCTCTCGGCGTGTGCCTGCGGAGTCCTTCAGTTCTCAGGGCGGCGCTCTCAGAGGCGCGTATTTATAGGCTGCCTGGCGGAGGGGGCGTGGCCTGCGATGTGGGCGTGGCCCAGGGACTCGCCTGAATGGCGTTTGCAGCGGTCGTTGCAGCCGGCGCTATGCAGCGCTTCCCGGCTGTTTCAAGAGGGCTTGGGTAGGTTGTCAGCAAACAAGTTAAAAAACACACAATATTCAATTTTTAAAAGTTCGCGCTGTGAAGCTCTCGGCGTGTGCCTGCGGAGTCCTTCAGTTCTCAGGGCGGCGCTCTCAGAGGCGCGTATTTATAGGCTGCCTGGCGGAGGGGGCGTGGCCTGCGATGTGGGCGTGGCCCAGGGACTCGCCTGAATGGCGTTTGCAGCGGTCGTTGCAGCCGGCGCTATGCAGCGCTTCCCGGCTGTTTCAAGAGGGCTTGGGTAGGTTGTCAGCAAACAAGTTAAAAAACACACAATATTCAATTTTTAAAAGTTCGCGCTGTGAAGCTCTCGGCGTGTGCCTGCGGAGTCCTTCAGTTCAATATGTAAATATTTCAAAGTGTCCATAAAGTTCCAAAGAACTTTCATAACTGTCTGAAAGAGGTAGCGGAGTGGCTGAAAACCAACTTTTTCACAGTTAATAGTGATAAAACAGAGTTTCTATGCTGTACGCCGTCAAAAATGCTATATCCACTCCCAAATAATTTTTGGCCAGGGATTGGTACAGGCAACCTGGAAACATCCAATTGGGTAAGCAATTTTGGAGTGCATTTTGATGATAAACTCTTGTTGGAAATACACGTCAATAAAATAATCTCTACTGGTCTTGGACTACTTCGAAAACCTGAGGAAAAATGTTCCACAGCTGCCGCTAACAGCCTGAAAGTTTAAATGTTCAAAGTACAATTCTGAGTAGAATTGATTACTGTAATGCCTTGTTGCATCTGAATACTTATTAAAAAGGTTGTACAGAGTGCAAGCAGCGGCAGCAAAACTCGCTTTAGACATAGGCATACCTCCTCGTCCGGTACCCTCAGGGAACTTCGTTGGCTCCATGTAAAGGACAGTTTCACATTTATATCTATACAGCAATAAAAGGAACAGGACCCAAGTTATTGCAAAGAAAATTCAACCACTACGTTCCTATGAGGAATATACGTTCTTCTACTGCGAATTTACTTTGCATTCCAAAATTTCAAAACGTGAGACAGGGTGGCTGGGCCTTTTCAGTAAAGACTGCACAGATTTAGAATAAGCTGCCGGCTCCTTTAAGAGCCAGTAAAAATCTTTTACAATTCAGAAGGAATCTGAAAACTTGGTTCTTCTCCAAGTAGAAAGGTGACACAAGGGACAATAGGCTCAGATTTGGCTCCTGTCAGTTATGTTGTTCTAAGAAAGTTCATTTGTTGGTAGGCGTACTTTTTGTGATCTCTAAAAGTCAGTGAGGTGGTCATTAGTGTTAGGATACCTTTTAGGTGAAAGTTGTGCTACATACATGTAATTAATAATACTAGAGGGCTCTCTCAATGTAGATACAAGTGGTTGAAATGTCAATCACAGTGTTCTTTGGGTGGGGGTGACTTCAAAAATCTGAATATACACTCTAGTTACTCGTGTTAATTTTCGGCATGATAAATAAATACATCAAAGCTTTCGGCCAGACCTAAAAATGAAGTTAACAATGAAAACTCAATGTTGTGTACTTTGTCTTTGTGTTATATAGCTGTGTTCCAGTCCTTGCCCCGAGGCATAGCACAAAATCTACTCTTTTTCGGTACTTACTAAAGATTCGACCTTGGAACTACCCGTGTAGTCTGTACTTGCTACTTCATTTAATAAACCTCACTCAGTATGTGTAATGACCAGAGTTCAGTCTCCGTCAGTGCGTGCATTGCAACAGAGGCTTAAACTTAAAAATCGCAAATTAGTTGTCTTAAGTGGTCAAAAGGTGTCATAGCAGAATTATTTAAAAACACTAAAAATAAATATTAAGAAATTCTATATCTAACCTATAAAAAAATGAGTTTGAACACGTTTGAACACAGCCAGTCTCTTTTGCCCAGAGGTTATTGCTGTGATCCATTTTTCTCAGGAAATAAAGTAGAAACTGGCTGAATTTTTTTGAAACATTTCACGAAATGGTCGATTAAGATTAGATGTACATAACACGCACATCCTTGATAGCTATCACCCAGCACACAATCTTATTTCATCGTCAGCAATATTCCAGAGAGAGGAAACCACAATGTGGTTTTGAATTAGTCAGAAGCTAAATGAATAAGTGATAATCTGTGAGCCTTTCGACAACAAATAATTAAATGCTCCCTTCTGCTTGCTTTACTCATTTAAATTTGCAAAACTGTAATTTAGATGTACAACTGAGTATGTATTAAATTACTGACGTCACTTGCCGGCATGAGGGCGCTTTATAGATACATCAGGTCAATGTTTAATTGCAGGGAAGAGCAGAACTAAGCAGTAACATGTCTATTTCGGTGGTGCACTTTGGCCAATATTTTACAAAAACTGTGCGACCAATACAGTGCAAAAACAAAAACAAAAAAAATCACAGGCTGAGAGCAACACAGACACCTACACAGAATACCGAAAAGGCTGTGCCACAAGTGGGTAGCACGATAGAAGCGAGTCTGTGTCGCTGAATAATTGGGACTATAGGTATGCCCACTATATTAAAGTGGTCTGTGGAAGGTCGCTAGCGCAAGCTGTTTGTGCCAGGCCTGCCAGGCAAGTTGGATGCTTTAAAATTCAGATTTGTGATGAACCTTGCAGAATGTCTTTCAGTTATACATAGAACCACATAATGATCTGTACATAGCTGTGTTTAAGGCAGCAGGCTGTCAGTAATATGCAGGGCCCAATGTAGAGCTGGATCTGACTGGAGCCCACCAGCTAAGCTTAAAATCACATGGCACTTGGCAGTGAGCCAAAAGCGATGCCAGAAAAGGTCTGCGGGTTCTCTGTTGTCTGCTTTTGTGAGTATGCTCCATAGAAGGCCGTTTGACTGCTTCCCTAGATTCTGGAGCTCAAGGGTCTGGAGAGAGATGAGGTGCTATATTGTTGAGGACCAATCAAGGTGTGGCAAGTAACCATGGTAGATCAAGTGCATGGCGCTCACGCTGATGTCGTGTCAGTCAGTAAAAAGGCTATATTGTGGGACCCAGAAACTCATCTATCACAACAAGCTATCTTTGGCACCACATTGTAGCACACCGAGAGAGGATTGGCGACTGATAAAGTGGTCTACGGACATGAAATCTCATCAGAAAAATTTCTGTAATTCACTTGCTGCTAATCCAATGCTCTCTGCAGGTAAGTTCAAATCTTTGACCAGCAGGTGGAAGTGCAACATTTGCTTAATAAACTATGGTGGAAATTTGCAGATCAAAAGGAAGGACATTATGTAAGATTTTCGTTACATCTCATAGGCCCTGTTGGCATAAACCAGTGTTGATACTATCAGTTTTATTCAGTCCGATAAATAATGGCCATGGCAGGGTACGTTTTAAAAACAGGAATGCCAGTCATGAAGCCGCTGTGGTCCAAGGAGGTAAGTACCACATAGACAAGTCAATGCCTTAAACCACAGGTCTTGCTATTATAATTTTGTCTATCGAAGTTAAAGCTGAGAAAGATTACAAGGAGGACATGCTGGACCACTTGACTTGAAATGTAGCGCACATCCAAGAGACAACAGATAAACATGGCACCAGCTTAACAAAGCAGGATTATGTTTTTCAGTGTTGAACATTTTCAGACACAGTATTGTCAGCAATAGCAGGGAAAGGAATATGTTTAAACACAGCACTACACAACTAGTAATCATTCAAGAATACATAACTAAGAATTACTGGGGCACTGGCGCGCATACGAACATTAAAAAACATTACATTAAAAAGTTGCTTATCAGAGGCTTCAATAGGTTCCAATTCTCACAACACTTTGTAATGTACTAAGTGCACCTTTCTGTCTCACTACTGAGAATGTCACTACAACAGAGACAGTATATCCAAATTTCCACAACTAAAAATGTGGCTACTGAGGATGCCACTGCATGTAATTTGGCACATACATGAGTAAGTGAACTAACCGGACGCCTAATCTTCAACCCTATAATTTAATCTGCCCCAACCTTAAACCCATTCCTTAAATTGCATCCCAATCATAATCCTATCCCCTACACTAAACTCCAGTAAACTAAAACATAGCTTTGCCCTTATCCTAAATCTACCAAAATACTAACCTTAATATTACATATGATACTACGCCCTTACATTAATTTTAAAATCTTTACAATACTCCTTACCTTGAGCCCCCAACTCAAGTATCCATTTCACTTGATGTAGTGCTGTCCTCAGTGTCATTGTGTGTATGGAAAATTCCATGTACATGTGCCACTGTATAATGGGTTCAAGGTAGTGGGGTTGCACCAAGTGCACTGATCACTAGCTCTTAAGACTGGCCCCTCATCAAAAGCATGGGCCAAGAGTTGCGCAACATCAACATTAAGAATCATGAACGGAACTTCAGATTGGCCAGACAGCAAGGTGAAATAGAGTATAAATACATTAGTAGCCCCAGAGCACTACAAAGAGTCCTTTGTTGTTATGTTGAAACAGGTCCAATTCTATTGCCGAGGAGATCAAAAGTCCAGTAGTAGTGACAATATTCGCATTTGAGAAGACAGCCGACAAGCTTTTCGTCTTGACTGACTTTTTCAAGGCTGATAGTATAGTTAAATGTAAAAATCCAATCAAACCGGTATTTGAACACGACACACGCGGACGTCAACGCCGGCGCTGTACTCACAGCAACCATGGGCATATCATGGCCTTATAGAAACTCTCCAGATAAATGCTGGTTTACTTCAGTGGCTTCAAAACCTTCCCGTACTGTGCAGTGAAGTCTTACGGGCCAACTTAAGCATGTTACACAGGGATTTCGGTATTGTTAATACCAGGGTCCAAATTACACACCTCTGGCGTTCATGGTTTGAACGGATTTCTACATTTAACTACACTATCAGCCTTGAAAAAGTTGTGCATGACAAAACACGTGTCAGCTGTCTTCTTATATACAAATATTGTCACTATTACTGGACTTTTGATCTCTTCAGTAATAAAATTGGACCCGTTTCAACAACAGACCAACAAAGGACTCTTTGTAGTGCTCTGGGTCGGCTAATGTACTGTATGAACGAGTTCTCTTTTTATGTATGTTTCACACTAGCTTGGTGGCATGGTGTTCTGGTCCATAGACCATAAATGATAATAATAATAACAATAAATCTGGTATTTGTAAAGCGCGAACAATTACCCCTAAGGGTGTCAAGGCGCAGGGGGCTGTCGGGGAGATTAAGCGAGATATTGCACAGAGTCGCATGGTGCTGGGCTAACCTACAGCTGGCACCGGGGATAGAACCGGGAGCCCCTGTGTTCCGGAGACAGCCACCCTGGCCGCTGCGCCACACCTCTTCCACAAGAGCACACGCTACTTTGCATTTTGTCTACATATTATTATTATTAATTCATACTTGATATAGTGCATGGCTACCCTTACGCATCCCAGCGCTGGTTGCAACCAATAGCAGAGTACAGTTTCAAGGCAGGTTCTGACGGAGCCATGTTTTTAATTGCTTTCTGAATGAAAAATGGCGAGTCAATGACCGAAGCTGGATCGGGAGCGTGTCACATAAACTTGTCGTATTGTATGAGAATATACGGCCACCGGCTCGTACTCTCAGGACTTTGGGGACTGTTGCCTGGAATAAATTAGCCCATCTCAGGCTACTACAGGGCCGATAAAAGGACATCAGGGAGCGGTTGATTTTTGGGTCCGTACCCTATAGAGTTTTATGCGCTATGCATAATGATTTGAACATTATGCGTTCTTTGATGGGTAGTCATACCCACTGTTTTTGGCTGTGCAGAACATTTATATACCACAGACACCTTAGTCTTCCTTGTGAATGGTGAAATATAGTTTCAGCTTCATATGAGGGTTTTCCTGACTTCACATCTTCTAGAAAATCCTTTATGGTTGTTAAAAAAGCTTTTAAAGGCCATAAACACAAGAATGCCGTGTTTCAGCCAGCCAAAGAATGCACCAAGCATAACTGGAGAGCACATGTTTCCAGGGCTACAGACTGGCAAGAGAATTATCGAAAGGAGCATATCGTGTTGGCAGAACAGATATTCAATGTGAACCATGTGAAGGAGCATCTCCTTCTCAGAAAACATTTTTTTTTAATTATTACTTGAGAAAGATAACCTTCAATTTTAAGCAAAATGTGTTTTTGAAATCTATGCACCATTGATACTTTATTCAGGTTAGGAAATGGACAATACCAAACGTTTCTGCAGTGTGTCTAAGCAATGATATAAATGAAAACTAGACTTGTGTTGAGGTTGTTGATGATGTTCAGATCCTACACACACTAAGCAATACGAGAAAACATAAAAAAAGATATTTAAATAGTTTTGCTCTCACATACATTAAGGGAATAAATAATTGCATTATAGGAAGGAATATATTGCTTATTTAGAAAGGCACATGGTCCCCATCACCATGATGCTGGAACCCCATTGCTCACTTGGGCATGGTAAATTAGCAAAAAGAAGGGGGGACACAAAAGTTACTTTTCGTAATTCTTAGAAATCTGGAGTGGTACCAATTATGATCAACAAAACGCCATGTTTCAAGCCATATGGTGTTCACTGACACAAAGGGTAACAGTTCATTTTGCCCGACACTACCAGCCCACATAGAATTTTTGGATACCAATGACTTGGGAAATGAATAACCCTAGAAATTGATTTGAATATGTATCACTAAGCTCTGCAAAGCTTGTCTAGTTCTGCTTATTCTTTATTACACCTGATACAAATACATGGGCTGTAAGAGGTCTGAACATTTTCCTATAAACAAACTAGGAAAACATATTTTATTCCTTTACCCAGGATGTTTCATCACAGTTTGGGCATATGATTTGATGCATAATTGGGTTGATAGTCTGCAGACTCCTCCAAAAGACCATATATTTGGTAAGTGCCCAATTCTGATCTCCCTCATTAACCAAATAATTGTGCAATTCCACACTGAATCTATGTGAAAATAAAGTCCTTACTTGCATGTCTGTAAGAGTTTCATTATACATTGCAAGATGGCAGATTGTTTTTCAAAGAACTAACGGTGGACGCGTAACAGAAGACCAGCAGGATGAGAGGGAGTGGACCGATCTATCGAGGTGAATCCCCTTCACACACCAGACGGAGAGGACAGTGGGGGTCCGTGTACCCCAAAACTCACCGGAGGAAAGAACAACACGGGACCTGGCAGTGAGGATGGGAGGAAAACTCCTGGAGACGAAGAGGGCATCTTGGATGCGCGGTTCCGGCAGCGAGGAAGGGACATGGTCCGGACACAAGTGAGATTGCATCGGAGACAAATCGGGGCAGGCTCTCACAGAAAATTGACGGAGAGGCCCCCCTTGCTCGAGAACTGGAGCCTCCGACCTGCCATGCCTGACTCCAAAATGGCAGCCATCTGAGAAAGAAGCAGGCTGGGACCATAAAGAAACCATGTGAGTGCTCCTACAAGTGGAGGGTGGAATTGAGAACTCCCAAGTCAAAGGAGGGATGAGCTTGATTTAAGGACCAGGAAACACTCTGGCATAACTGGCAACTTAGTCCTACCCTTTGCCTGACCCTAATATGGCGAATTAACTGCCTCGAGATGCGAAAATGGTGGACGCACCCGATCGATCACAGCTCCTCCAGCCCAGTGGGACATCTGTTTCCTTCTCCGAGCGGCTGCTTCTTATGAGGAAATTCCTCTATTCAAGGTACCGTTTTGTTGCAGATTGTGGCATTTTCCTCAGTGTTCGGTCCCAATATGCTGCCTGTACCTGCCGGACCCTATAATGGCGGCCGCAATCGCCCCCATTTGAACCTCTTCTGCACTCATCCCGCTACATATTTCTGAATTGTGGGGAACACTAACGGACAGCGCTCTGTCATTAGTTACCCCCTGATTTGTTGCAACTTCTCAATTGCTCACTTTGGCTGCGTTTGTTGAGGCAACGGAGTACTCTGCAGTCAAGATGGCGCCCAACACTTGTTGAGACCACACTCTACATACAGCAGTCTTCCCTACAGCAGCTGAAGCACTGTGTTAGTGGGATTCCATGAGGCTAACCCAGAGTCCCATCAAACCCCTGTGTCATTTATGCCTTGTAGCTGCTCCTGAATTCGTAGTCATTGGCTGCGGCTACGCACCGCCCCTCTACATACATAACACCCCTCTGAGTGAGGCGTTTCCACTACTTCCACTGCTAGGAAACCGTTTTCCTTTGACATCGCCAGTCATCCCTACCTACGTCCTCCAACTTGGGGGCGAGCTTGAAGACTAGGCGGACAATGCCACCCAGTAACACCGGGACTGATCCCTTTCTTAGGAACCACGACGATGCCCCACGGGCTGAAACTAAAACTGTTTGTACTTACCGCGGAGCCCGAGTACCCTTTGGCCGCTGCCCGGTGGAGCTGTCCTATGCAGCTATAGAGGAGTCTGGCTCTGGGTCTCCCCCTCGACCATCACCTACCCTGCCGGACATCGTTTTTCACAGTTCTTCATGGTTTTATCTGTCTCTATCTTACTGCTTTGTTCCCCCTCGAGTACTTTCCCCCTTCAATCAATCAAACATTTGTTGAGCGCGCTACTCACCCGTGAGTGTCTCAAGGCGCTGGAGGGGGTGGGGGATGTTGTAGCTACTGATCGAACAGCCAGGCCTTGGGTCTGACACAGGTGGATGGGAAGGGTGTTCCATGTCTTGGCGGCGAGGTGGGAGAATGATCTGCCGCTAGTGCTTGTTCGGTAGATGCGTGGGACGGTGGCGAGGACCGCAGAGCAAATCTGGCGGTTCGGGGTGTAGAAAGTGAGCCGTTCGCGAAGGTATGCTGGTCCAGCGTTGTGGAGTGCTTTGTGAGCATGGGTGAGGAGCTTGAAGGTGATTCTCTTGTGTACTGGGAGTCAGTGCAGGTCTCTCAGGTGGGCGGTGATGTGGCTGTGGCGAGGGATTCCGAGGATGAGGCATGCGGAGGCGTTTTGTATGAGTTGGAGTCTTTTCTGGAGTTTGGCAGTGATTCCCGCGTAGAGGGCGTTGCCGTAGTCCAGCATGCTGCTGACAAGGGCTTGGGTGACCGTCCTTCTGGTTTAAGTGGGGATCCATCTGTAGATCTTGCAGAGCATGCAGAGGGTGTTGAAGCAGGAGGAGGAGACAACGGTGACTTGTTGGGTCATGGAGAGCGTGGAGTCCGGGATGAACCCCAGGTTGCATGCATGGTTGGTGGGTGTTGGGGCGGCTCCCAACGTGGCCAGCCACCAGGAGTCATCCCAAGCGGAGGGGGTGGGGCCGAGGATGAGGACCTCCATCTTGTCAGAATTCAGTTTCAGACAGCTGGACTTCATCCAGTCTGCGACGGCCTTCATTCCCTCTTGGAGGTTGGATTTGGCGATGACCGGGTCCTTGGTGAGGGAGAGGATCAGCTGGGTGTTGTCGGCGTACGAGGTGATGCTGAGGTGGGGTGCTCAGACGATTTTGGTGAGGGGTGCCATGTGGATGTTGAAAAGGGTCGGGCTGAGGAATGATCCTTGGGGTACGCCGCAGGTGATTGTGGTGGCTTCGGATCGGAATGGGGGGGGGGAGGTGGACTCTCTGGGTTCTGCTGGTGAGAAAGGAGGAGATCCAGTTCAGGGTTTTGTCACGGATCCCTGCGTCGTGAAGGCATGTGCGCAGGGTGTGATGGCAGACGTGTCGAAGGCGGACGAGAGGTCCAGGAGGATGAGGGCTGCGGTTTCGCCTTTGTCCAGCAGGGTCCTGATGTCGTCGGTGGCGGAGATGAGGGCGGTTTCGGTGCTGTGATTGCTGCGGAAACCGGATTGGGAGGAGACCAGGACATTGTTCTCCTCTAGGAAGTGGGTCAGTTGTCTGTTGGTGGTCTTCTCAATGACTTTCACCAGGAACGGGAGCAGGGAGATGGGTCGGAAGTTCTTGAGGTCCTTTAGGTGCGCCTTGGGCTTCTTAAGTAGGGTGCTGATCTCGGCATGTTTCCAGCTCTCCGGGAAGGTGGCGGTCTCGAAGGAGCTGTTGATGATCTTTCGGAGTTGGGGTGCAATGATGGAGCTTGCTTTGTTGAAGATGTGGTGGGGGCAGGGGTCGGAGGGTGAGCCGGAGTGGATGGTGTTCATGATTTTGATGGTGTACTCGTCGTTGACATTGTTCCAGGAGAGCAGGAGGTCGGTGTGTTTGGTGGGCGTTGGGTCAGGGGTGTCTGTGTCTGTCGCCGGTGCCTGGGTGTCGAAGCGGTCGTGGATGTCTGCGATCTTGCGGTGGAAGAAGGTGGCCAGGCAGAGTTCTTGTGACGGCGTGATGTCATTGGAGCTGGAACTGGGGGTGGCGAGTTCTTTCACGATGTTGAACAGCTCTTTGTTGTTGTGCGTGTTGTTGTCGATACGTTCCTTAAAGGAGGTTCTTTTGGCAGATCGGATGAGTTGGTGGTGCTTGCGTCTGGCGTTCACGAGGGCTGTGTGGTTGTCTGGCGTCTGGTCTTGGCACCACTGCTTCTCGAGTCTTCAGCAGGTCTGCTTGGAGTTCTGGAGGTCGGCGTTGAACCAGATGGCTCTCGTGTCGGTGTGCCTGTTTGAGGGTTTCCTGATCGGGGCGAGGGCATTGGCGCAGTCGTCGATCCGTTGTCTGAAGTTGTGGGCTGCTGTGTTGGTGTCCGAGGGTTCGGATGGAGGGTCTCGGCCGAGGGTGGTGAGGAGCTGGTCTTCGGTGACTTTGTTCCAGCTGCGATGTGGGAATCGTTGTGGTTGGTTGTGGGCGGTGTGTTTATCAAAGGCGAAGTGGACACAGTGGTGGTCGGTCCAGTAGAGTTCGGTGGTGTGGCTGAAGGTGACATGGTTGCTGGCGGAGATGATGGGGTCGAGCGTGTGTCCGGCGGAGTGGGTGGGTGTCGTGACGAGCTGTTTGAGTCCGAGGTTTGCGAGGTTGACGATCAGGGTTGTGGAGTTGCTGTCATTGGCGTTCTCGAGAGGGAAGTTAAGATCACCCAGGAGGATGTAGTCTGTGGAGGCGAGGGCGTGCGTGCTGATGAGGTCAGCGATGGAGTCGCTAAACTGTGGTCGGGGTCCCAGGGGTATGTAGACAAGGGTTCCTCTGAGGGTGGTGCTGTGATCGGCGTGGATCTGGAAGTGTAGGTGTTAGGCCATGTTGAGGGAGTCTTCGGTGTTGGTCGAAATGCTGATGGTGTTCCTGTGGACGATGGGGATTCCTCCTCCTGGTTTGTTGGTGCAGTCCCTGCGGGTGATCTTGTATCATCAGGGATGGCTATGGCTATGGCAGGCGCCGAAGAGGCATTCATCCAGGTCTCTGTCAGGAAGGCGACGTCCGGGGAGGATGAATCGAGGAGGTCCCAAAGTTCGACGGCGTGCTTGTGGACTGAGCAGGTGTTGAGAAGTATGCATCTGAGGTGGTTGTGACCTGTTTTAGTGGTAAGGACAGGTCGTGCTGGTGAGCGCTGGCTGGTGTAGTTGCAGCAGGTGAAGGGTCCGCGGGTGTGTTTCGGGGTGGCCTGGAAGCAGGTGGAGGATCGGCCGGCGTTGAGCGCGTGGAGGGTTGTGGCGGCGTAGCGGCGTCGGGTGTTAAGGCGCTCGAAGGGGCCAGGGGGTCTGGCGCTGGGCTTCTTGACTGTCTGCTTTCCCCTCCCCTGTTTACCACTTCCCCCACTACCTTCCACTCCTCATAAGACATGTAACAATGTTCTGAAACGATGTCCATTCTCATGTAAAGCACTGATACCAATGTGTCTATCCAGCGCTATATAAAACGTCTCAAATAAATAAATAAATAAATAAGGAGTCTCTGAATGAAGTCTCAATATTCTGGAAAATGTTCAAGGTACATGAATTGGAGGGGTCTTAAGTAGTTCTGCTTTGTGGGAGATACAAACTGCTTGGTAACAACTTGAAAGTACAGTGACATTCCCAAATGAGTTTGAAGATCTGGCCCGCCACACTCCGGAAGAGTGACAGTGGGATGGATGGCAGTTACCTCCATACTGCACTAAGGCAGGATAAAGTGTGTATATATATCCTCAATTAAAAGAGGCACTGTAACTCGCAAGGATGTGAGCCTATGCCTGTACACTGCTCTCCCAATACGCAAAACTGAAAAAGTATGAATAGATTTGTACGTTCAATCTAAATTTTTAAACATATGCGTCTTGTTGACTGTCCACACTGTAGACTGTGTATCAGCATAAGGCACGGGTACTCATAGTATGGCCCGCGGGCCGTACTATGAGTACCCGTGCCTTGCAGACATCATACCTGTGTTTTTTTTTTATCGCCGGTTGCAGCAAGCAGCGCGTAGCTATGGAGGCCGGGCGATTCTTTTAAAGACCATTCACTTATTAATGAGGCTTTGTTGTATTTCACCTCTTCTTAGCGCCCCTGCATCTCCACTCTGAGTGGAGCTGCAGGGGCGCCAAGAAGAGGTGAAATACAACAAAGCCTCATTAACAAGTGAATGGTCTTTAAAAAGACCTGTGAAGTACTTGGGTGCGGCGGCTGTAGGTGTTCCCGGGAGGCAGGATCAGCGCGGAGTGACGTGACAGAGGGTGACGGAGTGAGGTGACAGAGGATGACGAGGACAACAGGGTGAGGTGATGGAGGGCAGCAGGGAGCGAGAGCAGCGGGTGAGGTGACAGCAGGAGGAAGACAGAGTGCGACAGAGGGAGGAAGAGGGAAGGAGAGAGAGAGGGAGAGGAGGAAGACAGAGAGAGAGGGAGACAGACAGGGAGACAGAGGGAGGGAGACACAGGGAGAGGGAGGGAGACAGAGGGAGAACAGAGGGGGAGGGAGGGAGACAGAGAGAGAGGGAGACAGAGAAAAAGGGAGACAAACAGTGATTGAGAGAGAGGGAGAGAGAGATAGAGGGAGGGAGACGGAGAGAGAGAGGGGGAAGGAGGGATAGGGAGGGAGACAGAGAGAGGGAGGGAGACAGAGAGAGAGGGAGACAGAGAGAGAGGGAGACAGGGAGGGAGGGAGACAGAGGGAGGGAGGGAGACAGGGAGGGAGGGAGACAGGGAGGGAGGGAGACAGGGAGGGAGGGAGACAGACAGAGGGAGGGGGAGAGAGGGAGGGAGAGAGAGAGAGAGGGAGGGAGAGAGAGGGAGGGAGACAGTGAGTGAGACAGAGGGAGACAGAGAGGGAGAGGGAGACAGTGAGTGAGACAGAGGGAGACAGAGAGGGAGAGGGAGACAGAGGGAGGGAGACAGAGAGGGACGGAGCCAGAGAGAAAGGGAGACAAACAGTGATTGAGAGAGAGAGAGAGAGAGAGAGAGAGAGAGATAGAGGGAGACAGAGAGAGAGAGGGGGGAGGAGGGAGAGGGAGGGAGACAGAGAGGGAGGGAGACAAACAGAGTGAGTGAGACAGAGAGAGAGAGAGGGAGGGAGACAGAGAGGGAGGGAGACAGAGGGAGACGGAGAGAGAGGGAGACGGAGAGAGAGGGAGACGGAGAGAGAGGGAGACGGAGAGAGAGGGAGACGGAGAGAGAGGGAGACGGAGAGAGAGGGAGACGGAGAGAGAGGGAGACGGAGAGAGAGGGAGACGGAGAGAGAGGGAGACGGAGAGAGAGGGAGACGGAGAGAGAGGGAGACGAAGAGAGAGGGAGACGAAGAGAGAGGGAGACGGAGAGAGAGGGAGACGGAGAGAGAGGGAGACGGAGAGAGAGGGAGACGGAGAGAGAGGGAGACGGAGAGAGAGGGAGACGGAGAGAGAGGGAGACGGAGAGAGAGGGAGACGGAGAGAGAGGGAGACGGAGAGAGAGGGAGACGGAGAGAGAGGGAGACGGAGAGAGAGGGAGACGGAGAGAGAGGGAGACGGACGGAGAGAGGGAGACGGACGGAGAGAGGGAGACGGACGGAGAGAGGGAGACGGACGGAGAGAGGGAGGGAGAGAAAGAGAGGGAGGGAGACCGAGAGAAAGAGAGGGAGGGAGGGAGACAGAGGGAGAGAGATAGATAGATAGATAGAGAGAGATGTGTGAATGCCGGGTCTGGTGGCTCAGTGGACGAAGGCGTCCGCTGCAGGGGCCTGTGTTCAACCTCATGGTCATAGTTTTTTTTGTGCTCTAGCCCCGCCCCCTCCCCCACTGCCCCCACCCCCACCGGTGCGGCCCTCAGCCACAAACCACACTGTAAATTTGGCCCCCCGAGAGAAAGTTTGTGAGTACCCATGGCATAAGGGAACGAAAGTAAATAAAATTGGAAATGAGGGACACATGCATCATACTACTATGTTGTAGACCTTACACCTGGGTCTAAAATAAGCTTAGAGGTGCAACTACATGAGCAAAGGGTACCACAAATGGGTGTGTAGGGCAGTGTGTCCACTGCATTTTCCAGACACCCCTTGGAAATCCCACAACCTTCTCCCTAGGTGCCACCAATGGGTGCTGGAATATCTGTATGCTTAGCAAAACGTCTGCATGAATAACTAGTATCCATCCGCACTGGCTATGCCCTTATCAGTCTGTTTTCATGCACAAGTCTAACTTGTACACAAAGAAAGCTTTGTGATACGTGACCATAGCTTTCTGTAAAGATGCCAAGAGCATCATATTACGTTAATAATTCGAATGGCAGGGCTTTAATAACAACTGCATTAAGTCAAATCTGTTCGCAGTTTCTTCTCTTTTTAACTATTGAAAAAAGAGCTTACCCTAACGTACTTTGCTTGTAAATCTAAGTTTTTTAATTTAAAAAAATGAAAATAAGTCTGCAATAAGTGTGTTAAAATAATACAACAAATAAAACATTAATCACCACATCTAACAGATCAAATCAATCCATTTTGCCTTCTATTTGCATGACATGTTGCACTACATTCTAGAGCTTAGCAGCACAGACACCATTTTGAAGCCGTTGTGGAAGAAAGATCAGCACCGGGTTTCTTTTTCCCTGCACTTGTTCTTTCAATGAACGGTGGTTAATTAATAGCACCTAGTAGTAACATGTTTTAATCTAGCAAGGAAATCACATTAACCAGATCAATAAACAAACAATGAAGAAAGAGAGGTCAACTAAAAGTTAAACTTCTCTGCCCAGTCTCCACGATTCCGACCATAGTGTGTGCAGGACGTGGCCACTGACTGCGCCATGTGGACTCTTGGGCTCTGAAAGTGACCTTCAGCTGTGTCCTTCACCCTATCCCAGAGGGCGCCAATGGCACACTTTCAGCAGCCCCTGCAGTCTCAGAACTCAAGGCAACCATGTTCTAGTGCCTCAAGTACTCACAAAGTTTGCTGGTATTTAATGTTGCCTCATAACTGTTTGTGATTAATGTATTTGAATGCCTTCAAACATGGACTGTGAGCACCTAAGTAGCCACTCGCTGTCCCCAGCCCATCAACACAGTACTTCTGGGCTGTTGTCTTGGGGTGTTGACTGCCGTAGTACCACATGGAGAAGGTATTCCATAATCATTGCACCTGCAGACAACACACACCCTATTGACAGTCCGCCTTAACCCTACTCTTGCAAAGACCTTGGACTGTGCACTGCACTCACAGGGCCACCATTTTGTATTGCCTTGTAAACATTCACAATAAATTTATGCCACTACCTTAAATCGTCTCATAACTATCTGGGATCAGGCTATGTAAACGGCATTGAAAGTATCATTAGGAACACTTAAGAGCCCACACTTAATGGCGGTTTCATTGTACCCCACAGGCTTGGTTAACAGGGCATGACCTAGAACGAGGCTCTGCCTCATATCCTGCTTAAAAGATCCCACAGCACCTGGCATTCAGTCCATCCTTAGGCCAGGTCATATGACTCCAGTGTTCTCAGGGCACACATTCCGGAGACAATCCTCTCTGCCCCCAGAACACATGAGCAATCGCCCTTAGTCGTGTTCTACAATTGGATGGATTCTGTAGTTATACCATGGGACTCTGGAGGCAGGGCGTTTAATAATCCTCCAAGTCAGTGCCCTTGGCACAAGGGCTTGCAGAGCACACACCCTTCTGACAGCCCATCCCTATCCTCAGTGCTAGTTGAGTATGGCCTTTGACTGTGCCCAATGGATTCTCAGTCATAGGTAGAACCCGTTGGCTGTCCTGTACGCTATGCTCCACGGCCTTAAGCACTGGGCCACCAATGTATTTCTTTAAATGGAGACAGTCATTGAAATGCTAACATTTTATGTTGCTTCTCAAGTGTTTACGATGGCAGCCCTAAAAAGGTGGCATAGCAATGAATGCAAACAGTTCCTTGATTAAAGATAGCACATGTGGCTGGCAAGAGTGGTTATTTTGCACTTCCACAATCTGTACTTAAAGACAGTAAAGCTGATTGTGTGCAATCATGAATATCACTGACAAACAGGGCTGTGTTCTGAAATGAAAACACAAATTCTGTAGCACAAATGTAAGAACCCCTAATTGTATAGCAATGGCATACAAGGAGTACTGTTATAATGAGAAAGAGCCCACAAACCGTAACAAAGCACAGAATAGAAAAGGCATGTTTGACTGTTACAGAGACTACTGACACATGGGTACTCAAACAGTAGAACTGCCTGCAAAGAGCACGGTAGCAAAGCAACAAAGCAAAGCACATGACATCATATGAGGGTCACATAAATACAAGGTTTGTCTTCCATGGTCTGAGTATGAATGGACATTTTAACAACCCACAATGAAGCTAACGTCAAACTCAGAAAAAACACAAATGCATCATGGAAGAAAGAAAATAAACCCGAAGGTGCACAAGCTTGGAAAAATAGTTCCGAAATAATTTAATATTTTAAACCAATATACACTTTTGGATAAATATTATGAAGCATGTCACAAATACTTCACAAATAAACTATGTGACAAACAAAATGAACATGACACGGTTAATTGATCTTGGTACTCTCAACCGGTCTATAATCGTGTTTCTATCCTGGTATGCACATGCATGCAGATACCTCTACAATTTCCCACCAACAACTATTAGAACAATATTTGTAAAAGAGAATTAGTTTTCACAAAAACATGAATGTTACCTTGGAAACGATGCATTCTCTGTAATACTTGGAGGGCCATTTACCAAGTAGATCCCTTCAGTGCCCCGGACTGTTTAAGAAAAAGGAACAATATGCAGATTACAAAAGCATGTAAATGCATGTACTCAGCTCAGGAATAGGCTGATATTTCATTGTAAGCCACAGGTTACCTACATACATATTCACTGTTTCAAACTTTATTTTAAAAAAAAACTTGTCAGAACGTTTTTTGCTCCCATTTACAAACAAATTAATTACTGCTTACTTTGGTAACACTGCCAAATAACTATTCAGGCACACGGAAACCCCAGAAAAACATGGGAGCAGAGAAAGAATTGAACTACAAAAGAGTGACTACTGAGCCCAGAAAAAGAGAAAAGGTTAATCAAGTATTTTTTTAATAACCCTTTATTAGGGTGCAAGAACAGTGATAACACAACATAGCAAACAGCATGGTAGCCTAGCATAAAAAAATGAATGTACCGTGCTACACATCAATCTGCTGTAAATACAATGTGCACACTTCATAAATCCTTGAGCCCCTTACCACCAATGCACTCCATCATCCACCTGCAAACTTCTTATCTGCCCTAGACACGGTACAAAGTGAACATGGAAAAGGGGGTGGTGGGTATTCAACAACACAAAAACTAGCTGGGTATCTTATGACACATTTTCTTAGTCTCCTCAAAGCCACATTTAAACAATAGTCTGCACAACATGTAAATTGACCTGGTTTGGGGGTGGGGGGGCGGTCAAGGAAAGATAACTAGGACATGTAGTCTAGAGGGGCAAGATGCGTGCCCGTTTTCCCTAGTAGTGTGATCTTATACCAGATTTGTAATCCCCTGAGTTTCTGAAGGACTATCCAATGCCATAGATTCAGAAGTCGTGTCTGCAACGCCGTGGCCTGCACGCTTTTCAATCTCTAACGCTTTGTCAATGGACGGGTTTGATGCAAGAGCTTCCAGCTGACATAATCCATCTCATCCAACTGGGAGGCGTTGTTTTCAGACTGTGCTTTCATATGATTACTTTTTCTCTGCGCAGCAACACAATGTTCCTGTACAGTCATTCACGTTCTGTTTTCAGATTTGCAGTCTATTCATGATTTGTTTGGTTTTTTTAAACTCCCCACATCACAGCGATACAATCCTGACCCATATTTAGGGTGAAATGATTTGGCCCCGAAAGAGTTTCTAGTGGACACAAATATGGGTCCTAGTAATGAAGCTTACATTTAAACCAGAAAATACTATCACCATTTACAGAAAGAGAGACGTACTAGACAAATTTGAACATTGTTAACCAGAGAAGTGGGTGAACTTGGTACAACACTTTCTGAAGTACTTTGTCTTGATATTTTCCTCTGAAAAGCCATTTTGGACACAACTGCAATATTCTCCCGAAGATCGATGCTCTATTAAATGAATTAACATTTGAACTCTCTTAAAGTGTGCTTAGTACAAGAGTACAAAAAGATATGTGCTATCAATTAAGCAGGCTCGCTTTTAGGTCTCTCCAAGGCAGTGCATGCGTGCTGTCTCTTCGAGACATGCTGTATGTACAATATAGGCTTTGAGCACCACCCATTTATTTAATTGATTCATCTTGCTGTCCTTCGTTAAATCTGGCTTTTGTTAGGTGAAATAGCTTACTAGTCCCTCCTTTTGGACTTTTGTAACCACTCATACGGAGTGCCCCGGTTACATGTGCTCTTACTCTTCATGTTATTTAGGATACTTTGGGAGCACTCTTTCTTTGATAACTTTTCGCAGCTCGTTTGTGAGCCACGAGAACAACGCACTTCCCCAAGCACAATGGATTGATCTCGTTTTGTGGCTAAGTTGAAACACTGCAAACACACACACTGATACCAAGGGAGATCAACAGCTGCCGCTCAGCGAAAACATGTGAACCGCTGCCTCCCTGCAACAAGCAGATACCTCCAGTCCAGCCGCCATTACAAACAGAGGGATTTCTTACTTACCCGCATGTAGCACTTTCTCTCCCTATCTTGCTTAGTGGCTTTAAGCTGAAAATCTGAACACACACACACACACACACACACTGAGAGAGTGATTCAACAGCCGCCGCAGGACAAAAACGTCATGTGACTCACAGCTTCCCTTCAACATGCAGACTCTGGTCCGAGCACCTTTACAAAAAGAGGAATTTCTTACTTTCCCTCCTGTAGCACGCTGCTAAGGCGCCTCTCCCTGCCTGCCCTCTCTATAAACAGGCTCCTCCAGCGGAAGCATGCGAATCCGAGTGCCAGCGAGCCATGGGCGCCGCTGCTCAGACACCTCTCTCAGCCTGGCCTCTCCCTGAGTAGGCTCCTCCAGCAACATCATGGCTTGGGGGTTTGAAAGTATAACAATTCAAGTGTAGTTGCTTCTAGTAAGTGAAATTATGTCATTTTTTTTATATTGGTAGGGGCGTGGGAATGACTCGTATTACTGCTTATAACATAAACATAACAGGTGTAATTGTAAAGCGCACAATTACCCGTAGGCGTCTTGGCGCTGAATAACAGATGTTTATTGTTACCCAACTCAATGGTACTCATTTTATCGACCTCAGGTGGATGAAAGGCTGAGGGACCCGCCGGGATTTGAACCTGTGACCATGAGGTCGAACACAGGCCCCTGCAGTGGCTGCTTTAGTCCACTGAGCCACAAGACCCGGCTTATTCATATTCTTGTTGTGAAACAGCAGGAAATCTGGAGGGTTTCCTAGCATCTGTTAAAGCCATCTTAACCATGCTCAGCGCTAGCGAGATTGAGCTGATCTTCTTTGTCCACTTTTCATTTGTAGTGCAAGTTAAAGCACATGGCTTTCAATGAGGGAGCATAACAGCCGTTCTTTTTCTAAATGCAAGCAGGAGTACATGCCTTTCAAACTAGATTACATAGTTGTAAATGAGTGTGTCACACGAAGGGCCTTCAACTCAGAAATCTCGTTAAAAAAAAAAGTGACTGTGGAAATGAATAGTTTTCAGCACAAAACTCGTGACATGAAAAACAGGCTTGACTAGATTAGATGGATCGCTTCGCAACATGTCTCACGTAAGTGCAGCGACATGTCTTTTTATTCGTTTTGTTGTTTTTACTAGTCGTTGGTCTTCCTTCCTGCGTTACATTGTAAAGGTGGGTTGTATATCTATGCTATAGCACAAATAACTTTACTGTGCCAACAACAGACCATGGAACAGACCCTTCTGTTGCATCTTGGGAAAGGCAAAACATTCATTGGTGCATGTTCTCAACTTCGTGCAAGCACTGACAACAAAAGCGTTCATGGAGTTGAACATTTTCTTAGTTGAACTGTTTTCTTTTGGGGGGGGGGGGGGGGGGGAAGATTTATTTCCATACTTTAAGTTATTTATTTATACGCTCCATCTCACGTTCCGTTTTCCTTGTTTGCCCCTTGTTGTTGCTCATCCACCTCCTCCCACCCCTTCATTGATCTGACACCGATGGCCTGCTCCTTCGGTCCACTAAGAACACTACCCTCTCCATGGTATATAAGAATGTATAAGAGACAAAGTAATTCCTTAATTTCTTATTTTATGTTGTAGTGGATTTATACCGCGCTCAAATACTCAAGAGTGTCCTGGTGCGCTTATACGTAATGAGTGTCCAACAACAGCCCACGAGGGCAAACATCAAATTCATAATTATAACACTAAAAAAAAGTACTTGACATGTTTTTTTCACAGCCGAAGCATTCTTTTTGGGGAACAATCCATGCCATTGGATATTTTAAAATTAATTTTTTTGTTTCTGCTAAAGGTTTCGTTAGGTCTTTCTTCCTGCGTTCTGCTGTGAAGACGAGTTCTAAATCAGTGCTTAAGCAGAAGTGACTTTACTGTGTCTTACAATTGAAACGTTTGCTGTATCATGGGAGAGGCAAAGCTTTCATTGATGTCTTAGTCACGCATGCTCTCAAATTAGTGCAAGCAAAGGCAGCGTATGCCTTCAAGTTGGTTTCATTCTAGTATTATTTCTGGATTCTTTTTATAGAGGAAGCTTTAATTTGCAACAACAAAAAAAAAATCACCGCAATTACCTGCTGTGCTTCTATAACCACACACACACTCACGATTATTCTTAGTCTGCAAATTGCATATTTATTGAAGACTGCTGATTACCTTTACTTTTGCACATACCATTCCTTTAAGTGCTTCTGCTTTATGCTATATTTTTAGAAAGAAATAGTACTTCACGTTGTATCTTTTAAAGCAAATCCGGTCCCTTCATGGACCCTTCGTTTTTGTTGCTTTTGCTACACGTTTCTTTACGTTTTCACTTCCGTCCTATTGTTAACACACGTAGCATTAAT